>NC_137195.1:24353334-24525834 GCF_960531495.2 Zeus faber | reverse complement strand
GAGACGGGTGCACGGAAACACTCCAGCGTGAATTCATACAGTGGCTGTCATGTGTGGTTATCCTGGCTGGTATTTTATTTTATTTATTTATTTTTAACAGGCTAGGCATGTGAGCGATCATTTCGACTGTGAAAATGAGACGAGACTGGTCCTGGAGCCCATGAATGAGTAATGAGACATGTGTCCGTTCTGGGTGACCCTGCGCACGCGTGTGCGTGTGTTGGAGAGAGTGAATTTTTTATTTTGATTTTTTTATTTTGAGTACTATTTCCAGGGTGTCCGCAGGTCCTTGAAATGTCTTAAATTCACTTTTACAAATATCGGGCCTGAAAACGAATTAAAAAGTTATCAATTTAGTTGAATGAGGTCTGGATTTCAACATACTGTAAGCATTTCATCAGGTTTTATTTAACGATATATATTTTTGTTAAAATCTCCTAAAACCCTAAAGCTTGTTTCACACCGAATCCGTAATCGCAAATGACAGTCGGATTATCCTACTGGCCGTCGGATGAACTGCGTCTAGGTTTCACATCACAAAATGTCTGTAATTATGTGTTTGTATTATATATATCCAGTCAGATATTTTTGTTCATGTTTCACACTATATAATCCGTTATTAAGAAACGTTTTTTATTAATGGAGAGCAATGGTAGTTGTTTGATTGATTTATTAATAGCGGAGAGGAGAAGTTATCTGTGGAGCCCTAAACCTCCCTGATGTATTTGTGTGGTGTTAACACTAATAACACTATTAAATTAGAAAGCCCCTGGGAAGTTCTACGTCCTTTTCTCCGTGTATTGTCACCCTTTTCTCTGGTCCTCCTGGTCTCCATCGCCTCTGTTACCTCTCAGTTTCCTCTTTAAGGCTCTGCTCTTCCCTCTCCTCTTTTAAACAGAACCTTCTGCTCTGGCCTCCCCTCTTCTTTTGAGTAAAGCTCTTTGGAATAACGTCTGTTTGCATGTCTTTTTTCGTTCGATATATGTTCGCAAATGATGTATAAGCAAGGAGTAATGTGCAGCCAGCCGGTCGTTATCGCCAAAATAACCCCCCACAGGGTGTTGTCTTGTGTCACTCTGATCATAATGACCCGCTGGCCGTACACTATCACACTTATCCCGCAGCTATACATTGGAATTTGATATTGATTTGAAATAATTTGAGAGCAAGTATGTCTAGTTAAAGAGCTTTGGCTGAGGGAAATTTTGCCCTACTGTTATTAATGTGAAATATCCACATTCATTCGTCTCTTCGGGTCTTGTCTTGTAGTTAGTTGTGGATCGCCACAAGCTATTGTTTACAGTCATTCTTTACAGGACAGCGGTCATTATTTAGAAATAACTCACTGCTGATTGCTGCTATTGACCAATCGGATTTGAGTATTCTGAATCCAGTAATGAGAAGACAATAATGAATCAGCCATATTTCTGATCTTTTATCCGACTAGTACTTAAGTAGAACAATTAGAACGTGTAAAAGTGTTCCACGGACTGGAGGAAATGAATCATGGGAAATTGGAACTTTAAAGACAGTAAATGAGTGCATAGCCATGCATTTTTTAATAATTATTTTTATATTTTATGGTCTCTTAAACAAATGTAACTACTAATTATATACTGTAGTGAGTCAAAATATGAATCACAAATGCATCATTGACTGAGGCTTTGAACACTCCTATACAGACTTTATTCTGAAGAGTTGCCCATTTCTCCTCTCTTTCTGTCTATCCTAGTTGGTTAAGCCTTACTGTGTGCTCTCTTTCTCTCGTCTCCTTTTCCTCCGTTCCCTTCTTTCTCATCCTTCGCTTCACGGAGACTCTGTGCTGCACCAGCGTAAGTAGCTCTGGAGCCCTCGCACTTTTCCCCTCCACCCCTCTATGCCTCCTTCCTTCCTTCCTGCCATTCTGTCCATCCTCACTGCCCTCTGCCTGGCTGCTGTATTCTGCCATTCTCCTCTGGGAGCCTTTATTCACCAGTTCACTACAAAATCCACTTTTTGGAGAGTTGAGATATGACACAGGGTATTTTTATGACATAGTTATGCGTTCACTAACCCTTTTCTAACATTTTTTCACTGCTTTTGTAAATATAGACCAAAATGCCATGTGCTGTACTGTGGGCTGAATAGGGGTCTTTTTGGTCCCAAATAACATGCATGTCACCATTGAAGACTCACTGCTTCACCCACACTCATGCTTTCATCAATCTACAGTATATATACATAAATTGTAATTTTTTATTTATATGTTTTTTATTTTTTATTTATTTTTTAACCTGTGCTGTCGGCATGCTGGGCACACAACACAGAGTATTTGTATGCCATTGCATCCAGGACAGAGTTAGTCTGCAAGTTCAACTTCTCAACCTGCAGTGCAACTCTTTATTAATTCTTAAATCATCAAGAACTGCTGCTATAACTCTGTCCTCTGGACGACCTATAGGATGACAAGTGCACAGTTTATTGTCATACAGAGCCGCCACCAACCCCCCTCCAAACTATTTTACCATGTTTGGGTCTATAAACAACTGATCATCACTCAAAGAGGGGGAGATTCACCACGGCTGAGACAATTAAACATAGAACCAAACAAAATTTATACGGAAAACATAGACATCGGACGACAACATGTATTGAAAAACTGAGTTAATCAGGTCCAGGAAAACTGGAACAGCAATTGAGCATGTGGCCTCTTCCTGTCATAGTTATAACAGTAAATGAGGGAGGAAAGGAGAGGAATGCAACCAGGAGGGTGCTGGGCTGCGTTCAAAGCGTGCTCGTGCGCGCGCGTGTGTGTGTGTGTGTGTCCACTGGTATGTGTGTATACAGTGGGGTAAAAAAGTATTTAGTCAGCCACCAATTGTGCAAGTTCTCCCACTTAAAAAGATGAGAGAGGCCTGTTATTTTCATCATAGGTATACCTCAACTATGAGAGACAAAATGAGAAAAGAAAATCCAGAAAATCACACTGTCTGATTTTTAAAGAATTTATTTGCAAATTATGGTGGAAAATAAGTATTTGGTCAATAACAAAAGTTCAACTCAATACTTTGTTATATACCCTTTGTTTGCAATGACAGAGATCAAACATTTTCTGTAAGTCTTCACAAGGTTTTCACACACTGTTGCTGGTATTTTGGCCCATTCCTCCATGCAGATCTCCTCTAGAGCAGTGATGTTTTGGGGCTGTCGCTGGGCAACACGGACTTTCAACTCCCTCCAAAGATTTTCTATGGGGTTGAGATCTGGAGACTGGCTAGGCCACTCCAGGACCTTGAAATGCTTCTTACGAAGCCACTCCTTCGTTGCCCGGGCCGTGTGTTTGAGATCATTGTCATGCTGAAAGACCCAGCCACGTTTCATCTTCAATGCCCTTGCTGATGAAAGGAGGTTTTCACTCAAAATCTCATGGCTCATGGCTCATGGCTCATTCTTTCCTTTACACGGCTCAGTCGTCCTGGTCCCTTTGCAGAAAAACAGCCCCAAAGCATGATGTTTCCACCCCCATGCTTCACAGTAGGTATGGTGTTCTTTGGATGCAACTCAGCTTTCTTTCTCCTCCAAACACGACAAGTTGAGTTTTTACCAAAAAGTTCTATTTTGGTTTCATCTGACCATATAACATCCAATCCTCTTCTGGATCATCCAAATGCTCTCTAGCAAACTTCAGACGGGCCTGGACATGTAGTGGCTTAAGCAGGGGGACACGTCTTGTACTGCAGGATTTGAGTCCCTGGCGGCGTAGTGTGTTACTGATGGTAGCCTTTGTTACTTTGGTCCCAGCTCTCTGCAGGTCATTCACTAGGTCCCCCCGTGTGGTTCTGGGATGTTTGCTCACCGTTCTTGTGATCATTTTGACCCCAGGGGGTGAGATCTTGCGTGGAGCCCCAGATTGAGGGAGATTATCAGTGGTCTTGTATGTCTTCCATTTTCTAATAATTGCTCCCACAGTTGATTTCTTCACAACAAGCTGCTTACCTATTGCAGATTCAGTCTTCCCAGCCTGGTGCAGGTCTATAATTTTGTTTCTGGTGTCCTTTGACAGCTCTTTGGTCTTGGCCATAGTGGAGTTTGGAGTGTGACTGTTTGAGGTTGTGGACAGGTGTCTTTTATACTGATAACGAGTTCAAACAGGTGTCATTAATACAGGTAAGGAGTGGAGGACAGAGGAGCCTCTTAAAGAAAAAGTTACAGGTCTGTGAAAGCCAGAAATCTTGCTTGTTTGTAGGTGACCAAATACTTATTTTACAGAGGAATTGACCAATTAATTAATTAAAAATCCTACAATGTGATTTCCTGGATTCTTTCCCTCCATTCTGTCTCTTATAGTCAAAGTGAACCTGGGATGAAAATTACAGGCCTCTCTCATCTTTTTAAGTGGGAGAACTTGCACAATTGGTGGCTGACTAAATACTTTTTTGCCCCACTGTATATAGTTTTGCAATTTTGCTCCAAGGAAAAAAAAACTCTAAATTGGGCAATAATATTTAATATAAAGATTAAGAATTGATTAAAAAAATTAAGAGTAAGATACATTTTGGCAAAGTTAAATGGGTAAATTGTCCTTACCAATTATAAATAAAAATGAATAAAATTAGAAATAAAATAGAGATGAAAAGAAAAAAATAACAATGCACTGCAATTCAAAGCTTCAGTAGAAAGCATTTTCTTGCAGATTTTGCCAAATTATCTTTAGGATTGGGGTTATTAGGATTATCATAGTAATGAAGTGGTGAAGCTGCTTTTGTTGTTCATTTATTTGTTCAATTATATAGAAATACCAAATTAGAATATGTCAGCAGTGAAATGAAGACGTGATGGCAGTGTTGACGGTGTGAAGTGGTGTAAACTTGTTTTTATGTTGTTGTTTTTTTAGCAAAGGCTAGTTATTTGATCAAGTTGTACATGTTTTCTTGATCTATTTGTGTGTGGAATTTTGCATTGGTGGATACAAATGTTCATACTACAGTAAAAAATGAATAAATAAAAACAAGTTTTTCACCTACTGTAATCTCTCTTGTTGTGTCCAGATGACTCCGAAATCCAAAAGGAAAAGCATCCACAGCAGAATGCTGAGGCCGGTGTCTCGTGCCTTCGGTAAGAATAATTTATTTTGGCCTTTGTGTGACGCACAGTATTTGGCGTGAAACCGCTGAACTTCTTTCTCAGGAGGAATTTGATTAAAAGGCTGTGACAGTGGCGGGCTGGCTGCTAGGATTGGCTGTGGATGTAAAGGGATGGGAGTTTCTGTACATATTAAATAAATATGTATACAGCAATACAGGCATGGATAACAATATTCTAAAGGGTGGTCTAAATTTGACCATATTATTAAATATTAGTGTCTAAAGTCATAAGTTATAACTATTATTACTACACTATTACAATGTTATTGTGAATTTTTTTGTGTTATTACCACGCTATTACAACAAGGCATTATCTCCTGTTACGTTGTGAGGTACATCTGAGACTTAAACTGCCTGCCGTTGACCCACAGAGATGGAGTTCGACCTTGACAAGGCCCTGGAGGACGTCCCCGTGCACATGGAGGACAGCACCCGGTCCCACAGCCACACCCCAACCAGGCAGGAGAAGCGTCCCCCGGGAGCCATGGGCGAGTTGCCGTCCGAGGAGGGCAAGAAGCTGCAGCACTTCACCAAACTACGGCCGCGCAGGAACAAGAAGAAACAGTCCAGCAAGATACCGGTGAGTGATGAAGTGGTCGCATGTTTCCCGACTATGAATGAGAAGTGTATTAAAACTCAGTCCGTCTTAACTGGAATTGGAGCTATTATGGTTTTAACAATGATAGTCAGTTTAAAACGGGGGTCTACTGGATCATCCTCCTTCAACTTGATGATAGCCCTAATTGACTAGACATCAGCAAAAATCTATTACTTTTTAAAATTTGAATTGGTTTTCATATTTTTGCCAGAAAACCTCAAAATAGCAATTCACCCAAAAGAGACTCTTTTGTTTTGTTTTAGACTATTTTGGTACTTCACAAATAAAAAAGGGAAAAGGCCAGAATGCAATGTATTTTCGATGAAGTTTCCCGTTTCTACACCAGTTCAATCCATTTGAATGGTTCTGTGTAAGTCCATGTTTGCTTAGAATTTGAAGTCAAATCAATCACTCAATCAGCTAATGATCAACACTTAATATAAATGAGACCACCAATGAGTTTGCACTTGCATTTAAACAGTAATAGAGCAGATAGCATGTTCTGACATCTTTCATCTCTTTCAGCAAATCAGCAGTGCCCCTTCTCAGGACGGAGAGCAGAATGGCCTCATGGGAAGAGTGGACGAGGGTGTGGACGAGTTCTTCTCCAAGAAGGTCACCAAGATGGATTCTAAGTAAGAGCCGTGATTTATGGTGTGGTTTTGTCATTTTAAACGAATGGCACATTTGTTGGGTCTATATTTTCATCCGTCATCTGCTCTCCGACTTCTTCTCAGACGGTCCCTGAAGGGCTCAGAGTCTCAGGACGGGGAGAAGAAGAAGAGCAAAGGAGGATTTCTCAACCTCATCAAGTCGCGCTCGTCCAAATCTGATAAGTCCGATAAATCGGACAAATCCGATAAATCGGACAAAACGGATAAATCGGACAAGTCCGATAGATCTGACAGAACGGATAAGTCGGAAAAGAGTCAGGGTCTTCCGCAGCACTCCGGGGCATCCGCGGCCTCGGCCGCTTCAGTTTCGGCCTCCTCCATCCCAGAGGAGCCGTCCTCGCCGAAGGTGCCGCTGAAGAGCCCGGCACTCGAGCCAAAGTCCAGGTAAGAAAACACTTTACTATTATAACACGGCTCTGTGGAATACACAATTCTGATTGGTCAATAGCGACTATCAGCTGTAAGTTATTTCTGAATTATGCTGTCTGTTAATAGTGACCATTGCAACGGTCAACCACCTCCTGGCCTGGATTCACGGCCATCATATTGTGGTGCTATATGATGGAAGGTAGTGGTGCCATCTTGTGACGATAAATAGAAACTACAATGAAAGGTTTCAAGAAATGAATGCAGATATGTCCAATTTAACATCAATAACAGTAGATACGTTTTTCTTTTCTAAGGCGAGATATTTGCTAAGTCGTTGCAGTGTTGGCAACAGTGTTGGCAAAAAAGTTATTTCAAATCAATACTCCATGTGACAAGAGGGATAATGTGCAGCCAGCCTGTCATTATTGCAAAATAACACCCTTCAGACTAGAAAAAGACCTGGGGCAGCCTAATAAAAGACCTGGGGCGGGGGTTATTTTTCGATAATGACCGGCTGCAGATTATCCCTTACATCGTCCTCAGCGGAAACTCAGGTGTTAAAGCAGCAGAAGTTGACAAAAACAGTGCCAGTCAAATGGAGATAAAACATGAAATAAAACATATGTACACATTTAAACAGAATTTATTAATTGAGGTTAGCCCCTGGTGAAAACATGAACAAAAAAAACAAAAAACATATTAAACATAAACAAATTTGGAGATTTGCATGAATAAAATGTGGCCAAAAGACCATTTTAACCAACTACCAACCTGTTCCAATGGCATCTAACCTTGCTGAAACCGCTGTCGTCCAGCATTACTTTTAACATAACAACATTGAAGGTAGCAGACGACCCTTGACCCCTGCTTCTATCTGCCGTGGGCTCCGCAGCGAGTACAGAGAGGCCCCGGGTCGCTCCCAGCACACCGACTACAGCAGCAGCTCGGACCGCTCGGAGGAGCTGAGGACCCCGGACTCCATGGACGAGCCGTGGGAGGCCTTGGACGGGCGGGGCAGCCCCCAGGGCGGGCGCCGCTACCCCGGGGTGCAGGTGATGGGCAGCGGCCTCCTGGCAGAGATGAAGGCCAAGCAGGAGAGGAGGGCGTACAAGGTGGGGGAGAGAGTCACCACCAAATTCATGAACCCTATCTAAATAATTAACTCCAACTAAAATGGTAGTAAGGGTTAAAATGATCCAATTTCCACCTCATCAAAATATACATTCAAATGTAAGAGTTTCCTGGAAGGATGCGGGAACTTCAGCTAGTACATCAAAACAAGAACCAGTGAGATTTTGCTCTTGAGGACAAATCTCCTTAGGTGTTAAATCGTCACTTGTCAAGACCGTTTTGTGCGGCTCTCACTCACAGTGTTCCAGCTGGGAGAAAGAGCAAAAAATAAAAAATAAAACTGAGACTGTTAAATATAGACAGTCTATTTAATAATTTGACCTTGTCTTCCTACTTATTAAACCCCCTGAAAAGGCACAAGTGCCCCTATTTGACCTTCCAGAAGACCAAAGAGCAAATTTTGAATACGCTGGGGGAAAAATTGTTTTTTCAAAATGTCCAAATCAATCAAATTGCCTCGACATGCAGACCTTCATTTCAACATATACAAATGAATACACTTTTTTTTTTGCTTCATGCTTGGTGTTAAAAGGGGAAAGTCCACTGTTTCCTATTATGTTTCACACTGTCATTGAGCCACACCAGGCATTTATGCACAAACACCCCCTCTTCTGTGTGATATGTAACTTGTATCTTACTTTGCTTAGCTTATGTCATTTTTCATAATCTTTCATAAAACCTTTATCACAAACCCTTTTTTTCATTCATTTTCAACATTTAAACTTGTTGATCTCCTTCAATGGTGAATTCGATGGAAGGCTGAGACAAATAAGTAAGTTAAAATAAGTTAAATAGTGAAATGTGCAATTTAAGTCTTAGCATTTTTAATGATTTTTTTTTTTTTCATAGCATTCTGTAACAACATCTTTTCTGGATGCACATGCACTTTTGGTGTTAATGCGTCTTACAGCTAAATATAAACCTGGCTCATTCAGTGAGGACCTTGAGTCCTTCAAACCTTCATAATGCATAATAACCAAAAATGTGTCTTCTGTCATTTATCTTCCAGTCGTCCAGCCCTGACAGGCCTGACAGCAACGCGACTGGTGGGTTGATTTTTATTACTTTTTATCCACAGTAGTGTTCTTTTTTATCTCTATTATTGGTGTGTTTGAATTGTTATTTTCTAAGACATTTCAGCCACATTTCTTTGGCACTAGCCTGCTTAAGATAAAATGTCTTCATTTCCTGTAAAAAACGTACGTAATAAGAAAGCGGCGGTGTGCGGGAGGATTTGAATCATGGCGTTTGCGCTCGTCATTTCTCAAATATTAATATTTGCGACTGAACGAGAATAAAAACATGAATCCAGATCACAGTAAGTCACCCACAGGTTTCAACCCTTGAAATTTGAAATAAAATGTAAAAAGTAATAATAAATAATTCCTAAATAATATAAAGAAATATCTATTTTTCTTAGTTAGAGAACTCGATTTGAATTCTGGAAACGATTTATTCTTGAAATGAGTTATTATATAACTATTGTCACAGGTGTGATATGAGACTTCATTGGTCTAGTTTTACTTCATGGCCATACTCTTGGCCATACAAAACATGGCCCAAAACTAAAATATGAGCCCGAAGCCCTCAGGTGAGGCCGGGCCATTTATGAGCCTCCCTGCCCAGCAGATGCGGGAGTGGACAGGGAGAGAGATTGCATTTTTTTACAGCAGATATTTCCTCATTCCGAAAACAGACGGCTCTTCTCTGAGACCAATTCTGCATCTGAGAATTTTAAACCAAAGCATTGAGAAAGCTCCGGCTTCCAATGTAACCACACCGTCACCTTTTTGAATCAATCCCACGGGGGAGACTGGTTCACGTCAGTGGATTTAAAAGACGCTTACTTTCACATACTAATTGTGGAAAGACACGGGAGATACCCGAGGTTTGCCTATCAGGACAAGAGCACACAAGTATTGTGTTCCACCGTTTGGTCTCTCTCTGGCCCCCAAAATATTCACAGTTTCCGTGGATGCAGCTATTCCCCCTCTGCACACCCAGTTTATAAAAGTCCTGTCATATCTCGACGATCTCCTGATAGCAGCGGGTTTCAAAGGAGTCGGCACACTCCCACACTGTGGCGCTGCTCGATCATCTCCGCAGGGAGGACGGTCAGTGGATGCTGGGCCGGGTCACGAGACCCGTCACATCAATGTGTTGGAGTGGAAGGCAGTCCGTTTAGCTCTGTTGCGTCCGGCAACCATGAGTGAGAGGACACCGACGTTCTGATACGTTCCGACAACACCTCGACAATCCCTTATATCAATCCTCGCGGTGGCGTATCCTAGCCTTGCATCACCACGCTTTAAAGATTTTGCTGTGGGCTCACGCCCACCTCTGTTCCCTGTCAGCATCACACATTCAGGGCAAGCTAAGCCTGGAAGGGGGCTTATGATCAAGTCAACTAGACTGGGATCGGGCTGCATAAGAAAGGTTAAGCACCGTCCACTCTCAAGGTGTTTTGATGGCAAGTCACCGGGGAGTCACATCTTGGCCTCCAGGGTTATGCAGGGTACCCCTCGATAACGCAGTGTCAGCGGCTCCAAAATGTGATCTGGTTATTGTGTTGAATCCCTTAAAAGGAGACCCCCGTTCGAGGTGGGTTTAAAGTCTTTGTCGTTGAAGTCAGCACTGCTTCTGGCACTTGTCTCGGCAAAACGAGCGTGAGAGCTGGCCGCGCTGTCTGTCCACCAGTCCTAATCCTAGTTTTCTCCTCGGTCCGTTCTCACGGTCAGTGAGGGTTGAGGGTATACAATATGGCATCGTAAGAATGCCAGAAGAACGTGCGTGCGTGTGTGGTTTGAAAGGACTAAATATTTGAATACACACCAGCATTATTAGGACATTTGAATTGTGAGGACATAGTTAGTTAGTGTCCTCATAATCCAAGTCATTTATAAATATTCCAATCCCTTGTGAACTGTGTGTGAGCAGCCAAATCTCAGGCCACGCCTCCGGAGAGCAGGTCGCCCAGCGGCTCCGTTTCCAAGCCAGAACCTCCGGCCGCGGGTTCCCCGGAGAAGATCCCTTCGCTGCGCAGCGATGCCTCCAAGCCCGAAACGGCCCCGCGGCTCCGGACCCCGTCCTCCTCCACCTGCTCCTCGCCGTCCCCCTCCCCCGGGGGGGCGCTCAGCCCCAAGCCCCCCGTGCCCCAGGGGACCAAGCCGACCCTCGCCGCCCGTCCTAACATCCCCCAGAAACCCAGGACCCCCAGCAGCAGGAGCATCGGTACCAGCAGACGTTTCTCTTTTGATTTTTGCATTTGTGCAAAAAAAAGTAGATATTTCAATAACGACATTATATTATTGGTATATAATGTCTGTTAAAGGTATATTTCTACCCATTTGTCCTTTTTTGTAGCTATTGAAGTGTATTTTTGGTATTTTTTCTATTTTCTTTACTTTATGCATGAACCTAAAATAAGTACATGAAACACTAACCTAAGTTAAGCTGAGAGTTAATATACTTGTTAAAAGTGTTTTGTTTTGGTCATTGGAAGTTACCAAAAAATCATAACCCTAACCCATAAAAATATATTTTTAATACATTTAAGCGCAAGTACAACTTCTACCACACTAAGTACAACTTCAGTGGTTTCCAATTTAACACAAATTAAGTATAATAATTGTGAATACATAAAAAGTATACAAAATATGCTCAGTATACCTTCAGATAACACACTTAAATACATGTATTTTCCTTCATTATTTACATTACAATTTTCATCCATTTCAGATGAGAGCTCTGACTCCCCTGGGAGCGGCACCGTGTCTCCCAAGCCGGCGATTCTCCCTCCCGCGCTGAAGAGGGCTCTGTCGGAGAAAGACAAGGAGGGCGGCCTGGCGGGCAGCTCCGTCAACAAGACCTCGGCCGCTCAGGACGGTGGCTCAGGTATTTCAATCCAGATATTTGTTGTTGTTTTTTGGTTGTCTAATGTGCCGAGACTGTTATTTTCTCCTCCTCCCCTCCTAAGCTGTGCCCTTCTCTCCTTCCTTCTCTTCTATCTCTCTTTTGCATAAACCTTATTTATCTTTTCTACTCTTTCAGTGTGTGTGTGTGTGTGTGTGTGTGTGTGTGTGTATGTGTGTGTGTGTGTGTGTGTGTGTGTGTGTGTGTGTGTGTGTGTGTGTGTGTGTGTGTGTGTGTGTGTGTGTGTTGGTGAACGTCTCTCCAACCTCGTATTGATGGTTGATTGATGGTCATTCTTAAGCCAGCCGGTCACCATCGCAAAATTAGCCCCGGCAGGGTGATCAGTATCACTCTAAAGGGAGGTTATTTTGTGATAATGACCGGCTGGCTGAACATTATACTGATTATTACATGGCTTACTTACTAAATAACAAAATGCATTGAGATGCAATTGATTTGAAATGATTTTAGAACTAATATCGCTAGTTTAAGTAATCCATTAAGAACATAGCTAACACTATGGCACATACCAAATTATTAGCCCTGCAGTACCAAAGAAATGGCGCCCTACATTGGATGGTGCCCTGAAAGACAAATAACCTCTTGAATCTTGAATCTAACAATAATATTCTGCATTTATGTCTTCCAAGTCTTCTGTTGCTACGTAGTGTCACAAGGTGGCGCCACTAGCTCGAGTTAGTGTGAGCGTGTAGGCAGCGTGATGCAAGGGACTTGAATCCAGACAGGGAAGTGGTTGCGGTGACAGCGCTCGTATGAACACATCAGTGGTTATTCCGAAATAACAGACCGCTGGCTGCCGCTATCGGCAATCAGAATCGAGTATCCCGCAGAGCCACAGTGTAATACATTTAAAAAAGAAACCTCTCTCTCCACCCCTGGCAGTGAGGACGGTGTCGGACTCGGGCCAGCGCGCCGCCCTCCACCGCGCCAACTCTGAGGACCACGGCTCCGGAAAGACCAAGGACCGGCCCCCGTCCAACTCGGACAAGGACAAGGGAGCGGGCGCCAAGCGCTCCGACTCCACGGAGGAAACCGAAAAGGACTTCATCATGATCTGAGGACGGAACTGAGGACTTCACATCGGGTCAGAGAGCCAACAAAAAAAAAAAAAAAAAGAAAAGAAGCTGGTCCCGGTGAAGCCAAATATGTGGTGGAGGGGATGTCTGACCCTTTTAAAGGTCATTTTCTGACCTGCTAACCCTCAAACTGGTACTTCCCTGCTGCTGCGGCGTAGCGGTAAAAACAACCAGAATCCTAATTTAAGTTAAGTATAGGAGTCACATTTCCTTTTCTTTTTTTTTTCTATCTTCTGGAAACTTACTTGGACAAGACCAGTGAGTTTTATCAGGGTACACGGCCAATGACCCGAGTTGCTTATCACCCTTAACCACTTGCAGCCTACAGTAGCTTTTCTCCCAGGGACCAAACCTACATCCAATAATACTAACAAAATCACTGTACTGTAACTTGAAAGGCTTAACACACTATCAATTTATTTACACAGTAGATTGTTGTTGTTTTTTTCCCATTTTCCTTTTTCCTTTTATATATTTGAATGGAAGTTTTATTTATATATATATATACATATATTATATGTATGTATGTATGTATATATGTGTGTGTGTGTGTGTGTGTGTGTGTGTGTGTGTGTGTGTGTGTGTGTGTGTGTGTGTGTGTGTGTGTGTGTGTGTGTGTGTGTGTGTGTGTGTGTGTGTGTGTGTGTGTGTCAAGTAAAATACAGTTACCTAAACTGTTTTCAGGGGTTTACGTTGGCCATTATGCAATTCACCTTTTTTACAGTTTTCAGCGACGGTTCAGCTGAGATTCCTCAGCGCACACACAACTCTCAGAAACTCCCAGAAATCTCAGATTCGCCTCTAAGGTGTGATTCATTTGTTGCCGATACCAGCAATATTGTCTCTGTGCCACCGCGGCTGCTGTGGGCGAACACTCAAATTAGCGATTATTTGCGGCGTTTTGAAGGCGCATCGTGAGCGGCGAGGCGGCCCCCGCTGGCTTGCATGGAGAACGGAATCCAGTCGAGGTCGTTTCTGTAAGTTGACGTAAAAAAAAAAAAACAAAAAAAACCAAAACTCTTGATCAAGCGATCAGGCTCAAGCACTGTTAAACCCGTCCGCACGTCCTGTGTCCGGCCGCCTGCGACAAACCGCTTTGCGGCCATCGGTGCATTGGACGTCCGGCGCCGGAGAAAACTGCTGGAAGAAATGGGAGTCGATTCAACGTGGAGACGTCTCTTTTGTCCGTTTTCGAAGGTTCATCAGTTTTTGGAACCAAATATTGTTATGGGGGCTTGAGAGTTCAAATCAGCTTTTTTTTTTTCTCCCCCCCCCCCCCCCCTTATCAGGTTGTTCTTCTTCAAAACACGATGACCAAATTCCAGATGTTTTTTTTTTTTTAATCTATTTCAGAACAGATTTGAGGCCTGTTTAGAACATAAGGATTTAATTTACTTAGACTCGAACGCTCCACTCTGTGATTCCTCTTGTCAATAGCTGTGACGTAATAAAGGGTTAAAAAAGAAAAACTTTTGAAAAAAATTAAAAAAAAAAAAATTCAAAATGATAAGTTAAATTTGTCCGTTTGGGTTAATTCAGGGCTTTAGGTTGTTGCGCTCCACAGCGTCGGCTGGTTTCCCCGCTACTCGGTTCCCTCTCCTTTTTATTTTACCTCCTACTTCTACCAAGACCTAATTCCGGTCGGGATGAAAGTCCGCCCCACAACCAGAGAAATGCCCCTAATTCCGTCTGTAAGGTTGACTTTGAGGTTTGCGGTCTCTGACAAAAAGGAAAGAAAATGAAACCCTTTGTACATAGTTTTACCGGTCTCGGACGCCGTGGAATGAATGGTTCGGAAGAAAAGTCCCAGAATGCAACTGTTTTTTTTTTTTTGTTTTGTTTTTTTTCTTTGGGTCTTGATTGATGGTTTGGGACGATAACAAATGAGCGAAACCCGCAAATTCCATTTATTTTTTATTCCCCCCCCCACCCTCTCCTCCTGATGCTAAGTGGTGGGAAGGGCTGATAATAAAACCCCATTGAATCCCCCAGAATCCCTTTAAAGGAGGATTCCACTTCCACTAACCCCCGGCCTTCCTTCGGCCGCTTCCTCTGGGCTGAACGCACAGGGCGGAGTCGGTGAATTTAACCAATTCAAGTCAGTCTCCTCATCATTCTGTGTGTGTGTGTGTGTGTGTGTGTGTGTGTGTGTGTGTGTGTGTGTGTGTGTGCGTGTGCGCGCGTGTGTGTGTGAGATCAGATTGAGTTGTACTGTATGTATATATATGTGTGTGTTTTCCATACATGTCGGTACGTGCGTGTGTGTGTGTGTGTGTGTATACATGTATGTGTGTACGATATGCACACGCAACATAGACACTGTGATTTATTCACACCCATATGTGAACACAACGAATCCAATGTTGTTTTGGTACTAAGTACACTACTCTACTAGGGGATTTGTATGTAACTTATTTGGAAGAAAAAAAGAAAATAGCTGGTTGAAGTCTCTGATCTTTGGTTGTTCTGCATTAACATGTACATTGTGTTGATAATACAGAAACTAGATTTTTTTTTTCCGACAGTACGTGTGTGTGTGTGTTGATTTGTCACAAAATGCAATCAATTTCTGTTAGTCTTGTGTCAAGGGCACAAAGAAAGACGTGATTTTTGTTTTGTTTTGTTATTTCTATCTTTTTTTGATGTTTAAAAAAAAAAAAATAATATGTCAAGTTTGCTCACCCGCAGTCCCGATTTGTATTTGTTAATTTTCCTCATGGGTTAACTTGTCTCATTCTGCTGGTGTTGGACATTCCTCCATTGTGAATATTAATAATTAAAATGATTTTACAGGCTTTAAAAATGACAGAAATGCGCCGAGTCTTTATTTACTGCAAATCGTCGCCCACTGTGCATTACATTACAGTGTCCACCAATGGGCGACAGAGAGCATCGAGTCACCATCAGCAATCCCCTGTCTCTTTACCTTTAGTCGCTCTCTCTCTCTCCCTCTCTCTCTCTCTCTCTCCCTCTCGCTCTCGCTCTCTCTCCCTCTCCCCCTCTCTCTCTCTCTGCCCACTCAGAAGTGTTTTGGGTTTTTTTCTTCTTCTTTCCACTTCGTCCGAGGGAGCCACAGCTCAAGCAGCAGTATCTGAGCAGCAGTCGTAGTGTTTATTCCAGGGTTCAGGGTGCCAGGTTTGCAGAGATGGAGAGTGTGTTTGATAAGTTGGACGCCGCTGGTTTTCTGGAGATCTGGCAACACTTTGATGCAGACGGTGATGAGAAATTAGTATTTGTTTTCAGTATTTTACAAATTATTACTTGTAATTATAATAATATTATAATTATGATATATATATTCTAATTATTAAATATATATTTGTATTTGTTTTAATTATTATTTTATTTAAATAACTTGCTTTTTTTTTTAATTACAAATGACAATTATTTTAATGCCATTCACTGTGTCCATTGGAATATATGTGAGGTTTATCGTAATCTTCACAAATCCCAAATTGTGTCAGCCCCAAGCCTGACGGAGGATAGGTTTAATTATTCGACATTTTTAATCTAGGTTAGCAAGAGAAAAGTTAAACTTTGAAAGCTAAATAATGAGATGACATATAATTAAAATAATAATAATAATAATAATAATAAATAACAATTATATAACTTTTGTTTTTTTCATGGACAGACAATGGCTACATTGAGGGGAAAGAACTGGACGAGTTTTTTCGTCACATGATGAAGAGACTGGGTCCACAGGTAAGTCAAGTTCGGTTTATTAACCAAAACACGCCCTAAGACATCTAGCAAAATTCCCAGTATTACCAATGCATATATTTTGTTCTGTACTAGGTAGCAGGGATGATATTTCAGATATTGCTTGTTTCAATTCAAAAAGTCCAAGATTTCACTAAAACAGGATGTGCATTTGGACTCTGTATATACAGTTAGTATACAAATCTGCATTTTTTTTTTTTTTAAGTTTTATTAAAATATATGATAGAAAAGCCAGTACAAAATGCCAACAATTTTAAGTACATTTATTTGTAAAGTACAAGAAATAATGTAAGAGTAAATAATAATATAATGAATAATAAAGAAAATAGATAGAACGGTTAAAAAATAAAGAAAAATATGTCTGGAAAATCTCTGACGTGGAAATTCCGATTTAAAAACCAGCCAGTGCTGATCCTTATAAACCATACTTTAACTCCACCAGTGCACTATTTTATTTTATTTTTTTTATTGATGTTATTGACTCACTGGTGTGTAGCAGAGCATCCAGCGTCGACCTCCAGGCGGTTATTTAGAGGGGTGTGGTGAGACTCTACACCATTAAAGTGCTCTGGTTCCTGTCAGAGGAGCCGGTGCAGCGGATGGTCTAGTCAAAGCATCTTATCTTAACAAATGCATACAAAGTGGGAACGGGGGCTTTGGACTCATCCAGTGTGTGTGTGTGTGTGTGTGTGTGTGTGTGTTGGGGAGGTGAACGTCTCTCCAACCTCGTATTGATGGTTTGGCTCTTCCTGAGAAGCTGCAGGGTCCTACAATCTGTCAGCCTCCCCCCTCCCCACCAATTCACTCCCACACTCCCTCTCTTCTTGCTGTTTTGTTTAATCTCATTCGTGCACGCACCCTTTTGACGCCCGGTGCTGCGTCCTCAGGCCCCCAGATTGGATGCAGGCACTAAAACTGTTTATGTGTTCCTGTCCGTCCGTCCCCTGGTTACCAATGGAGTTCAGTATCCATTTTTTTTTCCTGCCCCCTGTAATAAAGATATGACTTGAAAAACAAAACTGTGTTAATGCACAATATTTTCTACTGCCTGCCTAGCAACAGAATAATGCGGCAACCAAGCACAAGAAACAAAAAGCTAATGCAGCTATAACTACACTGCTACTGTAACTACGCTGCTACTGTTACTACACTGTTACCCTTACTACACTGTTATGGTTACTACACAGTTACTACATCATTACAACACTACTTCACTGTTACTACACTGTTGCTGCACTGTTACCGTGACTACGTTGCTACCATAACACTGTTGCCAGACTGTTACTACACTGTTACCGTTACTACACTGTTACCATTACTACACTGTTAGTACGCTGTTACCGTTACTACACTGTTACTGCTACTACATTGTAAGTGTACTGTTACCACACTGTTAGCGCTACTACACTGTTACCGTTACTTCACTGCTACCGTGACTACACTGTTAGTACACTGTCAGTACACTGTTACCGTTACCACACTGTTACTGCACTGTGACTACGCCATTACATTACTACACTGTTAATACACTGTTACTGTTGCTACACTGTAGGGAAAGGACTGCTTGTTGTTTCAGCTAATTGTAATGACAATTATTGAGAAATACTGTTAATATTCTAATGAGCCCTTAAACTGCAAACAATGGCTTCCAAAAGCCAAACAACCAAAGACATTCAGTGTGAAAGAAGAGCGGTGTCACCTCAATGGTTTCTGAATAGACGTAGCATGGTGTTCAGAGATCAGTCCTTGAGCAAAATAATATGAAAGCTACAAGTGGTGTCCATGGAAACCATCGCCAAGAATATGACTGTGACTCAGAGTAATATAAAATTCAGCTTTATAAAAAAAAAAAACATGTATCGACATAAAACACAAAGATGTTAACAATTTTATTGAATGCAATTGAATTTTTATTGTACTCTTTTTGTATTTTTTTTCTCACCCTCTAGTTCAGTCTGTATCGTTCAAGGGATTTTGCTTTTGTGCAGCTTTTTCTCGGCAGTGCAGAAAGTCCAAATAGTGTAAAAAAAAAAATATATATATATATATAGCGTGTGTGTATGTTTCATATATATATATATACACACACACACACACACATTTTTTTCTGTCCCAACAGAAGAAAGTGACGGAGGAGGGCGTCCAGAGGATGAAGCAGAGGTTCATGTCGGCCTACGATGTGACCGCTGATGGAAAACTGCAAATAGAAGAGGTCTTGATCTCTCCCTATCTCACACACACACACACACACACACACACACACATACACACACACACACACACACATACACACACACTAAACAATGTATTCACTTCTTTAATCTTCTGTTATTCCTTGAGACAACCTTTCCTACAAAACCTTCTTTGTTTGAACGCACCCATCAACTTGCTACAAATCACATGGATCAGAATTCTCCATAATAATTATACTATTTTTATATTTGCATAATGTTTGTATTATGTGTGATCTCTGTGTGTGGACTTTTATTATGTCAAATCACATTACATTATGCCTGAAAACAAGCCTCCATCTTCCCTCTGTCTTTCCCCATTTTTCTAATTCTTTTTCTCCCTTCTCCCTCCTCCTCCTCTCAACCCATCGTCTCCCTATCTCTCACTTACAGCTTATTTCTCCCTCTCTTTGTCTCTCTCTCTCTGTTTGCAAAACATGAAGCTAATGCATTAAAAAGTACAGCCCTTATAATAATAATAATAATAATTATCATTATTGTTATTATACTGATAATAATAATACTGATAATAATAATCATAATCCTCATTTGATGTACAGTATATAGCTCTTATCAAAACAGAGACTACAAAATGCTTCACAGATTAAAAACAAAAAAAGAAGTTGTGTAAAATAGATCAAATAATTTTGAGAAAATTCAGCAATAAAATCCATTAAAAAAATATATATTTAAAACCACTTAAATATGGAAAATTGTAAAAGTGACCACCATAAAGGATGGTAAAAGTACATCCACAAATAAATGAATGAATAAATATAAAAGTGCCAATACTGTAAGCAAGCCTATGTGCTAAATTGAACGTACGACTTTTTAAGAGCTTCTTAACAAAGACGTCGATATAATAGTGTGGGAGGCGGTTCTCGAGGTCTCTCTCTAGAGGTTTCCTTGTGGAAATGTAGTAATCGCATGCGTCCGCCTTAATTCCAAAATTAAGAATCCTTCAGTTTCAGAAAGTTCAGTTCAGTATTACCATGGTTCCTAGTTTCTTTTTGGAAATGGATTTAAAAACTTGTAGCTGCATCTAGGACCCCGCCCAACTTTGAATACGATTACGGAAGAAATGCTTTGACTCTAGTTATTAAATGTGATTTCATAATTCATACTGAGGAGAACAAAAAGTGGCAAATTTGCCGTTGCACAGTTGTCTAAGCCTTTCAGCCATTACTGTCAGCAATTCTTGCACAAAGAGACTTACTAATTAACTTGATCTACTTTGATTCTATAGAGAGGGAGAAATGCTGTTCATTAGTGTCAACCCCTGAATGTATTCCCGTTCCAGTAATGCACGGCGGAAACCTTTTTCGCTGCATGAAGCTACAGATCAATACATGTCTGCGCTAAATGGCCACTTAAAAGCTCCTGATGTACGCCGGCCGGAGCGAGGCCGTGCGTCATGTAGAAACGTCCCCGTGATTTAGCTCCAGTGAGGCTCTCCCCTGCAGCAGCTTGGACGAGGAAACGCCTCGGAGAGGGGAACTCAGTGTAAAAAAATATAATACTGTGGACTTCAGCAAGATCTATGCGACCGCTGTCATCATCAATCAATAATAAGAGCTAGATTAATTGTTAGATACTTTATTCATCCCGGGAGGTTAAAGGTGGAAGAAAGAAAGAAAGGAAGAACGAACACAAGATAGATAGATAGATAGATAGTATTGAAATTGTGGTCACAGCAGCTCACATAATCAAAAATAGGTCATAAGAATCAAGTAATACAAATACAAATAGAAAAGATAACATGGAAATAATGAGCCTAAAAATGCTGCAATATATTCTATTTTACTTCATGTGGATGGTCGGGTGCGCGTGCGTCGTTTACCTGGGGAAGAGGTGGCATCAAGATGCACTATGGGAAGAAGGCAAACCAGCGGAGGCGGCGTGACGCTCTGGGCAATGTTTTGCTGGGAAACCTTGGGTCCTCCGATTCAGGTGGATGTTACTTTGACACGTAGCACCTACCTCGACATTGTTGCAGACCAAGTACACCCCTTCACGGCGACGGTATTCCATGATGACACTCGTCTCTTCCATCAGGATAATGCGCCTTGCCACACTACAAAAAACATGTCATGAATGGTTTCAAGAACATGACAAAGGGTTCAAGGTGATGACTTGGCCTCCAAATTCACCAGAGCTCAATCGGATGGTGGCACGAGGGGGACCTACACAATTTTAGGCAGGTGGTTTTAATGTTGTGTGTGTGTGTGTGTGTGTGTGTGTGTGTGTGTGTGTGTGTGTGTGTGTGTGTGTGTGTGTGTGTGTGTGTGTGTGTGTGTGTGTGTGTGTGTGTGTGTGTGTGTGTGTGTGTGTGTGTGTGTGTAAAGTTGATAGATCTATCTAGACTCTTATTATCATTATGAGAATAATACGCGTCACTGACAAACTCATAATCATCCTTCCTCTGGTTCGGTTTAATGTTGTTTTTGGGATATTGGGTCCCTGTCTTCGGAGAACCATGTTCTTGAAACGTGGAATTTGGACTAAGAGCGTCCTGCATACAGACTTAGCCGCCCAGGCGGCGTCCCGCAGTTTTCGGGTGTTGGCTTCCGTCTGAATGCTTCCAGCTCTCCACTTCAGCCCTATCCCATAAATCCGCAGTGCGTTTGCGGGCATTCCCCCCCCCCCCCCCAACTGTAATTGTGATGGTTTGGTCAGAGATCCAGTTTTTAATCTCCTAATGGCAAAAAGTTAATACGGTTAAAGAGAGAGAGAGAGGAGGGAGGGGGGAGAGCGGTCGGACGCTGGGGAAGAGCTGGAGAGGAGCCAGGAGCAAGAGCTGTTGGGTATATGGCTCTAGTCAGACATTGTGTTCGGAGGTTTGATCACTGGAATGAGATGAGGAAGTTCTGACGGGAAGTCATTAGACCGCCATGCACTGACCTTGAATTTCAAACCGACTGGAAAATACCAAAGGAAAAAAAGCGCGACGGGTGCACTGGACATGAAAACGGACAAAAGAGACTGAGCTAGAACTGTCCTGGGGAGGTTGAAATTCCTCTCCAGGTACTAATCGTCAGTTAGTAGGGCTCTGATGAAATGAAATCCAAATAGAAGGGACTATGGTGCCTCTCAGTAGGAGATGGAAATGGACATTTTTCTCATGATATCTCATCCATCCCTTCCAGTTGGCCCACATGATCCTTCCCGAGGATGAGAACTTCCTGCTAGTTTTCCGCCGAGAGGCTCTCCTGGACAACAGCGTGGACTTCATGAAGGTGAGAGGTCACCTTTGAGCGTGGCGAATGGGCAGCTGGTGTCAATGCGAGTTTGGCTAATTGATGTAAGAAGCGTACGCCCTGCTGGACCAAAGGAGGCCGACAAGGTCAACAGCGTAAACAGGTGTGAACTCGGTGAATTTCTTCTCCTCGCACCGCAGATATGGAGGAGGTACGACGTCGACTGCAGCGGCTACATATCGGCCCAGGAGCTGAAGGTAAACAACTTTTTCCGACAAATACACATAAAGCCACTTTCAAACGCTTAGTATTCGTGCTAGCATGTTCTCGGTTGGTGTTTGAGTTGATGAAATCACACAGGATCTGACAAAGTGTCAATTGCAGTATTTTAGGAAAATAGATTACAGAATAATCGTCTTAATTACTTATTATCACATGGCTCTGTGGAATATTCGATTCTGGTTGGCCGATAGCGGCGATCCGCGGTCAGTTAGTTCTGAATAATGGCCGCTGATCTGTTGATAATGACTGTTGTCAACGGCAACCACTTCCTCGCCTGGTCACACCACCTCTTTTCACATGCTAATGCTAGCTAGCGGCGACATCCTGTGACGCTACATAGCAACTACAATGGAAGACCTAAAAAGAGCAATGCGGTTATATCGAATTTCACCTTTATAACAGTCAATAGGTTCATCATATGTGGGGCAACTAGGAAAATAGTTTGGTAAGTTGTTGTGGTGTTGGCTACGTTGACTATTTTCAGCTGAAGCTAAGAAGCAAAAGCTTTGCAGTCACCGAGCGTGGCACTGTGCTAGGCTTGTGATGAAATTAGTTGTAAAACTAGGCATACTGGTTCTAAAAAAAAGAATTAGAAATACATTCTGTCTCAATGCATTGTTTAATTTAACAGTCAACCGTGTTATAACGTGCCGCCAGCTGATCATTATTGAGAAAATAACCACCTTCAGAGTAATGCAAGACCACCCTGACCACCTTGTCGAGCGCTATTTTGTAATAATGACTGACCTGTGCATTATCTCTTACGTGTTGTTACGCACGTTTTAGTATTTTTAGTATTTTTAGAGCTTTTTGTGCGTAATCTCCGGGTGCCATGACATTTCACTGCATATACAGTATGTATGACCGTATGTATATGTATGTGACAAATAAACCTCTTGAATCTTGTGTGTGCTGAGACGCCGGGGCGTGTCAAGGAGGTTATTGATCACCTCGCTGTTTAATTCAAATCCGTGTCGTCTGCCAGGCTTTTCTCAAGGACCTCTTCCAGCAGCACCACAAGGAAGTGTCCTTGGACAAACTGGAGGAGTACACCGACGCCATGGTATACACGCATTGTTATTTTTATATTGTAAAGAAGATGAAGGCGTTTCTCTCTTTCATAATATCAAAGGTTAAGGTTGAGCATCCCTTTTCTAGACAGATGCCACGGTAATACTCGCTCTTGGGTCTCAGGTGTTGTGGGTAAAATAAATGGCCTAGAGAGCCATTCATCTAACCCCTTTCCTTACAAATTTTCTTTATTTATTTTTTTCTTCTCAGATGAAAATCTTTGACAAAAACAAGGAC
Source organism: Zeus faber (assembly GCF_960531495.2). Taxonomy (NCBI): domain Eukaryota; kingdom Metazoa; phylum Chordata; class Actinopteri; order Zeiformes; family Zeidae; genus Zeus; species Zeus faber. Next base: position 24,502,189 of record NC_137195.1, on the reverse strand, counting down.
GGCCGTTTGGATTTGAACGACTTGGCCAGGTATCTTTAGAACGCTCTTTACCTATCCAAAACACATAGTCACTAAATCATGACATTCTGAGATTGTCCGGCAATACAAAGGCCTGTTTGAATACTTCACAATCCTTTGCTGTATTGTTCAAGACTTTATAAAGTGTAATTGTGGGAAAGTACGGGTATGATATTTCCAAGTTGCGGTGTGGGGGTGGTGTGGTTTGAGCAGCTACACCTGACTTGGGTCTAAGTAATTGGGCCCAGTATCAGGGTGGCTGTGCGCCTGTTGCCCGTTAGAGTAATCAACGAGCAACAGCTAAAACCCTCATCCCCACACACATATAGGGGAGGAGCCCTTGTCGTGACATGTTTTCTATCTGCTCCGGGCTTGTTCCACCCAGCCCACTCTACAGACTCTAGACTGGTGTGTTTTCACGCCACTCAGGTGGCTTGTGGCAGGCGGCAAGTATATTCAAATATATATTTACAAAGCCTACTAGTAGTGAGTACTGTTTTTGTGTCTGCTTCTTTAGGATCCTGGCTATGGAAGAGAACTTTCTGCTCCAGTTCCAAATGGATGTGAGTTTAGTGAGGTTAAGGGGGGTTCTTGCTTGCTGTACAAGTTTTTGTGCGCCACAACTACAGCAATGGAGGGAGGGCGCTCGCTTTATTTTATCTTTTGATGCTTCTACCTGTACCTCCCTACCTCTTCCGCCCTCCTAGGCGTCCAGTCAGCCGGAGAGGAAAAGAGACTTTGAGAAGATCTTCGCTCACTATGATGTTGTAAGTACCTACCGTTACATCAGCCTTTTCCTCTTGGTTTTTGTTTGTTTGCCTGACAGTTTGTTTCTCTCTGTGTTGTTTTCAGAGTAAGACAGGAGCCCTGGAAGGACCCGAGGTGGATGGCTTTGTTAAAGACATGATGGAACTAGTGAGGGTGAGTGCTCATGTTGAGTTTAATGGTATTGGTTGAATTATCATGGAATGGCCGCCAAAAGGACTCTGAAATGTTGTTATGGCAAGAGGCTATAACCAAAATTCTGACAGACAACTCTTAGATCATCACTCCCTGCAAGGTGTACAGCAAACAAGCAGGCAGCAAAGCGGGTAGAGCAGGAGGGACTGGCTGCTTAAATTGGCTGGCCAATAAGGGCGTGGAAACATGTGGCGCTGTCGAGTTGTCTGACAGAACTAGCTCCGAAAGCAAGATAGATAGAAATACTGTAGATAGATGACTTAATTAGTCCCCGGAGGGAAATTGAATCATTATAGCAGCCAGATACCTTAAATCGCAGATAACAACAGGTGAATAAGGAGAAATATTCAAACACTCACTATAATGAGATATCATTCAACCACTATGGTGTGCAAGAGCAAAGTGATCAGAACAATAAGTAAATAAAAAGGCAAGTCTAAATTCAAAAGCAGTCCAGATATACTCAGCATTCAGACACATTCAAGTGCTGTGGTAGAGTCCTGATGTGCAAGGAGCAGAATGTTAAATGCCATATGATGGTTTTCGAACAGTTCTATGTCAGCAGGCCTGGCAAAGGCTGATGAAAACACATCATTTATGGCTTTGAGGTTCAACAAATGAGTATCCTTTCTATCCTCCTGCTCTCATTGTAGCCACACACACACACAATCTATTTCTCTCTCTCTCAGATAACTGCATTTACGTAAAACATTATAAAAATCTCAATTACCGCCGTGCCCCGCGGGATGTACTGTTTTCGTGTAAGTACGACGTTTAATGTTGATTAAACTAACCATTCCCATTTGTCAGCAGACATCGGCTCCAGCACCGTGGAGACCAGTTGAGTTTGTTTCACCGGCAGAAAAGAAATTGCGCCACCGTGCCAGGAATAACAAAAAAAAAAAAGAAAATCAATAAAGTTCAACTCCACTTTAACCTTTTGCTGAACCAACAATTATGGGACTGCTCAGGCCTTGACATCAGATTATTTGATCTGTTTTTTCTCAAAATCTCTCCCTTCTCTCTCACTCTTTCTCTCTCTCTCTCTTCCTCCTTCCAGCCAAGTATCAGCGGACCAGAGCTGGACAAGCTGCGGGAGGTTCTGCTGGGCCACTGTGACGTCAACAAGGATGGAAAGATCCAGAAGAACGAGCTGGCTCTCTGTCTGGGAGTGCGGCCTAAACCTTAGTTTCAGAATTTTAATTTGGTGTAGTGTAAATTCTACCCACAAAGGACTGTACATTTGTATTGTTAATAGCCTTGCTATTTGGAATTCCAGCTTTGAATTCTGGGTCCATGCAGACCTCTTCTCATTGGACATCAAATGAGATTATTGGCCTCTGTTCATTGGGTGGAAATGATTATTTCCCAATCGTTATTTGTTTGACTAAAACACTAGTTTCTGTTGTGCATGTTGAGGGCAAATAAAGTAACCACAAAGGTTTGACTCTTTACTTGGCTAGTGAATTTTTGTGATCATTTCAAAAAATATTGAGATATTTAGGTTTCGAGGAGTGCATGTTAATAAAAACATTAAAAGGACACAAAAAGTTCTCGGTTCTTTCATGCTTGTAAAATAAAAACCTATGTATTGCAATGTAACATCGGCAGTCAGTGACAGATTGGTCATCCAGCAATTGGGCGAACGCCAGATGAGCCGCCCTACTATGGGTCGCTGAATCCCTGGCCCAAGTGGACTGCGCGGGCCCTTTGGCATGTCAGGAGGGCCCATAACATGTATTAACATAGCAATTGGTTTGAGCGCTGATACGATGTCACCTTTAAAGCATTACCAAACCAAAAATCATTGCACTCAATTGTGTGTACAGTATATACGATCAAAGTCACATAGGAATGATTGCCATGTTGGTACACTAGTAAACTGACAACAATTTGAATCATGACTCAGATACATACAACTAATTAAATCATTTTGAAATGTTTGATTTATTTGAACACTCACAGTTAATGTTACAAAATGCAGATGGAGAAGTGAATCGCCTTCAAATGTATGCCGGGTAATACATGCTGCGTCAACAACTGCCAAATAAATCTGTATGTTATCATCAATCACTTGTCAACAGTTACTGACTCTTCCTATCGCCGTCACCGCAAAGCGCTCGTTCTCCAAACTAAAACTGATGGGAAACTATCTGAGAAGCATAACTGGACAGGAAAGATTGAGTGGATTGGCCAGGGGGAAGAAGTTGGAGAACTGATAGGCCACCATGACCATTTTTCTAAGCATTCTAGCTATTGAAAATACCTATTACGTTAGGTAGTCTTTCTGGCCCTGATGCGCATTAGTCAAAGCGGCAATGACATGATCGCGTCAGTGGGGCTGTGTGCGCTCCCTCTTGTGCACGATGTGCGCTGTGCTGTGCAGGCATTGTAGTGTTGTTTTGATAGAAGGTTTCCTTAACATAAATAAAGACATTTCCACATAAACTGATCCAGAAAAGGCACAAATTGGTGCATAAAAGTAATCACTTTGTAGGAAGTGAGGTGTTTGACGCTCTTAATTTACCTGGGGGAGGACACCCCCCCCCCCCCCCCCCCCCCCCCCCGCAATATTCAAACAACACCTACGCCACAAATCGGTCATCCAAACCGGGCATAGGGGCGAAAGACTGGTCGAACATCTAGTAGCTGGTTCCCTCTGAATTTTCCCTCAGGATAGCTGCCGCTCAACACTCAGTTTTATCTGTAAATCACTATCTCAAGCTTTTTATGTTATGTTAGCTTTTTATGTTGGGCGGGGTTGGTGCTGGGTTTGAAAATAGGGCCTCTCTGCTGCAAATGCCAGGGCCATTTTCTGATCCCAGTCCATCACTGACGGCAGTTATTGTATTTATAATGATGCTGTAGAGCGCTGTTCAGAGAATGAAAAAAGTATTTTTCTTTTCAAAACAAATTTTCTCTCAAGGTATTGTGGGTAAAGCATTTAAAAAAATATGAGAGCAATCAGAGAGAGAGGATCATTATCTGTAGCAGATGAAAATAAATACATAATACAACAATGGCAATGTCAACAAATCTGTGAGTGCCTATGTGTGTATGTATTTTGGCATGTAACTCTAAAAAATACATAATAATTTAAAATGGAATTTGTAGAATATAAATGACTGAATTAAACAAAATGTAACAATAAATCAGAAAAGCAATGTACCTTGGGTTCGACGGCTCTAAATCATGTACTGTAGCTCCATTACAGTAAATTTTCTGAAAGAGACCAATTAACGACTGACTCACCAGCAGTCAAAGAGCAAAATGTCATTATAAATTTGTATATTATATCGTCATATCATAATATACTGCTATGTGCAGCAGCGATTCCCAACCTATGGGCCACGGCCAACCAGTGGGCAGCGGCCCAAAGGTTGAGAATCGAGGGTATTGCAAGTGGGCTGCCAAATCACTGGCAAAACACAGATTTTATTGAAAAAATAAATACAAATTTATAAACTACGAAAACGTTTTTAAATGTAAAAAAGAAATAATAATTTCATGGTATTTTTTCGTTTAAACCTTTTAATATGCATCATCACTGATAGATAGGAACTTATGTTAGGGCGTACTACGTCCAAGCAGGACCACGGTCGACGAGCGCCTGTACATTTTTGAACTTGTGGTGATAATCCAAATGGATCGGACAGGCGGGACAGTCAAACAAAAAAAGAAAGGCTCAGAGAAAGTTTAGCGCTGAATATTGATCATTGGGATTATTTTGGACAGGAACGGAAGATGAACCGTTACCGCTGTGCGTGGTGTGTTCCGAGATTTTATCAGAGGAAACTCTGAAGCCATGTCAACTGCGCTGTCACCTCCAGATAAAACCCCAACAGGACATGTCCAAGCCGCTGGAATTTCTTTCGATAATAAACTCAAGGAGAATCAGGGCAAGAAGAAAGTCATTGAAACGTCGTGTATGGGCGCCGAGAAAGCAAAGGCAGTGGAAGCGTCCTTTCGGGTTGCCCGATTCACAGCCAAGGCTGGTAAGCCTCATACAATCAGGAAGAATTTAATTCTTCCTGCCACAAAAGAGATAGCCGGGGTGATGTCGGGAGAGAAGGCGTACAAGCCAATCAACCTCATCTCATTGTCTGATAACTCAGTCAGACGCAGGAACGATGACATGCCACAGAATGTGTCAGAACAGCTGATGACGAGCGTACGAGAGACTTGTTTTTATGCCTCCAGCTGGATGAATGGACAGACATCAGACAGACAAACTTGTTTGCCTATGTAAGGTATGAAAACAATGGAGAGATAAAAGAAGAGCTCCTGTTTTGCAAATATTTACAGACGCATTTCGAAAGCCAACCGTTTTAATGCATGTGTCCAGGTATTGTTCAGAGCAAAAGCATTTCATGGCAACTTGGGAGCACACTCACTAAGTGAAGAGCAAATACAGTCAAAGAAGTCAGAGAAAAAGATAGTGCAGGCTCACTTATAGTTTGAGAAAGAGGATTAGAGCGCCGCGACGTGCTATGATCTCATTGCTTATCAGGCTTGATCGAAAGGTTCTTCCGCACAATTCCCATACTTACATGCTGTACCGAATGTTAGGGAACCAGAACCCCTTAGTTGAAATACAGTGTACAGCAAAGCAAATTGACCAAATTGAATTTCCGCAGCACAAATTAAAGGCAATATAACCAAATATAATGGTTGATAAAATTAAAATATTATATTTTGTTCCGAAATACTAGATACTGGGTGCTGCTGTTTCCAGTGAGGACATTTACCCTGATTTATTGCATGCAAAATCGGCTATGTGAACACTCCCGGTATCACAGCTATCGGTGGAAAGTATAGCTTGTGTGGCTCCAGGGCCTGGGCTGGGGAAGAAAAGACCATTCAAAGTAATATGACATAGCTCGTCTATGTTAAAATGTAGTTAATTTTCTCAAGTCGACCACATTATTTAGCATTATTTTGTTTTGATATTGTGAGAGTTGACACTGCAAGTGTGTCCACTTTGTTATAAGTAGACAAAGACAGACGAGAGAAACCCGACAGAGTTGAAGATGTGGAAAACCCTCCGGCCACTAAAAGGAAACTAATGGCCCGAACCTAAAAGCATTACTCTCCCACAAACCCTCTGATTGCCTCTTTGTTCTCAGAGCTCTGGTGTTTAGTGTTTAGTGTTTGTGCGTGTGTGTGTGTGTGTATGTGTGCGTGTGCACGCGTGTGTGTGTGTGTGTGGACACACATAGGAAAGACAATTTTGTTGGGTGTGTGCACAGGGGAGCCGTATGGGGGGGAGGGGGTGAGGGCGGTGGGGTAGGATGATTCTAAGGGCCTGTTACTGACAGGGGCCCTAAAAAATGATTATAACATGAGGGTGGGGCCCGATGTGATATCTTTCCGTGAGGCCCAAAATCCCCGGCGGAGCCCCTGTGTGTTCATATGCCGCACGTCTGTTGAGTGTGTGCATTTGCGTTAATAGAGCAGCTGCCCCTCAGCTGTTACAGGGCAAACAATTTCCCTTTTAGGCTAAAAGCCGTGTTGCGGTAAGATGAGATAACACAACTTGTTTGCACTGCACCTTGAAACACAAGGGTAGACGAGAAATGTATTCCCTATATTCTCAAATTTCAAATCACACCTTGTACACTGAATAATGTAATTTGAAAGGCCTGGCCGAGTTGGCTTTTTCATAACCAAAATCGTTTTTTCTTGGTGAATTATCATGACATCACGTCATTATTTCATGATCTATTTGATGACGTGTCCCTGTTAACAAGCGAAGCGCCCGGAGGATAGAATGTGCGCGAGTCAGTGAGTTCCCCAGACTCATACACTACCTTTAAAATGGATTTGGTAAAATGTCTTGATTGGCAACTGATAGCCTATAGGTACCGACAGTTTTATAGGCAGTGGCCTATAGGTGTGACATGCAAGACTTGGATTGGAGGCCAGGGATGCGGATGTTCGGTTCACACTGTCGCGGGGATGTCCATGACATTCATGACATTTGATTTGGGTCACATCTCAAACATCACTAATCAAATCGCTTAGTGTGAATGCATCAGCAGCAACCATTTGTTGTGCGAAGATAACTATATATCTGCCCAGAGGAGTTAAAGATGAACATAACGTACCTGTACCGCCTGAATGAAGCCCAATCTAAGTGAAGCATCTCCATCAGAATGAATGCCGTTTACCTTTTCGAACCGTGGCCTCACAATGAAACAGTGTTTGTTCCATTGATACAATTCAGCACCTCAGCGGCAGGAAGGAATCGATTTTTAGGATACATTTAAAGCTGTTGCTTGGCTGGACACAGTTATTGATCTTTATATTTGTTTTTATCCACATACCTGCTATAAGATAGAATGTTCTCCTTTGGTCTTTATTGCTAAAGTAGATTCTGTTCCCTTTGTTACTTGTATGGGTTTTTTTTTTGTTTTTTTTCTCTTTTGACTGTATTAATGGTTGGTTTAGTATTTTTTTCCATTTTGTACTTCAATCTAGTCGGAACTAGATCTATCAAATGCTGCACTCCAGTGGTCAGACTCAGCAAATGCTTTTCTTCTGAAGTCTGGTACATGGAAAAATAAAGTTGTGTCTGATTCAATCTGCATTTTGAGATCATTTGAGTCGTGTTTGCATATATTACATAATATTTGATGCCTGCTATGGTTTCGGACATACTGTACTCTGTACATGTGCATGTACATGTTCACATACTAATCTGGTGTTCTAAATAGCATGTAATGATTGTACACCTTTTTGGACACAGTGTATACATATTTCCATCCTTTTGTGTTGAATAAATTTTTTTCACTTACTTATTTAATTACTTAGTTATTATTACGTATACAATATATTGATATAACCCCTTCAACTCTGTAATAACTTAGTAAGTACAATCATTTATAACTTATACCCTATACTGTATACTGAGACCAATAATGTAACCTGTGCATAGAATCACATTTCTATATTCTGTACATTTTTATACTTATATTTATATGTATTTGCTATTATTATTTTTATATTTTTCAGAGGGTCAAGCTTATTTTTGCAAACACACTTTTTCTTCACAAACATGTGTGTGTGACTCTCAGGGAGGAATTAAAAACAATCTGCGCAGTGTGGGTCGGTATTTGTCAGTTTAATTTATTGAAGTAACGGCACCAAGAAAAGTGCCCCCTTCACCTTCCCCATAATTCCCCCTTGTCTCTCCATGTCTTTTCTCTCCGCCCCTGCCCTTCTCCCGCCAAAGAAGATGCTGACTGAGTAAACATCAAACGAGACAGGTGGTGTAAATTGTAACCCCTAAAAATCTCCTCGCCGCTTCTCGCCGGCTGCATTTCTGGCCTTCACCTTGGTGAAACGCCACATTCCTGCAAAGCCAACCCTGTTCACTTGACCTATAACTGCTCGGTAAAGGTAACTTTCACACTGTGGATATATAGCTTATATGTGCAGTGTATATTTATATATATATATATATATATATATATATATATATATATATATATATATATATATGTTTCCATGGTCTTAACTCTTCTGAGAAGCCTTAGAAACCCTTACAGTAGTCGCACAGTATAAACAGTAAATTGTTTAAAGAGAGAATGAGACATTCCATTTGCCCTGTCCTACACAGACTCCAGAGCTATTTAATGTAGGTGATACATTTACCAATAGATTTAAGTCTTTCAGTATCTGACAGTTATAGGCATTTCCTATTTTAGGTTTGTGCTTTTTTTTTTACTTTTTATTTTGACTGTGAATTGTTGATACAGAGGTTTATTGCTATTTTTAGGTTCATTGTATAATGTCAAATATTTTTTATTCTATTTTTTTGACTTTCATTATTACTTATTTATATATACAGTATATATCATATCATTTTTTCTATCCTATTTTTTTGTACTTTATTATTATTACCTATAATAATATAGACAATAATAACAAAATATGCAAAATAAATGCTGCTACTTACCACATCCATGAAAGAACACTAATTGGAAACTACTAAACCACCTATTTGTGACAATTATAAAGCAGAAAAAACTGCAGGTACTTTGTTAAGCAGAGTCAGTTTTGGAGACTTTTGACTTTTACTTGATTACATTTCAAAGAACATATCTAGGGCAACATGACAATTTTACTGGAGTCATTTTGTGTCAGGGTATTGGAAACTTTAATCTAAGTAAAATTTCTGAGTACTTCTTCCACCGCTGCTCTGTGGGTTTACTCTCAACTTTGGTAAAATCAACTTACAGGTAGAGGCAAAACCTCTTTCGAGAAAAGAAAATGTCATCGGAGCAGTAGACACTTGTGGTAGGCCTACGATGCAAGTGGATTCTTTTTACTGTTGCTGGAGGCAAACAGGAAGTAAACTGCAAATGCGTCACAGGGTACCTTTACTAATGAGTCAATACATTGAAAAATGGTCGTCATGGTTGTCTTTCGTACAAGCCTCTCAAACCGTATGACTCGCGTCACTTCAGAAAGAGACGTTCTGTTGGGGAAACATATAGCCTGCGCTGTGGGCAAACAGTGTTGCAACAGGCCAGAGCAACCTCAAAAATCCACTTTTATTCCCGGAGAGCATTTTCTAAGCATTGGGAAGTTCATGGCGATGGCTATTCGTGCTGTAGACCTCTGAGGGTACAGGTTTTTGTTTTTTTTACTTCTTTTCAAGTTGCCTGTGTTTCCATGGCCAGAGAACCCCTGTCATATTAACCATGATCTGTATGATTGAAGCACCAGCACTTCTCCACAGCATCATTCTTCATTCAATTACTTTGTTTGATCGGGATAAACACATTGAAACAGTTGTGATGGACATCACACCTTGAAATTGTTATTTCATTGTGTGACGTGTATAGCACCCAGATTAAGCAGTAAAATGCCCCCAAACTATACTCCCTGAGTTGTTAGATGGTCCATAGAGCCAATTCCTACGCTTTTCTGTATCTGAGAACTGGCCAATCCGGCGGTTTGAGAGGCTGTGAGGTGCCACCGATGTACTCTTTGGCCACGCCCCCTAGGGAGCCCCATAGAGATGAACAGAGAATCTCCATTCCATTCCAAAAAGGTATTGTTACCTAAAGGTTCACAAGCTACTCTCCATAGTGTGATTTGAATAACTGAGGTTGAAAGTAAAAAAAAAAAAAAAAAAAAAAGACAAAAACACTGCACGGAGAGGTTAAAGAAGGTGACGTTAATCCATTTTAATTTTTCCAGAGCAGATAGTCATTCCCAACGTGTGTGAGCTCATCCTTCTTCCTGGTGCCCGAAGCGCCGTGCGACTAACATTGTGGTTACCTCACTGCAGCATCCCACCAAGCCTTCACTCTCCAGATGGTTTGTCGTCCTCACAGCGTCTCTCCGCTACCTGCTTTCCATAACATGTCCCACCACCACCACCACGTCGCCACAACGACAGCCTCTGTGTCCCCTGAGGTTGCAGTCAGCGATCAACCGCAAATAAACCGAGGGGGAGAGATTTGTAGTGACCTCCCAAGATGTCGAACCCACCGCTTCGCTATCACTGGACATGAAATCTGATTTACGCCGAGCTCTATGCTCTGCATGGGAATCGCCGGCGTAGTGGCACGGGGACAGGATTTGTCTGGGGAGGAAGGGAGGAAGACAGAGGAGCAAATAGAGAGAGACTGAGACAAAGCAAAAACTGGCTAGATACAGTAGATCACAGGATGGGTTTGTTACTTTTCAACCCAAGCCTTATCAAAATGTTGTTCCCCACCATTTATGTCACTATTGAGAAACTTACCGCAAGAGACTACAAACAGGAAGTTGTGCCGCTTCCTGGCGGCAACCAACTATAGCCGACATTACACTTTGGATGTACTGCGGCAATTGCAAAAACTAGTTTTACTTAATGTGATATTACTGTCACTGTTAACATGTTTAAAAGTTCAAGTTCAAATTTTAATGGTACTCAAAAAGGATTCAAAAAGGAAATTTATCATTGTTGTTTTTCTTTGCCCCATTGGACTGCATTTAGGCACAGTGCGTAGCTGCAGCAGAGTGGTACGTTTTTCAATGGTAAAGAGCTCAGAGGGGTTTTGCTGAAATGATGGGACAATGTTTTAATAAGGCCTGGGTTGGAAACAAAAAAACCACAGAAGGGGGAAATGACAGTGAGTGAGAGGAAGCATACGAGGAAGTGACTGCGAAATGAAGGAGAGAGGAAGGGATCCTGACGGCGACATTCATCGTCCGGTTTCGACCCCTATTTGGCCGGGCCTGACCGAACCGACAAGGATAGGATATTAGCCACCAACCACCAGGCGCCAATTTGAGGAACCTTTCAACTGTCTCTGAACCGCACATCATAGCCCTGGACGAACTCCCTGGGAAATGGAGACGCTCTCCAAACAATCCCTTTAACATCTGCAATGCTTTACTCGGCCGCTTGCATAGCTCATTAAGTTGACATGTCTATTTTGTGCATAGCAACAGAGATGGATCAACAGCCGTTAAAATTCCCCTCAGTCGATGTCATCTGTATAACCCAAATCGCTGTTGCGCGGTTAGAATTTTGTCTTATGTTATTTTTAAAGCGTGCAAACGAGGACATAAAAACAGAACAAATGCCAAAATATGATGTTGTCAAAGAGAGGAAATTAGCCTGTGATTTCAGAATCTTTGTGTTAGAATAATCTAGTTTATTTTACTTTTTGTCCCCTGCATATTTGGAGCACAATACAATCCTCCCTTACCACTGAATCCCAGTGTAACTGCTCCAAGCGTTCTGCTCTTCGTATTGTTTTTTTGCCTCTGCAAATGCATTGCAAATGCGTCTCTTCCTCAATGTGTTTTCCAATGATTTAAATAACGGTTACAAATGCATTCATTACATTTGAAGTGGAAGTGCTTTAGTAGGAGTCCTAAAAAAAACCCTTTTCTTAAAGCTGACGAGAATAATTGCCACACTGGCAGTCCATCAGGTTGAGAGTTGCAAATTACAGGTACAGGTGCAAATTCTATGCAAATCACCATCTATTCAGTTAACTATCCATTTTCCAGAAAGCCACCTGTTGTATTTCCAATTGACCATTTGAGCCTTTACCTTTGAATAAATTCATAATTTCCCAGCCGTTACAGCTGCAGCTGTATGTAACATATAGATTGTGTCACTTCCCCTGAGGCAGTATTTCTTCCCTGACACTGCACGATCCAGTCCACTGTCTATCCACAGAGACCCAAAGGATCTCACTGTTTCATCATAGCTATGTTGATGGTTTGGCTTAATATGGAAAATTCGATTGGTTAGAAATTGTATTGGCAATAACAACGTATTATTTTACATTTAATTAAACATTTTACACTTTCTTACATTTTACACTTTTTTCACTTTCATTTTACACTTTCTATCTTTAGTATCTACAGTATTACCATACTATATAATATATCAAATCAGAGGTAAGTTACTCATTGGTTGCTTTATTTTTATTTTTTTGGGTGTGTGGGTGGGGGGGTTCTGCACTATTAATGAGTCTCCTCCTGAAGTGTCTTCTGGGTAATGGGTCTTCATACCTTTTGTGTTTAATCTAAACCTGCATTTCATGCATATTTGCACTATCCGATTATGATGCAATCACTCAGAACCAGGTTAATCCCAAATCTAAAATTCATCAGGGCTTGAAATGTAAACACTTTTTTTTTTACAGAGGACCATATGAAAAACATGCTAGTCATGCATACAGCAATGTGTTTTTTTATTGGTCATAGGGAAATTATAAATATTCAGACATTTTATTTTCAATTAAATACATCATATATAGATATTTTATTAATCCCAGAAAAAAACCCTAAACATTTACTAAAACATTTTTAGTTATGGATACAATGATATGAATTACAACTATTGAAACTATTAGGATGTATCTTAATTTATATGATGGTGAAATGATAAAATGACGTATGATCATACGTATGATCATACGTAGGTCAATGGCATAATTTCTTGCAACATTTTGTGTTTGACCCAGATCAGTTAGAATGTGCTCACACGCTCTAACTGACTTTTATCATATTTATGGTCTTAACACATAGTTTATGAAATCAGATCCGTCAGGAAAGACTGGTTTCCAGCATTCTGATTGCATCCAGACCAGAATGGGGATCCAGTCTGGATGGCCGGGATTTTGCCAACGACACAGCTTTACACTTCATTCATCCAAGAACAAACACAGCTTCATCATTGTCTCGTTGACAGTGACCTGAAACCAGTAGAAAACATATCTGTAAATCAGTAAATCACATAATCCTATTGGGATTACAGATTTTTTTTTTTTTTCACCCCCTCAATTCAGGTCATTTTTCAGAAAATAACTAGATCCCAGAATAACAAACTTGACTAAGGAGAGGCTGACTCTACAGACTGCAATGGAGTTTAGAAATTTTTCTCTTCATTTGGATAAGAAACATCATTGTTAAAATCAGTATTTCAAAAAGTCAAATCTGTGGTTGGATTATCACGGGAGGGCAGTGACCTACAGCGGAGTAGAGCAGAGGCACCTACCGGACGGCCTGTTTAGCAGAGGTTCAGAAGACGTGCCTTTGTTTACAAATGACCAACATGTTAAACCTCATTCTAAATTGGGCCTCTGATGTTTTCCTTCTCCTTCTGGATGAGGAACAGCAAAAAAGCCACGATACCCTTCAAAAAACCCTACCATAAACACCCACGTGCACATATTCATACACTATTATTCCTTCAAGAACTCCCACCTTCACCCCCGTTCGCAGGGACAGATTGGAAACATTTTGCAAATGCCATGAATGTGTGTAGGTGGACTTCCCACCTCATTCACGTTCATCCACCGCTATACCACCTGCCCCCAGTCAACATATGTGGTCATTCCTTGACTTTAAGAGAGCGGATAGAAAGAGAGAGTGAAATTTTGGATGGAAGGAGAGACCGTATGAAAACAATAATGACATTTGAGGGGACGAGTTTTTCAAGAAAATGTAGAGTTCTTGAAGGTTTTGAATTTTGTGGAGCAAATGATTTGTATACTGTTATCACAGTAACAGTCTCAAAGGCCTTTTAAGGCCTATAATTGAAAGCAACGTTTGCAGTTTTCAAAGCCCTCAAGGCCTAACCCTAACCTCGGCCAAGACCTGGAGGGGAATGGCCTTAAGAGAGGACATAAAAGATCTTCATTTTCAGGAAGAGCAGAAAATCAATGGATTCAAAGATATAACAATGAAGGAAGAAAAAAAAAAAGTTATTATCAATATCCTTGTAATAAAATAAACGGCATGAAACAAAATATGGTGGTTTCTCTGCAAACACGGTCCTTGCCATGGCAGTAGTAGCCAGGAGGTAGGATAGTAAAATGATTTGGTCGAACATACAGGGAGGCCAGGGTGCATTGAGATGGATAATCTCAGAAACAACACGGAGGAAATGCTCCAAATCAAATGGAAGATCATGTTTGTCCTCCTCCCCCCTCAGCTGTTCTTTCTCATCAACCCAACCTGGTTCCCAACCTTTTTAACTGTCCATTGCAATACTTCACTGAATGCTTTACTATTGAGAAATCTACCACTCTGCAGAGCGTTAATGCAGTCCAGTGGGGCAAACCTTTAAGATAATCCATACTGGAAACTTAAAGGTCCCTTACGGAGGTAAATTATATGGTTATGTGGACTTGACTTTTTGGGGCTGGCTAATTTGCCATTAGGAAGTCCGTAAAAAAGAAAGTTCAACTTTATTTAGAAGTCTAAATGAGACGCCTAGGGAGACTACATAATCCTAACTAAAATATTTTTTGGACGTTAGTCGACTTTGGCCAGACTTGTTGGGACAGCGAACAATATATGGCTCCTGTTGTGTTTTTACATTCCAAAATTTCTACAGTGTGGAGTCAAACATATCCATAATCCTCTGGCCTTCATCCCTTCCGCCGAGCAGAGAGAGAGCGAAGAGAGAGAGAGAGAGAGAGAGAAAAAGAGAGAGAGCGTGCATGCAAGAGAGAGAGAAAGAGAGAGAGAGAGAGAGAGAGAGAGAGAGAGCGAGACATACTTTGCTGGAAAAGACAAAGCGAGACAGAGTGGACAAACAAGGCCAAGCTGTGAAGTCGGACATTCTTTAACTTCCCCCGGCAAGTGTGTTTGAGCAGCACTCAATCAAGTCCTTGGCAGACAATCACTGCCACTGGAATCAGGTAATTTAAAGAAGAAGACCGTTCTATTCTGAATCCAGGTCCCCACACACACACACACACACACACACACACACACACACACACACACACACACACACACACACACACATCCCAACGTCGGGGAGGGTTGGAATCCGAGAAAGCCAGGCCGAAGGTATTTCAGTTGGACAGCCAACTTGGAACCCCATCAAACTATTTTTCATAGATACTGAAGATTGACATTTCTTTCATTTTTTTAGGTATACTTTTTTCTGGGTCACATATTTTCGGGGTGTGTTTGTGCTGGAAGTGAAGCAAACACTGCAAACACAGTGGTAGAGAACATTCGATCCAGCCCAAAGAGTCATGGCAACTGCAGTAACCAAATAGTTCTTGAGTTTCAAACGGGGGGGGAAATATTGCGCTTGTAATTCTTATAACATATTAGATTACTTACTATTTAATCTCTGAGGGGTTTTTAGTCAGCAGCCATTATTTACCAGACCAAAACTGGAGCTCACAACCCAGTTTACTTGCCCTAGTACCTTCCCAACACCTCGGGCCAATGTTTTTTGATTCCATCAATATCTGAAAACCTGTTTTGATCATATTTTATTGTAAATCAACACCTGAACTATGTCAGTTGAAACCTGTGGCTGTGAGACTAGGCCATCGAGTAGCTTTAAGACACACGTTGGCTGTTTCATTATTTGTTCAGATTCGGCTGCATTCGGCTAATTGGCCAATAAATATAAAGAAATATAAAAAATTTGAAAATAGGTCAACAATCGAAAACTTATTTTATGTGAATGGGACCAGGGAACTTCTGAGTGCATCATGCACAGATAAAAAAATGCTTTTCAACCAAATTTTTAATGTGCAATAGCTACACACACACACACACAGACGTATGCACGCACGCACGCACGCACGCACGCACGCACGTACGCACGCACACACACACACACACACACAAACTTTTATTTCGGAAGCCAAATCCTTGAGATATTAAAATGAAAACCAAATACAGTGTGATGGGATTTGAGGCCTGTTGGATACTTACTGTACCAGGATTATCAAGAAGCATTTATTTAGAGTTATGCAATCCAAAAACGATCTTAGCCCATCATCGCTATGTAAAAAAGTGGTTTTTAATGTTTTATTGATGCAGCACACACGTTCCAATAATTATTAATATTTATAACGACCTATCAATAAAGGCATAATCAGGGGAACAGCCCCATAATTGACCCCCTTGTATCAGATACGACCAGTCCAGCTGCAGCTGTTGCAAGTCACAGGCTCCCATTGATTCAAACAGATGTTCCGAGCCGGAATCGGTGCGGTGCTATTTATGGAAACAGTGATGACCCCACAGGGAATATCAGGGTTTTCCACTGCGACCTCACAGGTTGGGGTTCAGGGCGAGAGGGGTTAAGGGGTCACTTTCCGCTATGATGGGGATCTGGCTTGGAGGAACTGAACCTATGCTTGAGAAAGCCATGTCATGTCTACAAAAGTACTACAAAATCATTTTGGAGCTTTGCAAAGTGTGTGCATTAGATTTGTTATAAACATTGTGTGTGTTTGCTCTCTGGGGTCTCTCACTGGCTTAGAGGTTCTAGTTTTAAATAGAGTCCATAACTTGCTTTTAAAGTACAAAGACGTACAAAGTTAATGCTCTGGCATTCGGGCTGCATTATGGTTACTGCAGCTTTGTTCTCTCCATTATGCATCAATGTAACAATTTCATGTGTGTGTATATGTGTGTGTGTGTGTGTGTGTGTGTGTGTGTGTGTCTGTGTGTGTGTGCGTGTGTGCACGCGTATATTTCTATGTAGAAATATATAGATAATAAATTACAAGACATCTGTTCATTTGAACATGAAACAAAGGGGCAACCTTCAATATGTCTCCCTGGGTGTCTCTCTCTCTCTCTGTCTCTCCGGACCACCCTCCCGCAGCATCTCACAGTGAAATGCAACTCTCGTTCTCCTCCAGTTCTCCGCCAGAATTCCAGAAGTTTGAAGTTCGAGCGTCTCCAACATTCCTTCCTGTTTGTCGTCATGGTGCCAGGAGGGCAACCCTCCCATATATAGGAGGCTCCGCTGCCGAGTCTGCAGCCAGAGCGACCATAGGGGGTTACAGCGATCTGCAGCACGACCAAAAGGGGAGGAAAAGACAACTCACCCCCCGATCCAGAAGAGTCTACTCCAACTCCAGTCAGCTGAAGCTAAAGAGGACTGAGCACTTATTTGAGCTGTCTCTTTCGCTGTCGATTCTGCTCTACCCCAAGAAAAGACCCACAAACTCAAGACGAGGATGTTCAGCCTAGCGGAGAAGTTTAGTTTGTACATCGCCGTCCAGGTATGTCTCCAAGAGGACATTAGGAGGGTCTTTCTGGTCTTTCTTTAAAAAAAACTTACAGTCCTCAAACTGTGTCTTTGTTTAATCAGGTATCAGATCACTGAATTTATATAAATGATCCTTTTCTTCATTTAACAAGATATGGATTTAATGTGTTTTAACTATGAAGGGCTTCCTCCACTTGATACTTTTTTGTATGAAATAGATATGCCTTTTGGGAATTAACTATTCTTCTAATTTGGGGAGATGTAATTGGTATGGTTTAGAAGTTATAGGATTTATAGATAAGGGGGTGTTACATTTTGAATTGTTCATTTTGAATCCGCTGTAGAGTCATCCATAGATATGGAAACTCTATCATATTTTTCTGTTATTACTATGCTATTATATTACACTACTTTGAGATTTGGTGATCAGTATTCCTACACCCCCCCCCCCCCCCCCCCCAGATGTTTACAGTAGTTTGGTCGCAGACGTGCCCGCTGAGGTGCCAATGCCCCGAGGAGCCCCCGCCGTGCAGACCTGGGGTCCCCCTGATTCTGGACGACTGTGCTTGCTGCCTGGTTTGTGCACGTCAGAGGGGAGAGGTCTGTGCCGAAACCAACCCCTGTGACACCCGCAGGGGCCTGCAGTGTGACTACTCAGCCGACGTACACAAGAGGACTGGCGTCTGTGTCGGTGGGTTGGCCTCCGTTCATATGTGGACCGTATCAACTAGCATATCATATGTGACTTGCATGTCTGTTTTGGTTGACTGACAATTAATTCTATTATATAATTTTACAGCCCAGAATTGCGATTATGGTGCCGCCCTTTGCGGCCGCCTGTGCAAGCACCTTAGTATTTTTGAGCATTTTAGTATTTTTCGTATTTTAGAGCTTATTGTGCGTGATCACCGGGTGTCATGACATTTCACTGCATATTTGTATGACCATAGGTATATGTATGTGACAAATATTCTCTTGAACTTGAACTTGATGATATTTGTTACCATTTTGGTGTTATAGCATGTGCCTCATGATGTAAAGGACTTCTGCTTGATTGCGAACCTGTTCCTGCTCATTCGACTTTGCCTAGAACTTGCTAATGTGTTTTGACAACCAAAGTCAAAGAATAGCGATTGTCCTCAGCAATAGCGTATCGACCTACAGTATATTGGTAAGGTCGACCCAAAAAGGACTGGATAATTCCGATGATGGATACACCATTCAACAGTTCTCTCTTCCGTGCAGCTCAAGAGGGACCCATGTGTGTTTTGGACGGCTCGGTCTACCGGAACGGCCAGACCTTCTTCCCCAGCTGTAAGTACCAGTGCACCTGTCGGGACGGGCAGATTGCCTGCGTGCCACGCTGCAACCTGGACGTCATGCTGCCCGGCCCAGACTGCCCCATGCCACGGAGGGTCCAGGTCCCGGGGGAGTGCTGTGAGAAGTGGGTGTGCGAGCCACAGGCAGAGGCCAGCGCGCTGGGGGGCTTTGCCTTGGCCGGTAAGTAGAACTGGGGAAGACGTTAGACGGATTTATCCCATAAATCATGTCACTTCACCATTTCAAAAAAGCATTTGCCCTCCTTGACTGTATCTGTGTGTGTGGCTATGCAGCCTTTCGTCAGGAGGAGACGGTGGGCTTTGACGCCTGGGACCCCAGCCTGAACTGCATCGAGCAAACCACCGAGTGGGGGGCCTGCTCTCGGACCTGCGGCATGGGCGTGTCCACCAGAGTGACCAATAAGAATCGCCGGTGCGAGATGGTGCGACAGAGCCGGCTGTGCATGGTCCGACCCTGTGATGACCAGCAGGACCAGGCCCAGCTGGTACCAATTGCTCCCAAGGTACCTATTCTATCAGTGAGCAATTGTTCCAAGAAAATGGTTCACCCCTCCGTTCACGTCCTCTGTCTAACATTTCCCTGCTCTCCCTCTCAATCTGTCAGAGAGGCAGTAAGTGCCACAGGATGGTGAAAAGCACCAAGGCCGTCCAGCTGTCCTACAAGAACTGCACCAGCGTCCAGGCCTACAAGCCCCGCTACTGCGGCACCTGCACAGACGCCCGCTGCTGCACCCCCCACAGCACCAAGACCGCCCTCGTGGACTTCCGCTGTGCCAACGGCAAAGTCAGCAGGAAGCCTGTCATGGTGATCCAGAGCTGCGCCTGCCACCACCACTGTCCCCGGGAGAACACCGTCTGGCAGGCCTCAGACCTGGGCTCCAGCGGTATGAGGTTCTAGGCTCATCTATCCAAGACTACCAGGTCACATGATGAGAGCTCACGCCATGAGCCATCAGAGGCCATGGCCAGA
Source organism: Zeus faber (assembly GCF_960531495.2). Taxonomy (NCBI): domain Eukaryota; kingdom Metazoa; phylum Chordata; class Actinopteri; order Zeiformes; family Zeidae; genus Zeus; species Zeus faber. The sequence continues at coordinate 24,482,400 of NC_137195.1, read as the reverse complement.
CAGACTAGGTTGCCATAGAGTTTTGCCACTAGCCGCGTTAATATGTTTGTAACACTACAGGTTGAGGTGATTTGAGGGGAAGGAACATGATTCATGCCAAAGACTATTTTTTACAGGAAAAAGAACAAACAATAAGACTGACTACAATCCACAGGAAGGATCCCTGTGCATGTATTATGCTAATGTATAGGTCTACATACAAAATTCACCTTGACTGACGTGTATATCCACAATGCTCATATCACTGGGCAGAATTTTCGTATAAGACGCCTCTCTTGTGGTTGTGATAGTATAAATTTGGATATCTCCCTCTTCTGGAGAAATTTTTCTTGTACAATATGTTTCTTCATTAGTTTTTAACAGCTATTTCCCCCTGTGATATGATAGAATATTAGCACTTAACTTGACTAATGTGTGTTGATACTCTGTACCTCTAATGATACTGACTACTGTGGGGGAGAATATATCAATAGACCTGCCCAGCAGAAGTTGAAAAGTTGCCTCCCTCTATACTATCAGCCCTGGAGAATGGAGAGCCAAAGGAAGAGAGAGAGACAGAGAATGTCAGCCTTTTACGTCCAGCGCAACACACCATGCCTTTTGGGCCACGCCCATGGAAATATTCAGACTCCAGACACATGTATGAAATAACTGGAATTTGGGTCTTTGACCTTCTCACAAGTCAGGTTGGACCAACGGGAGAAAGGCCATTCTGGTGCCTCAGTGGCACTTTTACAACTGCCAGAAACCCGGCGTCTCCTCGATGCCTGATGCATAAATCTAAGATTCGTCCCCCCCCCCCAAAAAAAGACATACCAGCATTATTGTAGAAATAAAATATATATATTTTAATTGTGTTGTACAAAGATAAATGTTACCTTGAAAAAAGACAAAAGTTGTAAATACTTGCTGTATAGTTTGTGTGAGTGTGTATCAAATACACAATTTTTTAAAATTGAATGTAAATAGCATTGTATATATTTGATTTGACTCGATTGTTGATGGATTTTGTTTTGTTAACTCCTGTATTGATAAGAACAAAAAACTTCACAAACTCAATATTTGAAAATAAAATGTGTTTTTATACAAAAAAAAATTCGTTGTATCTTCATCATCATGCAATAAGGCGTACATGACGAGGCAGGAAATCCATTACTATTCTATTTTCTTTTTCTTTTTTTTTCCAAAACACAAACTTCTATGTTTATTTTTATATTCCATTTGACTCTGGCGAGTGTTTTGATATTGTAACACTTATTGTCAATTGCAAACTTTTTAAATTGCAAAGTTTTTAAATTTGGAAATTTAGAAAATAAATCAATAGTTTAGACTCGTGTCAAGTTTGGATAACCTGCTTAAAATAAAAAAAATAATAATCATCTTCCATCTTTTCAGTGGTAAAAACTTAATATAAAGGTAAAAATATCTATGATGACATTTAACAAACAATTGGGTAAAGAGGAATTACATACCAATAAGGACCAAGATATAATAGTTTTATAATATATTAATTTTTTATATATTTATTTTATTATTTGATTTGTGTGTGTACGTATATATATACACTATTACAAAATAATAATGTATAACATATTAACATTACATATGTGGACAGACATTTTACGAAAGCATTACCAAAAGTTCAAACTGAGCCAATAAAACCTGTTCATTGACACACACCACCACCTCGTCCTGGAATCCAGCGGGCTGAATGATCTGTCACACAGCCGCCTCACATTCCAGACCTGAGTGGCAACACCATCTCTTCCCCTGTGCGTTTCCTCATCCCTCCCTCCCTCCCTCCCTCCACCACTCCAGCCCTCCAGCTTCCTCCACTCCAGCCCCTCCCCGGAGCGGTTCAGAGGATGCAGCTGTCCGTGTGTTGACTTAATGTCTCGCGCCCGAGTGAAACCCACGTCAGACGCCACGGCCCTGCCTGTGTGTTTTATAATCCTTCTCATCCTGTGTGTACGCTTTGTAGGAATACAGGCAGGTGTGCTGTGTTTGATTTGTATATGCCCTGTGTGTGTGCATTTGAGTGCACCCTCCTGTCACTAATAATAAGAGGGAGGGTAAATGCATATAGAAAAAGAGGTCAATGTAAAAGATCCTTGTGAGAGATCCTTTGTCTCAACAACTTTAAGGAAGACAAAAACATGGGGATTGTATGGAAAGACTACAGCGACAGACAGAAACACCATTATAAGGAAGTGCAATGCATCTAATTTGATCGAATCTGGCTCTAAAGGACTGAATCCTGCCTGCCTGTATGTATGTATGTTCATCCAATCTACTTCACACCTGTCAGGTGTGTCACTGGGGACCCAATGACGTGCAGTGGCGAATACGGTGCAGTTTGGATGTGTAATACTAAACGTCAACAAATAGCGAGCCGGGGGGGGGCGCAGGGCGGGGCATCAGGGCTCTGTGACTGAGTCACAAAGAGTGTGTTCCATCTACCATCCTCCAAAAGCTGCTTGGTCACACCGGGGTCCACAGTCTGGCCACTTGGATTGTTTTTATTCTTTTTATTTTTTATATTCAGCAGCCTGCCCTAAAAAGGTTCTTAATCAATACTTAATTCAATCCGGTGGTATATGTGAGGTGTTGGGGTGGTGTGGTTTGAGCAGCCACACCTGTCTTGGGTCTAGGTAATAGGACCCAGGATCAGTGTGGCTGTACGCCTGTTGCTTGTTAGAGTTATCAATGAGCAGCAGGTAAAACCCCCATCCCCACACACACACACACACAGGTGAGGAGCCCTTGTCATGACATGTTTTACATCTGCTCTGGGCTTGTTCCACCCAGCCTAATCTCTACAATAAACAGGCGTGTTTTCTACTCCCTCACCTGTTTCTTTGCGTAGTATGCGAAACTGCCACAATATCTCATGATGCACCCGGGTGACGCCGTGCGGCCAGTCGTACTTTGAAGCGAGAATCGGAATCTCGAAACCGATACCTATTTGTTGGGGATTCCCCTTTTCTTCCCTTTGGTTCCAACATGGAAGCCAGGATGTTGATGTTATTACTGGGGGGGCGGTAGTTCCAAATCTGGTGTGACCCTTGCCCTCACTCCCTGACCCCTACCTGGCTGAGGTCGTGGCGGAAAAAAAAAATTCCCCGAAGGACCCTCACCGCCTCCGTCAACAGCCGCGCCGTGGAAACGTCCACCATCGGGACCCGACGCTCGGACGTCCACATCTGGTCTCACCGGTCCAGTAGGAGACACATTTTAATATTTAAAAAAACATTTAAACTGGTTGGTAACAAGTGTCACCGGTCAGAAAAGCAACGCGGCTTCTCTTTGCTTTGGGAATTCGCTGAAATGCACCAAAACAGCCGACTTTGACCACCGGTGGTCTGCCGTCTGCGATGAGGTTGGATGCCTCTGCACGCTCCCGCTAATATTCTCTCTGCTGTAGGAGGAGAGAGACCACACACTGAAGCACTGTAAACATCAGAACCATCGCTGAGTCATCATCCAAACACGCCCATCAGAACCGAAACGTCCACACGGAGACACGCCTGCAGTAAGGACTGGAATACTCCATCCTGATTGGCAGTCAGCGGTCACTTCCTTCTGAATAATGGCCCCTGTCTGTTAACAATGACCGCTGTCACGGGCAACCGACCATTTCTGGTTTCATGTCATTCATTTGACTCCGCCGACAACTACAATGGAAACTTGAAGAGATATGTCCAACTTCAAATTAACAACAGTTAATAGCTTTGTCATATGGAGAGAAAATGATTTCTAACGTTGCTGTGGATAATCGGGCATAAAGGTTATAAAATAGTCTGATGAAATGAGACAAAATCAGTGATGTCTCAATGTATTACTACTGCGCGCCACTTTCATTGGTAATGCCACAATACTATCAATTGTACTTAATGTACCACACTCACTAGTGAGAAGAGTGCAACTAGTTGGCACAGTGCTACTAGTTAGCATAGTGCTACTAGTTAGCATAGTGCTACTCCATGTTAAATTCTGTAGATAGTGTAAATATTTGTTATTTCATTTTCATTTGTATCTCTTTCTCCACTGCACATTTGCTGCCGCAATTCCTAAATTTCTCTCCGGGGATTAATAGTCCAATCTTCTCTTATTCTTTGACTTAGTAAGCAGCCGCGTAATAAGCGGGGAAACGTGCAGCCAGACGGCCATTATCACAAAATAACCCCCTTGAAACAATTCCACCCTCCGTAGATGAATAGTGCAATGCTGTTTTATCTTAAAGTGCAACAAGTCTCACTTGACACTGTGTCCAGTATTAAACAGCCATCTTGGTAAGGTGTGTCAACGCCTCTGCTCTGCGTCGTCATCGTCTCAAACTCGCCCCATAATCAGTTTGAATGGGAGGGTGGCCAGACGTATCACACCAGACGTTTCATACCAGACATATCATGCCTGACGTACAATGCCTGACGTACAATGCCTGACGTACCTTGGTCTGGTTCCCAGACGACTGCATATGGTGCCGCTTTCCAATCCAATTTCAGTCCAATTCAATCTCCCTCCCATTTGCTTTGCACTTTTCTCTACATTTCTCTCTTCTCTTTCAGGTGCACTTGATCATGTCGCCTCCTCCGCTGATTCACCCACGAAGCAGAGCGCTCATCCTGAAGGCGACCGTCCAGCCAAACGCTGGGGTTCCGCACCTTGGGAGGTCACTGCAAATCCCTCACCCGCCGTTTATTTGTGGTCGATCGCCGAGTGTGACCTCGGGAGACGCGGGCGGAGCACCCCGCTTCACTGTGGGAGGTGGGATTGCAATGAATCATCGCTATTATTGCCGTGTTTTTACAGATTTCTTCTTTTGGCCGCGTGGCCCTAACCCGGGGAGGTCTGACCGCGACGATGGAAAAAGAAGATCTTCCGTCCGGGGGGTTGGAATATAAAAGGTATGAAGCTTTTCTTATAGAAAATCCGTTTGTCTGTTATGTCGACTGCCCGGTTGCTGGGCATCGGAAAGAAATGGGGCCAGTGAGGGTGAGAGGTCAATTTGAGCAGAGATGAAACGAAGGAGATTCATGTCTCCGCCGCAGCAACGTCAGGGTAAATGACAGCGGAATACTTTCGACCTCTGTGGAGACTCTGTGGCTTATTTTAGTTTGTTAAATGTTCATAATTCTTTGTATCTAAAAAAAACGGACGGCGGTGGAGAATCTGACTTCAGGTTTTCCTACAGTACAGTAGCTCATGAGTGACTGTGAGAGCGGAGCGGTCACTCTCCATTAACGGCCGCTCTTCCATCGGTCACACTCCGGGGCCCCAGGAGTTCAAAAGTTACACCACGGCGGATTGCACAGGGGCCAAAGTACTAACCGAAGAAAATAAACCACAACCTCCTATTAAGAAATTATGAATTTCACATTTCAGGATGTGCTGTGTGTAAGGGCTTTAGATTCACGACCTATGGATTGAAAGCTCATACACAGGACAAAGGAATTGTATTGTATATTATATGTATTATATGTATCATATGTAATATGTATTATAAGTATTATGTATTCTATGTATTATATTGTATGTATGACCGTATGTACTTTGTACATGTATGTGACAAATAACCTCTCGCATCTTGAATCTTATATATTCAAGTTCAAGAGATTATTTGTCACATACATGTATTATATGTATAGTGTAATATATGTATTATATGTATTATATGTATTATGTATTATATATATTATATGTCAAATGTATTATATGTATTATGTTTTATATGTATTATATGTATTATATGTATAATATGTATTATATGTATTGTATGTTATTATGTATTATTATGTATTATATGTATTATATGTATTATTATGTATTATATGTATTATGTATTATATGTGTAAAATTTATTATGTATTACATGTATTATGTATTATATGTATTGGTATTATGTATTATATGAATTATATGTAATATGTATTATATATGTATCATATGTATCATATTAAATTATAAAAGTGACGTTCTCATAGCATGCTGTAGTTTGAACCCTGGCTGATAGTCTTTCATATTATGTATTATAAGTATTATTTGTATTATGTATTCTGTATTATATGTATCATATGAATTATATGTGTTATGTATTATGTATTATATATGTATTATATGTATTACATGTACCATATATATTATATGTACCATATATATTATATGTATTATTATGTATTATATATGTATCATGTGTGTCATATTAAAATATAAAAGTGACGTTCTTATAGCGTGCTGTAGTTTGAACCCTGGCTGATAGTCTTTGACAGAACATGAAGGCAATAGTTTGACAACCCATTTAAACATTATTTAATTGTAGAATACTGTATATACACACACACACACACACATCGATATCATTTATTGCAGAACACTTCGTGCTCAACCCGGTCTCATGCTTTTTTGTGCTCACAATCTCGAAAATTAATATATTGAATTGTGTCCCGGAGTGAGATTGTCTGACTTTTTTCGTGCTACACAGAAATAAATTTCTATCAGTTCATATGAATGGGTTAGTTTTAATTGACTTATAAGGGGGGGGGGGGGCAAATATGTGCACTAAAACTTAAACTATCCTGACAAAAGTACACCACTGTGGGAAGGTGGGCGACCAAGAATGTGTTGAAATTCAAAATGCATGGGTTTCAATATCCTTCTGACTATCACAAAATAAAAAAAAATAAAAAAAATAATTGCTTTTCTATTGAATGGTCTATTAAATTTGAGGTTGGGCGCCAATAGGGATATAGGGTCACACCCTCACTATGAATTTCATTCATAGACGCAATCTCAATGACAATAAATTAATTCAAATCTAATCTAATGTTATCTAAATTTAACTGTGTACCCATTAGCCAGTGGGGTAAACATTTCCATGGTAACAGCGCGCTCCACCAATCAGAGACAGTGATGTTACACTTAGGATTATGGGTAGGGTAGTACTTCTCCATGACATTGTTAATTAAACATGTTTTTCTTAAAACAATGTTGATATCATGCAGACTTGTAACTTCTACAGGAGCAAAAACAAAGTCTTATATAGATTGCGGAATATTTACACAATATCTTACAAATGTTTCAAACCCTCACAGTAACCCCAATCCTTGAAACTACAAAAACGACAATTCTGCGCCATTGTGTGATGCAATTTGATGCAATTGCCTAAAGGGTAAAGGAGTTACATTATGATGAAGCTAAAAAGGAAAATATGGTAACGGTGAAAAAAGACATGCATGTGTTACTTAGGGGTTTATTTGGTCGGGTAATATACTTGCTTTGTCAGAATTTGACAGAACATGTCCTGGGCTGTCCAAAACAGTTGATCTTATTTTGGTAGATCTTTTAATTACTGAGACACAGGGCTTGAAAGGTGACCTCTGGTCAGGGTTCAAGGGTCAATATCTCAGTTTAGGGTGCATGGAAATCTCTCTAACGTAAATATGTTAACCTACACGATGGGACCTTTCCAAAAATGTGTTTGGGTTTGTTCTACTACAGAGTAAATCAATTCGTAGTGGAGTAGTGGACCGGCGACACTTATAGAGTAGTGAAATGTGAATTCCAAGACCATTCGCATTCTCGATGGAATAAAATACGATCTTTATGCGAGACCACCAGATGGTACTGTGCTCACCATTATCAATGCGTAGATTTAGCAATCTCAAACCATATGATTGGCTACTGGACCTTATATCGATGCTCATCAACGTTGTTTGCCTCGCTTTGACCGAACACAATTTTTGCACGTCTGTTTTTTATATTTATAATTAACTTCAATAGTTTCAACAATGCGTATCTCAGATGTCCCAACCCAATTTTGTTATGTTTGCGGACATCCCGACAATCTATGAAAATGATTGCCATTGCAACGTGCAATGTATGGCCACGTATTAAATACATCACATTTGATTTTACACTCCCGCCTGAGGGAAAGTTGAAAATGAAATCGTTGTGAACAATAACCCCACTGGTATAATATTTTATGTTTGCTGCCATCTGCTGGTTGATGTTTAATTAACAACGTGAACATATTTATTATTATTATTATTATTATTATTATTATTATTATTATTATTATTATTATTATTATTGCTATTGGGTTTTTGTTGTCATAATAATAATAATAATAATAATAATAATAATAATTATAGTAATGATAATAGAGTAAGATGTCTCAACATCCAGCACGACCAAAAACGTACAATTTATGAATTAATATCACAGCGACTTGTGATCTCAGACGTTTAAAGCAAAGTTAAAAGGTCAACAAATCTGTGCTGTTTAAATGTGGTGTAATGCGATTGTTATGAATACATTATATCACATTTCAGTTCAACATAGAGCTCAACATTTTATACAGAATCCCCTCTTTCCCAATAACCTCTGAATTCAATCGCAAAAAGAACAGGTCCAAATAATATAATAGCCTCTTGAGTTCGCATTCATTTATGAAAGCATCATATATGTGACAGCCTTTGTATGTTGGTCTCAGATATTTCTTTCCCTGAATTAGTTATTCCTGTACCAACATCATGAGTTCATTAACTAATTAAAATAAACTGGGAGGGCCAGCTAGCTGTTACTATGACTTTCTGCCCTGTAACACATCTATTTTTATTTTTATTAATTTATTTTGACATTGTTATCTATTGTATGCTTGATTCAATTACTATTAGGCTGTTGTGACGTGGACAACGCAAGATTGTTTATTGAGATTGTTAAATGGCGCCTGTTCGCTGTCCTATTCGGGGCTCACTTTCCATTTGGAATTTGACATTTGTTGAAGACAAGCACAAGTCTCCCAACGACAAACTGTATTCCATGCTGAAAACATTATTTCAAACAGTCAAACAATAATAATAACAACGCGCTTGCAGCGGACCAGCTGTAATCCCTCCGAGGACCCGTAGTGGGCCCACCAAACTAGAACGACTCTCACGATGTTGTTTAATTTATACAATTTTTAAAATAAAAATAAAAATAAAAATCGAATTGATAAAAACGTATTATATTTACACTCATGTAATTCGGCGTTGTAGATTATTATTATTATTATTATTTTTTTTTAAATATGTTTTTAAAATCGATATCTATTACGCTGGGGGTCAGAGGTTAGAGACAAAATGGCCGAGCCCTTCTATGGCGCCAGCACTCCGCGGTGAGCGGCCGGACAGGGAGGCCATTTCACTCCTTCCCGGTGCGACGAGGAGAGTCGTGATACGATGGAGCGGTTCTGAAAGGCCCGCGGGGGTCGATCGTCGGTTCCAGTTCGGTTACTTTCCGAGCGAATTCGCGGTGGTCGCGGTGGAGGCTGTGTTGCGCTGGAGCTCCGGGATGCGAGCGCACTGAAGTTTGAATCGACCGCACTCGGCATGCCGAGGGGGAAATAAACAGCAGGATGAACAGGAAGAAGGATAAAGGATTTGAGAGCCCACGGCCCTTTAAATTATAAGTATTTTCTTGTACTTTGGTGTCACAAAATAGCGCCATCTTAATCATACATATCATAATCACTATTGTCTATACTATACCGACTATACGGAGATGACATACTATACTACAATGTACTAGTCAAGCTATACTATGCTATAATATACTATACTGGCTATACTATAACATACTTTAATATACTATTCTGGCTATACTATAACATTCTATAATATACTATACTGGCTATACTATAATGTACTATTCAAGCTATACTATAACATACTATACTATAATGTACTATGCTGGCTATAATATAACATACTGTACTATAACATGCTATACTGTAACAAACTATAATATACTTGCTATACTATAACATACTATAATTTACTATTCTGGCTATACTATAAACATACTATACTATAATGTACTTTGCTGGCTATACTATAACCTACTTTACTACAACATCGTATACTGGCTATACTATAACATACTACACTATAATATACTATACTGGCTTTACTATAACATTCTATAATATACTTTACTGGCTATACTATAATGTACTATTCAAGCTATACTATAACATACTATAATATTCTATACTGGCTATACTATAACATACTTTAATATACTATTCTGGCTATACTATAACATACTATACTATAATGTACTATGCTGGCTATACTATAACATTCTATACTATTCTGGCTATACTATAACATACTATACTATAATATACTATACTGGCTATACAATGACATGCTATACTATAATATACTATACTATAATATACTATTCTGGCTATACTATAACATGCTATACTATAATATACTATACTGGCTTTACTATAACATACTATAATATAATATACTATACTGGCTATACTATAATATACTATACTGGCTATACTTTAACATACTTTACTATAATATACTATACTGGCTATACTACAACGTACTATAAAATACTATACTGGAAATACTAAAAAATACTATAATATACTATACTGGCTATACTATAACATACCATACTATAATATACTATTCTGGCCATACTATAACATGTTATACTATAATATACTATACTGGCTATATTATAACATACTATACTATAAACTATTCTGGATATACTATAACATACTATACTATAATATACTATACTGGCTATACTATAACATACTATACTATAAACTATTCTGGATATACTATAACATACTATGCTATAACATACTATACTATAAACTATTCTGGATATACTATAGCATACTATACTATAATATACTATACTGGCTATACTATAACATACTATACTGACTATACTATAACATACCATACCGCGTGTCGATTACGCACATTTGAGTATTTTTTGTATTTTTAGAGCTTATAGAGCTTATTGTGCGTAATCACCGGGTGTCATGACATTTCACTGCATATATGTATGACCGTATGTGTATGTATGTGACAAATAATCTCTTGAACTTACTATAATATACTATTCTGGCCATACTATAACATGTTATACTATAATATACTATACTGGCAATACTATAACATACTATACTATAAACTATTCTGGATATACTATAACATACTATACTTTAATATAGTATCCTGGCTTGACTATAACATACTATACTATATTTTACTATACTAGAAATACTATATCTATTATATTATACAACACTATAATATACTGACTACAATTGTAGTAGTACAATTACAATTGTACAAATCACATAATGTCTTTATGTCTTTTGTCTCTTTACAACCCACCAGGTGGTCTGCATCAACAACATCAACTTCCAGAGGAAGTCTGTCATTGTAAGTACAAAGAAAAAATTTAACATTTCAGCAACAAAAGATAGACCTCAAGCAAAGTAACTCGAGTAAAGCCAATTAATTTACTGCTGTTAAGCGCTTGTAATGATTTTTTGGTTCCATTTTCTTTATCTTTGATATTTTTTATTTTGTTATACGACAAATATTTTACTTAATTACACATCCTTGTTTTTTGAAAGTAGTCGATATGTCACCTGTGCTGTTTATGTCTTGAGTCCATTCTTTGCTTAAGATCTAACCTGAGTTAACGACTTGAATTTGGATTTAATTTTGTTTGGGGGCCCAAACCTTCAAAGAGGATTGTGCCAAAGCTTGTTTTTATCTTGCGAGAAACCACATAGGAACAAAATGTATAATAAACTATTATACATTTTGGGCTAGGATATCGCCTCGACAAGGTAAAACGATATTCGGGGGATAGGCGCTATTTAGTCAATAGGCGAAATAATTGTTAACAAAGAGTAAAACAAGGTTTTTGGATTCATTTCTTGCACTGCTCTGTAACTTTTATACATTCTGTTTTTAACCTTTATGCATTCGATGTCCTTTTATAATGTGTATAATGTGCACTTTGAATTGCCTTGTTGTTGAAATGTGTTATATAGATAAACTTTCCTTGCCTAGCCATGAACTATAGCAGTTTCAAGGACTACCTAAAAACATAAAATGTATTTTCCTGCAATGTTTCAGCAACAATTGTAGTGGGAAATTAAACTCTGATGACTTAGATTTGCTTAATGTCCAGTATCTGGCTATACTTTCTGACTTACTCACTCTCTTTCCGTCTGTCGCTCTCTCTCTGTCATCCTCTCCACCAGGGCTATGTGGAGCTGACCATTTTCCCCACCGTGGTCAACCTAAACAGGATCAAGCTCAACAGTAAACAGTGTCGCATCTATCGGGTCCGAGTCAATGAGCTCGAGGCCCCATTCATCTACAATGACCCCACACTGGAGGTTTGCCACCACGAGTCCAAGCAGTAAGTAAATCTGCAATGCAAAGCAACTATGGGTGTCACGATTCCGATTCCAAAACAGAAGATCGATCGAAATGAGCGTTCGATTTCGAACTTCGAAATCGCAAGCAGGTTCGAGATTCTCCCCATATTTTTGTGGGTAATATTGTCCGACATGGTCGCCATATTGGGGTGGTCAAGATCCGCCGGTAAACAAATGCAGTGTGCGCTGGGGGCCCCCAACGGAGTTGACTGCAGCTCCCAGCTCCGAACCGACTTGGAGTTTGGATTGCTGCGGTCGGCTCCGCGGAGGGATCCCCTGCACCGCATCCCTCAAAGCGCACTGCACCCACCCACCTGGCACTGGGGCTGCAGGAATGAAATTGTAATTGAATTTGAATATTACAAAAAAAAACAAAAAACAATAAAGTTGAATATAAGTTCATCCAGTTTGTTGCACAGTGAGTGCATTTTTGACCAGAATATGAGGTAATTCCACAGATGTGGCGATGAAAGTGAGAAATAAACTGGACCATCACCGACGGTACATCCTCTCGTGCAGAGGTTCTCAACCCCCGGTATTTGCCACCTGCCCGTGAGAACACGAGAAGGATTTTTTCTGGAGCGATCTGCCATCTGCTCCACAACAGAGCAGCAGCAGGAAACAGAGTAAATTAATTACATCTATAGTTTTTATTTGTTTTGTTTAGGGAAAAGATCGTTCTGATCGGAGCTACAGGTAGTCATTTTATATTTATTACTACCAGCGTTCACATCTGGCAAAAATAGCATCCGTTTTTATGCGCTTATTTTGATGAGTCCCTTAGAGTTGCTTTGTTTAAATTGAAAATCGAATCGTAGCCTAAAAATCGAAAGTCAAATCGAATCATGGATTTGGAGAATCGTGACACCCCTAAAAGCCACAACTCTTGATGTGTGCTAAGAACTACTAGTGATATGTCATATGTCAGCATCTGACCACGCAATTACTATTGTTAGATCAGAATCGGATTCCTGCAAGATGGAACATAAACTATATGGCCAAAAGTATTTGGACACCCCTTCTAATTGATGGGTTTGGCTATTTCAGCCACACCAATTACCGACAGGTGTGTAAAATCAAGTGTACAGTCATGAAACCTACGTAGGCAAACATTTGCAGTTGGGCTGCAGGAATAAAAATCGAATACTATTCCAATATTTAAAAAAATATCACTTTTGGAATGCTGAAATTGCCATTTCAGTGTATTTTTTTTAATATAAAAATAAATAGTTGATTGTAAATGTTTTGGCTAACATTAGCAAATCAATTCACATGTGCAAGTTCAAGTTCAATGAGCTATAAAGTTCAATATAAGTTCATCCAGTTTGTTGCACAGTGAGAAATAGCACATTAGAGACAAATATTGCCGCTAACAGTGTGCGAAGTTGGTGTTCGTGGAAACTCACGAGCACACCGGCGCACTCTCCCTTGTACACACAGTGAAACACCGAAGGTGTTGCTACTGGACCGTGAAAAAGCGGGCGGGATTTTTTCCGGGAGTGATCTGCTCTGTAGCGGAGCAGCAGCAGGAAACGTAATAATTTAAATACATCTAGAGTTTTTATTTGCTTTGTTTGGAGAAGAGATCGCTCTGATTGGAGCTGCGGAGTTGCGGAACCGCGCTTAACACCCCCAGATTGTGTGTGTGTGTGTGTGTGTGTGTGTGTGTGTGTGTGTGTGTGTGTGTGTGTGTGTGTGTGTGTGTGTGTGTGTGTGTGTGTGTGTGTGTGTGTGTGTGTGTGTGTGTGTGTGTGTGTGTGTGTGTGTGTGTGTGTGCGTGCATGTAGGAGGAACCTGAACTACTTCTCCAGTGCCTACACAGCGGCAGTGAGCGCTGTGGACCCTGATGCAGGACACGGGGAGCTGGTCATCAAAGTCCCCTCTGAGCTCTGGAAACAAGGCGATGGTAAGTGAGTGAAGTCTAGTGAAAAGTTGTTTGTTTCAAATGTAGAGAATATGTTGTTTGGGAGCCAGCGGTTCACTCCAAGTTGCTTAGTATCCTATCATGATCATGAAATAGTTCTTACATGGTTGCCACTGGCTATTTCATTTTTGAATGAAAACTCAGACAACTAAATTATCTGAGTTATGTTGTAGACTTCAAACTTAGAGCTCCGCTGAGTTATAATGGATTATTTTTCCTATGGATTCTTTCACATCCTGGATTTGTAACATTTGTTTAGATATGTACAACCTTTTACACTCATACACTCATCCATCCTCTCGTTGTGTCTCCAGAGCTGAAGGTGTTAAAGGTGTACATTGAGTTTTCCCTGGACCAGCCCAAAGGGGGTCTCCATTTTGTTGTGCCTGATGTGGAGGGCAGCATGGCGGAGAGAGCCGCTCACGTGTTCTCATTCGGATACCAGAACTCCACCAGGTCTGGAATGCTTTTTTTCAATGATGTCCCATCCAAAGATTTTTTTTGTAGGAGGGGTGGACTTGATGGGCTGGATTTTGTCCTCATGGCTTAGAAAGGAGGAAATGACAACAAGCCACCTGACCATACATCCATAGACCAATTAAGTTTTTGCCTGGTTTGCTCGGTATACTTTGTGGTAATAATATTTCTTCCTTTTAAGATTCTGGTTCCCCTGCGTGGATTCGTACTCGGAGCTGTGCACGTGGAAGTTGGAGTTCACGGTGGACGCCTCCATGGTGGCGGTGTCCTGCGGGGATCTGGTGGAGACCATCTACACCCCCGACATGCGGAAGAAGACCTTCCACTACGTCCTCCCCATTCCCACCGCCGCCCCCAACATCTCCCTGGCTGTGGGGCCCTTTGAGATCCTCGTGGACCCCTACATGCATGAGGTTGGTTTGTATTTTTCTGTCATGTCAGTTGTGGAATTTGATTTGATTTCTGTATTTAGGTTCAGTTTTGTACCACCTACAAATGTCAGTGTTCAGGAACAGGAAGGGCTCTATTGCAAGGATTCCCAAACTTATCCTGGCAGACCCTCAAACCATGCTGATGAGAACACTGTCATTAGTGAAGCTGAGTGTATACAGTATATACATAAAAAAATGAAAACAATCAAAAAATGATTTTGCTGTACACTCAGAAATATTTGTGAAGAATTTACGTTTTGTTAAAAATATATATATATTTTTGAGGTTTACTTTTTGCAATACCTTTGAGGACCCCTAGGGGGCAGTGAAGCACAGTCCGGGAGTCCCTGCTCTATTGCACAGTTAGTAACTGCCTTTTAATGCCCCTAGAAAAAGTAACTGGAACAAGACCGATATCCCATGTTTCAACTGAAACATTCATTGAAGTCGAAAGAACTGAAGCTATTGTTTGAAACACATGGAACTATTACACAGATGCAGTTAGAATGTTTCAAAGCGGTAGAGTCGGAATCTGAGTATGTCAGGTACCATCCCGCACACCATCATCTCCATACCTCCATCGCTCAACCTTACACTCTCTCTTCCAGGTGACCCACTTCTGCCTGCCCCAGCTGCTGCCCCTGCTCAAACACTCCATGTCCTTCCTACACGAGATCTTCGAGTTCTATGAAGAGATTCTGACCTGCCGCTACCCGTACTCCTGCTTCAAGACCGTGTTCGTAGATGAAGCGTATGTGCAGGTGTCCTCTTACGCTTCCATGAGCATCTTCAGGTAGGCACATGGTTTGAGATGGGAGGTGGTTTTGAGTTTAAGATAGGTTATTTATTTGTGTTTTGTGCTTTTAGGGCTGGGCCAGTCATGAATTTTTAATAATCGGATCGATCGGCATTATTGCCTCATCTTGGGGGGGGGGTTCTTTTTTTGCGTGAATAGGCATTGAGATTTAATTGGAAACAAAACAGCTGTATTATACTATCCACTAACCCGACAGACCCCTGGAAGGGGGGTGCTGATGGGGGGGTGTTTTGTCCAAATGAGACGCTCAAAGGAAAAGCAGAGTTGAGAGCAGAGCGTTTTTAATTAAATTTAATTTGTTTATTTACTTTTCTTTTTCTTTTTTTCTTTTTTTTTTTTTTTTTCAAACTCCCAATATCAATCGTCAAGTTTGCATAAAATATATTTTTTTCATAATTTAATATAGTTATTATGAATAATTATTTAGTATAATCACGGCAGGGGAATAACAGCGCAAAAGTACTTTCATTGTTAATAATTACTATTTATGCATATTTATGGTAAAGGTAGATGATTTTATACATTTTAGAAAAACATGAACTTGCCATTTTGACGTTTTCTTAGCGTGTGTGTCATTAACCGTCGATAACCATCAATCACCCAATTATGAAATAACCGGCCCAGCCCTCATTGCTATGTCCAAGAAACTCTAAACCCCTTCAAACCCTTTTAAATCTAAACTCCTCCCTCTGTCCGTTTAGCACCAACCTGCTCCACAGCGCCATGATCATCGACCAGACTCCGAATACCAGGCGCTGCTTGGCCCAGGCGCTGGCGCAGCAGTTCTTTGGCTGTTTCATCTCCAGAATGTCCTGGTAAGGCTAAGCTGCCAAACACATTCACAATGTTATTCAATGGCACTCACACACTTGAAGCCTCCATTCAAATTAGATTCTACCCCTGAATTAAAAACGTTTATATGTCAAATTTGACAGTGATGGTGCGGATATGGTCTGTTGAAATTGGGTTTAACAGGATTACAATTATTAACAGGTTATGTTTTCACTCACTATGGAGGGAAAACATAGTCATGATGAAATGATTAATTGCATCTTTTAGCGCTTCAAATAAAACCTGCAATCCTACTTATAACAACAAATATAATAACACCAGAGTGTGTAACAACTTGCCAAAATGTAATAAATTTGACCTTTATTCTTACAACATTAATTATGTGGGGGGAACTAGATGCGCTTTAGACTCCATTGTACTTGTCGCTTTGAAAGCAAAATAACAATGATTATCCATCTCGGAAGTGTTGGGTTTATCATTCATGGTCAGTAAAATACTTTTAATGCCAGTGATGAACTGTTGGCTAAAATTGTTAGCAACGCTGAAAGCAGCGCTGTATCCCTCCAAATCATATTGAATACTAATGAGCCGAAGCAAGTTCTTCAGGCTTGGATGAGCCCCAAACTTGGCTAATGTCAGCTTGCGAGGTTTTGGACCTTGACTTGAAGATGCTGAAGTACATTTAAATGTGTCTGTCCATACGCACCACTCTAGAACGCCCACACAGTTTTCACAGGCTGTAACGAGGCAGAAATTGAACATTAGTCATCGGATTTTCAGTGATTTGCCTTCTGCGTAGAGGCTGCACTCTGTAGTTGTTTTATTTTATTTTTTATATATATATATATATATATATATTTTTTTTTTGTAACCTGTGCTGTCAGCATGCTGGGCATACAACACAGAGTATTTGTATGCCATTGCATCTAGGACCGAGTTAGGAGTTTGGAATTCAACTTCTCAACCTGCAATGCAACTCTTTATTAATTTTTTAATCATCAAGAACTGCTGCAATAACTCTGTCCTGTAGATGACCACTATGATGACAAGAGCAAAGCTTTTTGTTATACAGAACCACCACCAAACCCCCTCTTTCAAGAACTATTTTATCATGTTTGGGTCTATAAACAACTAATCACTATTCCAAGAGGGAGTCATTTTGGAATTGTGGGTCATAGAAAAGGTGTTGTTGCAAATAAGCTTTCATAGGTTGATATTGGTGGAAACAGAAGGCTCTCTTTCCCATTCCATAGTGGATAAAGATAAAGTGTCATGTTTTTAATAAAAGTTTGTATATTCTGGAAAAGTAATTTTTTAAATTACCTATATGAGTAAGCTGTTCAGTCATCGGAGGTGGTTATAGGATGTTGTTTGTCAATTTGACTTTAACTTTCAGAAACTGCTGTAGTTGAAGGAATTGCAGGAAACTTATTATACCTTTGGGTTAAAGTTGGGAAGGATATAGGCAAATTGTTTTCAAAAATGTGTTCCAGATGAGTAATTCTTTGTCTTTTCCAAGACCTGAAGATTAATGGTCTGTTTTTAACCAGAAAATCTTGATTGTGGCAGATTGGGGTGAATTTGTTTGGAGATAGAGTGACCACTGAGTTTTAGGAATCTCCACCAGGCTGACGGAGTCGTTGCGATGAAGCAATCATGTTACCTTATTGATTCAGTAAGGAATGGGAGATCAGATATTGATAAATCCTGACATTCTGTTTGTTCAATGTCTTACCATCCGTGGCCCAATTGTTGCTCTGGTTGTAACCATTTAATTATAGATTGAAGATGGTTTGCTAAATAGTAGTATCTGAAGTCTGCTAGACCTCCACAGTCTTTGTTTTTCTGTAGTGTTGCTAGTTTAATTCTCAGTTTCTTGTATTTCCAATATAATTTATTGATTATTGAGTCTAGAGTATTAAACCAATTTACTGTTGGTTAGACTGGGGTCATTGAAAATATATTGTTTATTTTTGGTAGTATATTAATTTTCACTGTTGCTATCCACCAATTAGTGAGATGGGTAGGTTGTTCCATCGAATGAGGTCTTCTTCAATGGATTTGAGCGACGGAATAAAGTTAAGGGGAAACAAATCTTGACAGATTGGTGGAGATATCAATACCAAGGTATCTAATGTTGCCCCTTGTGATTAAGGGAAGTTAAGGGTAGTTTCTGGGTTTCTGCATTCCAGTCTGCCCCACTGAGTGGTAAGACTGTGGTTTTAGTCCAGTTTATTGAATAGTCTGAGATAGCTGAAAATTTAGATATAAGATTAGGGTAGGTAGGGATGATATTGGGTTCCGTTAATTCAACAAAATATCGTCTGCATACAAACTCATTTTGTGAACAGAGTTTCCTGTTTGTATGCCAATGATATTACTGTTTTGACGGATGGCTGCTGCGAGGGGTTCGATAAAGATGGAGAATAGTAAAGGGGAGAGCGGACATCCTTGTCTTGTGCAACGTTGTAGAGTGAAATGCTGTGAAGTGTAACCATTCTGATGACAGAAGCAGATGGTGAGTTGTACAGAATTCTGATCCACTGAATGAGTGACTCCTAAAGGCCAAATTTGTTGAGGGTGAAAAAGAGATATGTCCAATTGACTCTGTCAAATTTGTATGGGTCTATAACTATAGGTAAGGGTTTGGTCCTTGTTGGGTTTGAGCAAAGCCGAAATGAGAGCAGTATTCATGTGCGGAGGCATGGTGGAGGTTGACTTAATCTCTGTAACCTTTATGATGAATAATGGGGATATAAGTGGCCATCTGATCCAGGTGATTTATTGTTGGGCATAGAGAAGAGCTTTCCTGAGTTCTTCTAGACTAAGGGGTTGATCTAATGTGGTAGCCTTCTCTGTGGATAGTTTAGGGAGGTTGATATCATTGAGGAATGAGTTAACGTTTGATGTATTTGATTCATTATCTGAGTGATATAGCTTATTATAAAAGTCTCGAGTAAGTAAGTATTATAAAAGTAAGAGTATTTTATTGATGTCTTGCTTATTACAGCAAGATATTTGATGGCTGCGCGTATTACAGCCATCAAGGATCCTGTGGATCTCTTTAGATCCACAGGATCTCGCCGACCATGCGGTGCAGGAAATCAAGGCTAGCTTTGTTCTCTGAAATGTCGTTTGCCGTTGTCTTTAAACCAGCCTTACTTGGTTTGCCTTCCGTCACGATGCAGAGACACATCGTGGTTGCCTTAAGCCTCTTGGATATGTTTTGGTATCGGTCGGTGGTGAGATATTTACAACAGAGCTGGCCCATTTCATCCGTGTCACAGAGTTAGATGTTTGGCAAGAACTGGGCTGTCTGACTGGATGGGCCAACGTGATGGATCGCTGGGTCCATGTGGGTCTGGCAGCCAATGTCCATAGTGTGTATTTGTGTATACGTACGCATATTACTTTATACATGAGTGTACCACTCGAGTTTATGTATAGGCTCAGGCCCTTCAGCAGGTCTGATTCTGCAGTATCAATACCAATTTTTTTGGATCTCGCAAACGATCTCACTGTCTTTCATCTTGCCATTGTGACTTGTTCCACCAGTCCAACGGTTTACCGTTTTGCTTTTTTTCTTCAACACCTC
This sequence comes from Zeus faber, assembly GCF_960531495.2. Classification (NCBI taxonomy): domain Eukaryota; kingdom Metazoa; phylum Chordata; class Actinopteri; order Zeiformes; family Zeidae; genus Zeus; species Zeus faber. The sequence goes on along the minus strand of NC_137195.1, from coordinate 24,462,096 downwards.
TAATTTCCCCTTCCTTCTTTTCCTCATTCAACGTTTAAATGGCTGTCCCGTGTGGGGCCTTTGTTGCTGTTAGTTTGCTCACCTCTACCAAGAGGTGGTCTTACGTAAGGAAAGACCCCGGGATAAGCAATCTTTGATTTTGTTTTCCTTTTCTTTTTTGTTGCAAACTGTGGCGGTGCCTGCTAACAATTAATCTGTGGAGCTTAATTGAAACCAGGGGCTATAATTAAAGGTGGGCCATGGTCCACAGTGTTCCCGACAAACTAAAAAAAGACCAAACTGAAACACTTACTTAAAAATATGTTTAAGTAAGTTGTCATTTATAATCGTGGTCTTGTCGGGTGAAATGTAGCACGGTCACAGGTTTTTATGTGCTTGTTAAGACGACGATGAATCTGGTTTTAACGTCGAAGTCTCTGTGCTGTGTTCAAATGAGGTCCTCTAACAACTTCTGAAGGATTTGATTTTGAACACTTGCAGAGCAAATTCCGCGACAGACACATATTCAAAGTGTCGCTTTCTTTACACTACGAGACTGAAGCCTTAATGAAGAGCTGTAGAAAATAAAGTGGACTCCTTAGTACCGTGGGGTAGTTCTCCAAGTTTGCCCATGAGGTCACCTACTTGCAAAGATTATAAACCTCTCGGGTGAACGAGTTGCCAAACTCAAACTTCCGAAGCGGCTCTGCAGCATTGAGGTTTGTTCACGGTGTCAACCCTGAAAAAAGTGAGCGGCGTGGAGCAAAAGAGCGGACCCGAGTACACTCTGAGTCCTTTTGAAGAAAGAGCTTACTTCACTGCATGTTAACGGCGGCACGGATGAAATCATACCCACTACCTAAGCCAGGCTGGATCCAATTCAGCCCCAGCGCTGGAAACCACCAAGGTTGAATGGCGTATATTGTTTCCTTGGCTTTTTTTTACGAGCTAATAAATCCACCCTGATAAAGACATTCGTTGTTTGCCACACTGCATTTCTTCCAAGAAGTTGCCTATGGGTGAAAAAAAAAAATAAAATCACAAAGCGACTGAAACTTGTGAAGCCTCAATGGGGGATGGGGGTGACCACCATGAAGAAGCAGAATAATAGTTGTGAGAATAAATATATAACCCAATGTCCCTCCTACACACACACACACACACACATACACTGGACAGTTCCTATTGAACACTATCTATTGATTGACACCTAATTCTTCTTTTGTAGAACCAGTACAAGTGGTAATGTTTTGTTTTTTTCAATATTCTGTATGTTAAACCTTCCCTGGCTACGCTAGCCGGGATCTGGACCTAGATCAAAAAAATCAGGGGCCAATGACATATGTGACAGATGTTGGCAATGACAATGAACACCTAGAATAGCCTAGAAAAGCTCTGATCTGAGTCGCTCCATCAACATTCGAGAACATTCAAGACAATCTGCCTCAATTGTTCTCAAATAAATGTTGCACATTGCATACATTTCCTGAATCATGCACCTCATAGTTTGTTTTGAACTCTTTAGTTCAGTTGAATGGCAATTTATCTCCCAGTTTTTGCGATAAAGCTTTTTTCCTTAACTTCCGGAGGGAAGTTCATGAACCTCTTCGCTGATTAGGAAATCAGCATCAACTTGATGATGTCGGATCACATTGACAGTTAGATTTCTCCATTAGGTTTTCTTAATCTATCCAATGGAGCAGGAATTCCTGTCAACCGGTTTATACTTCACTGAAGTTGTGCAGTCCTCATGTTTCGGTGGCACCGTGTTTCCGGCAGGGCTGATGAGTGGGTGCTGAAGGGAATCTCTGGCTACATCTACGGGCTCTACCTGAAAAAGACCTTTGGAGTCAACGAGTATCGCCACTGGATCAAAGGGGTACTTTGGACTGAAGCTTTAGCCTTTTGCATCAGCATCTTCTTAGAATAACTTCCCAGATTAAATTTCCTACCACAAATTATTATTATTTTTTATCTCAAAAGTTATGTCCTAAGAAAATGTTTTTCTTGTGTTTGTCACCCATTGTTCCACAGGAGCTGGATAAGATCGTGGACTACGAGCTGAAGATGGGTGGAGTCCTGCTGCACCCGACATTCAGCGGAGGCAAAGAGAAAGAAAAGTAAGCCTCCCATCTACAAATCAACCGGTTAAACCGAATAAATTCAAAGCAAAGATTGAAAGTCGATGTTGGCTGGAAACGTGCCCCGAAAAATAAAAGTAAACGAAAACCCACACGGAGCTACATATAATGTACAGCCACAACTTTAAAACCACTGACATATAAAGTGAATATAATTGCTCATCTCGTTCCAATGGCACCTGTCAAGGGGTTGAATATATTAGGCAGCAAGTAAACCGTCAGTTCTTGAAGTTGATGTGATGGAAGCAGGAAAAATGGGCAAGCATAAGGATCTGAGTGACTTTGACAAGGACCAAATTGTGATGGACAGACGAGTGGGTCAGAGCATCTCCAAAATGGCAGGTCTTTTGGGGTGTTCCCGGTATGCGGCTATGATAGAAAGGTGTCAGAACACACAGTGCATCACAGCTTGCTGCGTCAAAACTGGACCATGGAACAATGGAAGAAGGGGGCCTGGTCTGATGAATCACACTTTATTTTACATCATGTGGATGGCTGTGTGCGTCTGTGTCGTTTACCTGGGGAAGAGATAGCGCCAGGATGCACTATGGGAAGAGGGCAAGCCGGCAGAGGCAGTGTGATGCTCTGGTGAATGTTTTGCTAGGAAACTTTGGGTCCTGGCATTCATTTGGGTGTTACTTTGACACGTAGCACCTACCTCAACACTGTTGCAGACCAAGTACACCCCTTTATGGCAACGGTATTCCATGATGGCAGTGGCCTCTTTCAGTAGGATAATGTGCCCCGCCACACTACAAAATGTGTTCAGGAATGGTTTGAGGGACATAACAAAGAGTTCAAGGTGTTGACTTGGCCTCCAAATTCCCCAGCTGTCAATCCGATCGAGTATCTGTGGGATGTGCTGGGATAAAAGGCCCGATCCATGGGGGCCCCACCTAACCATTTACAGGCCTTAAACGAATCTCCTGCCAACGTCTTGGTGCCAGATACTATATGGAGACCAATTAGAGCTGTTTTGGCAGCATGAGGGTGACTTACATTTACATTTACATTTAGTCATTTAGCAGACGCTTTTATCCAAAGCGACTTACAAGGGAGAATAACATTCAAGCTACATTGCGACAGAGATTAGTGTAACAACAACATTCGTGTAACAATAAATACTGCAAGGTGGTGCTAAGTAGGTGTAAGTCGAAAATAAATTGCAATCATTGCTAGAAAAAGTAATAATAATAAATGGCCGACTCTTTTCACCCTCGTTCACTGGAACTCACCGTGCAAAAAAAGTAAATGTACTTTCAATGAACCATCAAAAAAAGGGAGAAACTTTTCAGTGCACTAGGAACAACCAGAGCAGGCGATCCGCTGCAGTGACAGCAATAACTTACACAATATAAGACAGGTGGTTTTAATTTTGTGGCTGATCAGTGTATATAGACACTCACGCTCCATACAGGTCCCGATGAACACTTTATAAAAACAAATGAGATTTCAAGAAGCGTGAATGGGGACTTTTGGTATATTTGTTATCAGTGCTGAGGGTAACGTGTTACAATCGCATCACATGACATTTGTCCGTAACGAGTAATGTAACATGTCACTGTTCTAAATTCAGTAATCACATTACAGTTACTAATCTATTATTATTTTTTCATTTTTGCTCATTAACTGGTAAGTGGCTATGGAGACTACAAACCTGAATGACTCTGCAGGGTTTTCAATTCCAAAAGTTTTGATTTGCAGTCATGTTCCTTTAGAAGAAAATCCTCATCTTTTAAGAGCTTGAGTTGTTCTCAGCTCAATGAGTTTTGGGTGCTACTAGATGCCAACCTGCACGCATTTTTTCTACCAACCACGCAATTCTTGGTCAAAATACGCAGGTACGAAATAACAGCTGAAACTACGCAAAAAACAAACAAAAAAAACATATATGTCATTGTAATTGAATTACGGAAAACAATTAATCAATCAATACAAAACAATAGCGTACATTTATTGGGTATTTAAACGACATCCCTCGGATTGGACCAGATGCTCCGACCTGCACTTCTGTAAATCCCTCCCCTCCCTCTCACTCACTCCACTGATCTGCAGTGCACTGAGCGCAGCGGTACTTTATTATCCACCGACGCTGCATTGCTGAGAGAAAATGGGAAGTAGGGGAGTAATAATCACAAAATGTAACCGTAATGTTAACTTATAAAGCGTTGGTAATAGAGATGCACTGATCGATCAGATATATTTTCCGATTCTGTGCCGGTCAAATTTACATGCCCGATACTGTGCTCATGTTATCGTAAAAATGCTCTGACACTCAAACCCGATAGGAACGTAATGTAAATAATTACGTAGTTGACGCTCCAAAAAGAGAGCAAAAGAAAGAAAATGTTGCCTGTTTGGAGGTGCTTCAAGGTAAACGAAGATTGGATAATTATTTTGTCGCCTGACAATATTCCAAAATTGTGCAGATTGTGTATTTATTGCTGTCACTGCAGCGGAGCGCCTGCTCTGGTTGTTCCTAGTGCACTGAAAAGTTTCTCTCTTTTTTTGATGGTTCATTGAAATTACATTTACTTTTTTTGCACGGTGAGTTCCAGTGAACGAGGGTGAAAAGAGTCGGTCATTTATTATTATTACTTTTTCTAGCAATGATTGCAATTTATTTTCGAATGGCAAGTACCATATAAATATAATAGAAAGTTATAATTTGCACTTAAAAGTGAAAGAGACTTTATTGAAAGAGACTTTAGACTTTATGTTGTGTCCAACTAAAACTCAGTGAGAGTTACAAGTTGAATTATATTGAAACTTCATGACAGTCCCAATTTATTCAAACTCAGTGACTGTTCCATGTTGTAATTTATTTTTTTGGAACTCATGAACAGTTTCATGTTCTATTATTGTTCCATTGTGAATTCTGAACAGTAATAAACACACAGTGTCAAAATCAGCAATCTCACTATAGTGGTATCTGAAAATTGCAGCGGTAGTCTGTATGTGCAGCTGTCCTATCACGTGAGCGTGATCAGATCACGTGACATATTTGTTATTGACATACAGCAGATATACCCTACGAGACCAAATTATAAGAAAATTTGATTTCTCCGATCACGCATATAAACTCAAAACGATTGGATGACAATGCAAAAGTTATTTAATAGTCAATGTTTTAATAAGATCATACAATTGAAGGAAAATCGGAATCAGCAATCGGAATCAGCCAAGAAGATTGCAATCGGTGCATCTCTCGTTAATAGACATGTATGGTAACTTTACAAGATGATGCATTTCAAGGGGTATATCCTAATCAGATAGATTTGTATATAAAGTGAGCCGTAGTAGCTTGTATACGATGTTATTTGCTTCGTTACAAGACGGTTATGGTGTGAATAACTGATGGAGTCATTTAGCTGGGGTAACTGAAACGCCACGGAGACTGCCTGTTACAATATTGTGGTACTCAAAATATTTTCCACGGTGGGCAGGTCTGTAGATGATATGAGCCGTATGTGGAATCTGGTGGTGCCACAGAAATGCCATTTTAAAAAAGCAGTTATTGGCCAGCGGAGAAGTTAATGGTATTGTTTTAGGTCAGTTTTAAACTTACTAAACAATTTTCTGTTTTTGTGTTGAGAAGCACCTTTTTGCCTCCATAAACAGGACAAAAGCTCATGAGATGGTATTACTCCCAGTGCGGCAGTGTTGGTGCTGAAGGAGAACAACTTTTTAGCCCCTACTACTACACAAGCTACTGTTTTAAGACCATGGTATGTCTTGATAGAAATTTGTACGCCAAATGTTTTTCGTTTTATACAAAGTTTTAGGACTTTTTTCATTTCTCCATAAGAAATAGGCAGGTATATTTGCTATAAAGTTGTATAACGTAGACTACTATATGAAGGCGAGTAACAGTGTGTGGTCTCCTTTCTTCGTGCCTAATAGCTGGTTCCATACCCCTTCACTGTCATGGCATGGTTGACATATTCGTTTCTGATTGGCTGGACAGCGTCCATCGTTTCAGGATGTGTCATAATTCTCCCCAAAGCTAGGACTTCTCACGGTCACACCAGTAGTAAGCCGATGGTTTCGCCGTTGCCACTTGAAACCTCGAGCTGGCTGTGCTGTGAGAGTTGCCTGGCTCGGTAGATGGAAGGAGTCTTGCAGAGTTTGCTAATGGTTGCATATGTTTATTGAAGACAGAGAGAGAGGCAAGCCCACACACGGAGTGGGCCTCACTGATCACACTTGCCCTACACTCTGTGGTAGAAGTGTGCGTCTGTGTTGTCAACACACTGGTTTCCAACTCTAAGGTCAAGAATCATGATGAAGCAAGATGGTTTGCAGTTGAGCCAGTTGAGAGGCTTTTCACTCGATTTGTTTTCCCTTTACATAAAACCTTTCTTCGTTGCACCTGACAGGAAACGGTCAACATGTTCTGATGAAACTAAAGTTGATTACAAGAGATTATAGCAGTAGGCTATAGGGTTTCTGGTGACTTTGTTGGTGTCTAGGGTTCTAGAACAAAGTGCTCCTGTCAAAGTAGAGGTCATTTCTCTCGGTACAGGAACTGTATTCCACACTTGACATGCGCTTTTGAAGATCTTATTTAATTTCTTTCCCCCAAATGGATCTATATTGCCCAGTAGCCGATATAATTATTGTAAGAGCAACTTTAGGTAGGTAAAAAGGTAAACAAAGATGTGACTGAAAATGTGACATTCATAATAAATGCCCGTTTTCCTGTGTGCGTGTGTATTTTTCCACTCCACTTAGTCCGACGCCGCACCTCCATTTTTCCATCAAACACCCCCACACGTTGTCCTGGGAATATTACAAGATGTTCCAATGCAAAGCCCACCTGGTGATGAGGCTGATCGAGAACCGAATCAGCATGGAATTCATGCTACAGGTAAGACAAACATTCAGCAACATTGTTTTCCGTCTCCAGAACTGAGACGGTATTGTCCAACCCCAGTTAATATTCATGAACTGACCTTTGAGCGATGGATGCCACCTTGTTTGCCGCATGTAAGGCTAGCTCAGCTCAATGGGTGGGGCCTATTTTGGTGGTATTTGATGATAATCAGACAATCGATTAAGTGGTTTGGAAATACCAAATTCTACTTGTGTATACAGAAGTTATTGTTCCAAAGGGAAGAAACTGAATGAAAGGCATGATGAGTAAAGTTCTCAGTGATGTCGGGAAATATTGGTCTTTACTTTTTAGTCCGACTTTAAAGATTTGTGTAGAATTTAGTAGAATCTAGCGGTGAGTTTACAGATCGGAACCAACTGAACACCCCTCCCCATAGTGGTGCAACATGGCCACCTCCATGGAAGAGACGGTGACCACGAAACTCATGAAAAACGCAAAATACCCTATCTAGAGCCAGTGTGTGGTTTGTCAGTTCTGGGCTACTATAGTCAACACGGCGGTGCAACATGGCGGTGCAACATGGCGGCCTCCATGGAAGCGTACCTGCTCTCTATGTAGATAAAAACAGCTCATCATATGGTAACAAAAAAAACAAGATTCTTACTTTCATGGGATTATACACTGATTAAAACATACTAATGAATATTATATTCCATTTCTGCCAAGTCCCTTCCGTTAATTCTCCACACTGCACCTTTAAAGGCAGAGGCATACTTTAAAAGATGTAAGAACAAAAGAGGTAAGAACCACCGGAGAACATGTCCCATAACAGCGTTGTCAGTATTCTCATTAAGAACTCTGTTAACTTGTTTATATATCATTCCATGCCACTCGGGGGCGGTGTTGGAAGAAGCACAAATGCGACGGCGAGAGGAGTGTGCTGTGGCCATGGTGTATTTAAAGATGAAATAATGTAAAGGATGACCGGAAAAGGGGGTGGAAGTCGGTCCCGTACCATGAAAAATATACCGAAACATACCGAAAAAGACAAAGGACAAAGCTCGCCTCCGGGGCTCGCACCGAAAACACTGAAAACAACGAAATTGCCGCGTCATTTTGTTCTTCTCTTGTTGTGAACGCATCTCTTTGGTCAAAAAGTTAGACTTATTTTTAAGTACGCCTCCACCTACGTCTGCGTCCAACCGCGTATAACGACCCACTCCCATAACGTCTGCGTTCACCGCTGCGTTCCGTCCTCTTGTGTTCCTCCCTCCCGTCCTTTTTGTAGGTTTTCAACAAGCTCCTCAGCCTCGCCAGCACCGCCTCGTCGCAGAAGTACCAGAGTCACATGTGGAGCCAGATGCTGGTCTCCACCCACGGCTTCCTCAAGTCCATCTCCAATGTCTCCGGCAAGGACATTGGGCCCCTCATCAAGCAATGGGTGTATCCTTTGATCTTCAGTGTAAAACTTCACTTCACTGCACTTCAGGGCTGCAGAAATACTTAGAGGCATATTGAAACACTGGGATTTGCCATTGATAAAACATTACACCAGTATCATTCTGTGTTTCTCTTAAACTGCACAAGTTTAGACTAATGCTTGTCTTGTGATTATCAACATCAAAAAGGGTCTCCTTGACTAACTACCTCTCTGTAAAGTATGATTTCTATTAAGCCACAATTAATTTGCATATTGATTTACATAGACATTAATCCATGTGTCCATGTGACGTTTTAAGTCAGGAAATTATATCAATAAATTTTGTATTTGAGATTTTTGAGAATTGTATTGAATTTCATTTTGATAGATCTCTTCACTACAAGACATCTACGTTTGACTACGTTTGTCAACATTTTGCAAAATTATAGATTTTGGATATTGGATATATATTATTTAAGTTGTGCCAGTAGGACGGCTTATTTGATGACTCAAATACAGGAAATGCAAATTCAAGAAATGTTTTCATTTTATTTTATTTTATTTTTTGTAAGTTGTTTGCATCACAGCTCACTTCTATTTAAGTCCTGGTCACCTGCAAGACCAAAAGTAGTTGTGATCACACCCGCAGTTAAGGTGTCCCTTAACTCCGACCCGCCAAAGTGACCAGAGCTCTGTGGTGAAGTTCTTTGGGAGTTTTGCCTTCAACAGGAAGAGGAACGTTCTGGAACTGGAGATCCGGCAGGACTACACATCGTCAGGGACGCAGAAATACGTGGTGAGCGTGAAGATTTGGCAAGAAATACCTGTCAGTCCATTCGCTTCTAGACATATTTAAGTTTAAATACATTTACTTTTAATATATTAAAGATTTTTTTCTGGCTTGTTTGAACTTGCTTTGGATTACTGCCTTTTAAAATGTTGTCTATTTTCGACGACACATTGTATTTGCCTTCATTTCTAAACAAGACCACTTTCTGAGATTTGTTAATGCATTTAAGATGGATTTACGTTCACCAAATGGGTTTTTGCAAGAGTTCCTTCTTAAACTAGAACTAAGGTGCCAGATATCAACGGCTCACTGTCTCCATCTGGCAGTCAATACGTTTGACTAAATATCTCTGATCGATCGCAGGGTCCCATCAAGGTGACCGTGCAGGAGCTGGACGGCTCCTTCAACCACACGCTGCAGATCGAAGAGAACAGCCTCAAACACGACATCCCCTGCCACTCTAAGAGCCGTCGGTAAAGAACCACACTTTGTCCACACGATCAATGAACCTCAATCAATTTTTGTTTGATTTTTTTACTGTTTCTACTAGGGTATCTGAAAGATTTTATCAGTATAGTAGTATTAGTCGTCAGTTCTTTTCCCATCCCTGGCCCCCCGGGGCTCGGGGCATTTAAAATATAATTTGGTCGTTGACTAATGTGATTTACGGTTTCAAATGGCTCTTATAATATACGCAATATTTTTTCAGACTTTTCGACTAGTCTAAGTTTAAACTTCAGTTTGAACATCAGGGAAATTAGGAACATTCTGAATGTGTCCAGCATTTTGTTAATTTATCAGTAACACCAAAACTATGGCTTATAACCAGCCTTTAAAATATTAATTTAAATCGCCTGTTAATTATCGGATAACCATCAAAAACTGTAATTATTCTTCTGAATGTGTCGGAACAACCAGCAAGCAGACTGTACATTTATTTTTGATAAAAAATTGTTTCAAATTAAAGCCGTCATACATGGGTCTAGCCGTATAAGATTTAAAGTTGATTATGACAAGGCGCAGCTCCCGAACAGAAGTATTTATTTATTTATTTATTTTCTGTGACCAACCGATCAATGAAAAACTTGGTCGACTTAGACGCTTCTCGTCGACTAACGTTTGGTTGACTATTTTGGGGCAGCCCTAGTTTCTACACGGGGTGGGAGTGAAGCACATTGTCGGCTCTTGGAGGTTCCTCGTTGGAAAGCTTCTCTTTTGTTTTTGTTTTCCCCAGAAACAAGAAGAAGAAGATTCCGTTGATGAATGGAGAGGAGGTGGATATGGATCTCACAGCCATGGAGTGAGATTTTACTCATAATTCCCTTTCTCGGCAACAATTCTGTCTCTGTATTTTCTGTTGCCGTTGAACCTAAAATATGGGACATAATGTTTATTTAACCGTTGTCCAGGTACTCAGCCATCTTCCGTTCCCTGGCTTCCACCTCTCCACTCCCCTTCCCCCTCTCCCTCACAGCACCGACTCTCCCCTCCTGTGGATCCGCATCGATCCAGACATGTCCATCCTGAGGAAGGTGGAGTTCGAGCAGGCGGACTTCATGTGGCAGTACCAGCTCCGCTTCGAGAGGGACGTGGTGGCGCAGGTGGGCTTGACCACTGACACGGCCCCCCTCAACCCCACGTCTCGTCTTACAAATCAGTGCCTAGAAACCTCAGAGCCAAGTTGACACGTTGCTGTGATCCACCTTCTCAACGTCGTTATTCAAAATCTATTATTTACATTTAGAATGACAAATGATAATTAAATATCTATATATTTTGTTTACCTCACAAACTGACTTTTTTTTGCACCAATTTTTTTTTTTTTTTTCTTTTTTTTTTTTTTCATAATTTTTCTCACTCGTGTCCTAGGTGGGTCCCCTTACTCCTTGTTGCCATTTTCATTACTAAGTGACTTCAGTATCTAAGTGAGTTTCATCAGTGGTTGGAAAAATGTTTCAAGATTCAAGAGGTTTATTCGTCACTTACATATACATACTTTCATACATATATGCAGTGAAATGTAGTGCAACGCACCTGGTGATCACACACAATATGTCCTAGGAAAATTTTCTTTCTAATAGACCAACTAGCTGACTCCTAAAACGTAATACAGTAAGTCGAATACTTATAGAATAAAATAAAAATATATAGAATAAAATAAAATACAATAAAATGAGATAAAATGGAATAGATAGAAGGAATATGCTTATGTATATGGAATAGGCAATTATGTATATACGAATATGTGCATTAAAGTGGCATGTGAATAAAGTGAGGTAGTGCTTGGGATAATACAGCACAGTATACAACAGTACGGCGCAGCAATACGGCATGACGAACAACCCTGAACAGTGACACGGTATGCGGTACAGTATGCTACATATTTGGCCGTCAGTATGTGTGAGATTGCGCACTAAAAGCTTCTCACTTCTCACACTATTATTGACATTTATTAGCCCTCAAACTTGGGGAAATTACAGCTTTTTTCAACTTCAATTGTGAAACATAATTTTCCACATAAATGTACCAAAAAACAAAGGCATTCTTCATTGATATTCATGGGATCTGCTTTTATTTAAATCCTTTTTGTTTTTGTTTAGTTTCATGTATATTCATTCTTTACACCGTTTCTGACTACAGGCAAAACCTGAGACCAAGACTGTCTGGCTTCTTTTACACCTCCTCCAAATAGGAAAAACTTGTACTGTCTTTCCCCCTCCCTAGGAGGAGGCCATCTCCGCTTTGGAGAAGTTCCCTACGCCGGCCTCCCGAATGGCCCTGACCGACATTCTGGAGCAGGATCAGTGCTTCTACAAAGTCCGCATGCAGGCCTGCTTCTGTCTGGCCAAGGTAGATGACCTCCGTCACCTTGAAACTCTTTGTGCTGGACAACATCTAACAATTCTCAAGGTCTCTTGATTTGTTGATCTGCAGGCGAGAGTTCTCATTTCAAGTACTCTTGCTAGTTGTTGGGAATATACACTCATCAGCCACAACATTAAAACCAAGGTGAAGTGAATAACATTGCTCATCTCGTTCCAATGGCACCTGTCAAGGGGTGGTATATATTTGGCAGCAAGTGAACAGTCAGTTCTTGAAGTTGATGTGTTGTAAACAGGGAAAATGGGCAAGCGTAAGGATCTGAGCGACTTCGACAAGGGGCAAATTATGATGGCTAGACAACTGGGACAGAGCATTTCCAAAACGACAGGTCTTGTGGGGTGTTCCCGGTATGCAGTGGTTAGTACCTACCAAGCAGAGAGGAAAAAAAAAAATCCCGGACACTGAAACAGGGTTCCCATACCGAAAAGGACAGACTCTGAAACAGGGTTCCCATACCTAAAACCACAGACTCTGATCTCACCACCTCCCTTCTGGAGCGTGGGGCCTTGGGTTGCTGTGCTGGCTGGTGGAGATGAAGCTGGGCTTGGCTATTGTGGGGACTGCTTGGAGGGGTGGCCTGGCTGCTGGGCTGCTGGATGGTCCCACCGTTGACTGATGGGCGGAGCAGATAGCTGCAAGCGGTTACCCATGGTGGTTGCTGTGGCTATTTCTCCCTGGGTCCTCCACTGGACATCCTGGGTCCAGCTGCTGCCAATCCGGAGAGGGCTGGTGCTGTGGCTGCCCGTGGTGGGCCTTTCTCCCTTCCCTGTGCCGGAGAGTCAGGCGAGTCAGGCGCCACTGTGGCAGTTTTCAGGGCCCTCCGACACAGACACGTTGTAAAATTCGTTCCATAAATTTCCCCACTTTCGACCTAGTATCATCTACGGGAAAATGCCTGTACAGCTGTGAATGGAAGTGTGTGTGAATGGAAGCAGTAACATTGCCGGGACAAGCACATAAATTAGTGGTGGACAGAGCCGAATTCGAATATTGACAGAGCACAAATAGCAGGTTTTTACAAACATTTATTTCGTACAAATATTTAATAAATGATTTGTTTTGGGGAACAAAAAAAAATCCATTTTGAAAAATGGCAAGTCCAATCTGAACCGTGGCACTTGGCTGCAAAGCTGAGAAACTGAAACATGTCCAGTCTCTACGGAGACAGGTCTTTGTTTCCTAAAAATGCCACTCAGACCCTAGACGTGTCTTGGGTCTGAGTGGTCATGATGTATGTCAGTTTGGGAAGTATTAAGTGCTTCGAGTCTTGTGACATCAGACACAAGCCCTTTGCTTACCTGTCGGTTGCACCGGAGCACGGAGCTGGAGAGGGAACAAGCGGACAGGGAGAGGTAGAAGAGATGGAGAAAGTTCCTTCTCTCAAGGCAGAGAGTGTAGGTTGTAAATCTCACACTGATTAACAAACCCTGTGTAGCCTCTGGCCAGGACGGTGCTGACAGTGGAGTTGTATGGAACCCCAAAGGGTTCCTTAATCGCCTTGTGTTTGTTGGGTGGTGTATATGTCTGTCGCCATCAGGCACTGATTAAAGGCCTCTACGGAGCCTCAGGTAGTACAATTTGTCGGAATGAGTTTTGTTTTTTTTCAGGGGAGGGAGGGAGGGAGAGGGAGGGAGAGAGGGAGAGGGAGGGAGAGAGAGAGAGAGAGAGAGGGAGGGAGGGAGGGAGAGAGGGAGAGGGGGAGGGAGAGCTAGCTCTGCACAGCTTATTTTACCCATTTTAAATAATAAAAAAATTGAAACAATGTGTGGTGGTCAATGTTGATATTGTGGCAAGCTGCCACAAATAAATCAATGTATGGGAAACACTGCATGTAGTCATGCACACACACAGGGCATATTTCTATCGACTAGTGTCCTTATCCCCGTCTGTTTACTTTCCCAAATCACACATCCTGCTCCGCTGACCCGTAGCTGCCATATTACCACATTAACACAACCCTACCTCCCCAATATCCTGTTGGAAACCAAAGAGCACTTGAGACGCGAGGCCTTTCTACCTTCGGAAGTCCCATGTGCTGTTCATATGGACGTTTGTATGGACACAGCAATTCTGAATGGACACTGGGGGCATTCTTGCAAGAATTTTTCTTTTTTTGGGGGGGGGGGGTGCCTGAAATGTGACATTTACAGGAGGAGTTAGTCTTGTGCTTGCTTTTATTACTCACGTTTTGTTTTGTTTTGTTTTGTTTTGTTTGTCGTTGAACTCTTTAGATAGCCAACTCCATGGTGAGCACGTGGCAGGGCCCACCGGCCATGAAGTCCTTGTTCACCCGAATGTTCTGCTGTAAGAGCTGCCCCGATATCGTCAAAACCAACAACTTCATCAACTTTCAGAGCTACTTCCTGCAGAAGGTAAGATCCGACTGGATGAGAGGAATTGCTTTTTTTCAGCATTGAAATATATACAAAATGTAAAATCCAGATTAGTCTGATATCTACAGAAACTAGTATCACAGTATTATCAGACAACTACAATGTTTTACATGAATGTTCTGCCCTTTCCTGAAACACGTTTGACTTGGCGTATTAAACAAAAGTCAAAGTACTTTCTCATCCTATCCATTTTTTCCCCCCTTGTGTTCCACTCCAGACGATGCCGGTCGCTATGGCACTGCTGAGAGACGTCCAAAACCTGTGTCCCAAAGATGTTCTCAACTTCATCCTGGACCTCATCAAGTACAACGACAACAGGAAGAACAAGGTACTTGGCATGACACATGTGTTCAACTCTGCCTCGAAACAAACCCTAACCAGTACTGCCATATCCTCTCTCTCTCTCTCTCTCTCTCTCTCTCTCTCTCTCTCTCTCTCTCTCTCTCTCTCTCTCTCTCTCTCTCTCTCTCTAGTTCTCGGATAACTATTACCGTGCCGATCTGATTGAGGCGCTGACCAACTCGCTGACGCCGGCCATCAGCATCAGCAACGAGGTGCGGACTGTGGACAACCTGAACGCAGACGTCCGCCTCATCCTGGAGGAGATCACGCGGTTCCTCAACATGGAGAAGCTGCTGCCCAGCTTCCGGAACACCATCACAATCAGGTGTGTGTGTGTGTGTGTGTGTGTGTGTGTGTGTGTGTGTGTGTGTGTGTGTGTGTGTGTGTGTGTGTGTGTGTGTGTGTGTGTGTGTGTGTGTGTGTGTGTGTGTGTGTGTGTGTGTGAGGTGTTTTTGCTAAATTCCCTGAAGTAGATATCAGAGTGATAGCAGGCTGAAAATTGGGTATCGTTGTACATTAACAAAAAAAATATATATGAATGCTACTGAACTGATTAATTTTAGCTTTTTTTTTGGTACAAAAAAAGCATGGCGGTTGTAATAGAGACCAATTACATGTCAATTATTATTTCAGGCATCAAGTGAGCCCAAACACACAACCTAAGGTTATATAATTTAGCAAAAGGAAGGGATTGGTATCCTGTATCAGTACAGTATTCGTTTACAATAATCCTGAAACCTAGCAGTTAGTTGCCAAAATACCTGAAAGAGGGAATACAGTTTTAATGCCCTTTGATGACCCTGAAACTCCCATCTATCGATGTGTAAACTATATTGCGTACAAGACCGTGTTGTTTTGTTGGACTCCTTTCATTCAATCAGAAGGGTGACTTTGTTTTCCCCGCTCTATGCCTTGCCCCAGTTGCCTGAAAGCCATTCGAGAGCTTCAGAAGAATGGCCACATCCCCAGTGACCCATCGCTCTTTAAGTCCTACACTGAGTACGGACACTTTGTCGACGTTCGCATCGCCGCGCTGGAGGCTGTGGTGGACTATACCAGAGGTACCACTCACCTGGATCCACTGTGTATGTGTGTATAGGGATTTCACTATATTTTTGTGTGTGTGTTGATGTTCTGTGCTTTTTTTTTTTTTACCAGTTGAAAGGTGTTCAACCGAACTCCAGTGGCTACTGGACATGGTGCAGAATGACCCGGTTCACTACGTCAGGTCTGTATCACACACAACACACAGACTTGATGGTCATATGCAAACCATCGAGAAACACTCGGGTCGTTTCACAGTCACAGATTATTCCTAATCTTAGACTAAATCAGGTGCTCCTGGGGAGTGCCTTCAGCTGGCGTCCGTGTGTTGGTTTGAGGCGTGGTTGCAGGTTTGGTGCTCGGGTTGGGAGCGGAGGTTGCAGGTTTGGGTCTTGGCCCCGTGGTCTTGCGTGTCCTTCTGCCTCCTGGTGGGTGGCCCGTCGTGCCGGGGCTTGTTTGGCGTTTCTTCTGGTCCTGTGACCTGGGGGCCTGAGCCTGGCCGGGTGTGCTCAGCGCAGGCCTCACCGGTACCTGTCCTCTGGCGCTCTCGGTGCGCGGGGTGCTCATCGCTGGGGGGTGGGCTGGGGGTCGGGGCACCGTCTGCTGCCCTCTGTTCTGTGGTCCGCATGCTCGGCGGCCGGGGGCTGACCAGGGGCCTGATGGGGGCGCGGAGCTGCCCGGATGGTGGGGGTGCATGGCAGGCCTCTGCGCCCATGGCTGATCGCTGTAGGTTGGGTGCCTCCAGCTTGCGTGGTCGGATCTATGTGGCCGCTCCCAAGCCTGCTGCACCCCTGCGTTGATCTGGTTGCGCTTCGCCTATATCTCCCAGTGTCAAAACTCATACTCAGTACATACACCACACAATAGGCCACGGGCTTGCCGGATGGGTGGGGTGCGAGTTATGTGGGTGGGGATGTGGCAGGCGGCCGCCATCTTGTCCGTCATGCTCCTGCCCCGACATGCTGGGGGGGGGGGGGGGGGCTGACATCTGGGTGCCTTGCGCTGAGCACACTCTGCTACGTGGATGGGCGCTCAGGCTCGCAGGTCGGGTGGGGCGTCTGGTTGGCTGCGGTGGGGCGGGCCTCGCCCTTGTGCGGGGCGTGGGTGGGCATGGGGTTCCCCCCCACTCGCCTGCGGGGCAAGTGGTTCGGGTGGGGTGCCGGTCTGTCGACGCGGGGCCTGGCTCCCGGCTTGGGGTCCGTGCCTGGCGCCCGTGGCCCGGGTTCTGCGCCTGCGGCTGTGTCTTGTGCCTGCACTTGGGGATGGGTTGTATGTGTGCGCCTCAGCGGTGTGGCGTCTCCTGGCGCTCTCTGGAACTGGGTTATGCTCCTCACGGCCGGGTGTCGGCTTCAGGGCCCTGATGCTTGGACGCGCCACGACATAATACTGGCCTTATACGCTAGAACCAATTGGGATAAGTCCCATACACTCACCTGTGGACAGCTCACACACACAAACCCACACACCAGGCGATCCCATCACACACAGACACACACACACACACCACCAACACCTGCTTTGAACTTACCCCAGCACCCTCCTGGTTGCATTCCTCTCCTTTCCTCCCTCATTTACTGCCATATCTATGACAGGAAGAGGCCACATGGCTAATTGTTCTTCCACTTTTCCTGGACCTGATTAACTATTTTTTTTCAATACATGTTGTCCTCCGATGTTTATGTTTTCCGTGTAAATGTTTGGTTCTATGTTTAATTGTCTCACCCGTGGTGAATCTCCTCCTCTTGAAGTAGTGATCAGTTGTTTACAGACCCAAACATGGTAAAATAGTTCTCCAAATAGGGGGGTTGGTGATGGCTCTGTATAACAATAAACTGTTCTTCCACAGGTCGTCCTCAGGACAGAGTTATTGCAGCAGTTCTTGATATTTAATAATTTAATTATGGGTTGTATGCCCAGCATGTTGACAGCACAGGTTAAATAAATAAATAAAAACCTGATTTCCAGAAGGAAGGTTAGCGCTAATAAAGGTCTAAGTGAGGTCATTCTTAAATTAAACCTGGTCAGAAGCAGGTTAATTTTTAGATTAATGGACACGTGCCTCCAGGGTTAAGTTCGATCTTGACAATAGAGAAAATTGATAATCTGGACTAAGACTAGCACCGATCTTGTTATATATCTGTCTTACTGTGGGTTTTGCTTCGCCTAGTTTTAATTGTATATTATAAATGTTTTTATTTATTTATTTATTTATTTTTTTGCATCAACGTTCCAGCGCCGAGATTGTCTGTAAACCCCGTCATTCTAGCTCCTGCATTTCACCGGACTCCTTCGTCCACCACTCGCACTTGCTTCTCGGACAGTTTTTTTCTTCACTCTCCCACTTCATATTGTATTCCTTTAGTCTTTCTGTATGATTCTGACGCCATACTTGAAGTCGCTGTAAGCTGATTGTCTTTGAACTGTTAAGAGAATGTACCTTTTATTCCAAATTTTTTTTTTTTTTTTGCCCAATCAGACACAAGATCCTGGGAATGCTGGCTAAGAACCCGCCTTTCACCAAGGCAACAGATTCGGCTCTTTGCAACGAAGCCCTGGTCGACCAGCTGTGGAAGCTGATGAACTCGGGTGAGACATTGTATTTTATTTATTTCACAGTTTTGTTTATTGGGCTTTTCAGAGCATATGCAATTGTCAACCTGTGATGCACTGTGTGTTCTGACACCTTTCTATCATAGCAACATTAACTTTTTCAGCAATTTGTGCTACAGTAGCTCTTCTGTGGGATTGGACCAGACAGGCTAGCCTTCGCTCTCCACGCGCATTAATGAGCTCATGGTTGCCCATGACCTTTCTATCATAGCAGCATCAACTTTTTCAGCAATTTGTGCTACAGTAGCCTCTCTGGGGGATTGGACCAGATGGGTTAGCCTTCGCTCCCCACACCTATTAATGAGTTCATGGTTGCCTATGACCCTGTCACCCGTTCACCGGTTGTCCTTCCTTGGACCACTTTTGGTAGGTACTAACCACTGCATACTGGGAACACCCTTTAAGACCTTCTGTTTTGGAGATGCTCTGGCCCAGTCATCTATCCATCATAATTTGGCCTTTGTCAGAGTCACTGAGATCCTTACGCTTGCCCATTTTTCCTGCTTCCAACACATAAACTTCAAGAACTGACTGTTCACTTGCTGCCTAATATTTCCCACCCCTTGACTGGTGCCATTGGAACAAGATGAGCAATGTCCACCTGTCAGTGGTTTTAATGTTGTGGCTGATCCGTGTATGTACCCAATTTATTTTTTACGTCTTATATAACTAAAACATTTAGCTTCGATACACATCAAATTAGGAAAGATAATTTGCATACCAAAGAACAAGAAATAATAAAGATAAAATAAATACTTTCAATTATACACCCAAATCACCACACACGCGCACACACAAACACGCACACGCACACGCACACACACACACATGCACACGCACACACACACACACACACAATAAATATTTGGCAATAGTAGAATTTTCCCGGAAACTACCACCTCGCATGTGTTTTATGGTCATATGTGTTATATTATGATTCTAATCGTTTTTCCCTCGACTATGGGAGATTTTTTTTCCACCACTTTTGGGTTTCAATGTAAAATTGCTGATGCTCTGCTGAAATTTGTGGTTTAAGTTTATTATTTTTGATTTAATTTAAACAGGCAGGCAATAGTCTCATTAAGGCAATGTAAGTTTATTTGTACAGCACATTTCATACATGAGGGTAATTGAAAGTGCTTCAAATAAGGCATAGAGGGACATAAGACATTATATAAAAGCACAGAATAATAAAAGCATACCATTTAAAAAATCTACAAACATTCATCAAAGTTACAGCAAAACAGAAATATAGTCACATTGAGGGGAGGGGAACCACATAAAGTCTACACCAATAAATATACATTTCCTCTATGATTTCATTTTATTCATGTTGGGTCCTGCATTTGTTTGTTGAACTTTTACAAAGTAGTTGTTCTTGGCTTTAAATGGGGACTGGGGAGACGGGGGAAACGCTCAGAATTAGGTTGAAAACAGCAGTAAACGGGTTGAATCTATGACATATAAGGACTCTCGTCTTAACAAGGTAAATTTATAAATACAATTTGTCGTTGTTCAAGCAGGCATATTAAATTTGTAGTTTTTTCTTTATATCTACAAGCGGGGAATATCTGTGGGCACACGTACGCAATAGGAGTGCTCTCATTCTCTGTTACTCAACCACCGGACGATTTATGTAAAAGTCTGAGACCCAAAATAAACACTCTCAACACCCACAATTTCCAATACCCACGCCAGCTGCACGAGCGCTCACGGTAAGGAACGTTTATCAGAACGGCTTCAGACAATGAATTCACTTATTAAATGATTCCCAATGTCCGTGTCCTGTTCCATCTACATTTTGCATCGTCAGACACAATAGAGCTGTGTAATACACGCAAACCTATACCAAAGAACATGCAAACCCTCTCCCATTACCTCCAGGCACTGTTAAACCCACACGGGTAAGAAAGGTAAACCCAAAAAACACACAGGCTCACACGCACACAAAAAAACACAAGGATTCAATTAGATTCATATATGGACCAGCTGCCATTCATCACTTTCTATGAGGTGAAAGAGTAGAACGTCTTGTACCACGCAGCTGTCTGATGTCATTTTGGGAACACAGTTTGACTGAAAATTTGACTCTAAATGCAGCAAATCCTCAATAGCCATCTTTCTTAAAATAAACAAAATAAATAAATACAATTCTGCTCTGGCGCTCAATAGTTGGTTGTTTCGTTTTTATATCCTGGCTTTTAAAATATAAACTGATACTCTTGTTAGTTGACACTCTTACAGACCCCACCAGTAGTTGGGGTTGACGACTGAAAATTGACACTGAAAATAAGTATTTCTTCTCAGGAAACTCGCAGTCTTAAGTGCAGTCGTAATATTAAGTGGTAATAAAACCTCTTTTACTAAAGGAATATTATTCTTGGTCATGGTTGTTGTTACAGCCTTGTATTTGCTCCCCTTCTTTGTGTTTTGAACTATATTACCTCTTTTCACTGTAAAAGTAGATGGGTACAAGTAAGTCTTTTTTAACCTTTGCTTCAGAAATGACGTTACACAGGGTTTGTCCCAAGTCTTCAACAACACACAAATTGGCTCTGAACTGTAATGTTTTGTTTTCCGGATTAGAAATGTGCTTGAAAATTTGAGTGGACGCCTGGAAAACGTGGGATCTTTTTTTCTATAATGCTTTGTGATGACCAAACGACAAATACATTAACATCTTGTTCGTGTCGATTTAAATACAAGAATACAAAGTGTATTCACAACCCGAAAGGAAATGAATCGGAAAAGATTCAAGACCTTGAGACAATCAACGATGTGATATTTGGACTATGTGCAGGCACTAGGTCTGAATGACCTAATAGTCTGCTAATGGCACACACCACCGCATACAGTGTGAACTCAAAACACCATGGCATTTTGCTAGTTTCTTGTTCCTAACATGTCTTTCTGTCCAAAAACTGGACTAGACTGTATGTATGTGGACCATATACAGTGTATATACGTACAAAGATAAAGCTATACGATTTGTATACCTTTGCATCCAAGATAGTGTTGATCTGCAATCTAATTCCCTCTGTCCTTTTGGAAGGCCTATGGAATGACAAGCTTTTTATTTTTAATACATTTATGTCACCACCGACCCCCTCATCAGAGGACAGCCTCACCATATCTTGATCAACATGCACAAATCATTTGAAAAACAGGCCTGTTCTGTCTGCGCTAGTTCCATACCAGCGCTGGGCTTCAGGCCCTTCACTATTTTCTCCCCGTAGCCCTCACCATCTGCCTCGTTTATTTCTTGAGGAATGCAAATGTATTTGGGATCCTCCTGGGCTTCTCTGACTTGTTTGCTTAGAATCTGGTGCGTGCCGCCACCTGTGTTGTTGCAATGCAATCACGCTGACAGAAAACCGGGCTCTGCATTTGTGGTTACACAGAGCTGTCGAGCCTTCTCTGGGCAGCGTGATTGAGCCTAACAGATTCCAGGAAACTGGGACTATTGGCTTCCCCCCAAAAAAACCTGTCACAACACTCCATAAGCCCCATGACGTGGCCCCACTTTTTCCAGATTGTGGACCAGGAAGACAAATCTAAGGGTATGTTGTAGTGTGTTTTGGGGTTTTTTCCAAATACCTGTTTTGGAGAGGCGGTGTAGTTGTCATGGATGTTGCAGCTGATTTCCTGACTAAATTTTCTTCTCCTTAAAGTAGAATGACAACTATTAACAGAACGATAACCATGATCTTCAGATTAGTAATGCCCAGACCAGGGGCTTCAAACTGTGTACACGTTACTACGTTACTAAAACGTTACGTATGGACATATTAAACCTTCCCTCGTCTGTGCAGGGTTAATGTCCACACAACCTCTTGGAAATTTAACACGATTCCCAGGCACTGTAAAAACAAAACATGGGAACATCTTACAGTTAGTCTTTAAAATGCTCACACTAACCATCTTGCTATCAAAGTTGCCATTCCTCAGAGGGACGTTCCCCCCCCCCCCATAATTCCGTAAATATTAAAATTTGTAGAAAGAGAGGCATATGTCTTAGTGTGCAGACATCATTTATAAGCATGGCCCTTGGGTGGCCCAACCTTTGGGGTTATACAAATCTACAGTAGTATTTTTCTTTATTGCTCTCTTCCTTGTCGAATTGGTCTTGTGTTCTTGGTGCCGTTACTTTTTCATATACCTAGGTCGGTCTTCTCCCATTGTATGCTCGGGTTTCATTGGGTTTTTCTGGGCCAGGGGGCCCTGTGTGTCTGTCAGCTTGCTTGCTGGTCTGCGCCCTCCAAGTCTGCCAACCCAAATACACAAAACCGCTTGAATGCAAAGGATGGGCATAGCTCCACATTCTGAAAGTCTATTATTCCCGAGTTATGGCGAATATTATCTCCTGTTTGCAGACTCGCAGGCATCAGGAATGAGTGAAAATATTTGATCACCCTGAGTTGTGGCAACCCGAGTTTTGTTTGTAAGTTAATCAGTGTGGGTGGCTGATGGGTAGCTGGCCTGACTCTGCTGGCCGAGGCTGCCAATCCAAATACACAGTGACCCAAGAGCTGTAACCTCAATACTATGGTACAATAATGTCCCGGTTGTTTCATTTTGTTTCCCTAAAGCCGCAACCCCCATCCCCTCGCGCCCGCCCGCCCCTCTCATGTGTCAAACACACGCGCGCAAAAACACCCAGGGAGGCTGCTGGAGTGGGGGTGGCCCCGCGGTGTTCACTGCGAGATTAGGGCATTACGCTCACACTCACCGCTTCTCTCCAAAACCGTGTGTCCTGTTCCAAACCCACCAACCGCCCACCCCCAGTGGAGGCCCACAGACCTTGGGTTTTTTTCGGACAACAGCGGTGGTTGGACTTCAATTTATGGCCACTATCAAACTACCCGTGCTCAAATGGCTTATAATGATATGTCCAGGATTTCGGCTCACTAGGACTGAAGGAGCCTGTGTTCATACAGTGTTGGTAGAGCTCATGTTTTCTCTCCAGGGACCGTTAAATACAAATGCGGTTGAAGAAAATGAACGCCTCCTTGAGCCACGGGTTAATAAAAAGTCTGTGGCAGTTTTTCACCTAAACAGCATTTGTGTTACCCCCGCCTTTCTGAACCCTCCTCTCATCTTTCGCTTCTATGCACCTGATGTGATTGGTGGCTGCAGTATCATCAGGTTTAGTTTTACCATTGATCTTTACCGTGCCTCCTTCCTCTCCGTGCCTCATACTGTATCTTTCACTCTTTTCCCACGTCATCCTCTTATTGCCAGGGACGTCGCACGACTGGCGGTTGCGATGCGACGCCGTCAACCTCTACTACACCCTGTTCGGCCTTACGCGCCCGTCCTGCCTGCCCCTGCCGGAGCTGGGCCTGGTGCTCAACCTGAAGGAGAAGAAGGCCGTGCTCAACCCCACCATCAAGCCCGAACTGGCAACCGGCGCAGCCATCGACACCCCAGCCAGCATCGGCATCCATGGCATCGGCATGAACTACTCGACAGTAAGCGAAGGTCGCGGATGTGGAGTGAACCAGTGGGTAAGAGGGTTGTTGACCTTCAGTTCAAGTGAAGTCAGATTTGAGACTGAATCATGTATCATGGTTGTCTGAATAATAAAAATAATAATAATACACTGGGGTGCACAAATGAAGAGTCCATAACCGTTTTACTGCAAAGGCATAGGCTCCTATAATCCTCCAGGGGTTGTAGGAGCCTTAACTGGAATTGAGCTGGCTTCCACTAGACCCCTTCTGATTTTAACCACTGTGCTTGCCAAACTTGTTTACATAAACTCATTCCTTTATTCAAAATAGTCCCTTCACCCTTACTTTCTCCCGCTCAATTTGGTGATTTCCCTAAATGAGTGACCAATACTATTGAAGCAAAATGTATCATATGTTGTAAATGCTAAAAGGTGTAGAACTCACCTTGCCGCAATTTGGAATTATCAGGGACCTTCCATTTGATATTAGAACGATATTTGTGTTGCAATTATTTTATTATTGTATTGCCATTTCTTCAACTTTTGACACATATTTGCACGCTTGACTATTTGAAGATCACGCTCCTCTGTCCCTTGTGAACCGTGAAAAGCATTTTCATCATTAGACAAACAATGATTTTTTTTCAAACGCTTTCAAACGAATTTGTTGTCAAGATGGGGTGGTGATAAAATTCCAAAATACTTGAATTCTCATGTTCTAATCCCCCCACCCCCCACCCCACCAGTTGGACGAGGAGCCAGACCCCATCTCGTTGGGTGTGTGCGGCGTGGGTCAGCCCCCTCAAGGCCTGAAGAGGAAGGTGGAGACCCCCCTCGGCTCCCCCCCAGAGCCAGGGCAAGTGCTGCAACCGCAGGACGAGGACGGAGGCAGACGCTACAAGATCCGGGTGAGCGCTCTCTCTAAAACGTAGGGAGGTTTTTTTTTTGTTTTTTTTTCGAGATATCCAAACCCTGTGGTGAATAATCTAGTTGAGGTCTATTGAGGAAATGTATGAGACTAACATTAAAGTACTGCTATGGTATAACAAACTAAATCTCTCGTATTTTTCAGGCCTCATACTGTGAGCAACTTGTGGTAATATCTCGTCATCAGCATTCATCTAAACTGTATGCCAATATGACTATCTGCATTTCATTACAATACCACTGAAACATGTCTAG
This sequence comes from Zeus faber, assembly GCF_960531495.2. NCBI lineage: Eukaryota > Metazoa > Chordata > Actinopteri > Zeiformes > Zeidae > Zeus > Zeus faber. The sequence continues at coordinate 24,437,023 of NC_137195.1, read as the reverse complement.
ATGGATATATTACTCTGATCTGCACTCCACTTAACACCATAACGAATCCCCTCTTTATAAGTATCTCGGAGCAGATCTCCAAGAACTCCAGAACTCCTTGAGCCAATGCCTTGCTCAGGGGCATTGCCAGAAGTGTCTAAACCCTAACATGCATGTCTTTAAGGTGGGCCGGAGAAAACCCACCCGAACACGGGGAGAACAGAAAGGCCCCAGCCACCATATTTGCCTACATATAGAAATATAGCACTGACGTTAACAGCATTAATATAGACTTGTGTTTGGTTTCATGCGCTCTGCCGTGCAGTTCAACACCATGGAGGAGGAAGACATCGATATGGAGACCGTCCACGACAGCCAAGCCTTCATCCACCACCACCTCAATCTGCTCGAGAGACCCTCCACCCCGGGTTAGACCACACACACACACACGCACAAACACACACACTATTGCCTCTGCATGATGGTCAGACTTGAACCAGCTCAGACGCACAAATGGAAATATCTGTTTTTCTTTCCTCCTTTCAGGCAAAGAGCCACCGTCAGTGGAGCAGTCTATGCTCTCTATGCCGGCCACTCCGGTGCCGTCCTTCTCCAAGGAGACGTCCTCATCCTCCAAGCACGGCGGCGAGCACGGCCACCACCACCACCACCACCACCACGAGCACAAGAAGAAGAAGAAGAAGCACAAGCACAAGCACAAACACAAGCACAAGCACGAGGGCAAGGATAAGGACAAGGACCGGGACCGGGACAACTCCCGCGCCTACAGCAACAGCCCGGCCGGCAGCGGCAGGTCCCTGCGCTCGCCCTCCCTCTCCGACTAGGGCGTCCGGTACCTTCCATTTCACCCTAAACTGCCACCTCCTTTTAGGGAAACCCCCCTCCCCCTCGCCAGGCTGACCTGGCGAAAGAAAGAAAATGTCAAAAATGTACTACAAACGCTGAAAACAAACGCGAAAGGGGGAAAAAGCGCCCTCGGGACAAAAAAAGATGATACATCGCTGCACACACACACACGCAGTCACTGACGTTTGTACAATATTTGAATTCCCATTTAAAGAAAAAAAAAAAAAATTATGAATGATTTCCACTACCTTCAGACTTGGTTTTGAGGCTAGACATCTGAATACGTATTATTTGGCTAAAAAAATGAATAAACAAACAAACGTGAATGCAACATTCCGGCAGTGCAGACCAGGCTGGAACTTCATACACTGAAAGAGAATCATTGGCTTGGAGTCACTGGATCAACTTGAAATAACTGCTTTAATTTGTTTAATCCTATATATATTTTTTTTTTAGGTTTTCTTAATAGGAGACTTAAATTATGTTCAGGGGTATGTTCAGGCCAGATATTTGGAGTAAACTAGAGCAGTCCTAGCAGGCAGCAGCAACATCTTGTCTTGTCTGATTTTGTACCGCAGCTCTAATAATGTGCTTTGACCCCCTCTGACTAGATCGCTTTTATACCGTTTAAGTGAACTTCCAGAAGCGTCCACCATGTCTCCATGTCTTACACACACACACACACTTACCGTATGAATGAGTTTCTATGCTTTGGACAACCCTTTCTAGGCTGTCTGCAGCAGGTAAACACACACACACACACACACCTCTCCCCCCGCAACTCCATCCCATTATTATTCACAGAGTGGTCGGCCAGGAGGAACTTCGATGGCCTGCCGTTCGACCATTCTGTTTTGTCACGTCCCTTGATTCACAGTTGCTAATTAAAACCACGTTTGAATTTATTGTGGAATTTTTATATATATATATATATATATATATATATATATATATATATATATATATATATATATATATATATATATATATATATATATACTGTCTGTGTGTGTGTGTGTGTGTGTGTGTGTGTGTGTGTGTGTGTGTGTGTGCACGCATGCATGCACACACGCGCGCGCTCATTCCATCAGACGCATTTAAGCCTGGATTTAGATGGAACGCTTAACGCTCTTGTGCTTTTTTAGTCATTTTCAAAGCTGGGTTTGGGAAATGATGTCTCATTGTTGACAAAGAATCTCACATGGTCTTTTGAGAACCCCTTTGAATTTGCAGTTTTCCTTTGTCTATGACTTGAAAGATATGTGTGGGGGGAAAAAAAGGAGGTTATGGTGGAATGTTTTAGCCTTTAGTCAGAAGTACCTTATTTTACTACGTGTATGTTTTTTTATCAACCTTTTGTACCATTCATCCCGATACATGTTTGAATAAATAAAGTGAGCTATAAGTATTTGTTATTGTGTTTATGCATTGACATTATTGACCACCTGGTATTATCATTACTCAAATAGTTGTAATTCTTATTTTATTTATATATATATATATATACAGTATAAAAAAGCTTTTGGATGTTTGGAATAGTAATTATACCCTGTTCACCTGTTTTTAAATTTGTTTTGCAAAGATGTGCTGTGACTGCAAACATACCAGTCAAATGTCCTTGTAAATGAAGAACAATCTGTTAACAATTCTTAGGTAAAGTTCAATCGCATAAGAAATGTTTTAGGGTTGGGTAAAAAGAAAACACAATGTCAAACTTTAGGATGTTTTTTTTGTCTGTAGCCCTAGGTGTCAAGTCCATTTATCAAGAGATCTAGCAGGGATTTCAACAGGAAATTAGCTAAATGTGTTTCAGCCTCTGTTGCAGAACCCGACCACTGTGTGTGTGTGTGTGTGTGTGTGTGTGTGTGTGTGTGTGTGTGTGTGTGTGTGTGTGTGTGTGTGTGTGTGTGTGTGTGTGTGTGTGTGTGTGTGTGTGTGTGTGTGTGTGCGTGCGCCGGCCCTGTGTTGGAAAGCAGGCTTTGGGTTCAGTATCCTGGGTTGACCTCCAATCCTTTGATCGCCAGCCTGCCAACACACCTCTTCCTCTCTCTAACGCTTCCCCCACTGCCAAGTCTATAATAACTTCCAGTGGACTGTTTGACCTCTGCCCCTTCCTCCCTCTCGCTCCCTCTCCCGTTCTGTTTCCGTGAAAGTAGAGTCGTAATCATTTGATGGAAGCACAAACCGCAACCGAGCACAAGCGGGCTAGTCGGCGCGACTCGGCCGGGCACGGTGGCACCCTGGCCTCGGGATGAGCGTAGAAATAAGGCTGTCGAGTCGAGCGAGTCCCAGAATCCTTCTGGGTGTGTAGCGCACTTTCGCCTCCAAATTTTGCTCTCTTCCGATCGACCGATTTGTCTTCGTTCTCTCTTGGGTCACTTGAGGCGGTGGTGGTGGGTATATGTTGTTATCCCGGGGGGGCTGCTCTTTCTTGGGAGTGTTCATCCGTAATCGACAGTTTACTGACCACAACTGGCTACAATGCTTCATCGAGGTCACCATGGCTGTCTTTCGCTTCTTGCATGCGACCGATCAGTGTGTTCTCGCTGGACTCATCGTTTGGCGGAACCCTGCAATAGAAACAGCATAAAGCAGAGCTATACCGCAAGTAGCCGTTTTGTTTTTGTTTTTTTCAAAGTGCCTGCTAAATAAAACGTCAACTACGGGATTTATCAAAAGAAAAGTGATCTGACGGATTGCCACTTTAATTTGTACAGCGTCTCCCCAAATCGCTCCCACCACCAAGCGGCGGAATTCCGGGGCAGGCCGAGGCCCCGCCTCCCGGCCGGGAAGGACCAGTCAGGCTCCGGCGCCCACCTTCCCTGGTGGTCTCACGGCGTGCCTCCGAGGTCCAGCATCACTCCACCCGCGGCACGGGACCACACTCGCCGAGACCGTGGAGCATGTTGCTGGGGAATCTGGTACGTTTATCTGGTTGTGTGTTTATTTTTGAAAGGGATAAAGGGAACGGGTGTAACGGCTGGGAATCGTTTGGAACACAGTCGTGTGTTGGTCCGTCGTTCGAGGGGCGACTTTCGAAGGGTTTGTTCCAGTGATCGTAATGCGGCTACGGGGGGTCCTGCTCCCTTCCAACACTCCGCCGCATCCTTCCTGTCCCGGGGAAAGGGTTATTATAGCTCCCCTTTCTATTACCTGCATATGCTACTTTGATTCTTTCCCTATAGTCATTATGTAAATAAATATAAATGTTTTGGGTTTTGGGGTTGTTTTTTTTTATCACTTTTGTGGAAAAAAATGGGAAAAGTTTGGGAACAGTCCAAGCTCTCCTTGCTATTCCCTGCTAGTAATACTTTGATAGGTTGCTCATAGACATAAGTAGTTTATATTATTATTATTATTATGGGGGACACAGTTTTGACCTTTTCCGATACAAAAGTTAGCCAGTGTCTTTCTGTTTAGTCGTTATTTTCCGTTAGTCTTGACTTTAGTCAGAAGACTACATTAATTGTGTGGTTAAAAAAAAATAAACAATGTTCTGATTTCACTTAAGGCTCGAGATTACACATTTAAGTTTGTATCTTGTCATCGAATGTTGAGGGAATGAGTTGGTTGAGTGGTGTGAGACAGCATGAGGTGTGAATCTGAACGTTTTATGGTTAGCAAGGTTATAAATGGCTGACAAAAAAGAAAAGGGCGGATTACAGCTAGGTGTGATTCTGAAGTTAACACAGCAAGAGGGATTCTTTGAACCGAAACGGTTGCTCAACCTTCAGTTCAACGATATATAGTGACTAAATTATTAGCAAAGGATTGGTTGTTTAGGTTCTGTGACTGTATAATATGTTGAACTGTTTCTGTAGTCACTCTGGATCCATTCAGAATCAAGTATTGACTATGTACCATCTGACCGTTGCTGGATCACGTGGTCGAACGTTTGACGTATCCAGGCTTCCTTTCAGGTCGTGGGGGTCCTGTCCATCCTGTGTGGCGCTGATGTGTGCTGGGGCTACGTCTACGACCGTCCCAGGCGGTCCGGGGAGGGGGCCTCGGCCAGGACAGACTGTGAGTACCCTCTGCCAGAGAGCTGAAAACCCCATTCATATCCTGGATCGAGGGCTTTCATTATTAGTCATAATGTCGTAACCATCCAAGGTACGGTGGACTTACCACGAGCTATAGTATGAGATTGAGAAACGATGGTGTACGCTCCTGTAGATGCCACAAGTCTGTGTGGTATCAGCCTTGTTTTAAGAAAAACGTGTTTTATCCGCGATGTCATGGAGATTTATTACACTGCCCACTTTCCTAAAGGGTAACAGTGATCCTCTGATTGGTGGAGCTCGCTGTTACCACCGAAATGTTGACCGAACGTCACTGTCGGCTAGTGGGTTACTTCTACCACTGATCTCGTTTATGTTATGTTTACTATTACAAATTATTACAGTTATTACTGATTACTATTATTAACAATATAAACACTAAAATATCAGAATCAGAATCAGGATAGTCTTTATTGCCAAGTAAGTTTACACGAACAAGTAATTTGTCTTGGTGTTCGGTGCATAAATGAAACAAATGTAAAACAATAAGTAATATATAAGTAAAATATATAAGAATATGTAAAATAAGGCTGTTTTTTTATTTTTTATAAAGCTGTACAGTTTGTGCAGGAATGTGCAAATGTTCAGTCTAAAGTGTAACAGTTTGTGCAATGTTCAATATGTGTATGTGCAATGTTGCAATGTTCACGGATAAAAGTACAGAAGAATGAGGAATGTGCGTTAATGTAACGCATTGACATACCCATCAGTTTAAGGTGTAATGGGGTGCGGAGGCCTCACCACAAGAAACTGTTCTTGTGGTGAGAGGTTTTGGCCTTGTTGGACCGCAGCCTCCTGCCAGAGGGAAGTGTATTTTGTGTCCGGGGTGGGACGGGTCAGCCAAAATCTTACCTGCACGCCTCAGGGTCCTGGAGGCGTACAGGTCCTGGAGAGATGGCAGATTGCAGCCAATCACCTTCTCAGCAGAACGAATGACACGCTGCAGTCTGCCCTTGTCCTTGGTGGTTGCAGCAGCTTACCAGATGGGGATGGAGGAGGTGAGAATGGACTCAATGATGGAGGTGTAGAAGTACACCGTCATCGTTTCTGGCAGGTTGAACTTCCTCAGCTGCGGCAGGAAGTACGTCCTCTGCTGGGCTTTCTTGACCATGGAGCTGATGTTCAGCTCCCACTTGAGGTCCTGGGAGATGATGGTTCCCAGGAAGCGGCAGGACTCCCACAGAGTTAACTGGGGAGTCACACAGGGTGATGGGGGTGAGTGGGGCTGCGTTCTTCCTGAAGTCCACAACCATCTCCACAACCATCTCCACTGTCTTCACAGTGTTGAGCTCCAGGTTGTTCTGGCTGCACCAAGTCACCAGATGGTCAAGCGCCCACCTGTAGGTGGACTCATCCCCACCAGAGATGAGCCCAATGAGGGTGGTGTTGTCCGCAAATTTCAGTTTCAATTTCAATATGGGGCTGCCCACTGAAAGTTGATGAATCGAGTCAGCAGTCGGAGTCAGTCGACTGAGAATCTTCAAGTTGGCAGTGTTTGTTTTTTTTCAGTCAGTGTGCATAACAGTAACAGGATTAAACAGAAGCTCACAAAATGCACACGGATAACATTTTTAATGAGGATTTATAAATAAGGGGAATCATAAATATTTTCATTTTAATTTTTCCGTGCGCCCCATTCCTCCCAATATAACAACTGAAAACAGTGTGGGGAGGGGGCACGGAGGAACGGGCCACGACTCATAGACTTGTTAAGATTATTTTCTGCGCATTGCGCATTGAGGGGGGGGGTGATCGTCTACGTCGTCACGTAGAAAGTGTTTTGTGTTTATTTTGTGCCATAAACAGACATCAACATCTAACATCGAAACATCTAAAACGTGCATTGCTAACGCGCGTATCATCCGTACAGATGCGCAAAATGCACCCCGATTGCTCGCTCTCTACGTCCCCCCCACCTATCCTCCCTATAGGAAGAGCCGGCCCCGTAGAAAATGTGCATCGATCAGCCGACTCTGATTCAACTGACAAAATTCTGAGTCAGGTACAGCCCTACTATAATAATGACAAAGGTCAAATTCAAGACGAAGCGCGCTAAACTATCGTTAGATTGGAAGGTCGTTTGAAAGGTATCGTGTGCAATGGTTTACGGAATGAGTAGTTTCTTCAGTCTTAAAATAATTATGTCTTGTACCTTTGCCTTTTTTCTTTGTTTTCCAATTAATTTTTGCTCCGAATCAAATGTTTTATGGTCAAGATTCATCTCAAAGTTTGTTGGCTTGGTTCCAGGCTTAAGACTCTTTGTATCAGGATTTTTTTGAAACGTCAATCGAGTGAGTGAATGGTAAATTCACTTCCTGAAACAAGGCTGTTCAAAAAGTCACTGTTGAGCTCTATTACTCTCCAACCTTGTCGGATTCAAAACACACATAACACACCGACCCTTACTGCCATGATTTGGGAGAGAGCATGAAGTAGTACTTTCATATTTTGATGATCAAATGTAGTATTAATGGCAATTTACGGCCATCCTCAAATAAGCTATGATCATAATTTCTGGTAATGCATTAAACTCTGACTCAATGTATATTCTGACTCCATACAACCTACACTTCATGTATTTATAAGGATTTATACTGAGAACCAATGATTTTTTTCTCTCAGGTGCATCTGCCAAGATTTTCTTGATTTTGTTTGACGCGCACAAGCCCTACATATCGCATTCAGTGCAGGAAAACCATAAAATAACATACCATGACCGTTGTTTAGTTTCCAAAAAGCGTCTGCGACGTGTAGTATACTTTGGACGCACATTGATGTACTTTGGCTAAGCGTGCGCAGGGCCGTGCCGAATGTTACGCTGCCTCTGCAAGCCGGCTGTAGAAAACAACTTCTGATTTAATTTAATTTTTTCATTTGTAGTAGAGAAAATACTCAAATCTGAGCACATTCGGAGCAATCAATCAGTCCTGACAAATCTGCGGTGACGTGTGTCGACCCGTTGGCTGCGTCTCAGCGATGCTCGTCTAAACAAGCACTAGATGGAGTTCGGTGAGGTGTTGAATTTCCACGACCAGTGACTGCAGCTCTTTAGGAGTCTCTCTAGCTAACATATAGTTTATCTGCAGGATTATTTTCTTTCTGAAGTGTCTGCCAGCACACACAGAATGAAGCAAGAGGAGTGTAATGTGTGTGTGTGTGTGTGTGTGTGTGTGTGTGTGTGTGTGTGTGTGTGTGTGTGTGTGTGTGTGTGTGTGTGTGTGTGTGTGTGTGTGTGTGTGTGTGTGTTTATGGGGTTAGGGGGCACAACAGATTACTGTACCCCTGGATGGTGGTGGGTGAGAGAGAGAGAGAGCGAGAGAGAGAGAGAGAGAGAGAGAGAGAATGTTTGTCCAGCTCTAAACTATGAAAAGGGAACACGAGCCCACCCCCCCACCCAGATATTCTGACCCTGTCAACATAAAGAAACTAGCGCGAAGCTCCTTGGGTAAGTGGAGTTTGAAAGAACGAGATGGACTTTTGACTTGATGCAGTTACGTCAACAGAGATACTCTAGATATCCTCATGGATGCCTGAAGAAGAAGACAGATAGCAGTCTAAAGCCTGCCCGCCAAATGTGACAGTCAAGTTTTTTTTTTATTGGAATTGTGCTTAAAACGAAGTAAATAAGTCACATAAACTAATGACTTTATTAACGTTAACGTTGGATGTCACCATATCCACTACCGCCAAATCTCTTTTTACATAAGTGAATTGTATGTATTTTTTATTTTATTTATTTACGCCATATAAAGGGAGTTTTAAACTCATTCATTGAAAATGGTGAACACGTACAAACACACACACACACACACACACACACACACACACACACACACTCACACACACCTCTTGGCAGCTCAAATGTTGTTGTTTTTTCGTGAGGGAGTGCACAAGGTACATCTTGTTATAAACACAGTGGCTCATGTCCTGTTTTTAGTAGTCGTTAGTTCAAGCTGTTGACTAGTCGTCGCACGTTTATGATATTAAATTAATTATTTAAATACATATTTTTGGGGCATCAGAAAATGGTTTGAGTTCCAGGGCTTATAACTAACTAATCATTAACACTGTGCTACATTACAGATGGATATAAAACCTAATAACCAGACTTCAAAATATACATTTAATTTACAAGTGGGTGGAGGGGCGCTGCAAAGCTAACCGAGTCCGCGGCCCCGGGAAATGCGCCCGAAGAGGGGTCCCTCACGAGGGGACGCCCTCACCAGGAAAACAATCTTCCATACCCTACATTTCAATGCAAATTATGTAAATATGTAATTTAAATATGTACATAAAAAAAAAAAACAGGGCCGAATAAGTGTACTGAGTGTACACAGCGAGCCACCTGTTAATAACAGTGTCAAAACCGCTCATCAAAAGCTATAATGATTCTGAGTGTGTCAGAACAACCAGCAAGGAGACTGAACATTTATATTTGTTAAAATTAGTTTCAACTTAAAAGCCCTTGAGCGTTACATGCATGGGCCCAGCCATATAGGTTTTAAGGTTAATTCTGACAAGGCGCAGCCCCTGAATGTAGTTTTTTTTTTGCTTAGCCCTACTTGCTATGTGGCTAATGTGACAGTGTACACCTTTTGGTCGTCCCAATTTGAAAATTCACTAGGCAGAAGCATTTCATGTAGCAGTGTGCAATACAATCCATACATAAAATTTAAGGAAAGCTTAAAGGGCTTTCACGAATGTCTTTATCATGTCTTCCTGAATCTCTCTCTCTCTCTCTCTCTCGCTTTCTCTTGCTCTCTCTCTCTCTCTCTCTCTCTCTCCAGCCCGCTCTGCACCTCAGTATGTTCCTACCTCTGGCTCCTGTAGAAAAAGGTGTTTCGAGCTACACGAGGCCCAGCACTGCCGCTGTGACAACCTGTGCAAGACCTACAACAGCTGCTGTGCCGACTTCGACCAGCTCTGCCTCCGGACCGGTGCGCCACCTCTCCATCAGCTTTTAACACTCTATACAGATTCCTCTTTTGACACTTACTATAAAAAGTTGTTGCCAAGTTGGCAAGTGTGCATTAGCTGTTAGCATTAATATTTTTTACAATTCCGTGATCATTTTCCTATAGGATTATTATGCCATTTTTTACAGAGTAAATCAATGAAGGTGACAGTGGTTGACAATGGCCAACATTTTGGGGAACCGTTGTTGTGGGTCTTGCTGTAAACTTGTGGTAAAATCTGTAGAAACTTTTTTCACTGAATCACTTTCAATTTTGTCAATGCTCTCTCACTCTCTCTCTCTCTCTCTCTCTCTCCCTCTCACACTCATATTCTCTACTCATTTATCTCCCTTTATTATATTAGGACGCACTTTGTTCTTCCTTTTTACTTTCGCATGCAAAGCCACATTTCTGGGATTCCCCCTCTCTTATCTCTTTACCATTCTTTTTTCCTTTCATGCCCTGTGTTCTTTTTATACCTCTTTTCCTCTCATATACTTTCTTCCTCTCCTCTTCTCTCTTAAGTCTTCCCCCCGCCGTGTCCTGTGTTGGTGGTCTGATTTTAATGCTGCCTCTCCTACAACTAGGTGGGCTATGGCAGCTCATATCCACCTCGCCAGCGTGTTCCTCCCACTGTTTGAAAACAACGTTGCTGTAATTTTGTTCAAGGCTGCGCTGCGGTGTGCGCATCTGTGAAAGGGAATGCGCTGCACTCCCCTTTTCAGCAGGAGGCAGGAAGCAAGGACATGTTGGGAGAATTGGAGCAGCTTACTATCTGACGCCAAATCATCTCTGCAGATTTTTCTTTCACCTGATTAAATTGATGTCCCAGTGGGCACAGTGATATTTTTGTGACCGTCTGTACCACACTTCATATTCAGAGGCACTGATTTGTAACTACTGCTTAGATGGGGAAGTAGGCAAGCGGCATGTTAGTATTTTTGTCTGTCCTCTCATATGAGCATTCAGGGTTTTATATGGTATCATAATATGATATCATATCATTATATTATATCTTTTTTTTTTATCATCATATTATATCATATTATAATATCATATTCAATATTACCAGAGTCGCACAAGGTTGCACAAGGCATTTGTTGTAACCGAAGGTTGACATAAAACTTTTTTTCTGGATTCAGCGACATCTATTTTCCCTGTCCTCGCTCTCTTCCAGAGGGCGGCTATGAGTGCAGTAAGGATCGCTGTGGAGAGACCCGAAACGAACAGCATGCCTGCCACTGCTCGGACGACTGCCTGGCCAAAGGGGACTGCTGCACCAACTACAAGAGTCTTTGTAAAGGTTGGCAGCTTTTTTTTGGCCAGTGACCCTGTATTTAAGTCCCAAAATTCTCACAACAAAAGCAAGTAGAGAAACAAATTTTATTTTTTTTCTCTTTGATCATTTTTTTCTTTGAGCCAGCACCACTATTTTTGAGCATTACAATTTACATTCAGGCCAATAAGCAGCCAATTGAGGCAAAATAATAATCTTTCTACTTACTTCTTACTAAGTAGATCATAGCAGGAGCTCCAAATTGATTATATCGGAATGCTGATATATTTCAAACCTGCTTTACTATTGTTGTACGAGAAATCGATCAAATATTAATTTATCAGTCTTGAGTCCCTTGACCCATTGTGTACATATCAAGTGGCCCCACGTGGTGTTGAGATGTCTACCTCACACTACATATATGGACCCCTACGGCATGGAAACTCTTACCGCTTTGGAAGATTCCATAGTTTTCAATTGAAAAATAAATTGACATGACTGTGCCAAAGTGGCAAAAACAGCCTCTCAGTCTCTACCTTTTCACAAAGCGACTCCAGGGTAATATCCGACATGACTGAGTGCACCCAATAAAATTCTGGATTTTCTGTCACTTAAGTATGAAAGGAGCTTTAAATGTAATCTGACACAGCTCAAAAAGGTAGTAAAGTTCATTCTTGCCATGTCTGAGATATTTATAATACTGGATTAAAATAACCGAACAATGGCAAGTGATGGGAGTGGCGTGTCCATCCTGTTGCAAAACAGACCGCTTTTCTGTTTGGCCTCTTTTTAGTAGTACTCAGTTACTTCCCTTTCTCGCCCTTTCAGGAGATACTCCGTGGCTGCAGGATGAGTGTGAGGAGATCAAGGCCCCAGAATGTCCTGCTGAGTAAGTGCTCACAAAGCAAATTATGGTGGGAAAGCAAAATTAATTTAATTGTTTTTTGCTCCAATGTTTTTGGTAAGCTTTAAAGTAAATTAATAATTTGTGATTATTTGTCACTTATGTCACATTATTACATTATATTTCACAAAATACTCAACATATGTTTCTTCCCGCTCTTAAGTTACAGTTAAGGATTGAGACTTCTTTTAAATCTCTGCCGTCCATAACAGATCCACTCTAGGATCCATTGTTATCTGCATAATAATATGTCTTTGCGGTATTGTGTGCACTGTGTATATTGTGTGCAGCTTTGTGCGTCCGCCCCTCATCATGCTGTCAATGGACGGATTCAGAGCTTCCTACATGAAGAGAGGCAGTGCCGTCATCCCCAACATCGAGAAACTCAGTACGTATGAGTGCTATGGATTTTTTTAATTATCCATTAATTAATCAACCAATTCCTTAATAATTCACTATATTTTTTTCCTAATAATGCCAGTCTTTATTTTTGTCTGTTAGGAACATGCGGTACTCATGCTCCATACATGAGACCCGTGTACCCGTCCAAAACCTTCCCCAACCTCTACTCTCTGGCCACGGTACGGGACTACCCCCTTGTTTGACAGTCATTTCAGGGTTAGCAATAAGGTTAACCATGAAAGAACTGTTTACCACAGTTTACTGTACCACTCAGTGAAGAACATAAATGTAACATGTGATGGTAGTATGAATGCAATGGACAATCTCAAATTTCTAATAATAAACCTCATAAACCTTTTGTCATCACACTATCAATTATATTATAGTTAGTCAATGGCACTAAAGACAAAGTCAATTTATGACTTTTTTTTCCCAATTTAAAATATAATACTCTATACTCCCGAGTTGTTATGTGGACCATAGCACCAATTCCTTCACAGAGTTGCCTTCTTCGCAATTCAAGGGGGTGTATGGTTTTGGTATCAATTTTATTGCTGAAAAAGGGTAGATTCCCCTTTAACTATAGCTATAATAATGATCTTATCTTGAATCTTTTCAAAGGGCCTTTACCCGGAGTCTCATGGGATTGTCGGCAACTCCATGTACGACCCAGCGTTTGACGCCCTCTTCACCTTGAAGGGCAGAGAGAAACTCAACCACCGCTGGTGGGGGGGACAGCCTGTGAGTACTGTCACTACTCTTCTCTCCTTTTTCTTTTGACAACTTCTGCCACATTTTATTTTTGTCATATTGTCCTACCCGTCCATCTGTGTTTCATTACAACGCTGTCGATCATCAGCGCTAGCAACGACTGGCTTTGCCTTTTTATTTTGCAATTGGCTTGAATTCAGTGTCAGATGATAATCTGGAATGAATTAAAGTTATTTTGGTCTCAATCATAGTCTGGCAAAACAGAGGCCTTGGCATTACAGTCTGTGACTGTGACTTTTAAACCTTCACTGATGCCTTTTGTGTTTTGGCTGAAACATCTAGTTTAATGAGAAGCCAAGCCAGATACACCCTTGCTGAAATTATACTCCTTGCTTGCCAACATTAGCATTAGAATCTTTTTCATCAGGCAGTGGGAAATAATGCCGCATTCATTGTGCAGCAAGGACGGAATCTTTTGAGAAAATAGTCTCTGAACTGTCTCTGAATAATTTGGCGGTGTTTGTATGCATTGCGGCATTGAAATGCTTTGGATCCCGAAAATCCAAAGAATCTTTCTCTGGGAAAGAGGTCATAATAGTGCTGAACAGATAGAGGTTGTCACTGTAATGGGTCTTCCTTGCCGTCCTGTCCGTCTCTCTTAGATCTGGATCACGGCGGTGAAACAAGGAGTGAAAGCTGCCACCTTCTTCTGGCCTGTGTAAGTCTGCATCCACTCATATGCACACAAATCCACTCCTGAACAACAAGGACGTACACAATTTCCAAGTCCCAGAATTCCATTCCAAACTGCAACGTTTTGTTTTTTTCACCTTCCAGGTTTACTCTTGTCTTCACTCTAAGATGAACAAATACTTTTCTCAAAGGTTTTCCTTCTTCTGATCGATTGATTTGTTGCCACTTGAGGTGGTGGGGATACTGGTGATTTACTGACCACAACTAGCTCCACTGGTTCAGCAAATTCTCCAGGCTGCCTTTCACTTCTTGCACAAGTTTGATCTTTGCATTCTTGCTGGGAAATTTAGCGGACCCCATAGAGGAGCAAATGCATAATGCCAATAAGTTGAATGGCTATTTCTTATAAAGTACCAGCTAAAAAATGATCTTTGGGAAGTAAAAGGTCGGAGTTTGGGAAGTAAAAGGCCTGACACCGACGAGAACAGTGTTTGTAAGAGATCTCTCGTTGTCCTTTAGATTTTCTGATGGTCGCACTGTGATTCATGTCATTTGATACGACCAGAAGGATAAGGGATGATTCATGGGGATAGGCATGTAAGAGAGCAGGGATGGTGGAGTTTATGTCCAGTGTCCAGGCAACAGGATAGCAGTAAATCTAGGCATTCGACAGGGAGATTGAGATTGACAGAGTGAAGCATAGAAGAGCCCATTACGATGAGGGCAGGATACACGCCTTGGTGATACTTGGAGGGAGAAGAATGCCATGTTAGAATCATTCTAAAAGAGTACAGAGTACATTGGTTTCTTCTTCATTGGAAACATCAAAAACAAGTTATTAGAACAGATACATTTGGAAATGAATATCTGATATATGAAACTAGGATTTGGACACTCACAATATCAAGGAAAGAAAAAACGAAAGTCTTTCCTGCTGTGCCATTGTGCTGGAGAGTGATTTAGTGATGGTAACTTGTTTCAGTTGGCACAGTGAAGTCCTCTTAAGTCAACAGACATGTCCGTTCTTGTTTCTGCCATGCTCGCAGACTGGTGCAAGTTGCCAAACCCCAGAGCCCTAAGAACACAAAGGATCCCACATTTATGGGCACAGAGAAGGCTTTGATAGCAGGGGGGTGTTTGGCTGAAGCCACCGAGGGTTGTGAGGGGGATGCAGTCTTCAGGAGATGGATGGAGCTCGGCTGTTTTCACAGCAATTTGTGCAAATGGGCCTGTTTACACTATGCAGGGTCCCCCTGTGAACCGGGGTCGCAGACTTACCACTCTCTCGAGCCACGGGCGCCAAAACTGCGCTTTTAGGATCGCTCTCCTGCAGCTGACGCTAATAAGGTGTGTGTGCTGTGTGTGTGTGTGTGTGTGTGTGTGTGTGTGTGTGTGTGTGTGTGTGTGTGTGTGTGTGTGTGTGTGTGTGAGTGATAGAGAGAGAGAGAGAGAGAGAGAGAGGGTGTGAACAGGTATGTAAGTGACAAAAAAAACAACAAAACAAGTGTGTGTGTGTGTCATATGCATGTGGGGATGTAGAGCTGTGAATCTGTGTACTTCTGCACTCTTGCAGCTGTACGTGTATTGTAGTTTTCGTATGCGCTCCATTCTCACTGTGTGAGTTCGTGCCGCATTAAATGGATAGATTGTTCGAGGCAGACATTTTATTTGAGTCCTACCCCCCCCCACGTGCATCTTTTCATACCTATGTACATATTGTTATTAGTTGTAAACAAACAAGATATCTTCTGTCATATAGTTACTATTATTATTTATTTGCTTAGGTTCATAATTTTTGTTTTTTTGTTTTTTATATATTTATATACTGTATATAATTATATTTTATATGATATTCCATAAAATCAGGTTATGTTCGATTAAAAAAATTATCATCAAAATTATTTTAAAATATATTTTATTTAAAGTGCCAACTGGACTCCAGGCAGCTCCCTAGATGGCATGTGCCCAGGTCCAGGTCTGATGGGCCGAGCTGGCAGGCAGAGCCTGAGTCCGTACATGCATAGTACTACATAGTTCAGTTTGCAACAGGGTTATAGTTCCACAGAGGGTAGGAGCTGGAGGCTGACTGAAGGGCCTTGTTTTTGTTTAGCTCGATGGGCTGAAAAGACAAAATGAGAGAGAGTAGAGAGTTGTTTAAATAAAATAGACAAAACAGTCTAAAGGAGGACTTCTCGGGAATTGACGAAGGAAATAAACGTATGAACATTGGGCGTGCTTACTGCTCAGAGTGTGGGGAAATGTATCTTTCTGGAGTGAAACTCAACCCACCCCCGTTCTAGTAGGCAGACCCCCCGCAGGGCCGTGTTCAGCCCCCATGTGAGTCTTGTTCCTGTAGCTGATGGTTGACAGCTGTGCACTGTAACACTGCTGGCCTCCCCCCTCCACTAACTGCTAGCACAGCCAACACTGACAACTCTCATTTTCACACACCTTTTAGCTTTAAATATGTCACACCCTGCAAGCTTTTATTGTCAGTGACATTATGATATCAAGGAGCAGTTTAGCATGGTTTTGACATGGTGCATCACGGGAAAGAGTGACGGACACTTTCAGCATCAGGGCCGGCTACATCTACACTCTCTGTATTATATTATCAATATAATTTAATTCATATGTTGGATTTGCTTACAATTGAAAAATAAATTCACAAAATATACTACACAGGTATTAATTTATAAAATCAATGAAACAACTTTCTTTTCTCCAAATTATTTTGTATAGTGTTGATGGTAGTGTGCATGTGTACTGTCTCTGTCTGTCTGTGTGTGTGTGTGTGTGTGTGTTCCAGTTCCATCCCACTGGAGAGGAGGATACTGACTATGCTTCAGTGGCTCCACCTGCCTGATGGAGAGAGGTGATGTCACTTCCTGTTTTTAAGAGCGATTCCCTTATGTTTTTCCATTGTCTCTCTTTTTACTACCATTTCTTTTCTGTTAACCTTACAATGTTCGGCTGTGATGTTTTGATGGCGGCCATTTTGACCAGTGTTAATTTAATACATAATAATATGTTTCTGTCCCTGGTTACATACCGAGTGGCATCTTCAATTTCTTTGTAAATGGGGAAGCCTGTCTGTCCGTAGGAAGCACAAAACAAAGATAACGTCTGTTTTAACAGAATGATCACAGAAAATAAATTGTCAAGCTTCAGTATGTGTCCACCCTTGAACAATCCTCGCTTGGTCCCTCAAATCAATTTAAAATGAAACGCAGCTGCATCCTTTAGAAAGTGTGTCGACATTCCTTTGACAAACAGCCTGAGGTAGATTGAGCACGTAGATCTTGAGCATGTTAAAGCTGATTGTGTTCCTTACTTCTGCTGATCTGACTCACACACTGAACACATCATTTACTGTGTCGTTCGCTAACTTGGTGATGTTGGTTGTCGATAACAGCAGGTCAGAGCTTTGTGTTAGTGCTGCTGCGGTCTTTTGGGACTGTTTAGCATTTGGTTGTAGTTGACTTGCAATTAGACTTGATTTCCCTGCTGGCGCTCGCTGGCCATGTAAACTCAGACTACAGCGGTGTGCGTGTGTGTGTGTGTTTCATGCTCTGTATGTTGTCGGTTCTGTTAAATGTTTTTTGTCTCACATAATTTTTGCTGCACAAAGTTTCTTTCTTCCACTCCTATTACTCAGATTACAGAAACAACTATTCAGCTTGCCTCGTCTGCATTTAAAGGAGTAGTTTGAAATTTCTTTTAGTTTTTCTCTGTTTTACACTCCCCCTAAAGCAGACCTCCCAACCTGCAAAAGATTAACGTGCGTCGCTTAATCAGCCATGACTGGTGATTGGATGATCAGTGTTCGGATTCTGTGCTGGTCAAATTTACACGCCCTATACTGCGCTCATGTACTGTACTGGTAAGAATGTTCTGGTAGTAAAACCCGATACCAACGTCATGTAAAGTAGTTGCGTAGTTGATGCTCAGAAAAGAGCATCAACTATGTGGGCATGTGCAGCTGTCCTATCACGTGAGCGTGATCAGATCACGTGATGTATTTGTCATTGATGTACAGCAGATCGGAAATCGGAATCGGCGGTTCAGACAGAAAATTGCAGTCGGTGTATCTCTATTTGGTTAACATGTTCGGTAACATTATGAGATGATGCATTTCAAGGGGTACATCCTAATGAGACTTTTTTGTATACTGCATATAGTTAGCTGTAGTAGCTCGCACATCATGTGAGTGGCCTCGTTATGAGGAGGCTACAGTGCGAATAACTGGAGTCATTTATCTGCAGTAACTCAAACGGCATGGAGACTCCCTGTTACAATATTGTGGCACTCAAAATATTTTCCCAAGGTTAGAAGGTCCGCTAATGTAGCACATAGGCAGGTTTTAGCCTTTACTCCATACTGGACATAGCTGGCTCTATCATCCCATCTGGGTGCGTATTAACAAAACATTTTATCTTAACAGTAAGACGTCTCCCAAATAGCAGTTAAAGTTTCTAGCTCGGAGTTTCCTCTTAAAAACTAGTCACAAAGCTGCCGAGATTAACTTTTACTTAGGAATGGGGAGGAATCTTAAACTCGGACGGAGCTGACCTTGTTGCTATGGAAGCTTGCTTACTATGCCCACAGTGATTGGCAGATAGGGGATGGGTCAGTGCCTTCATCAGAGACATACTGGAGAAAGAGACATGTTGCCGTATTCAAATAAAGATTAAAAAAAAAAATGTAGGTCAAGTGTCACTGATTATACGTGAGACCACTGTCAAATATATGGTCAGCAGCCTCTTCCATGTCTGTATCTCTACTGTATAACTGTGTTTATCCAATTGGTCTGTGCTGCATGTTCCCTGGGGCCAAGCAGCGTGGACTTGTCAGAACCTTGATCTCCGGTGTTATTGGGTTGTTTCTGTTTGTTGGTGAAGTGACTGCATCCCTGACTAGCTCTACTATTAACATAAGACCCTCGCGATTAAGGCCATACCCTTTTAAAAGCTCAGTATTATTAAATTCTTCTAAAATGTTGACGTGGTAACAAGGTGGATGAGGCAGTACCCACTTTCAGATTGTTTGTGAGTTGGTCCTCTTGACTACAACCATCCTTTCACAGATTTAGGAGCTGGTTATAGCACTAAAATGCTCTGTGAAATACTCTTACATCAACAATTTAGGAGTCCTAAAATTAGGACTGGCAAGGCCATTATTTTTAAGAGTTTCTCCTAAATCAGCAATTTTGGAGCTGCTTTAAGCCTTAAGATGTTTTGTGAATACGGGCCCAGGAGTTCACTGCAAGTAATGGGGGACAAATGGGGGACAAATACACAATCTCAATTCAATGCAAAAACTCACTTGAGGTTTCAGACAAAGCTGAAATGTTTGACTTGGCAGAGATTTATAAATATTAAAAAAATTCAGTTTTATTGCTAAATTCCCTGTTTTATTGTGGTTCATTGCTGTGCCACAGTGTTGTCACCGGTGTTACAAGCAAATGGGTGACCTGACAAATTGGCACTATAGGAAGACGGTATCTCACAATTATTTTGCAAAACAAAGCTTTTTCATTCTACTTTTCATGAAACCCCCTATAGTCATTGTGTGTATGGTATGTTGATGGGCCCTCCGTTCCTAACCATGTTGACAAACCGGGTCAAAGAGGGTACAATGAATGACAAGAGGCGACACTCTGGACTGAAAGAGGATTGTTTACGTTTGCGTTAATTCTCCCCTTTATTATCTAATTTTTATTACTTCTGACTATTCAAACCTTTGCTTTGAGAATGACAGCCCTTTCGTCCTAAAGAAAACCATATATAAAATGGGACTCCTGTTTTATTCCAGGCCGTACGTTTACGCTATGCACTCCGAGCAGACGGACACATATGGACACAAGCTGGGGCCCTTGAGCCCCGAGGTGAGTGCACACTCGTGTGTGTGTGTGTGTGTGTGTGTGTGTGTGTGTGTGTGTGTGTGTGTGTGTGTGTGTGTGTGTGTGTGTGTGTGTGTGTGTGTGTGTGTGTGTGTGTGTGTGTGTGTGTTTCAGACCCTACAATGCAGGAAAGTGCATGGCACCGTACACAAACCAGAGCCACATCACACCTGATAAGAGCGACCGCACACTCTCTCCTACTTACGTTTCTGTGCGATGCAGTCAAACAAGCTAGTAGCCACGACTGGCACAGGTTCTGTGTCTGCTCCCTTTGACAGATTAATTTGCGTTCACCTTCCTCTCTCTCTCTCTCTCTCTCTCTCTCTCCCTCTCCCACACACACACACACACACACACTTTATGATCGCCCTCTGTGTGTGTTCCAGCTGAATAACCCTCTGAGAGCGATCGACAGAATTGTTGGTCAACTAATGAACGGTCTCAAGCAGATGAAGCTCCACCGCTGTGTCAACATCATTGTGGTTGGAGATCATGGTACTGACACACACACACACGCACACATGCATACATGCACACATGACAGTGAAACACAAACCCACCCTCCTCCTCCTTCTCTGTCCTCAGGTATGGAGGAGGCCAACTGTGAGAGGAAGGAATTCCTCAGCAACTATATGTCCAATGTTGATGACATCGTCCTTGTTCCTGGGTCGCTGGGCAGAATACGTTCTCGACACCCCAACAACTCAAAGTGTACGTCAACAAGTGACATTGTTCTGTATGTTTGTGATGCATTTGAGGTTTGTAAAGCTTTGTGACAACTTGCATTTCACTGTTTTTTCAGATGACCCAAAGGCTGTTGTTGCTAATTTAACGGTATGTAAACACTCCCTTATTCTCAACTTCCAAAACATTTTCATAGTCAGCAAGACACACAGCCAATTATTCAATGTCAATATCGAAATTACAATATCAAAGAGCATTTCTGTTTTTCCTTCCAGTGTAAGAAAGCAGAGCAGCACTTTAAGCCGTACCTGAAGCAGCACCTGCCCAAGCGGCTGCACTACGCCAACAACCGCCGCATCGAAGACGTTCACCTGCTAGTGGACAGGAAGTGGCACGTCGCCAGGTACAGAGACTTCGCTGATATATGAAGTAACGTACCACCATGTTCTTTGACTTAAAATGGGACATTTCATTAATCATCACTGTTATTGTAGTTGTTCACTGTTCAGTGACTGAAATTACGTTTAAATGGAATTGATTGATTTTTTTTGTAATCCTTTAATGATAGATAGGTAGGTACTGTTGGTACGTACTTATTTTCATACCGCACGAAAATTGCGGTAATATTATTGGCAATTATAATTATAATGTAATAAACAAATAATGATAAATAACTAATAAAAAACTAAAGCTAATTATACATTTAACCTACCGATTAACTAAAAAATGTACCTGAAAACCACAAAAACTCTAAACAACAACTATATATAACAACTATAATAAAATGATCAACAATTCACATTCTGACAAAAGTACTTGAAGCTGCAAACATATGTTTGGTCTATTTTGTACTTGATGACATATTGGAATATTCCTTTTCCTATCTGTGGCAATTATATTTTGCACAATGTAACTTTGACATTCAGATACTTTTGTAGCATTACTTTAGGTTCAAGCCATTATTATTATGATTTTTCATGATAACAGTCACCGGTGTAGATTGAACAAATCATCTTTTTACATGGTTGTCTTAGTCCTTAGTGTGCTGCCATTAACACATCTTTAACACACACTGTGTTACAAGCAGGGGCGGAAATTACGGGGTGGACCCCCCTTTCTGGGAATAACAGACAGCTGTCCCCTTCAATATTTCATCGTAAACAAATCTATATCATTTTAAATATTTGCGGCTCTACTCTCATTCGCTAAAGCAAATGTGTTGACACACAAGGAAAGAATCAACAGTTGCTTTGCACCTGCAGGCCTGTGCGTCAATTTGCTTCAAGAAATGCAACATTTTAAATATAAGATAACAACAACCTTGAGGTAGAGCAGTACAAAAAACTGTCTCAGTCACAAAATAAACCATGAAGTCACCAGGTTTGAAAAGTAAAAACAAACGTGTGTGTGTGTGTGTGTGTGTGTGTGTGTGTGTGTGTGTGTGTGTGTGTGTGTGTGTGTGTGTGTGTGTGTGTGTCTGTGTGTGTGTCTGTGTGTGTGTGTGTGTGTGTGTGTGTGTGTGTGCATGTGTGTGTGTGTGTGTGCGCATGTGTGTGTGTGTGTGCGCGTGTGCGTGCGTGTTTTTTGCACTGTGTATATGCAAGTGTCCACATCCAGAAGAGGCCTCCACAGAGTTTTGGACTGTGTGAGAACCATACAACACACATACACACACACACAGGACTTCAAAATGAAAGAGACCTTTGAGGTTTGGCTGGAGCTGCCTTTTTCGTGGGTTAATCGTTGGCACTGGAACTTTGCGCCGAGCGCTGGAGCGTTAACACACTCACAGACGCATATACATTGGCCAAACGTCTACTTAAATCCCAAACCAGAGAGCTATTCACAGCAAATGAAACACTGAGTTTGTCCTCTTTTTTTCCACGTCATCAAGCGATTTACATAGTCTGCGCGCTTGTGGCTTCTTAGTCCGCAGCGTGTCCACACACAGACACACACGGAGGTAGTGTTTTAATGGACACTTACTGTAATAAAAAGTGTCTGTTTTTCAATTAGTTCACTGTGGTCAGGCGTGAAGGAGTGGTTGTCCGAGAGAGCTACAGCCTAGGGGAGCGGATTCCTCCAAAATACCCTGGATTAACTGTATTAAATACCACACTGCAACCTTTTTGTTTTGTCTCTGCATGATTATACATTCCAACCCCTCTGATGTTTATATGTACATGTAGTGTAAGTGAGATCTTAATTTGCTGATGCTAGCATTGATAAGCTAGTCTCCCAGGAATCATGTTTCCTTTCCCCACTTGTGAATTGTGAGCTGAACGGGTTAATTTGGTGTGTTAGCGGCCCCTCACTGTTCGTTTGACTAGAGTTTCCATACAACTAGGTCTATGACCTACTGTATGTTAAATACATGTGTCTGCATGCATATAGCTTTTGCTACACCGTAGGAACTTAACATCATCAATCATAAGATGATGATGTTGTGGCATGTCAAAATAACCTAAAATGATTGAATTATGGCTCACACCTCTAGGAGGCTATTCCGGCATCTCCCATTCTCATCGCTGCATGCCTCTGATCAAGACCAAAACCCAAACCAAACCATGATGAAGCCATTTGGAGCAGGTTTATGGAGATTTATGGTGGCACCGCGTGCGGTTCTTTCATTAAGTGTGGGGACGTGTGTGTGACGTTGTTTGGCTGAACTGGTGTTCCGCACGTAGCCCCCTAATTATCAACATATTTTATGGATGAGAAACATTTTTTTTAAGTGAAGGCGCATTTGAAAATATCCACATCCAAGAATTCTCTGACAATCAATGACGCACCTTCCAGGAAAGTCCCCGAGGGGAAGAAGCCCTGTGGCTTCTCCGGGGACCATGGATACGACAACAAGATCAACAGCATGCAGGTGAACTCTATAATACGTTCATTTTGAGCATAGGGCATACATTTACACTTTGTTCTGAAATATAGCAGGTGTAATATATCATCCTAGTGAAGGAAAATGTTTTTAGACAAGAGAAGAACAAGATATTTTCATAGGTTAGCCAAAATAAATTCTCCATTCTGTTGACCTTGGGGCTCTCCATTATTTTCCCATCCACTGGCCACAGAGGAAGGGGCCAGTTCAGGCCAAGCTGTCATCCAATGTTCCAACTCAATCTCTCTGACAAATAAACCCCTGTGACATACTGTGTGGCATAATGAATTCATATGCAGATAATATCTTGAAGAACTGACAAATCACTCAATACTCTCACTGACAGATTAATTTGGGCCTCAATCTCTCTTTGACAGACTATTTTCTTGGGATACGGGCCCACCTTTAAGTTCAAGACTAAAGTTCTAGCCTTTGAAAACATTGAGCTCTATAATGTCATGTGTGGTAAGTTAACATTTTTTTGTGTTCTGTAAGGGATGTGTGTGTGTGTGTGTGTGTGCGTGCGTGCGTGTGTGTGTGTGTGTGTGTGTGTGTGTGTGTGTGTGTGTGTGTGTGTGTGTGTGTGTGCGTGCGTGCGTGCGTGCGTGCGTGCGTGCGTGCGTGCGTGCGTGCGTGCGTGCGTGCGTGCGCATTTATGTGTGACTACGTCTTATTCGTTTGAGTAATTTAGTTTAAAAACATGTGTGTAATCCAGGGGTCTCAAACCACAGGTCTGGGGGCCACATCTGGCCCGTGAGACAATTTATTGCAGTCTGCTACCTGTTTATAACATATAGTTAAATCTGTAAAATCACAATGCTTAATTAATCCACGCAACTTTATTTCACGTTGAATGGATGAATCATTATAAAAGACAATATAGCAAAGATTTTCTAAAAAATATTTTCTAAATATTTTCTAAAAAAACACTTTAAAAAGTGTGGTTTTTTTTAACAGATGTGTTATTAGGCAATTCATGAATATTCGTTGTAAAAAATAAACAACTGGGCCCACCAATCTGGCCAGTGGCCCCCTGGTACTTTGAGACCCTTCAGGTTCCTCTTCTACTTCTTGAGCTGTGCTGAACCCGATCCCTTCACCCTCGTACCACAGATCTTCTGGGCCTGAAACCGGCCCCCAACAACGGGACCCATGGCAGCCTGAACCACCTGCTGAGAAGCCCCATCCACAGACCCACCATGCCCGAGGAGGTCTCCAGGCCGACGTCTTCAGGCCCTGTTTCTACGGTAACGGATGACCTGGGCTGCACCTGCGATGACAAGGTCAGCCATGACGTCTCAGCGGCAGACCTGGAGCCATTTCCCAGAGACACTGAGCTACAGCAGTGACGAGACATGGACAACCTTTTGAGGCCACGCAGGCAGGGAGGCGTCGCTGGCATTTTGGTTGGTCGCTGGGTTTAAAATGATAGTCTAACAGTCCAAAACAAAACAAAACAGCACTAATAATGTCGTTAGTTCTAGCTTTTGGTTGCCAGTCTGCGTGCCCTCAAATGTTGCCTGTGTGCAAACAACAAAAAGATACAATGTACAAAAATGTGTAGTTGTCTCATTGTGTTGCTGTAAACTTGTAACACCTTACAGATGTGCGCTACCGCCGACAGCACTGCGACCGTTTCTCCATTTGCTTAGATGAGAGCACAGTTGGTCCGTGCTCAGCACTCACCATGCTGTTCGATCAACCCAGCTGTGGTTGATTAAGTTTCAGCTATTACAACAGGGAAACATGAGGACTATTTGGCTTTCCATATCTTGAAACAATGCATTGGCTTTTTGGCTGGATAAACTGATGTTTATCTCCAGTAATGGTTTCTTGAGTGGCAACAGCCGATGATGGCTCATTTAAGGTTAACTTATTGAAAAAAGCATTGCCAGACTAATGGCAAAAATACATGCTAAAATATACAATATTTTAGTACGTCAATTCAAAATGTACGTTTTCTTATTTTAATTTATCAATGCTGAAAATAATCTGAACAAAGTTCCAAATACTAACGGACTAACAGCACTAAAACTGAACTCCTGAACTCCTGTGGAGGCACAGAATGAAAAAGTCAATTCAGATGCTCCTTGAGTGGCTGAATAAGTTGAAACTGTTGTGATGCTGAAATCATTTTGAAGTTGATACCAGTAAAGCTCCGCTCTGAATCAAAGCAATCACCACCGATATGGGCGAGAGAAGAGTCCTGGGCAAAGACTATTAGACGCTCTTACTTAGAGATCTTGACCTAATTTTCGCAACAGTGGTCTGTTGGAATAAAGTCTTGTTGAATTCGGATTTCAAATCAGATTTGGATTTACATTTACAGTAGGCCCCCTGGAATGTATAGAAATGAACAAGCCCTATTCGTAATTAGGACAGTTTAATAATTGCCGTGCCTGTACAACGGGACAATTCTGGAAAACTGAAAAATATTGACTGTATTGCATTTGGAATATATGGAAATATGGAAATATTCATGTGAATTGAATCAAAAGCACTCATTATGTTAAGTGATTTTGTTTTATTTTTTACAGAGCAGACCCGTAAAATGATTTGAGAGAGAATGAGAGAGAGAACCGTCTGTGTTCTCTTACTCTCCATCAGCGACTGATTAACTGTTTTGTCTTGCATATGTAGTTACTGAATAATGCTTGATGAAAATATGTCTGATGCATATTTTTGCATTCTGTGGCAGAGCTACTCAATTCACTTTCATTTAAATCATTTGAACGCTCGACTACTGACGGCAGTCATTAAAGAAATTAATTGACACATTTTAGCAACACTTTATTTTAACTTTGTATTTTTTTTCCCAATTCATGCCAAAACCTCTACCTCCTCAGTTGAATGAACTGAAAGTGAATTGAAACTAGCGCCACAGTGCAAAGTTTTTCACTTTGCCAGCACTGTGTGTGTGTGTGTGTGTGTGTGTGTGTGTGTGTGTGTGTGTGTGTGTGTGTGTGTGTGTGTGTGTGTGTGTGTGTGTGTGTGTGTGTGTGTGTGTGTGTGTGTGTGTGTGTGTGTTTGTATGTGTGTTTGATTCCGATGCACAAGTCTCTGGCAAAAGATTGTTTCAATCTCCAATCTTTTTGCAGTTGCGTGTAAAAAGTAGGGGCCAGAGAGGTCTGAAAGTGACCCTTGTGCGAGGCTATAACCTGGAGTCACTCTGGCTCTGTCTCTTACAGAACAAAGTGGAGGAGCTAAACCAGCGACTGAGGCAAGCTATTGATGGTCAGTCAAATGTGTGGGCGTATTGAAAACAAAATAGTATTAACTGCTACATTTTAAGTGGATAAAATGACGTGTTACTTACAAATCCTCGCCGGCGCTGGTCAGTTCAATGTGAGCATTCCCAACCTTAATGTTGATTCAAGTGGGCTTCCTCGCGAATTCGAATTACTCACCTAGTTTGCCCATTTCAAAGAAAAACAACCAGGGCCAAAGAGCATCTGCGGTGTTGGCTGGCTCCATGGTCACACCACTTTACAATTAACGTAGCTTTGTATACACAGGATTAATACAGCTGTTCTACCCATACCGTTGATCACATGAATCTGAAAGAAGCATTAGTAGCGACTCTTATAGAAACTAGGAAGCGACCTCACAGATGTGCTTTTTGGGTCGGCGGATTAATTTGTCATTCATATAAAACTACTAAAGCAGAAAAACTACGATGGACCTGATGCGTCAGAAACCTTTTCCCTTTTTTAGCAAGTCAGTGTCATATTGAAAGTGTTTGTTTGTATGTAAATAGTATCGTATATGATTCAAGTTGTGTAATGGCTTAAAACACAAAAAGCCCAGTCCGGGAGCTACACAGTACACCACTCAAAAAACGTGTATTTATACATTGTAATTCTTCATTTATTAAGCCGATGTATGTAGCTGGAGCTTTTGTGTTTTTTTTTTTTTTAATTAAATTTTTATTTTATTCAGCATTAGAAGAAAATATGTCTGGATACATACTGTACCAGTCTCCCCCTCTGCCGTGCACCCCCCCCCCCCCCCCCTCCCCCTCATCCTCCAGACAGTAGGAACCTGCCGTACGGCCGTCCCGCCGTGCTGTTCCGCACAAAGTATTCCATCCTGCATCACAGCGACTACATCAGCGGCTACAGCGAAGCTCTGTCTATGCCCATCTGGTCGTCGTTCACCGTCGGCAGACAGGTGCGGTCTTTGGAATGCCCCTTTATTCCGGTGGTTTACTTGAATACACATCCGTTTTAAGGAGGGCCAACTGACTGTCGGGGGTTGACGCTCATTGAAAAGTCGCCGTAATGACAGTTCCTTCACATGGCGCTGTCATGTATACTGTGGTGATATCTCACATTAAAAAATCTTACCTCAGTCAGCATTGAAGAGAACCTTCCGTCGGTCAACACACGTTTTTTTTGGGGGTTTTTTTGTTTGTTTTTTCATGAACAACATTCTAGATGCCCTGTCAAAGTTGAACAAAAGCGCTACAGTGTCCCTCTGGACCTCACACACTCTTCTGCCAAAAAGGTTAACTCAACCTTCCTTAACATAACTTCAGAGTCAAAACAAGAATCTGTTTTATATTTTAATATTTCTGTCTCCGTGGCTTGAACCATTTACTAATATTCACTATACTACAGTGTTGATTAAAATGTCTGTTGATTTTTAAAGATTCTAAACCTTACCAGTATATACTATACAACTATATAGTACTGAAAGTTCAGATTCATCATCAACCAAAAGGATGAATTTGCATTGTTTTACCCTTTCTCGTGGCTCTCTCTCTCTCTCTCTCTCTCTCTCTATATATATATATATATATATATATATATATATATATATATAGAGGGAGAGAGAGTAAGTGATAAGTAGTATACATATCTAAGTAGTATACATATAAGTATTTTTAATGGTCTATATGTTCAGCTCACACAGCTATGTTGGATAACAGTGAAAAACATTGTGTTAGACAGGACTCCCCAGGAAAAGAAAAGAAAAGCAGCTTCTAAAATGTGAATGTTGAACTTCAATGCCACCAATTAAACCGCTCCCCTTCTCTCTTTTATTTTCCTTACTATTGCCCTGTGTGTGCTCCAACCGCTAATCGCTGTGTGGTCCCGCAGGTGGAGGTGTACCAGCTGCCAGAGACTCTGTCCAACTGTGTGAGACCCGACACCCGCGTCCCGCCAGCATTCAGCCAGTCCTGCACCAACTACCGAGCCGACAAACACATCGCCTACGCTTTCCTCTACCCGCCACGTAGGAAAACTGCCGCCACTGTAGTTCTTTCTGGAAGCCGCACTAACACAGAATGTGTATTGTCTCAGCTACTGTTCTGTTTTGCTCCTGCAGTTGTTTTAGCCCTCTTGAATTGTAGGCATGGTACCGCGGCGGTGATTTGTATTTTGTATTTTACAATAAGCATTGAGGCAATAAGCAGCAGTTGCTCACCCTAATTACCAATATAGGAGAATAAGCTTGGCTTCAGGCTTAATCATCAACGACCTGATTATGACTTACCGGGTCATTGAGATGCTTGAAGGTCTTGAATTGTGTCCTCAGAAAAATACTGGAATACCTTGAATAGAGCCCCTTTTGTGCTGAAGTTCTTGAAAAGACCCCCTGGTTTTGTTATTCAAATTGTAATTTGAATTTCCGGAATGCTATATTTACATTTTCCGGAATCACTTTTAAGACTTATAACACTGAGAGTTAATGATGAGAGTTAATATATATACACACACAGTATATATACTGTATGTGTGTGTGTGTGGGTACATACACTCCTACAACAAGCTACAACATTAAATCCACTGACAGGTGAAGTGAATAACATTGCTCATCTCGTTCCAGTGGCACCTGTCAAGGGGTGGGATATATCAGGCAGCAAGTGAACAGTCAGTTCTTGAAGTTGATGTTTTGGAAGCAGGAAAAATGGTGAAGCGTAAGGATCTGAGCGACTTTGACAAGGGCCAAATTATGATGGATAGACGACTGGGTCAGAGCATCTCCAAAACAGCAGGTAGTGTGGGGTGTTTCTGGTATGCAGTGGTTAGTACCTATCAAAAGTGGTCCAAGGAAGGACAACCGGTGAACCGGCGACAGGTCATGGGCATCCAAGGCTCATTGATGCGCGTGGAGAGCGAAGGCTAACCTGTCTGGTCCGATCCCACAGAAAAGCTACTGTAGCACAAATTGCTGAAAAAGTTCATGCTGCTATGATAGAAAGGTGTCAGAACACACAGAGCATAACAGCTTGCTGCGTATGGGGCTGTGTAGCTGCAGACCAGTCAGTGCCCATGCTGATCCCTGTCCACCACTGAAAGCTCCTACAATGGGCACATGAGTGTCAGAACTGAACCATGGAGCAATGGAAGAAGGTGCCTGGTCTGATGAATCACGTTCTATTTTACTTCATGTGGATGGTCGGGTGCGCTTGTGTCGTTTACCTGGGGAAGAGATAGCACCAAGATGCACTATGGGAAGAAGGCAAGCCGGCGGACACAGTGTGATGCTCTGGGAATTTTTCTGTTGGGAAAGCTTGGGCGCTGGCATTCATGTGGATGTTACTTTGACACGTACAACCTACCTAAACATTGTTAGGTGGATTAGAGCTGTTTTAGTGGCACGAGGGGGACCTACACAATATTTGGCAGATGGTTTTAATATTGTGGCTGATCAGTATGTGTGTATTTATATATATATATAAAACAATGCGATGAAGATTATATTAAATTTGAATTAATAAATATCACATACAAGACCTTGAAAAAGTACTGCTTAAAAAAGTACTTGAAAGTCCTTGAATTTCAATTTTGTAATTCCAGAACGAACCCTGTATGATGACTCACATTTCTTTCCAAGTTAATGGCCTTTTCACATAAGAAGTATTCCACAATTTCACTAGGAGTTCTTCACTTCCAGTCTCATGTGCACCGTGTAGATTGATCTGTCTTTAAAATGACTCAAGGTTCTAACAGGAACACATTGAATTCTTCCTCCACATTGGCCAAATGTCAAGACCTTGTTATAAAATGATTTAAGGACTTTGCCTAAGGCGTCTTCACTTCCAATCGAATGTGTACTAAATCAAAGCCTTTGATGTCACAAGGATTCAGATACTTGGGAAAATGAACATCCGTAAGTATATGTTTCATTGTTTTGTTTTTTTCTGTACAGAGCTGTCAGCAACAATGGATGGAAAGTACGACGCTGTCCTGATCACTAACACCGTTCCCATGTATCCTGCTTTTAAGAGTAAGCAATAAATCACAAGTAATACTATGTGTCCAAAATTACACATTTTCCTATCAAATGGAATAGATCCAACTGTAAAAGTCTTCAAAAAAACTTACTGCCTGTTATTATGTTATGTATTATACTGTACTGTGTCCAGACCAGCCTCTTGTAACTGAAAGCTACAGTAAAGCAATGTGAAATGATATCAGATAATACCAATATCATTCTACCAGTATGAATTTGTTTTTAATATTATATATACTTAATGTTTTAAATACTATTTGTCAGGACTAAATGTAAGCTCTGCACTTGTTTTTGTTGTTTTGCCTCCATTCCCTCATGTCTACTTCTAATCTGTCCACACTCTCTGTCTCCATGCCTCCATCACCGTCCCGCCCTTCCAACATCTCTGTCTCTTGTTCCGTCAGAAATTTGGGGATACTTTCAGAGGGCGCTGGTGAAGCGCTACGCCATCGAGAGGAACGGGGTGAACATGGTCGTCGGGCCCATTTTCGACTACGACTTTGACGGTATCAGAGACTCTGTGGAGAAAATGAAACAGTGAGGACATTTCTTTTCATTTTTATGTTTGATTTTCTTTGTTTTGTTGTTTTTTTTGAGGATTACATTATGAGAGTGATATTTATAGGATCCAGCACCAGGAAAAGTATTCAAGTAGATATGGAGTGGGTCACTTCTAATTATAAGATAGATGGTAGATAGGTACTTTTTTCATCCCCGAAGGGAAATTGCAACGTCCAAGCAGGACACATCAACACAATAGGGAAACTTAGAATGTGGCAATATATGTAACATTTGGATAGTTGACTGTACCAAATAAAACATCTGCCAATAAACGCCAAACCTAATGATAGACAACAGATATAACCTACAAATAACAAACAAAAAAACTATAGAAATTGTCATCATGTTGACAAAAAGAAATCCTATACAATAACTAAATATATATATATTTTTTTTTTTACAAATAAACAGTGATGCTGTTTAGCTGAAAGATGTACAATAAACCTGACATTTTACACCAAATATTAAATGTAACCCTTAAACAAAAAGATATGACTATAAAAAGTACAATATAAGTATAATATAAGGAGTATGACGTTTAAATATGTATGATGTATGATGTTTAAATATATACAATGCCACTAAAGGTCAACTGCTAAACTAAAATATGTTAAAATTAAAACTACAATGTCTTGGTGGCTCAACCCAAAAAAAAAAAATATATTAATACAATGTACGTGATATACAGAAATTTGTACATGTAAACATGAAACTAAACTCAGCTAGAAGTTAAAAGTGTGGACATTTTGCCAACTGTTATTGCTTTACCGTCCAGATCATGATCAGTGGTTCTTTATGTCTTAAAATAAAGTACATTTATAAGTATTAATCAAACTGACAGTACATCACAGTCACAGGCTTCAGTGGGAACGAGTAACAATAGCAGAATACCCAAGAGTTGGTTTATGCCAAGTACCTTACAGCTTACAGTTAGAGCTCATAATAGTTCTTGCTTTTACACAGAAACGTAGGTTACTGTAAAGTAACGATATCAGACTGAAACTTCCCTGTTCCTTGAAAACCTTGCATCCCAGTCCCACTAACTCTTGTCTCTCTCTTTCCGGCAGATTCGTAAGCAGCTCCATGCCCGTTCCCACGCACTACTTTGTGGTGGCAACCAGCTGCCTGGACTTCACGCAGGCCGCCGACTCGTGCACAGGGCCCCTCAGCAGCTCGGCCTTCATCCTGCCGCACAGAGCCGACAACGACGAGACCTGCAACGTGAGTTCAAACCCCAAATCCCTCCTCGATTGAAACACCACAAGATCCATTAGCGCGAAAGGGAAAGTGGGGATGAGAAGGACAGTACAAAGGTGCATGCGAGGTGAAAATGACTTGATCGTACGCAGAAATAGGGGTAGCGCTGGCCGAAACGGGCTAAATTGAATATCACAACATCTCGTGATGAAGACCTCAATATCGATCATTTCACAATATTTTAGGGGATGACTATTAGTGCTTTCATAAGATACTTACACGGAAGAAATATTTGAGAAACAACCATTAGTAATGTGGATATGATGACCGAGCAGGTAGTGGTGTTGATTTGACGAGCTCAGCGAACCCCCTAGGAAGTTCAGAAATATGCATAACTTTACTGGAAGGCAGCCGTAAAGACAACATTGAACTCTCGTCATATTACGATAAAACCCCCGATGATATCTAGTCTCATCGCACAATATCGATAACGGCCGGTCCTAAGTGGGACTGGCTGGAAAATAGTTCAGTTTGGAAATTAAAGTACAATCTGCTCTTAATTCACAATTGGTACGCTGGTGTGTACCTGTGTGCTAGAGATTTGGTTTTGACATCCATACTTGCTCGTCCTGCAGAGCTCCGAGGAGGAGTCTCGCTGGGTGGAGGACCTGATGAGGAGGCACACTGCCCGGGTCAGAGATGTGGAACACCTGACGGGCCTGGACTTCTACCGGCGGACCACGCGGACCTACCCCGAGATCCTGTCGCTCAAGACCTACATGCACACCTACGAGAGCGAGATCTGACACCAACGACACTGTGTCGTTCGGACTGGTCGCTGGGATCCTGACCCTCCCGAGACCAGAGGGTTGTAAAGTCCACCTCAAAGGTGTTTTTTTCTGTGGTGTGTGTGTGTGTGTGTGTGTGTGTGTGTGTGTGTGTGTGTGTGTGTGTGTGTGTGTGTGTGTGTGTGTGTGTGTGTGTGTGTGTGTGTGTGTGTGTGCGCGCGTTTTTTTTACTATACTTGTGAGGACTGGTCTCCAAATTGACTACATTTTTTGGTTCACAAGTGCACCAGGAACATGTGTCACTTTGACACCAGTACAAGAATGTGTGTGTAAGGGTGTGTGTGTGTGTGTGTGTGTGTGTGTGTGCTAGAGAAAGATATGCAACTGTGTTGTTGTGTGTATTTGGTGCTGTTTTAATTTTGTACTCGTACTGTGCCTTCCCTTTATTCCCGACACGTCCATCTTGTGAATGCAGCGGTCTGCGCATTAAGCAGTGTGTCCCAACAAAAAATGGCGTTCATGAAGACCATCTATGAAAGGACAACTTTTATCACCACTTATAAAGCTCCCAGCTAGGGTTCATGTCGGTACTGATGAGTAGGGTGGGGCGATATTGACAAAATCAAATGTCACAATATTTGTGACCAGGATATCGCTAATTTGACTATCTTTTGTTGATGAATTGTGATGCTTTCATAAGATATTTACACACGGGAAACATTTGGGAAACAATCATCAGTAACGTCGAGATTTTGTCCAAGCAGCTAGAGGTGTTGATTAGAACAGCTGGAACACAAAGTTCAGAGAATTGCATTCGCCTTTTAAGACTTTATTTAACTATATTGGGATATTATGATAACCACAAGTCCCAGACGATACCTAGTCTCATATCACAATATCATTATTATATCGATATATTGACCGACCAAACTGATGGGCCATTGGAAAGGCAGATAGCCCTCCATCCAATCATTCCAAACCCTTAACGTGTTTGGGGGCAGTGCTTGCACATTCCAGGGAAATTACTGGTTTCTTAATCAATAACTAAGGGTCCAATCTGTCAGAAAGTCAACCTTTGTAATCCCATCAGCCTTCAGATCATCTTACATGCTCCGGAATATTCCGCTTCAAAGGTCCCAATAGTACCAAGTGAACTGGAAACCAGGTTGCCTCCTTATTTTCTATTTAGCATCCTATTTTTTCTAGCATGTATTTTGTTGCATATTTATTTATTATTTTGTTTTTCCAAACTGACCTTTGCCTCAAGTAGTTTTGCTTATATCCCAAATATCTGTTCCGTGTAGCAGCTGATTACATCTTTGAGTCGTCGGTCAACAGAACAATGATAAATGCAACAAACATCAAAAATGTCTATAACAAGACCCGAACTTTGTTCAATTGTCTCGGCATCCCAGAAAACACTTGAGTGACAGAAAGTTTTATTTTTCTGGCCTGATAATGCAATGTGGTGCGTTAGTGTGAGAGTGTTTGTATATTTGTATGGATATGTCTGTTTGTAGCAACTGGAACATTTTGTCAATTTTTCTTCACTGTTGCTATGTTGTCTGTTGTTTACTTTGGTTCTGGGCACAATAATGGTATAATTATGATGGAAACGATTGTGATGTTGAACATAAACCACCTGTGTGATCGACCTATTTATGCTTGATTTAAAGTTCTGAAATGTCCACGCAATAAAGCGGTTTTGTACAAAATAAATATGGTTGGTGACTTACAGTTAGTTATTAACAAAAACAGTTCCTTATTAACACATTTTAGGTATGACTACTAAGGAGATAGGGCTGTACCTGACTGCGAATTTTGTCATCTAGGATCAAACCCAGGACCTTCTTGCTTGGAAGCAGCAGTGCAATGCACACCAGTCAGTAGGTGTATAGGGGTGGTGTTAGGACAATAACTACAAATTCGGAGTGAACAAAATATATACATATTTCAATAAAATACCTAGGCATATAAACCATATTACATATGCTGCCTAAAAATATAAACACACTTATCATAAATTATTTATCTAGGTCAATAACATGTACATGCATTCTATGGTAATTTCCCATATCACTTTCTGTTTAACAACATGGTCCCAGGCTTGCACCACTACAAAACCATTACAGTCTTTGTATAAACATTTAAAATCCTTGGCAAGAAATTGGTACATTTTCATTATTCTACAATTATATAACTTGCTGAGTTGGGAAAACATGACATTAAACATTAAATATGTAAATGTTTGTCTTATGTACACTATTATATATGGCTTGACTTCTCCGCTCGGACAGTTTGACAACAACAACATAAGAACAACTACATATTGGTTCACAAGTGGTTCAGTAGGAAG
Source organism: Zeus faber (assembly GCF_960531495.2). Classification (NCBI taxonomy): domain Eukaryota; kingdom Metazoa; phylum Chordata; class Actinopteri; order Zeiformes; family Zeidae; genus Zeus; species Zeus faber. The sequence continues at coordinate 24,401,558 of NC_137195.1, read as the reverse complement.
GGATTGCATTATCGTACTCAGGAAAAAGTTCAGTCAGTCTGCTTCCTCTGTTAAAGCTGCACTAGACAGGAACGCCATCCCAGAAAGCCCTTGTTGGTGAAGCCCTTTTTCTCAGAACAACTCCGTTGAATTGGTAGCCTTTTATTTCTTCTGTCACAACTTCATGCTTTCATGAACATTGGGTTTAAGTCTCATGTCAATCAAACTACAAATAGATTAATATAGCTCCTTTCCTACATGGAATCCGTAACATCGCTAGATAGAAAATATCTGGAAAAGGCAGGAGCAGGTAGTCATTCATACATGGCCTTGTTGTGGTTCATAATTAACCCCCACATGAAAATTAACTGATAACATGTTATAATAAACCACCAATATTTAAAGTATATGTATTAAAAAAAAACTTTTAAAAATGTATACTATAAAACCCAAAAAAGGGAAATAATGAAACAACAGAAATAACTTTAGTCTCCAAAAAATCAAAAGGCTTCTTCAAATCCAGCTGAGACAAAGAAAACAGGCCAAGGTCCTGCATGCGCCCATATATAGTGCAGGGGTTCTAGGAACCATAGAAAAAACTCTCTTCCAGCAAAGGAGAGGCCGCATTGTGACAGGTTGTGTAATTGGTTCACACCCCACAAAACCTGTGATTGGTTGTTTGGAAAACTACCCCCAAAAAATGAGAACATCCACGGTAACAGGGCTGATTGGTTCCCAACACTGAAAGGGGTATAACATGTAAATGGAGAACTGGAGAAGATCTCTCGGGTATATAAGAAAGTCCAAAAGATCGGTTAGTGAGTTTGGCTCCGGAGTCCTTCTCACTGTTTATTGCAGTACTTGACACTCAGATACACAATAAACTTTTTTGCATCAGACTTTGTTCGCTTCCAGTGCTTTTTCTTCCAAGATTTTGTGGCCAGAATAGATAGAAACGTCGCCCGGAGATCCAGACTTCTTTCTAGCCCAGGTCTAGACCTTTTTTGGTCTCTAAACACATTATACATATTAGAGAGTAAGAGCTGAAAACATGTGAATGTTTTGTCGTGCAGAATAGCAGAGTTAGACCCTTAAACTGTTTCTCACCATTTTTGTGGTCCAGAAGTCCTGACTTGATGACGTGGAGCAGTAATACTTGGCATGGCTCCTCCCACACACTATATAAACACCAGGTCGGAATCGGAGCATCAGTGGTGAAATAAGCTAACAGCCCGTTGGTTGGCATAAAACGCTGTTTTGGGAATAAACACCAGGGGTTGAAGGCGTCTTCAGGGAGGCCGTGAACTCAGGCCATGACCGCCAGCAACAAAACAGAACCATCCCATTGGTTTGAATGTGCAGGGTTGGGTTATGTAAGCATTCGCAAGCAGGCCGCGGCGGCTCGACCTGCAGGAGGTGGGGAGTGGGGAGTGGGGAGTCCTGCAGCAAGACAGCGGCGCTTTGAGGAGAGCAACTAGACACACAGGACTGGGTTCAGCAGAACATTTAAAACAGGGTAGTTACTCCAATGTAAACATTTAACACGATTACAACAATTGGGCATAGTTTCAGCATCTTCAGCCCCCAGCATCTCACAACAGAGGGAACTCCCTTTTTTTTTTTTTTTTTTTTTTTTTTCAAGATTTTGAAAACTCATTTTAGATATACATAGACATTTATTTTTGCTTTACAGGGACTTTAAGTTATTAACACAAACGTTTCCTTATTGACACATTTCAGGTATGACTATTTAGAAAACCAATCAGACCTATTGAAGCTATGTGCTGATATTCTGGTATAGTAGTAACTTTTATTACCTATTATTATTGGAATTGGCCTTACCAAGCCTCAGTGATTTGCTGATTGAGATTGTCTGTGTACTGGTTGGAAATATTAGTGCAGGACTTACCGTATTCAGCTTCAACAATATGACTAACATCATATAACTCTAATAATCTATGTAATGTGCAGTTATTGCAGAATAAATTACCATTTATTCTGCAATAACTGCATATTACATAGATTATAAGAGTTATTGTAAGGCATTGTAGTACATCATAGTAAAACAATTAGCAAAAGATGTAGTGACATTCATCAGCCTACATTTACATTTTGCCTTTATTAGCTGATACTTTAAGAGAAATTTGAAACGAGTCGTCAAATTGGAACCACAATTTTTTTTTTATTAACAAATATATAAAAAATGTACAATGAGAATACAAGAGAGTAAAAGGTTTGTCTACTGAGCCACAAGCCGCCTAGAGTTGAACACCTTGACCCCATTCTGCATGGACGAGCGGGCGAACTTGGTGAGGAGCGTTCCGGTGGTCTGCTTCTCCCCACAAAGGTCCCTGAGGGAGAGCGGGAAACAGACGATGAGAGAGTGTATCCAGATTCCGAAGTCATTCAAAAACAACAGACTTGTACAATATTACAACTGAAAATACCTGAATGTTTGTCATCACCTTCTACATCTGTCATTGTAGTGGTTAATTAACTGTGGTGCTTAATTTCTGTAAAAACCTGATTCTGACTGGTAAATAGTGGCATAGACCATCTTGTGACTGATAGAGACTACAATGAAAGACTTTGATTTGGGATGATGGACGATATGTACAATTTCATTAATTATGAACAATAAATATGTAAGTCATATGGGAGGCTTTTTTTTTTTAAACTTTTTATTAACGAGGCATATTAGTTATAAAAACATTTTAAATCAATATGCTCTCTCAGTTTATTCTTTGATTTATTAAGTAGCTGTGTAATAAGTGGGATGATGTGCAGCCAGCCACAAACTAACCACACCTGACAGCATGATCAGGTCTTTCATCACTCTGAAGGAGGTTATTTTGCAATAACGAACGCTGGCTGTATGTTAACTGTTAGGTAACCCTCTCGTTATCACCTCCCTTGTGTTGTGAACAGCACAATGGGAACGACACTGACTGGATGTAGGGGGTAATGTCCTCCTCCGTCCACTTGTCCCGCAGCGTGAACAGGTGGTTGAAGCGCTCCAGCGTGTCCTCTGGAAGGTCCTCCACCTGCAGCAGAGAGATGGTCTCCGGGCGGGAGCTGCGGTCCACCAGAGCCGCGCTCTGGGAGGGTCCAACACCGGCAGAAAAAAAACCATCAGGAGCAGGAGTAAACTTTAGAAAGTAACAAACACATCATTTATGAGACTGTTGCTGCCCTGGAACGTTTGTATGCTGCGGTTGGAGAGATCTTGGGCCGATCAACAACCTCTTTTTCATTGGCTATAAACAGTTTCTCATGGGCCCTTGACTATTTATGCCAGATTTTACTCAGCCAACTGCGTGACCCCGCACAGCTTTAGTACAATTTAAAACCGCACTCTGGCAGCGTCTGGAAGCAAAGCGGGGACGAGGCCAAGCGGCGGTACAATGTACAATTGTCCGCATACTAATTGAATTTTTCTGCAGAGGCGTTCAGGTATTAGATTACGTAAGTATGAAGTCTAGTGCTAGGCTTGATGGCCACACATACCACACATATACCAAGGTGAACTGCTGCAACACCAGTCCAAAAAAATGTACATTTCACAAATGTTGACAAATCTTGTTCAAACGCATTCTATGGCGAAAACTGTTGCTGGACACCATTTTTGGTTATGGTAAAAAGTCAAGAAATGATATGCTTCCATTTTATAAGCTTGTATATAAGTTATTGTATAGGACTGTGCGTTTATTGATCTATCTATTGATCTTATTAATCTTAATAAAACAGTCCAGTGTTGGGAGTGTCTCCCCCACACCTTGAGCTGCTCCAGCCGTGTGCGCATCCCCTCCGGGACACTCTGCTGCCACACCTCCAGGAACTCCCGCAGGTGGAACTTGACGGCGTTGTGCAGCAGCAGCAGCGCCATCGCTCGGCACACGGAGTCCTCGTCCAGCGCGTAAAGCACCTGCCCTGGTTTGCCTGAGGACAAAAGGGTGAGGTAGTTTTATTTTTACTGTTCATTTATTTTTCTGGTTTACAGTACATTATAAGGCTTATATTTGGTTATTTTTGTTTATATTTATTTAATACTTCAATATCATTTATCAATATTGAGTATTGTCCATCATTTATTTTTATTTTAATTCCATGGTTTATTATTAGATTTATTTATTGTTAATTATTGTTACTGATATTGTATATTGCCAATTTTTTCTATACTAGTTATTTTTTATATGTATTGTGTATTGCAAATTTTAATATTTAATCGCTTATTCTTCTATTTTCATTCGTTAGCATGTATTATTATATTAATGCCTATCCATCAATCCAGTGCATGCTATATGTATAAAAACAATTAGGAATTTGTCCTTTTTGTACTATAAAAGATTGAAACTGTGGGGAATTTGGTCTCTTCATATAGAAAAACAATATGTGTCCCTCCCCTAGAGCTCTTCCCTGTGGCTCTAGCTCCCATTTTGATCACAAATTGCAATTCCAGTAAAACCGGAAACTTTCTGGTAAATTTTCCATGGGAGTTTAATGTCATGAATTCGGGAACTATTGTAGAATTTCAATAACAAATACACAACAAGGCATTTTTTAGTTAAGATATCCCTATTTCATTGAGCTTCAGTAGAATTGCAACCACACAGTTAATTTCCCATATGTTCCTATGGAAAGTTTCCACCTTTGAATATTCTAGAAATTTTGCAACCATTTAAACCATTGTCTCGATTATTGTCCAAAAAACAAACTCACTAAGCAAAATACATTCATAAATGTATGCAAGTACATTTGAAATGATAATGTTTTCTTACTGTTTTCAGTGCAGGGTTTTCCGTAGCAGTTCAAGCAATGCTCAATCATCTCCCTGTGGACGACAATGTGTCATTAAGAGACATCATACAATATGGCAGCAGGGTTATTAATTCCATGTTCTCTTCAAGACATATTAGCTTCAGTAGTGGGATAATAGACATATCCGTAGACTATAAATTCCAAATGTGAATGATAAAATAATAATATTAACAATAAAAATAATATAATAATAATAACAATAAATATAGCTGCAGGCAGCAATACACAGGGTCCAGTTTATTCATTTTAGGTACGTATTGTTTTTTGTGAAATGTATCACGATTTACTGAAAACAACTTTTGTAAATACTTTTTATAAAAATAACAATTTCATTTTAGAAATATATAAATACATGCTAGTTGTAATTACTACTTTATTGTACTTTATCTGTTATAATGTACAATTAGAACATTTTGTTTAATGGATTACTTGTCTATATTGTAAATGGAGACAATATTTATGTAACTTTAACATTAATTCGGCATTAGAATTATTATGGAAGAATTTGTCAATATTAAACGCTTTTTCATTAAAGTTTGTGAAGTTTAGGTGTAGGAAATTTTTTATAGATGACATACAAACATACAAAAACTATTTTATTTTAAACAATATCTTTTCCTTGTTATAACTTACCTTGTTGCGTTGAAGTACATCTAGATTATCAGTGACGGTAAGTGACGTTGTGTCTCGTACCCGTCAAGTACGACATATCCACATCGATTTAAAATATCAATCAAACAGATAATATTTGATACGTAAATGTACACGTAAATCGATCGTTGGTAACGTCAAACAAGTACAGTGACCGAGTCTACGCCGCACAGTGGACACGATCCGACTGGACATTCTGAATCGGAACCTGTACATTTATAGTAAATAATATGATGACATCATAAAGCGTGTTACTGTAAATCTCTTGTCTTTATTTCGTTCACGTATAGTGACGTGTCAGTTAACCAAGACAGCTATAGCTGGGTCAAAGTTGTTTGGTTTTTCACTAATATCCGCTCCGTATTTGGATCGATTTGGATGACATTTAAACCACAAGATCCTTGTGAAATATCGGTTTAAACAACACTTCAACCATGTTCATAGGTTCTGCAGAAGGATGTGTTCCAGATAGTGTTAGCTGGGTTGGACACATTTTGGCGTGAAAGGCATTGCACCGCGTCTGTGATATCGATCAAATTTGAAAGTCGTGTTTTCGCTAATTTCTGCTCCGTATGTGCATCGATTTTGATGAAACTTCAACCACAAGGTGTTTGTGACATAGCGGTTCAAACAAGATGTAAACTGTGTTTGTGTGTTATGCCGAAATTTGTGTTCCAGATGGTTTTAGATTTCAAAATTCCACCTATTTTTCCCAGAACAATAACAATACGGGCTGGACGCCTAATAATAATAATAATAATAATAATAATAATAATAATAATGGACCTACTTGGGCTCCAGTGGGCCTAGCTCTTCCAGACACGCTTCCAGGGGAACTTTGCTGAAGGACCAGGACTCGGAGTCAATGAGCTGACACACGTGGCCGAGCAGCTTCACCTCGTAGTCGAAGTCCAACACGCGCCAGTAGCCTGGCAGAGGAGAACAGATAGAGCGGAATAAATGAAAAAGCATTCAGTTAAGAGTGATTACACAGACAGACAGATAGACAGGTGGACTGTTCACAATAAAATATGACAATATACACTAAACCTGATAATAAAAAACAAAATATAGTACCTAAAAAAGAATAGAAAAACAATAAAAAAATAGAAATACAAGTAACCCTGTGGTGTAGGGGTGGTGTGATTTAAGCAGCCACACATGTCTTGGGTCTAGTTAATTTGGATCAGGGGTGGCCGTGCACCTGTTGCTCATAAGAGCAAACAGAGCACAGGTTAAATCACTCATCCCCACACACAGGAGAGGAGCCCTTGTCATGACATGTTTCCATCCGCTCCAGGCTTGTCCCATCTTGCCCACTCTCTACAATAAACTGGTGCGTTTCAACCCCATAGCCTGTGTCTCTGTGTCAGAGGGCCCTGAAAACACCACCTGGGTGGTTTGTGGCAGGCGGAACTGCCACAGAGCCAAAAAAGGAGTTAACCGGGAAATGTCATCATATACAATCAGAGTACAAGCAGCTGCTTTAACTAACATTTCACTTAAATACTATTTTGATCAAATCAAAAACAACCGTCTCCATCGGGACGTCCGGTCGACATATTTTACACAATGAATATTTACCGTCTGCTTTGGGTCAGAACTTAAATATCCAAAAAAAACGCCAAACTATGGATGTATGTGTCCCAACGACACATCATCTTTCTGGTTCTCCTCAGAGCTCTAGACGCTGCGTTTCTGTCTCTGCTCCGTGTGTGTGTGTGTGTGTGTGTGTGTGTTTACAAGCGCAACCTGTCCACAAGAGGGGAGGGGGGTGCTTACTTCGATATCGACAAACGTGATTGGTTAGAGTTGAAAGGTCAGCTTTAGATCGTCCAAACTGATTGGCTTTCCGCTGCAACTTGCAGAGCGCGGAAATGAACAGATCTGCGGAACTCTTTATCTCAATGATCCACCCGACACTAATTCAAATTGTGCTCTGAGGGAATTATTTTCACACTATGACTGAGTGATTTAAATATATCGGACTTCAACTGATTTTCCCGGTCAAAATCCGGCAACCACTGGATAACGGAAACGCTGTATACAAGAACTGATTACATAAAGCTTAGCAGAGAACCAGAAAGCTGAACCTAAGATGAGAAAAAAATTGACAAAAAACAGAGAAAAATAAACAGTTAACAGAATGGCAATGAATCTCAAAAATGAACAGTAAATAAATGATTACAGCAATACACGCACACCCTTACACACACACATTCTTGTACTGGTATCAAGTGACCCATGTTCCTGGTGCACTTCTGAACCAAAAAATAGTCAATTTGGAGACCAGTCCTCACCAGTATAGCGCGCGCGCGCGCACACACACACACACACACACACACACACACACACACACACACACACACACACACACACACACACACACACACACACACACACACACACACACACACACACACACACACACACACACACACACACGATGAGCGGAGGTGTATTATAATATTATGTTGATACTATGTGTACATATTTGGGACATTTCACCTGAATGCTTTGGAAAAAAAATAAACATTTGTGGGATATTATTGTCTGTATTAATCCGCCCTCAGAATTGCATTTATTTCTAAACCTAAATGTAACTGAATCGAAAGACATTTTAGATGCTACACTGACGTTAGATACACAACAATATAATCAGGGTTTGTTCTGGCATTACAAAATGAAATTGAGGACTTCCAAGTACTTTAAGCAATATATTTTCATTTTCAAGGACTGCAAACAAAACAAATACAATCATCAATCTTTATGATCTTTATCAATTAAAATATTTATATATATATATATATATATATATTTAGTATTATATAGCGATTCTGGAAAAAGTTTATGGCATCACAATTTGAATAACAAAACCAGGGAGGATATCACAGGTTTTCAATTATTGTGGTTTTTTTTCCAAGGGCTTTTCAAGCACTTCAGCAAAAAACTATCAAGGTAAACTATCTTCAAAGTATTCCAGTACTTTAATTTCTGAGGATGAAATTCAAGCACTTCAAGCATCTCAAGGACCTGGGAAGAACCCTGAACAATAGAACCTGGGAGAGATGACTGTGAAAGGGGACACCGCAAAATGTTGATGTAGGTACGCTTATTCGTTGGAATAAATGTCTCAGAACTTTGAGGACCCACAACCCACCGTCTATCTGGCAGGCGTGGATGGTCTTCAGGTGGGTCTGGATCTCTTCCTTGCTGGCCTGGATCCTCTCCAGCAGGTCTAGCATGGTGTACTGGGAACAGGGGAGCAGAGAGGTTTTAACCTTGTAGCCATTTTGTCAGCTCTAATGGTTTATTATTGTGCCCTCACTCCTGGAAAGTCCTTTACTACAATTCACAACAGAAATAATAATAAAAAATAAAAAAAATTACGGCAATAACGTCAGAAACCCTGACCCTGCATCTTGGTGGTATTCAAACTTTTTTTGCCGAGCCCCCATCCGTAGGATTTCAAGAACTTGAATTATTTTCAATGATCCTATTAGATTTAGAAACTTTACATAAACATTTTAATGATATTGTATTAGCTATGTCAAATTAGAACATCAAATCTAACAATAAATGAAGGAATCTCTGTCTGTCTGTCTGTCTGTATGTCCTTTGATTATCTTGACAACCGTTCATCCGATCTACTTCACACTTAGCGGGTGTATTGCTGGGGATCCAAGGACGTGCAGTGTGGAATTTGGTGCAATTTGGACACGCGACACGTGTAATATTAATAAACTTTAAATAAACAGCAAGCCAGCGACGGGCTGGGCTTCAGGGCTCTGTGACTGAGTCACAAAGACTGTCTTTTCCCGGACTGAATCATTGGTATTTTGTTCAAATGTGCCATTAAAATTTCTTAGAAAGTCTTAACTTTTGAATGGGCATGTGTGTCTTTCACTCTAACTGGCAGTTTCATCTTCCATTGTGGTACACGGGACTAAATCATTGACATTTTGTTAGACTGTGTCATTAAAATGTCTTAAAAAGTCTAAAATTGTGAATGATCATGCACTAGTATATTGAAGGCCTATTTTCCTGGTATTTTCTGTTGTCTTTCATTTTCTCGCACTCGCTTCCGGTTCATCCACGGCCCACTAGAGGGGGGGGGGTCGGGGGTTGAATACCACCGCTGTATAGGCTATAAAAGGGTATCAAAAATGGGTACAGTAAGTTTACTCTGTGTTCTGTGTTCTCCTCCTGGCCCCTCAGAGCAGGGCCTTCGTAGGGGTTCTCCATCAGAAGCTGTTTGAGTTTCCGCAGCTTGGGACGCTGCTTTCTCAGTTCCCAGTAGCTGTTGGAAAAGCCCCAGATCTGCAACACGAACAAATCGACGGAGATGGGACCTTCTGCACTTTTTCATCTGAAGCTAAAAAAAAAACCACTCAGAACAATACAAACTCACAATCTGGGGATCATGATATAATTACTACAACAGAAAAATAACAATATTTCGATTTTTACCTCTTGTTTGTCCCTAATACACCTGCGTAGGATTGCATGATCCACCGTCCTCCTACCTGTGTGTGCACCAGGTGGGAGGTGTCCTGGCTGCTGGACAGCTGCTCCAGGGTTTTGCATCCTGGTACAAACAGCAGCAGGTTTGACGTGTCGGCCATCTTCAAATCATAGGTCTTGTCCTCGCTACACAGCACGGCGCGCTCCTCCTTGTCCCCTCGGATAACCAGGCTAGTGTGCAAGTGGATAAATAAGATAAGGTATTAATTACCTACAGTATGTAATCACTGTAGTAACAATAATAGCAATATAATAATAATAATGATAATAATAACAATAATAGCTGCAGGCAGCCATATGCGGGGTTCAGGGTAGTCGGCCCTCCGTTAAAGTTCAATGGACGAGTGTGCTTTGGCTCTCTGTTCCGGTGTGATTTGTGATTGCAGAAGTTCATTAGTTCCGGCCTGGTTACAGTGTAATTCTCTGATCGGGTGGTGTTTGTGGCAGTGGGTGGGCTTCCTACGTCGAAACTAACAGCGGTTATCATTCTGAAGTAGGGCTGCTTGATTATGGCAAAATGATAATCACGATTAATTAAGTCGATAGTGTTCTCTGGGCGCGGGCGATCGTGAAAAATTCTAATCGGCTAGACAATTTTAACGGGCAACCTGTGACACTACAAACCGTGCACACACCCATGGAACGTGATGTAATGTGGCAAATGCGGTCTCCCCGTTACAGAAGTGCAAGATTTATTATTTACAAGTAAAATTATTTACACAAATCATCCAGTTTTTACTAAATTAAGTCCCATAGCAATGGAAAGCAACAGGGAGACGTGCTGTCTCTTCGGTGCGGGAACCATAATAATAAATAAGGTATTTATTTTGCCTATATCACTGTTGTACGATTATAGTGATAATAATATCATTCATAATGATAATAATTACTTATGTTTATGTATGTAATAACTGTAGTACAGTAGGAGTACTACTTATATTAATAATGTATTAATTAGGCATATCTATTTAATCACTGTAATAATGATAACAATAAGGTGTTAATTATCTATGTCAGCAGTTAAGTAATAATAATAAAAATGAATAAAAAAGGTTATCCAACAGTCGATCGATTATGTGGCAGTACTACTGTACTGTATGTAGCATACTGTACCGCATACTGTGTCACTGTTCAGGGTTGTTCGTGATGCCGTATTGCTGCGCGCCCTACTGTTGTATACTGTGCTGTATTATCCCAAACACTACCTCACTCTATTCACATTCACATGCCACTTTAATTCACATGCCACTTTAAATGCACATGTCTGTACATACATAGGCATATTCCCTCTATCTATTCCATTTTACTTCATTTGTATTTTTATTGTATTTTATTCCATATATTTTTATCTTATTCTATAAGTATTCAACTTACTGTATTTCGTTTTAGGAGTCAGTTAGTCGGTCTATTAGAAAGGATTTTTTTACTTTTATTTCTTTTTTCCCTAGGACAATGCGTTGCATTGCATTTCACTGCATATATGTATGGAAGTATGTATATGTGTGTGACAAATAAAAATCTTGACTCTTGAATGGTCAATAATTCCACCTCCATCAACGTCAACCATGGTATGTCTTAAAGAATGCCTCCTGCACTGACCAATAACGCAATGGGACGATTTAAAAAAAAAAAAAAAAGCAATCGCTCGGTCACAGTTACACACTCCACGCAAACGGGCCGAGCGTCTCACCTCCCGCCGGCCTCGATGTGCTGGCACAGCGCGTCATCCAGCTCCATTAAGCAGTAGTCCGCCGAGGAAACGTCCTCCCCGAAAGACAGACAGTGGACGGTCCCCTGCAGCTCTCCCCCCTTGAGTTTGGCGACCTGCAGGGTGGCCTGCACCTCCGCCAGGCTCCTCATCTCGACTCCGCCGAAGGAAGAGCGCGCCCGCGGTCAACGTTTCGTCAAAACGGAAGTGAGGTCACAGCGTCCTGGCGAAAACGGCGAAATACACTCGGGTGGAAAACGGGACGTTTTTTTTTTTTTTTTTTGCTTAAAAAAATAAACTGTGACGAAACCTCCATTCTCCATCGATTGTTATTTGTAAAAAAAAAAAAAGATGCCCTCGTTTTTTAACTTTGGTGCGACATCGACGGGAAAAAGAAACGGGACAGGGAACTGTTCGTAGTGTCACACGTTGCGGACCGGAACGACGGACCCGTCTGACGTTCACATTGGGAGGGGGTCAAATAAATTGTTGCGTGAAGATGTCTTCATAGTCCATTAAGCATGTCAAGTTTTTCTAGATCTGCTCAGGTAATTTATACCGCTCTATATCATAGGCAGCAGTATTATAAATTATGATTATGATAAGTTGATCAATAATGTGAATGAAATAAGTGATGCTATGTAACTAGCGTTGCTAATGCCATGTTGTGTGTGTTGGGAAATGATAGGTGTGTCGACCTCGCAAAATTGTGGTGGATTGTGTTCGTGTGGTCTGTTATAGATAATCCTTATTTAACGTCAGAATCCATTTGTGGCGACTCTCATTGGGAATGTAGACACCCCACCCGTTAAGGAGTGCGATTTTATTTTCAAACATTTCTCTGTCCTCTCTTTCTTACAGCAATGGGCGACATTCGCCCGTTCCTGGTTTCTGATCGACGCCAGGATGCAGCCTCCTGGGAAAGTATCTGTAATGTGCGCCATCAGGCTGCAGGGGAAACACAAACCCATCTACCATGCGCTAAGTAAGAGCGAATCAGGTTTAGCGAAAACAGCCTAAGTCCTGTCCATTATCCTCAGATAATCGTAATTTACCTCCAGCCTTTCTAGATCTGAGATTAGACATGTGATCTTCCTCGTCCGTGTTACAAGGCAACTAAATCAAGTTTCAAGATTTATATTCGTCACATGCAGTCATACAAGTATGGTGCAGTGAAATGATAAGGGGAAAACGCCAATGTCTGAAATAAATCCTGAAATAAACAAAGGAGGCAATAAATATATAATTACATTTAAATATAAATCAGTAAATATAGTTAAATACGTAAATAATTGTTTCTTATTTTAAAAAGGATGTTTTTTCAAAATACTATTGTTATTAATTTTGGGGCACTTTTATTTAATAATTTCACATTTATTTATGTAATTAAGGGGACTTACCTTAACCCTAATCCTCACAATGCCACTTTTTAATGTATTTCATGGCACATTTATTCATTCATAATGCCACATTTCCTGTCCTTGAATGCAAATGAATGTGGTGGGGTTATCGCACAGATTTAGAGCCAGTGGAGAGAGGTGAAACACCGTGCTGCCGTTGGCGCTGTCCTATGCAACACTGGTGGTGCTCAGAGCTGGTTCTCAGCTCCTGATACGTCCTCGGTTGGAATTTGCAGCCGGTAGGAAGCGGGAGCCAGTCACTGTGGAGGGCCACCACCCGGTTCCGCTTCACCAGCTGAACCCTGTGCACCACGTCTGACAGCTATTTCAACACAGTGCATGGTCCAGCCCAGAGCACTGGCTTGACAGCTTGGGGGAGAGCCCCTTCTTTCTCACTGGACAGTAGACCCACACCTGAGTCCCGGGTGCAAAGTCCGTTACCCGCCACTGGGAGTCGTAGGCTCGCTTCTCTGGGGACCCGGTGTTACTCTCTGCACCCTGGCAGCGCTTATGTTTGGACTGGAACTCCGTACCCAAGTTGACTTGTTCGGGTCGCCCCCGGAGCTGGAGGTGCGGTGGGAGCCACGCCTGGTCTACCTCCACAACCACCGTTAAAGGCTGCGGGAGGTGCACGGGTTGACCAGGCAAGTCTCAATGGACGCCGGGGCCCGACAGAAATGGGCCTACGACTCTCGCTGCTGGGAAACAGACTTTGCACCCATCTTTTCACTCTCCCCAGGTGTGGGGCTACTGTCGGAAGAGAAAGAAGGGCCTCTCCCCCAAGCTATCGAGCCAGTGGGCTGTTCCTTGCACTGTGCTGGAACAGCTGTCCGATGTGCTATACATGGTGCGGCTTCCGCTGGCTCCAACCGAGGAGGTATCGAGAGCTGAGGACCAGCTCTGACGTTAGTCCTGTTACTCCTACCACTGTTGCGGCACCACCACCACCTCTCTCCACTGGCTCTGAATATATTAGATTACCACACCCCATTCATTTGCATTTAAAGATTGAAAATGTGGCATGATAAAATAAAAGTCCCCTGAAATTAATAAAAATAGTCTTTTGAAAAAACATCCCTTTTAAAATAGAAAAATATTAATTGATTTATTAAACTATATTTTACTCATTTATATATTTATATTTACAGTTATTGATGTATTTATTGCCACTTTAATTTATTTATTAATTGATTTCATAGGCATATCAAATGGCATTCCATAGCAGTAGTCCAGTGGAGTATGTTTTACATTGTTCAGATCCAGAGTTTAGTGGAGCTATGACATGGAATGGCCACGTGATGGCAGGATACCACAAGGATCCAATAAACTTTAGGCTTCAATAAAAGTCACATTCTAAATATAGAATAATAAGAAGAATAAAAGTATTTTCCATACAGAAAATAGAATATTGATTTACCTCCTTATCGGTCTCTTATTTGGCTGAAACATTTGTCCTTTCATTTTTAATAATCCAAACACCTTTAGCCATTTGATCTCTTTGACAGAGAATGTATTGAAATTATTTTTTCCTTAACATGTACTTAATAAGATACAATTGGCTTCTCACGACAGTACAATGACTAAAAAAAGAACTGGCTTCAAATAAATGGCAGTAATTTATTATTTTCATTAACAAACATACCTGCTATTGGAACTGGGAAATATTGACTATATCAAAACTCACAATATTTGCTACAAAATGCCCTTTTTAAGATGATGCTAAGAAATATTTTGGCTATCCTTCCTCAGCATCCACTGCACTAAGAAACATTTTTACTAATCATTAAGTAATGCGGATATGATAACCAAGCAGGTATAGGTATTCATTATTCATTTCACTCTGTTTCACACAGTTGAATATAGAATATTTGATTAGGAAAATTATATTGAATTAGTCAGTTTGGAATATTGACTCACTTTACTGTAATTTTACCTTTAAGAACATTAATTAATATATCATAACATTACATTAATATATCAATATTATATTGATCTATCGTTCAGAATGGCTTGTTATGTAAATCAATTGAGATGAGAAGAAAAATACCCAGCTGATGTCTGAATCACAATGTAACAACTATTTTGAAATGTGTTAATGTGCTCTTCTTGGGGTTTGCCTTCAGTCTTGATAACAGACTGTTGTTTCTGATGCAGGTGACTGCGGGGACCACGTGGTGGTAATGAACACCAGACACATTGCCTTCTCTGGGAACAAATGGGAGCAGAAAGTCTACTCCTCACACACAGGGTAAATACAAAAAAACAATGTAAATTATTCTGACTAAAAGCTCCACTGGTAAAGTCTGTGATGCTCAGTTTGTTTGATTACTAATGGCATAATTATTTTAAGTTGTTTTGGACAAAAGTGTCAAAAGTGAGGTAAATACACAGCGACTTCCAGGATACTCTGGTTTGTGTTTAAAAACAATACCCCTCTCAGACTGCTTCCTTGCCAATAATATAATATGAAATCTGAAAACTGAGATTTATGCTAGTCTCAATTATACTTATATTGGGAGAGAGATTTTTAAGAACCCCTTTATTTTACTCATGTAGTATTTACTGTGATTCCTATGGTACATGCACAAGAAAATAAGAGAAATAAGATTTGATTTTAAAAGTGACATGTATTTAAATGTTTGCACCTTTTTTACATAGATTCAACTAAAACAAGAAAATTTAAATAAAAATTTAAAAAAGATAAATAAATAAGAACTGAAATGAAGATCTAAGACATCCTCCTGGACAGAACACAAAATTCGGCAAATCCCCCAGTTTAACAAAAAAAGAGTCCAGATCCTGTCATTTTTTGGAACTCGAACTTGATTCTAAGCCGAGTTGCGAGTAGGCCTGCCATCATCTGAGGAGGATCCACTGACCCAAGCCCTTGAATCCTGTTTATCTGGGTTTTCCATATAGACAGCTTTGCCAATCCTGACAAGAAATTCAGCAGGACGAGCACCTTCTTCCTCCTGGCTGATCCAACAACAAAAATCTCAGAATCTAACATCTCCTCCAAATCCGAAAACCACCTCTCTAGCTGTGAAAAGAAACCCACCAACCTACGACACAAAGAGGTGCTCTGTAGTCTGCTGCTCTGAACAAAAACGACATCCCTCTCCAGTGCTTGGATCTAGGTGTGCCACATCTCTGTTCTGTTCTGACAGTCAGACGGGGACACATACTTACATTCATCATCTTACTGGTCAGAAAGAGTACGGTCCTCAGGAAAAGCTCCGACCAATTAAATCTCCACCAATCTGCAAAGAGTTCTTGTTGATCAGATGCCCATCAGTTCCCCCAACCTCAGTAGATGGCCCAGCTTTACGATGCCAGCCCCATGCAGGCTGGACCTCAGGCTGGGTGATGACGGGCCCTGAGTTTCTACCCAGGGATTGAAGAACAGGGGTTCCTCAAAAGGCCATATACCTGGAGTTGCGTTGGGTTCCCGTTGGGCTTTGAAGATCTTCCAGGACTGCACCAGAGACCGGTAAAATGATGGAAATGTCATGACGGTTTCTTATGACTATATAAGGAAGGAATGTTCGTCATAGCCAAGTTGACCTGCATTCCTTAACAGAAGCTTGGCTGTATCTGACCAGCTCAGTTCCTGACAGTAAAGCAGTTTGTGTCTCTACCTGAATCCTGAAAGCCGTCACTCCGGCTTAGATATCAATGAGCCCCTGTCCTCCTTCCTGCACTGGTAGATAGAGTGCAAGCGCCTTAATCCAGTGTTGTCCAGACCAGAAAAAATCCACAATAGTCTTCTGCAATTGTTCTATTAGGCCCCTTGGTCGAGGTAAGACATTTAGTCTGTGTCAAAGGGTAGGGACAACTAAGTCGTTGGCAACCAGAACTCTCCTCCTATATGACAACTGGGGTAGCAATCATTTCCATGAAGACACCTTTTCCACTATCCCCTCCCCGATGAAAGTCTTGAATTTTGAACAAGAATTTTTCTTGGGCGATGGGTGGGGGGCATTCCTCATTGCCGAGGAAAAATCCCAAGACTTTCATCCCTTCCTTTCCGCTTCTTTCATCCCTTCACCCGGCAGGCTTGTAGCTGTCCCTCTCCACTGTCCCACCTGCAAAGCCTCGCTCTTGCTCCAATTGACTTTAGCTGAGGAGGCCTTCTGGTATAGCAGCAGGTTGTCAAATAAATCATGAACATCATCGGATGCGGATGACATCATCGCGTAGGCCGACATTACTAGTGGTGGATTGTTTTCAATGCCAGTAAGGTCAGTCCAGTTAGTTTATTTCTTATTTGGCAGAGAAGTGGTTCAATGGCTAAAGAAAATAACTGACCGGAAATGGGACAGCCTTGTCTAACCCCCCTCATCACCGGAAATGGTCTACCTAACCCACCACCCACTTTAACAAAACATGAAGCGTCGTTATACAAATGCCCTATCAGTGACATAAACCAAAACCAGAATCCCTAAGTGTAGAAAGAAAAAAAAAAAAAAAAAAAAAAGCATGGTCAACACAATGAAAAGTGTTTTCTTGATCGACATTATACATTTTACATAAATCAAAAATATCCCTCATTAAAAAGATTATCCATGATACTGTAGATCTCTCAGGCATGCAGTAAGACTGGTCCTGATGAACCAGTAGTCCCAAATGTTATTTTAGTCTGTTTGCAAGTTTTTGAAAAGATCTTATAGTCGGTGCAAAGAAGGGCTGCTGGTCTCCAGTTTTTCATCAGCGTGAGGTCACCTTTATTTCACAGCAGTGTTAAAACTGAATGCAGACAGGAAGCTGGTGGTGAGCCATTCCTGACACTCTCCAACAGCACCTCCAGCATGTCCTTACCCACCAAGTTCCAACAATGTTTATGGAACTCCACTGTAGGGCTGAATGATTAAATAAATTCAAACCGACATCGCAATGTAATTGAACGCAATTTTCAAATTGCAAAGGCTGCGATTACAAATAAATAAACAAGTGTTTGTTTGTTTTTATATGTTACATGATTGCGGCTCTTAAAAGTTTTATTTTAAATTAAATAAAAACATTTCTAAAAGGGTATTTCATTAAATTATGTCTGAGACATTGTCTGCAGTATTCAAAACTTAATTTCCTATTAGACGCATCAACCTATGATTGCTTCGAGAGAGAGAGAGAGCACATCTATAGAGATCTCTTTCCTGGTAGTTATCAATGGCTGATCACCTTGTTTCTACCGGCAAATTTATTATTTATTATAAATTATGCATATGAAATTATATCATTGCCGTAAATAAGTAATAACCTGGAGCCGCTACTTATACCGGACCAACCGCGCCACGCGAGACCACCGTGTCCAAATCCTCCATCGGCTTCCACGCTAAAAGCACCACAACAGCTTCCATGCAATTAATAAGTATAAAAAAACATTTTTTATATCAATCAGCAGCTTTTATTTAAGCCATCTAACTTAATCTAAGTGCGATATTCCAGAGAACACGGCATCAGTGCGACAAAAACCCAAGCTGCAGCAGATGTGCACAGTATAGTCTGCTCGTCGCTTTCTGTACGTAGCTCCCGATTTGCCATCTATCCGTATATATTTGTACATAATTTGGGTATAATAATACATTTGTGGTTGCAATGGTAATAAAAACATGGTAATAATAATAAATTGCAATTATTGCATCATGTTTTTCATTCCTTAATAACATAATCCTAGCAGCCTAGGATCCTAATCCTTGTGAAACTTAATTGTTTTTTTCTTTTAACAATGTGCCACCAGAGTTACTACTTGTGATTTAATTAGATTCAATGTCCTGGATTTCCTGTTCTTCTTGTGTATGGTGAACTTCAGTTTGGATGAGGAATGAGCAGTGTATTATTAGCAAAAAACCCTTATTTGCACCTTCCCCACCTCCTACCATTGATTTAAATAATCAAATTGCGTTCTTTTTCCTCCCCAGATTCCCTAAAATAATTCAAATTTTTTTTTTTTTACAAAAGACCCATCTTGCAGTCATTTGGTACTACAATTCCAGAAAGAATTATGTTTTTTGGTTGGTGAAGGACATAAATCTACTAAGACTAGTAGTAGACTGATGATCTGTAAAACCTACTGGGAAAAATGTTGCTCCTGACTAATCCGCTGTGGAAATTTTTGGTGATGTGTCTAGCCTGGCAGCACTAACCCTGTTACCCAAGACCTCCACCCATGTTGCCTTGATACCGTGGACGGTACCGCGAGTGGAGGGATCTGTGTGAACACATAGTTAAAACAAGGCTGTTCTCAATCAGCTGAGCAACGAATCGTTCCTCTTTCAGGAAGACAACCATTGCTTTATTCATCATCAACACAAAGGACAGATTCCCATGTCCCACTTCCTCCTCCACAGCCAGGAGGACCTGCTCCACACTGACGTCTCGGGCGGCTGCCCAGAAGTGACAGGCTTGGTGTACTAGACGCCATGGCCGCGACACACACCACAGCAAACAAACAGCTGTTTATCCACACTTCACAAACAGCTAATTATATAACCAAACCATACGTAATGTAGGAAAATAACAGAAAACGAGAAACTGAAGAGATCGCTGAAGTTCAGTGTCACTCACTGTCACCAGCCGCACCACTCGCAGAGAGAGAGAGAGATTTTAAAAACCTCTTTATTTAACTAATGTAGTATTTACTGTGATTCCAATGGCATGTGCACAAAAGAATAAGAGCGAGAGAGAGAGGGATGCCCTGTGGGCCCACCACCTGCACGGATAGGCGTGGGGTTGGGTGCAATGCCAGCCGGGCGGCGGGCAAAGGCGGGGGCTGGGGTCTGCTGATCCTTGGCATTGCAGACTAGTTCTAGGGACGTGGCATGTCAATGGGAAGGGTGAGAGTTCCCGGGTGGGTGTGGGGATACTCACGAGTCGCCTCTATGCGACTACAAGTTGCTAAGGGAAAAGCTCTGACTGTTGTGTGTGCTTATGCACCGGACACCAGTTCAGAGTATTCAGCCTTCTTGGAGTCTCTAGGTGGCGTCCTGGAACGGGCTCCGCCTAGGGAGTCTTTAGTTCTGCTGGGAGACTTCAACGCTCACATCGGCAACGATGGAGAAACCTGGAAGGGGGTGATTTGGAGGAACGGCCTGCCTGATCTGAGTGGATGCCTTTTCAGTGTTGCTTGGATGTAGGGTACAGTCCCTGTGGAGTGGCAGACCGGGGTGGTGGTTCCCATTTTTAAAAAGGGTGTGCTCCAATTATAGGGGTATCACACTGCTCAGCCTCCCCGGGAAGTTTACTCCAGGGTGCTGGAAAGGAGGCTCCGGCCGATTGTCAAACCTCAGACTCAGGAGGAGCGATGTGGATTCCGTCCTGGACGTGGAACAGTGGACCAGCTCTTTACCCTTGCAGGACTGCTGGGGGGTTGTGGGAGTTTGCCCATCTAGTCTACATGTGTTTTTTGGACCTGGAGAAGGCTTTCGACCGTGTCCCTTGGGGGATCCTGTGGGGAGTACTGAGGGAGTATGGGGTACCGGGGCGTTGGTACGAGCCATCCGGGCCTTGTAAAATTAATGTGAGAGCTGTGTTCGTATTCCCGGCACAAATTCAAACACGTTCTCAGTGGGTATTGGCCTCCGCCAAGGTTGCCCCTTGTCCCGATTCTGTTTGTGATATTCATGGACAGGATCTCAAGGCGCAGCCGCGGTGAGGAGAGTGTCCGGTTTGGGAACCTCAGAATTGCATCTCTGCTTTTTGCAGATGATGTGGTTTTGTTGGCTTCATCAGACCGTGACCTCCAGCACACACTGGGGCGGTGTGCAGCCGAGTGTGAAGCGGTCGGGATGAGAGTCAGCACCTCCAAGTCTGAGGCCATGGTTCTCTGCCGGAAAACGGTGGATTGCTCCCTCCGGGTCGGGTGCGAGTTGCTGCCCCAAGTGAAGGAGTTCAAGTATCTTGGGATCTTGTTCACGAGTGAGGGGGAAATGGAGCGTGAGATGGACAGGCCGATCGGTGCGGCGTCAGCAGTGATGCGGGCGTTGTACCGGACCGTTGTGGTGAAGAGGGAGCTGAGCCGGAAGGAAAAGCTCTCAATTTACCAGTCCATCTACGTCCCAACCCTCACCTATGGTCATGAGCTTTGGGTAGTGACCGAAATAACAAGATCGCGAATACAAGCGGCCGAAATGAGTTTCCTCCGTAGGGCGGCTGGGCTCAGCCTTAGAGATAGGGTGAGGAGCTCTGAGTAGAGCCACTGCTCCTTCGCGTCTAAAGGAGCCGGTTGAAGGTGGTTCGGGCATCTGATCAGAATGCCTCCTGGGCGCCTTCCTTTGGAGGTTTTCCGGGCAAGTCCAACTGGTAGGAGACCACGGGGTAGACCCAGAACACGCTGGAGGGATTATATATCCCAGCTGGCCTGGAAACACCTCGGGGTCCCCCAGGAGGAACTGGAAAACGTTGCCAGGCAGAAGGGGGCCTGGAGCTCCTTGCTCAGCCTGCTGCCACGTGACCCGGCCCCGGATAAGCGGAGGAAAATGGATGGATGGATGGATGGATGGATGGAGAGAGACATGTAGATACAGTGAGAGAGCGTTCTAAGAAATCCTTGTACTTAAACCTCCAATGTCAAAAATCGTAAATTAGTACTCGCTACAGAAACAATTCTCAATGGAACAAAGTCATTTTGGTTGATTACAAAAAGTAAGGTCAGAAGCCTTCATGAGAGAGTAGTTCTTATCTCTTGCCCTTGTGTAAAGCCAGACTTCCTTGGTTCTTGAATATCTGGTAGTTCTCATTCTTTATCAATCTGATGGAGGCCAAAAATATGACCTTTGGGCTTAGTTTGCCACACTGTGCATGATGCAACCTTTTTTTAACCATGTTCATCAACGTGACACTACATCCACCGAGTTTCAAATACATGCACTACTTCATCAAATCATTATATTCATGTTGAGGGGCCACGTTCAATTGAGTAACATTTTTCTCTCCTTTTGCTCCAAAGTTATCCGGGAGGATTCAAGCAAGTCACGGCCGCCCAGCTCCATCAGAAAGACCCCAAAGCTGTAAGTATTTTTCACGGCTGTTTCCCCCCCTTATGTTGAAACCAGCCAGAGGTCAAAAACGGTTCCCCTGCTTAGTAGTTTTCTTTAATTAAAAAATTAAACTGGCTGTGATACCTTCTACCTCGGCACCGCTGTGCAGAGGAGATTTCCAGTGGTTTGACACTTACAGAATCCTTCCGTTCTACTCGCATATTAATCCTAAAACACACTGGAAACGGGATTAGAGCACAGTAACTGGGAGCGGGTGAATGTCATTTACAGGATAAATCCTAGGGTTCTCTACGTGTTGCATATTTATGGTTTTGGGGTTAGGGGCTTAATTTCTTGGCGTCTTTATCGACACACGGTGATAACTGCAGGCAGGGCCTTCATCGACGTGACCCAGAGCTGTAACAAACCGCTGGCGTCCCCCCTCATGTGGTGAAACACAGGTAATCCCTCGCATCATTTATCCTGTGCACCGTATGACATTTTGTGTATTCTTTATATTTATTAATTATAAAATTTTTCCTTCACTTTTTTTTTTCTATTTTTTACTATTTTCATTCTACATTTTTTTCCCTCATTATTTTATATATTTTTTATGCTCATGGTCTGTCGTGAAATGCACCAATAACTCACCATTTCTGATTTTTGTAAGGTGAGGTCACGGTTTGTGAGTGCCAGTCCCACGTCGACCCGTTCAGTCGATTCCATCTGTGATGTAATTGAATTGACGTGTTTTTAAGCGAGTTGGAGGCTGCACACAGGGCTCTCTTTGTTCGCTGAACGCAGTCCGTACACATTGCATTAAATGTTCTGTTAATCTTAGATTTTTGCCCATATTGGCACACCGGAGATTTTTAAATCACAGCTTATTTAATAAATGCTCCTGCGCACGCATGCCAATATTTCTTCAACGTTTATCCAAAGAAAACTTGAATACACTCCGGCCCCATGTCGGTTCCATTCACATTGTTTTATATTGTTAAAACCAGGAAGTCGAGCACTGACGACGACGGGAACTGAGGGGAAATTGTATTTATTTTTGTTTTAATGTCTATTTTTTGGATTTTACCTTTATTTTACCAGCCTCGTCTCAAATCTCTAGATTCAAAATCACTTTTACAGGCGACCTGGCCAAGAAAGCAGCAATCCAGTGTTTTTGAATACATAAAAACATAACCTATAAAAGTCAGTGCAGTACAATATAAAACCACATTTACACCTTGAAAGTAGTGGAAATCCGGGAGGTGAAACAATTACAAACATCTCTTTAAACCTGTTCAGAGAGTTAAATCCTGCGAGTTCAGGTGATGGACGGGCCAGAGAACTGTAACTCAGTTCTTTCCTGGGGGACTTCCAACAAAATGCAGCGATTTGACCGAAGGCCATAGATGTTATGTGACCTTTGGACAAAATAGCTACATAGGTACAGTAGTTTTGGAGTCTACCTAATATGGCCTTATAAATAAAAGTAATAATGCTTAAGTCTCCTCCCTATATATACATATACAAAATATAACCATAATCTGAAACTGGCATAAAAGGGGCTGAAACAAGTTGTTTCCCGTCATTGCAGGAAAAACAACACTTATTGTGAAAATCAAAACCCAGTTTGAGCTTCATCGGTTTTACAAGACCATCTACTCTATGTGCTGCTTAAATGTCAGACACACATCGAAGCAAAAACCCAGGTAATTGAATGTTGGAACCCAGAGAGTCTGAGGTTTCAACTTGGATTCTGAGAAAAATCATCAGCTCGGTCTTCTCCGCCTGAGTGTCTTGTTCGGCACAGGCCGCGACTCGGATTTGGCCGTTCAATGCGAATATGAACGGGACGCGGCGATCGGGGCGCACGCGGACAATTCACACATATAAAAATATATTTATAATTCCTCGTTGAAATGTCATCCCTGTGCATTTATTAAGCTTCTGTTTCATCCTGTTATCGTAGTGCACACTGACTGACGGAAAAAAGAAAACGAATAAAGTGCTGCCACCCCATCGGTAAACCACTGTGCCACGGTTATACGTTTTCACCGCGGTAAGAAAGAATTCATACCGTCACAGCCCTAATCAACGGTCTGTTTTTTTCGTTTCCATGTGGCGAGCCGTCGAACGAAGCCCATTGACCCCTACTTTGTTCCCAACCCATAAATGGTCATAAATGAAGACAACACGACGGCTCTCCGTGAGCGTTGTAATCAGACCTCTGGCCACAGGCTTGTGTTCCGACTGCGGTTAGCCGGGCAGATGCAGCCGCTTGTCAGATTTTGCCTCATTGCAGCATCCCGAGGCCAACGCTGTTCTTTTCCTTTCCTCTTTTTCTTTGGTTCAACGACGGCGTCCAATGCCTACCTCCAAGTTGAACTTGCTCGCTTAACCTGTTCGTCAGCTCGAGCCCCTCAGAAATAGAATACCGTGGCTTCAAAAGTCCCCGAAATAAATAAATAGACAGCGCTCCCGTTGAGTTGCTTTTGATTCCTTGTGAAATCAGCGCATGGGCTCGGTCCAAGCGTCATGAAGTATTTCCTTCATGTTAGGGGGGGGGAGAGGAAAACAAAATGAAAAAGCCAAGTATCCTGTTACATTCAGCCACAGGGACGACCCCTCACGCCTCCGCTCATACGCCCAATCGTCTTTCCTCCCTCCAGATAGTGAAGTTGGCGGTGTACGGCATGTTGCCCAAGAACCTGCTGAGGCCCAACATGATGCAGCGGCTGCACCTCTTTGCCGATGACGTAAGTCTCTCTCTCTTTCTCTCTCGCTCTTTGGCTTTGACACTCTTCTCTCGTTGTCCCTTGGTCTATATCCTTTCTATATCGGCGTTCAGGCTTACCAAACACTATGTCATATTGAATTCCTAAGTATAGAGTCCTGCTGAGGTTCTAGTTGGGTTAGAGCCATGTTTAAGTGTTTAATTGACACTGTTTTCTCTGCGATTTTATCATGGCTTTTTTTGACCTGGTTTTCACCTTTTCATTTCTTTTCATACGTTACATTATGTATTTTATGCCTGACGTGAGGACTTTGAATTGCCCTTGTGTACGAAAGCAGGGGGTCTGCCAAATCTTTTATCTTAGTTTTGTTCTTGAAAACCTTGTTTTATTTGTGAAACTAGAGAAAAGGTGGATTTCACCCGTTTTTCTCGACACACAGGCCATCAAGGACCAGCTCGAGATGGAAAACCACCGTACTAAGAGTAGTCAAACCCGGAGCAGATGATACTAAGAAGCCTAAACAGCACTTCAAACCCTATTTCAGATTTATAAAACCTTTGTTCTCTTCGTGGAAAAACAGGAATGTGGATTTCACACAGACTGCTCTGTCTCGCCAAGGCACTATGGGATATTTAGCTTTTAGTTTCATTACAAGCAGGAAACGACAAGATATAAGTCTAAAATAAAAACACACCTATTCGAGAGACGCTGCACAGTGGGAGGGAGGGGGCGGAACCGTCTCTTAGTAATGGTTACTCTTTTAGTTTCATACAGGTAGGAAACTAACGAAAATAAATCTAAAAACACCGGGGAACCATAAGCATCATAAAGCATATGAATAGGTCAATAAGGAATAATAAATATGTTATTATAGGCCACACAACATTTTATAACAAAAAAAAAAAAGCTAGGGGGTCCCTGCTCTGTCTCTCTATGCACCAAGGGCTGCAGGCTGAAAATGGTTGAAGACCCCTGACGTCATGTAATGTCAGCCTCCCTTAGCTTGCCTTGTATAAACTCCACAGCCACCGTGAGAAAGCTTGATCAAAACTCTCTCCACCGCATTACCTAACTTTTTCTAGATGTCTTTTTTTACATAATGGAGGTCGCGTTGTACCAATCTGCTCTAGTTCAGCTGCAGCAGCGAAGCGTCACGTTGCAAACACGCTCCGATGCTGCGCAGTTCATCGGCAGATATTTTCCCCCTCGGATCGTTGCTTTTGCTGCCTGAGTCAAAGCCTCCACGGGCGTCACCTAGGATGGAGAGACGCTCAAGAGTTTTCCCTGCGTGCGCTCATCATTTTCCTCCGCACCCGCCCCGTGTTCTCCAGGCGCTGCCGGAGGAGATCCTGGCCAACCTGACGGAGGAGCTGCCCCAGCCCAGAGAAATCCCCCGGAAGCTGAGCGAGTACACGCAGGAAGAGGTCGACGCCTTCCCCAGGCTGTGGACGCCGTATGTACACCTAGATACACACACAAAGGATTTATATACACAGCACAGTGCACATACATGTTTCGTTTCGACACACACACACACACACACACACACACACACACACACACACACACACACACGAAAGCTTTATTAAACACACTATTCTTTAAGATCGGTGATTCACATGCTTCTTGTTCCCATCTACTTTTTCACTCACCATTAGGAAGGAATAATGCACAATACACACACGCACACACACACACACACACACACACACACACACACACACTCTCTCTTCAGCTCTCGAGGCCTGTACCAGCCCGGGACAGCCAGAAGGGGGGAATCTTGAACTATGTAGCAGATCCATAACTTCAGCAGAGGTTTACAAATTGATGTGACTCGCCAGATCTCAGGCTGGTTCCTATTGAAGTACTGCCAGAGTGCCCCTGAGCTATAGACTCCAGCTCTCTCGTAATTGCAGATTAAAGAAAATATACAGTAGTGTTGTCTCACAAAGGTTAAGCTGTGTTTATCCGCAATATTCTGGTTCTATCGGAGTCTGTGTGTAATGAAGATAAATTATAGAGAGCCGGACTGTCGAGACAAACCGGTCTTTGATACTTTAGAGTCTAAACATGAAGTCCTGCAGGTGCTTGAAGTGCTTTAATTCCAGCCCTCAGAAATCCTTGGGGGAAAAAAACCCAATTGTGAATCATTGTGATTGTCAACCTGTAATATTGCCCCTGGTTTTGTTACTCAAATCGTAATGTAATAAAACATTTTTCAGAATCACTTTTCGACAGATTATGCCAGGGAAATGTCAATTTAATCCAACATGCTTGGAAATAGTCACTTATAATAGCAGATGACAATGAGATTATTTATATATATACATTTTTGTTTGTTTGTTTATTTACACTGTTTACTACTAAAATAAATAATAGACATTGAGACTAATTATATTATATTTGAATTAATAAATATCACATTAAAAATGGATTATATTTGTTTTGTGTGAGGTCCTTGAAAAGGGAAAAAGATTGCTTAAAAAGTACTTGATAGTCCTAAATGACAAAATGATAGAATGTCGTTTTGTAACGGCAGAATGAACCCTGGTGAATACAGAATGAATGAGGATAAAAA
Source organism: Zeus faber (assembly GCF_960531495.2). Taxonomy (NCBI): domain Eukaryota; kingdom Metazoa; phylum Chordata; class Actinopteri; order Zeiformes; family Zeidae; genus Zeus; species Zeus faber. Next base: position 24,374,193 of record NC_137195.1, on the reverse strand, counting down.
TCCGACTTATCTGTTCTCTGCAGATCAGTTATATATAATCTGATTTACTATTGTCAGGTGTAACTTCCCCTTCAAATTCCTGAAGAGAAACGAGAACTGCACGGCAGTAGCACATGAGGATGCATCGAACAATCTAGAAAAACCAATAGAATCCAATGGAAAATTAATTTATTTTAATCCGCCGCCCCCGTGTTTTTTTTGTTTTGTTTTTTTCATTCGATTTTATTTTATTTTACGTATTTATTTTCTCACCTCGCCACACTTGACAAAATGCAAGAGAGCATGAGATATCCGCCCTAATCAGATTCATGGCTTTTCCTGGGCGCGGTGTTTTCCGCTTGGAGATTAGATTGACATTGAGCGTGACCCGCAGCGCGGCGACGTGATAATGTAGTCGCGTCCCGTTTGAAACATCACCCCGACGGGTTAACCGAGATACATCCAGAAAAATGACAGCGCATATATTTTCGGGATGGTATCTGTGGTGGATGTCGAGTCCATAATTGTAGATGTGGCACCTCGGCGTCCGAGGCGATGGTTCTGGAATATTGAACGGCACAAAGTTTTTGGAACGTCGTCGTTAAACTAGTTTATACTCTTTTAAACAATTAACCTGCATGTCCCGCCCATTTGAACTCCGTTGTACGGAGGTCGGCAACGGTTTTAACGGTCCGACGATAAAAAACATAAATACGGCCTGATGTATTTATATTTATCATATCTTTAACTGCAGTGAACTACTCCATTGAGGTTAGGCCTATGTTTCGTTTCACCGTAATACCTTTTTTTCGCCTGTACAGGCTCGACACACACGCGCACACGCGCACGCACACACACACACACACACAGAATGATGGATTTACTTATTTAGTGCTATCCCTGACCCCTGCAACCCCTGCTCATCTCGCGTGTGTGTGTGTGTGTGTGTGTGTGTGTGTGTGTGTGTGTGTGTGTGTGTGTGAGTGAGGGATGCAACGGTACAGAGTATGTTATCGAACCCCTCGGTACGCACACGTGAACCGCAAGTATAACGATATCACGGTAGAAGAGGCTTTGGCGCAGCGTGCAGCGTGCTGCTTCCCTGTGAATCCACTGTTGGCGCTCCATGTGCAGCATTTCACTATTTTTGCAAGGTCTATTATTTATTATTATTATTTTTTTCAACAGCGCGATGCTACGTGAGCCTTTTACATAGAAACACAAGATAAAATTACATAGAAATGTTTTTCTAAAGAGTGCAATCAATTTAAATGTATTTTGTGAGTCTACATTGTAGCAGAAAGCTGCAAAGAGCTGCTGTTTGATTTGTTTATTGATCCAGACCCGTTTCAATTACAAAGAACAAACATATATGTAATTAATGCAATACAGTACAAACATATCCCACTGACTAGTTTCAACAGATACAGTGGAAGCTCACATTTCAATTATACTTTGGCGCTTGGCGGGATTCACACATCCAGCTCCTCTGGGTAATTTCAGGGTTGCGGTGCATAGATGAAAGCAGCTTTAGACTCTCCCCCGGGGACCCGCCCCCTAGACACCTGGGCCAATTACCCACTAGCCTGTACACCTCCCCTCCTATCAGATGAACTTATGCAAATTATAACAACCCACCAATGAACACTACTATATATATATACAAAATGTAAAAAGTTCACGCTACAGTGATATTATATCATGAAAGTAGGGCATTTAAGTAGAAGCATGCAATGGTGATTTCCTCATCTCAAACTATTTATTGAAACAAAAGCCAACAACAGTGGTGGGTTTACCACAACAAAAAATGTCAACGTCTCAATAACTTGTCATGTGCCCTCGAGCATCGATTACAGCTTGACAACCACATCTCATGCTGTTCACAAGTCGACTTATTGTCTGCTGAGGCCTGGCCCCCCACTCTTCTTGAAGGGCGGCCCTCAGGTCATTGAGGTTCTGGGGTACAGAGTTTTGAGCCTCTACACGGCGACTCAGCTGATCCCATAGGTTTTCAATGGGATTCAGGTCTGGAGAAAGTGCAGGCCACTCCATTTGAGGTGCCCCAGTCTGCAGCAGCCGTTCCCTAATGATGCCACCTCCATGAGCTGGAGCATTGTCGTCCATGAAGATGACAATGACTGGATAAATGATGTTATTCGGGTAGTATGGCCTTGTCACTGTACCATTCACAAAGTGTAGGGCAGTTCTGTATTGACTAGACACACCTGCCCACACTGTAACACCACCACCACTAAAGGCTCGTCTGGTGACAACAGTAGCTGATGCATAGCGCTCTCCTTGACGTCTCCAACATCGTTGGCGTCCATAATTTCTGCTCAACGTGAATCGACTTTCATCAGAGAACAGCACTGAGGCCACTGGTGCCTCGTCCAGCGGAAATGCTCCCTGGCCCGTGCAAGACGATGATGCCTGTGCCTGGTGGTGTGGTCAGGTACCATTGCAGGTCGTCTAGCACACAGACCACGCTGATGTCAACGGTTTTGAATGGTCGGATGTGACACTCTGGTGTCTCTCACCTCCCTTAAATGTGCCTGGAGTTGAGTGGCATTCATCATCCGGTTCCACAGGGCACTGTTCACAATGAGGCGCTCATCAGTGTGGGATGTGGCCAAAGGACGTCCACTTCTATGCCTTTCTGTGACTCTTCCAGTCTCTGTATCTCTGTTGCAACCTGCTGATGACACTCTGTGACACTCTAAGCTCAATGGCCACTTCCCTCTGAGAACATCCTGTTTGAAGCCTCACAATGGTGAGATACTGTTGATCAATTGTTAGGTGTCGTCTTGGTCTCATGATGTCAAAATGTGAACAGCATGATGAAGAGGACTGTTTAAATACCAATTCTAATTGAACCAGGAAATGTATTGGTCGATTCATGGATCAAACACCTGTTGTGAATTTTGTGAGAGAACAGCAAGTTGTGCAAAAAGTACTGAAACATTGAACAGTTGGACATGTGCATTCAAAAGTTTAGAGAAGGTTCATCATGCATTTTAGGTTCATCCTGAAATTTCACCCGAAAGCCGAATATCCCTAACTTTGTGTGTGTGTGTGTGTGTGTGTGTGTGTGTGTGTGTGTGTGTGTGTGTGTGTGTGTGTGTGTGTGTGTGTGTGTGTGTGTGTGTGTGTGTGTGTGTGTGTCTGTGTGTCTGTGTGTGCATATATGTATACTGTATATGTATGTATATATGTGTGTGTGTGTGTGTGTATATATATATTTTTTTTTTTTCCTTTTTATATATATATAAAGATACCGAAACGGTACTATTACCATGGCCCAAAAACCGTGATACACACCGAACCTTGGGCCCACTGTACCATTGCATCCCTAGTGTGTGTGCATGTGTAACTGTGTGTGTGTTCACTCATTGCTGTCACTGTGTGTGTATAGTGATGAATGAACCGCTTCATAATGTTGATGGCTTCAATCTTGTCAACCAATCAATGCGCCCGCTGTCCCTGCAGCCAAGGGCAATCGGTTTTTTTTTCAACTTTATTTTATTTATTTATGAGCAACACGGACCTTTGCATGGTTAATATTCACAAGGACCCCCATCTCTACATCATTTTAACAACTGTGTGTTGTGGTTTGGGTCTTCAAGGGCAATTCAATCATAGGCCTTTATTAAAACATAATTAATATTCATAAAAAAAGAAAACCTTGGCGAGCAGATGGATAAGCGAATAATTATTATTGGACATACCTTTCACACATACACACATACACACACACACACACACACACGCACATTCATAATGACGCTCTATTAGCGAGACAAACGCGTGCAGGGTAGAGAGTAGAAAAACAGATGCGGCGGTCTGCCCAATCTGCTCCACAGAAGAGGAAGATCAAATCTGTCTGGTTTCTCTGCTCCCGCTCTCTCCCCGTTTGCTCCCTTTCCCCATTTTCTGTGCGTCCGCCGGCAGTCCTTGATATTTATTTCCTTATATTTATTTTTTTTCTATCTCAGACCCCAAGACTACAAAATGAAGTGAAGGCTGGAGCCCCCGCCCGAGTTTGACCACCAACCCCCCCCCCTCCGCCCCCAGGCCGGAGAGACATCGCGTCACCCGCCGGAGAGACGGCACGGAAGTCCGTCTCAGCTCGGAACAGAATCGGTTTGAAAACTTCATACGGGAAAAAGTCGACTTTTTAATGTTTCTCTAAACGGGGAGGGGAAGCATTGGCTTCAGTGGAACTTGGGTCGAGACTCAAACCTGCACGGACCTCTCTGCTTTTCTTTTGTATCTTCTGTTCATGTCACGTCTATATTCCTTTGTCAATTTGTTGTTATTTTACTTATATTTTATATCGTTAAACCGAATAAACACATCGTCCAAACCTCTTGTTCAGCAGTGATTTTCTTTTTTTCTTCTTCTCCCCCTTCTTGTTATGAATCACTTCATTTCAGACACGTCGCGTTAACGTTTCAACAAGCTACTACTGTGGTACGCCATTTTTTTGACCATATAAACTTTTAACACCCAACTTAACAACGCGGCACCTCGTGTCATAACGGTTTTATTAGGTATAAAAAAAACAAAAAAAAAAAACAAGAAAAAAGAAAAATAAATAATATTCTGTTGTGCCAAGGGGTTCGGTGGTGAGGCGCATTCCTTGGGGAACTGGTTTTCGAGTCCAACTGTTTTCAGTTCCAAACAGACCAAAAACATTTGTCATGTTTATTCATTTGAATTTCCTTTTTTTTTTCTTTTTTTTTTGTAATTGATTTTTGTCTGGGGCAGCAGTGCAAGTTGGACAGACTTTCACACTTGGTGGGGTGAAATCCTGAACTCTTCTTGTTTCTCGACCAGGCCAGACTGGACCAATCACTCCCAGGAAGCGACAAACTCAATCCTCTAAACTTGGAAGTCGACCCGAGCGCCCGGTTTGGACAAAAGTGGCCTTGAAGCCGTAGACGTCAGCAAGCAGCTTCCACAGTGAACAGGCCTCGCTTTGCATAAGGATGTCGGACAAACAGGAAGAACCGAATGTGACGGCAAGATGAGAAACAACAGATATGCATCTGAAAACTGATCAAACCTTTCTCAATCATTAGGCGAACCATAATTTGGGTCTAAGATAATGACATATTGAAGGACAAAATCACAAAAACACATTTTCTCGTATAAAAAAAACGATACATTGAAAATTATTCCGTTCCACGGTGTTAAGATACCGGTAAAATCTAAAAACAAAACTAAGATTGCTTCAATGTAGACATGATCCCCATAATGATTAAATGCAACTGTTGTTGTTTCAGTCAACATGCAAAGAAAAGCCACATGGCAAACACTCAAATATTTGAATTAACACTTTGAATTTTTACACATCAAAATAAACGAGACGTAGCGGGGGAAACAAAAACGGTGGCTTCCAACAGCCTGTACAAATTCAACATCATTATGCTTCCTTTTTTTTTTTTTTTTTTTTTAAACCAGCTACAAAACGAAACAACGTAGAAAACAAAAAACAAACAAGAAGCATACGTCCATTTTTATGCTCAATCGTGACATGCAGTTTCACAACAAAACAAGCTTTTTAGCGCTGAAGTCAGCTGTGGATGGTGGATGGACTTTACTTTTACTTTTAAATCTCCACTCAACGGTACAAACAGAAATCAGGCACTTTTTCAGACCGCCCCTTCTCAAGAGTCAACTGGGCTGTTTACAATGCTAGTGTGTGTGTGTGTGTGTGTGTGTGTGTGTGTGTACACTTTTACTATACTTGTGAGTGTGAGAGAAGAGAATCGTATAAAAAGCCCTCCCGATTGCATGTCCCTGTATTACGAAGTATTGAGATTTTATATTGAAAACTTGGGAAACAATGAAAAACAATGGTCCTTTCCAATGAGGATGCACACATTATGAGCCTTCTAAAGATAATGCACATGAAGTCTTAACAAGTTCCATTTCAAACCATCGTAGAAATTGCATTAATTAAGATAACCATCAGAAATACAATAAATACAAGTTGATTGACTCACAGTTAACATGTACAATGTAAATATCAAATATCGGTGTGCAGTTAAAAAAAAATCAAATAAAATCACAATACTTAACTGAATCATGAATTTTTCTCCCATTCAGAGTGCTGTGTGTGTGTGTGTGTGTCTGTGTGTGTGTGTGTGTGTGTGTGCGTGTGTGTGCGTGTGCGTGCGTGTGTGTGCGTGCTCGCAATGTCTGTAGAATCCTGTGTTTCGGAGCTTCTGGAGCCCTTGCGGTGCGTCCCGACCGTCCCATCCTTCCGTCCTTTACGCCCGTTCCTCCTCGCTCTCCTCCATCACGACCACATCGTTGCCCTCCGACGTGGCCTCGACGTGGCGGGCGAACCGCTGAGCCACGCCCGGCGACCTCAGCTCCACGTCCTCCGACTGGTAGCCAGCCCTGGGGCGGTACTGGTGGCTGCCGTAGGGCTGCGGAGCAGCCTGCCTGGGGTAGTGCTGAGGCGGGTAGCCGCGGTAATACGGGTCTCGCTCTTCCTCTTCCTCTTCTTCTTCCTCCCCGTCTTCCTCCCCCTGGTCGTTGTTGTAGGCCACTGCTTCAGCGTTGTACGGCTGATTGTAGGGCGGGTTGTAGGGCTGGTAGCCACCATGAGGCAACGGTTGGACTGGGATTGGATGGTGGGGATATTCTGGAGTCAGTGTGGGGGACATATGCAAACTGCTACCAGAGCTACTCCTCAAACAACTGCAATTTAAGGACTGATTCGAGGAGGAATTCATTTGTTGTGGTAACAAGAGTGTCGCCTTCAATGCCACTACGGCCACCGCTGGGCCAGGGATTGGGTGTAACAAGTCTGTTGTTCGAAGGGTTTAAGTTACTTAGCAAGATGGAAAGCAGGCTCTTGAGAGTCTAAGCGGCAGCACAGAAGCAGAGAACAAAAGACGGATACAATTTGTCGGGTTGAAACCCCAGAGAGTTAAGCTCGCACGTAGAAATTGAATGGAAACCTCGGCTTGTTGTACCAATTGAAACGAATGTCTCTCCTGTTTAGACTCCCTACCGGGCAGGTGGAGTTTGTCTAGGTGCTGAGGCAGAAAGTCACGTGCAGCCATGCAAGCGTAGTTGAGCGTTAGCGCGTCGGGCATTAAGCTCGCTTTGCGCTGGGAGCAGAAGAAAAGCCTAACTGGCGGCCTGACTACCTGCTACGTCCTCTGACCAGCAATGGACAGAGGGCCCGCCGGTTTCAGAATAAGTGCCGCTTGACGAATCATCTTCAAAGCGCCGGCGCGTTTGGCTGACGTTTTTACGACATGTTTTGGTTCAAGGAGACGAGCTAGATTCCTCTGAGGTAAAGAAAGTTGAAGCAGCAAAGCGTTGCGCAGGCAAAAATAAACTTTCTTTGACGGATGACATTTCACGTCGGCGGTGGTGATTATCAGAGTGGCGTAGCATCAACCGATTGGCTCTGCGCGGGAAGGCAAGTTGATCTCTAGGTGTAAACAGACAGGTAATAGGACCGGCGTCTTGAGGGGCCACTTTCAATGAAAGGAACACCATCTGTCTTCGACTGATGGTGGAAATGAGCCCTCTTTTCTATAGCGAAGGAGCTGACAGGAGACCAGGGAGCAGCACAGGCCTGAAGTTCGTGAAAATCCACTCTAGGTACAAAAACGAATGCTTGGGATTACAAGAAGACGTCGGTGTTTGAGGTCCGCATCCACAGACAAATGTTGTCCCGCTACCGGTTTGTTGGGGTCCGAAGGTTGAGCACAAAATGTGTCAGAAGTAACCGCCCATCCCTTAAAAACACAGGGATTTTATTTCTTTGAGTCCATCGGTTCCCTCGACATCAGTCTTTTAATGGAGAGAACAGAGTCATGGGGGGAAATTAGGGGGAGAGGAGCAGGAGAGGAGAACTGTTGGAAGTGCTATGAGAATGGTCTTCAGTAGTCATTCTCATAGTCCTGTGGACCTTTGGCCGCAAAGAAGAGAGGAAGACCCCGAGGGAGAGAGAAGAGGAAATTGAGGAGAGAAAAGGAGGGAACAGAGAGAGAGAGATGTTACCAGTGACACCGCTAACCAGAGGTTAGTTACCGTCAGGCCACATTGAGCAGAACCTTCCAGAACAATGAGTCGTGCTTTTGGTGTTAGAATGTTCTCCCGGAAGAGAGGATGATGCACAGTTACCACCCGTATCAAACCTACGTCGAACAACAAATCTGGAGAGCAGATTTACGCTAAAAAGATTCACGCGGTCTGGAATCCACCTATATCAAACCGAATGACCATGATGTGTGATGTAATGTCTCCTGCATTTTGAAGCGATGTTTTAAAGTATCGTTTCTCAGACATGGGTCTGGTTGAGACGACAAGGCCTCGCCGGTATGATGATACCAATATAATCAAATTGTGCCTATGTGTGTATGAACGAGTGTAAGATCATAATGTGGATGAATACCTTCAAGCTGTAGAGTTACGCTCACTTTTGAACCCCACAGTCTGTGTAAAACCTCCACAAAAGTCGACAAAAGAGAATACTCCCCGACAAACGACAGGGTTTTTACAAGGACAATAATCTAAGAGCCTGCGGTGGCTGGGAACAGACTTTTTAAAGGCTTTATATGAGAAGAAATAAAGATTTTTATAAGATGGGCAAGACCGTCCAGGGCCGGACAGTTAAACCAGTTTGTCGGTGAAAATTATTCAATTTGAAAGAACAAATGTCTGAATCAGCTCCTCAAATAAATAGTAACAGCATTTGAAGTTTGTCCCGAGCAAAGTGGGTTTTGCTGTTTTCTACTGAGTTGAGAATCAATAAAAAGCAAGGGCAAACTGAGCTCCATCTTAATATGAGAAAGAAAGCTTGTTTTTCTAACTTTCCGAAAATTTTCCTTTGCTGTAAATCCGGAGAATGTCTGTTGTTAAAGCATCAGAATCAGAATGAATGCATCAAAGTCTGTGGAGCACAAAGTGTTTTTTTTCTCAGTCGGGTTTGAGTTCATAGTTGACCAACTCTGTGTTTTGCGACTCAGTGACCACTTTATGAGGTATACACGAGGTATATGAGGTATACAGTATATGAGGCTTGTTGACTCAAATTGTCTGCTCCACCAAACAGAGTCAGGATCCTAAGCATCCAGACAAGGATACTTGTTGGAACATTACAATGGGCCGGCCGTCTGATCTTGGCGCCTTTGACCGCGGTGTGGTTGGTGGCGTGGGACGTGGTGGATCCCATTATCTCGGAAACAGACGCACTTTTGAAATGTTCAGACCCCAAATCCTCTGTAGTTTAACCTACGCAGAATGGTGCCCCGAATAAAATCGAGCGAGACCACCTTCATCAAAGAGGTCAGGGGAGAATGTTCAGCCTTGTTAGCTTAGAGAAATGCCACCAGTGCTCAAATAACATAAAAGAACCGCAGGGCCTCCGACGCTGTCTGGGCTACAGCAGCAGAGGACCACGCTGGGTTCAGAAAGATGAGGCTTCAGTAGGCATCTGATCACCCAAAGCATTGGACCATTGGAGTTGGTACGGCAAATCCCAATTCCTGCTGTGGTACGCAGATGGTGGCATCATAATTTGGCGTCTGGTGTCTACACTCGGGTGGTGAGGAGATTTTATCGACTCGCATTAGGCCCCCCAATGGACATTTACCATTATTTTAAAGCTACAGCGTGCCTCAGCGTTTGTGGCTGACCATCTACAGCCCTTTGAGCGCCGTCTTTTTCAAATGGATACAAATGGATAATGCACCGTGCCACACCGAATCACGCATCATCCCAAGCAGTCACCAACGTGACTTCTGCACAGTCCCCAGATTTCAGGAATGTTTCCAGCATCATTGTTAAATCCATGCCGTGAGAAATTCTAGCTTTCAGGAGGCAACTGTACTACCTAAGTACCAGAAGGGTGCACCTAATAAAGTGGTCGCATGGTGTATATATAATGTACAGTATTTACACTTCAGTGTCTTCGTGTAGCTCCCTAACTTTGTGTGTACTGTTTCCAACTGAGGTGTTTGCAGCCTTTTCCGTGCTACCCCCAACACCTCAGGAGCTCTCTCAGTTAGAACAGTGAGAAAAATACTCGTACTTACCTCCAACGTTGTACCCCAGACAGGAGTTCTGGTCACAGTAGCCCGGCGGGCCGGTGGGTCCGATGGTACCGGGAGGCCCCGGTCTCCCTGGGGTGCCCTGGTTCCCGGGCCTGCCAGGGGGGCCCTGGCTACCTGTCCTACCTTCACCTGGTAGCCCTGAGGAAGGAAGCCTAACCAGTTAGAGGTTTAAGAGAATTTTGCCCTCAAAGGCAAAAGGTTTGGTTCACTCAGACAACTCTTAAATACTTCCAGGCAACATACAACACACAACCCATATTCTCAATGTGCTGTCATTTCCTTTTTAGGCAAATGAGACCAGAGACCAAAGACCAAAACAAAGGGCCGGGGGGGGGGGGGGGGTACAACAGAAGTGAGCGTCAACCACGATCACGTCATTGCACCATTGAAAGTCAGACCGTTTTCATGAAAAAGACATCTGAGTCATTTCCCTCACCATTGCCGCTACCAGACATCTGACAGCTGCTTGGAAATTGTGTGTAATTTGACTGCAAATAAGCTCTTGAGTTTCATATTGTTTCGGTGGCATTAATAAGGTAATAAAAAGTCTGCAGACTCCCCGACCCAGCATGTCGCCGCCGCATTGCTGCGACGTGGAAGGTCAGAGGGTGAAGAAAAGCTCTGGAAGCAGCGTGGACGTTGAAAGGGAATAAGAGGCTTCCAAGCTGAGTTTCCCCGCTATTTCTCTTTGAACCCCAGAGCTCTGTGTGCTCTGTTTATTCTGGAGGAACTGCCCCGTCAGGACTTACTGTAACAGTCGGCAGAAGTATGAAATCAATATTTTGAAGGGGGTCATTTGCCAAGCACTCAATTATTATCCCGCAAAAATTCCAGCCCTGTGTAGCGGGTAAGATATAGGCAATCTGCCTCGTCCTTTACTTTCTTTTTCACAAATGTGATTTTTCAGAACAATTGTTTGATTACTTTGCGGTTTCCGGGGGGTGGGGGCGATTGGCTTTTTCTGTGCTGGCAGTGCAACAGAAAACAAAGTTTATTTTTCAGTTAAACCTGTAGTGTTTTCTTTTTTATAATGTAAATATGAACTGTGCGGGCCATAGATCACTCAATACAGAGAATTGTATTGAATGTGAAGATAGAAAAAATGCTGAATAATTCTTTAACCGACATTCTCTGATAAATATAACCAATATTTGGAGGAAAGGAAATGGTAAAATTGTTCAATGGGTATCTGTCTGTCTGTGTGTGTGTGTGTGTGTGTGTGTGCGTGCGTGCGTGCGTGCGTGCGTGCGGGCATTAGTGTTACCTGGGGGTCCCGCTGGTCCTCTCGGTCCCTGATTTCCAACCCCTGGACTCCCTCTTTCCCCTTTTTCTCCGGAGAGACCTGGAAAACCCAAACAGCTCCTAAAGTTTAGTGTAAAGAACTTACATTGTACCTCAGGTGTCATATAACATTTTCATACTTTGGCATACGTTACCCTGTGTGGGCTTATTAACAGCCATATGGCAATATAACAAAATCCCACTCATATCCCCATACGCTTAAGGGAAACACGTTTTGAATTTTACTTAAGAAGGTTATTCCAGTCTAATAATAACCTCTTTATAGTTGTTGTGTTTGTTCAGGGAACAACCATTTGGCTTATGAAAGTTTTACCATCTTCCTGCCTAAATAGCTGCTGTGGTCTTTTATAGAAGGAGTTGGGTCCTGTAGTTTTTGTTAATGGGTTCTATATATTTGAAAATGTGCTCAGTGGGTTCAGTTTTTTTTTTTTTTACGTGTTCTATAGCTTTATGGGTGCTGTTGTTTTGTAAATGTGTTATGTAATGTTGTTTTTGTTAATTCGTAGTTCATAGGTTTAGCAGGATTTCCACCAGAAAAGTTGTTAGACCCGGTGGCAAGTATAGGCCGGTATAGTATACACACGGTGCTTTTTTTTGTTTGTTCAATAAAGAAAAGTCAGTAAAATAAAATACTTATTTTTGTTTTAAATGTTTTTTATTTAGATCGGGGCTATTTCATGGATTTTTTTATGGCTTTTTATGAACTAACCAACCTCATTTGTCCTTCATTACTTTGCATATGCTTTTCCCACATTAACACATAACTGACAGTTTGTATGAACCGGGCATTATTCGTAGTGAAAAATTTTACAACCTGCCTTTTTTTTATCTGATTGGCTTAGCGTCCATAATGTGACACTGACGAGCACCGCTGCTGTTTGACTCTCGGCCAAAAGTTGCATGGAAGAGGAAAGCCCTGGTTATACCATCGCGTGCGGAGAGCGCGGGGCGTTTATAGCTGCCACATTCTCCGTTGCAGTATTCCCAGCAACCAAGGGGGGCAGCGGAGAGAAAGTACTGCGTGAAGCAGGAAGTAGTAAGCGAAGAAGAACGCTAGACAGCACGCAAACATGGCTGCACGCACAGAATCGCAGCTTGTGCCAAGGAGCTGTTCATGGTGGTTGAAAACCACAAAAGTGCCGAAAATGAGAAAAGGAGCTGGTCTGGCCACCCGTTCCGTGCAGAGACAGGAGAGGGGGGTTAAAGTCATGTCCTGCTCAGCATTTTATTACAGAGGAACTTACTGAACCGTTTCATTCCTCATTGGAAATGAACTCTCTGAAAATAAACTACACATAAATACCAATAAAAATGTTCCCTTTTATTTGTAAACTGAACTTTACAACAACCCTGTTAATTTCCAATAAAATCACCAAACCTGAGTGAGCTGTTTGTGTATACTATTTTGTCTCGGTGTCAAAAAGTAATTGGTAGACCTCGAATTCACATCTGACTTGTGCTGCGGATCAACGTTGTCCAACATGTCAGAAATAAAACAGCAAAGCACTGATCTCCCATTGCTTCAAAATGAGGCACCGAAACCTGCGATTCGGTGCGGTAGATACCGATGTTATAAGAACCGGTGCTGTAGTCGTACCGGGTGCCCAACCCAATGGGATGTTTAAAACATCCTGCGCGTGATCATGTTTTGATTCAAAGTGTGCACGGAGAGGACAGGCTATTCACAGATGGGTCCGTAGAGAGAGAGAGAGAGAGAGAGAGAGAGAAAATTAAGAAGAGGAAGAAGAAGATTCTTTATTTGTCACACACAATGCGCTGCGCGCCACAATGTGTGGCCGTCCATGTTGATGTTTTGATGAAAAAAATAACCTTAAAAATCCATAAAAAAAACCAACTCCAATGTTTAGACCCAGCGGGGGGCTCACCTTAAGCCCGGCGGGCCTCCAGGCTTGCAATACTCTGGAGGAAACCCTGTGTTTGGTAAATGTGTTTTGTAGTTTTTTTGTCGTTTTATAAATGGGTTGTCATTTTCATGAATAGGCTATGTGCTGTAGGTAATGAGTTTAGTAAATGGTTTACGTCATTTTTTGTGAATTTGCTTTTGCTTATGGGATCTCAGGTTTTGTTCATGGGTTATGTTGTTTTTTCTGTAGTTTTGAAAATAGGTTCTCTCATTTGTTAAAAGGTTCTATGGTTCTGTTCGAGTTTGAAAATGGGTGATGTCAATTTTGTTAATAGGGTATGTAGTTCATGGGTTATGCAGTTTATTATAAATAAGTTCTGTAGTTGTTTTTTTAATGTGTTTGGTAAGGGGTTTATGTCATTTTTGTGGGTTAGTTCAAGGGTTACGGGATTTATTTTTGTTGTTGAAGTAGTTCTGTATTCTCGGTTTCTCCGGTGACGTAAAAAGTTTCTGAAGATTAATTCTTTGTAAATCGGCGACGTAGCAGCTTTTTTGCGGTGTAGACCAAGGGAGAAGACAGAGCTACCGGGCTTCACAGCGGCGAAATCGCATTTTTGTTCTGCTCCTGTTAGAGTGAGTTTGTGTGTGTGTGTGTGTGTGTGTGTGTGGGTGTGTGTGTGAGTGAGTGTGTGTGTGTGTGTGTCTGTGTGTGTGTGTGTGGGGGGGGGGGTTGAAGACATGAGAGTCTAACCACTGCCCTAATAGCATAGCGAGCGGGTGGCAAACATCCTGGCCTTCCTCCAAAACAGCGGTCGACTGAATCCACCGAGTTCCCGGGCCTCCTCCTCCGTGCTCCGTCTGGGTTGCGTGTTTTATCTTCATAAAAACGATTTTTTTCATAAGGGGTTTTCACAGGGGGAGAGTGACCTCATGGATGTTATTCAAATTATTGGCTAGGTCTGGACCGGACCGAACCTCCCAGCGAACAGCCAAACCAACGCTGGATTGGCAAGCGGCGCAAGACGCAGACCAAACAAATAGCTCCAAGGCCAGAGATTGTGCCTACGTTTCTATTTTGTTTATGTTCATCATAACCCCCCCGGGGGACCGCTGTCGGCCCTGGGGAACTGCATCGCTCCTCTTTGACTGCGGTGTTGCTACCACCTGTAAGAGGTTCGAGTACAGTCTGCAAAGGTACCGCAAAAAATATTAAAAAAAAACTCCTCTAATCACAAACCTCTACACACACCAGCAGAGAATTTGGGAAGTGAAAGGTAAGGTATTTGTAATGTTCTAACGGTGGCCTGGCAAACCCTCAGCTTGTGTCGTTGACTGTTTCATGAAGGTCTCTACAGCGTTAGCTGTAAGGAATTCTAACCTTGCTTTGTCCACAGTGGTCTCATAGGTTTCAGCAAGACATCCTACCATTTAAGAATTAAGATATGGAGAGAAATGGGGGATGTTGACTAAAGGACACAACGCATCAACGACAACCCCCTCTGGAGTCAAGATACCTTCTTTGAAGACAGTGAATGACTGGTCAAACAGTTCCTTGGACTGGAGAAAGACAATGCCCAGCATGGGTCGTAAAGCAAACCCTGATAACACCTCAGGATAACACTTCAAGTTACCCTCCCCTGTTCACACTCTCATCTCTTTGACCGCAGGTGTTTTCACAGCGGATAGTTGTTGGGACTCCCTGAGGGGAACTACAAACTGGGGAGGTCCCCCAGAGAACCTACCTTCCTTCAAGGGCTTTTTTTCTGGTTGCATTGGCACCGCATTGGAACTCTGGCAAGGGCACGCGTTTGTACACCTGTTTGGTTTTCATATTTTTGTTGGTTATGTTTTATTTACCGCTGAGTGTACGTGGGCTGCTCCGCACCCAGAGCGATGCGACTCCACCAGACGGATAGTCCTCAGTGCGCCAGGGGCAAGGGACCTTGGACTTACGTCTGGACCAATCACCATGCACTAAGGTCACGGAAGGTTCCTCTTGTTAATCCCTGCCCTAGAGTAGGAGCTAAAAATTCCCTCAAAACAGCGTTCTAAGAACTAAGAATGTTCCTAGTTCCAACAGTGCGGAGACACAAAAAAAGGTACGGTTCCTCCGAAAGTTGTATCGAACTATAGAAAAGTTCCGGCGATGTGAAAACACCTCATCTAATAGCATCAACACAACAGTGTTTAAAAGATCAAAACAGACATTTGCTTTCAAGCCAAGTGTGATCCTACAGTCGTAGTCTAATTTTTCCACCACATATGTAATAAAGTAAGTTTGACGACTGTCTATGCGGGTGCCTGGCTGGTTATTTCCCCATGTTTCCCTTTGTGTTTCTTTAATATGCAGTTTTTTATTATTTCCAGCCGGTGGCCATCGCAAACTCTTCCTCTTTTTTTTATCGTTTTGCTCTTCGCTCACTGAGATCATCACTTCTCAGTGAATCCTCCAAGGTCCAAATTCGTGGTTTTCAGCCTTCCTTCATGAGCTCAAGTTTATAATATTTGATTAGCAATAATTGCTCACAACAGATTAGCTAATGGAAAGAAAACAGACTTCACGATGCTAATGGTTCTGTTCACTTTCCCTCCCTTCGTCCTATGTTTTCACCTCTCTCTCCCGGCCGCCCGTTCTGGCCGCTGGTGCCGGGGAAGCCCGGCCTGCCCGGCGGGCCCTGCTCCCCCTGGGTCCCCGGTGTCCCCCTCCTGCCCGGCTCGCCCGGCGGGCCCGGCACCGTCCGCACCGACACCGCCGCCTGGCTGGGGATCTGGTTCAGGATGGAGTTATAGCGAGACAGGTGGCCTTCGGAGAGACAGGGAAAGGAGTCTCACTTATGGAGATTACGCGATTCATCCGAGTGCCAAACAGGTGTTTTAAAGTCAAACATTAGGGAGCAGAGGGGAGGAGAACGGAGAGGACAGAAAGGAAGTATTGCTGGCAAATACAAGGTTTGGGTAAATGTTTACAGACGGCGAAGTACTCACTTTGGATGAGCTGTTCGCAGACTTGTCGTGCGATGGAGCGCACCGCGGCCTGGGACTGCACGTCGCCCTGAAAAACAGCGAGAACAATGTTGTGAGGATCTTATAACACACACGCACGCACACACACACACGCACACACACACACACAACCTCATTGGGAAACAACACACGGTTGAGTGATTGTGCTATTTTGTTTGTACACCCACAGGAACATTGACTTCTAGACCAGTCCTTGATAAATTGTGTGTGTGTGTGTGTGTGTGTGTGTGTGTGTGTGTGTGTGTGTGTGTGTGTGTGTGTGTGTGTGTGTGTGTGTGTGTGTGTGTGTGTGTGTGTGTGTGTGTGTGTGTGTGTGTGTGTGTGTTTGTTCAAATGAAACCGCTTCCACACTGATATTTACAGAAGCCGAGCAGACAATGAAAACTGCCGGGGTATGGTGGAAGATCAACAGGAGTTCAGTGAAATAATAAATGATATTCTCTTTCTCGGAAAACAGAAGCTCCCTCACCTGTAACGTGTATTGTGATCTAATGGTGAAAAAAGGTGGTAGGAAGGGAAGCACCTGGCTATGAAATAAAATGAAATGCAAACGTTGTTTGTAGTATTTTAAGATACTAAGATACTATAAGATATTCCAAATGATGACGATATTAGAATCGTCCAGGAAATTGGAGGCGTAGTTTATAACAGAAAAATTGGAATGCTTGAACTTTATATCCAATATAATAGTGAAAATTTCTCAAATTCTTAAAAACATCAGAAAGAGATGACAAAATAAATGAAATTAATAAATACATAAAAATGTAATATTAAATAGAGTAAAAACATATATAAAATAATCATACAAGTATATCAATATTACATAATATAATAATTATAATATATATAAAGCCTTTTTTTTTTTCACAACTTAGGTCTGTGAAACATCATGTACCCAACAGATCAGTAAAACACCAAGTAGCCGTAAAACACAGATTATTTTCCTTTGTCCTTTCTTATTCTCAACTGTCTGGACACTTGATCTTTTCTTCCAAGTCGCTTTTTTAATTTCCTCGGTTTGGAAGACATAATTGGAGGGCTGAACAGCCAATTGCCCTCGATTGGTTTGGCTCGCTTGGAATTGGGAGGGCCCTTATCATGCTGGCGATTCATGTGCACTCACGAAAATCAAGAATTAGTGTGCGAGGGAGAGGGTTTTTGGACGTAGGGGTAAGGCTCCGGTGGTATTTGAAGGGACAGGTCGACCGCTGTGAAGCCTGCATCACGCACGCTGTGGTGACGGTTTGAAAGTGGCGACTGGTTAAATTGGGTGTTTAGAGCCTTTAGCAACACAGCGAGTGAGAGGGAACAGATGTGGGCGAGAGTGTTAGGCAGAGTGTGAATTATACAATTCGGACGGTGACTGAGAAAGCGTACCCGTTACGCACAGTTTCACGCAGGGTTTTTTTTTTTTTTTGTCACATTCAATTAGAAAACGGAGTAAAATCAATAAATCTAGGATGAAAACACACTGTTTTTATTTGTTTGTTTGTCAAAAAAGATCGCTCTGATCTGAGCTGCGGTTCGCGTCCTCCGCTGCGGAGCTGCTCCAGCTCGCCTTGGTCCACCGTGGAGCATGATGCTCAGTGTAATGGTATGGTTGACTTTAGGGGTGTGGTACAAGATGCTTCCAGGCATGAATATGGGAAATAGAGCATATTGTAATATTTACGATTACAGGTAAGAAAGCTATATAAATGTTGTTTTTACCTCTTTTGGTGGGGTTCAAGTCTTAATTAGGGGTGGTCAGACCAATCCCCCCCCTTAATTCGAACTATGTCGTTGCAGTCTAAGCACAAGAATGTAGGACGGTGGCCTTCAGTTGATGCAGATCTTATTGGCACACTCAGATTTATGATAAATGGAGATGATATTATACTTCATAGTCACATGGAGGCCATTTTCCTCCATCCGGAAAAACCCAGTAAACAAATGGAAAACTAAGTTGACCCTAACCTTTCGCCTTCGTCCCCTAAATCACTTTTTCTTTTTTTTGTCTTTTTTTTTCCTAAGGACGGGTAGTGTATACATTACAATGGCAGCACTCTGCGTTAGACTCAGAGGCAAGATAAAGTAATGTCCAGTTAAAACAAGGGTCAAGGATTAAAAAAGACATACAATTATAATAGAAAACAAAAAGGGAAAAATAAATTAGTTGACATTTTTTAAATAGTAATTATTATTCAGGAAATAGAAAAAAGAACACACCGTGAATGGGAACGTATCACGAGGTATATGAGTCAATTCACTTCTGCTGGGTTGTCGAAACATTTTGTCGAGAAGCGGTTTCCAGATTTTGAGGAAGACACTTTCCTCATTGCCAAGTTTCTATCGAAGGCCTTCCATATCAATCACATTCCCAAGTTCCCTCTGCCATGGGTGGAATGTGGGGCCGGACTCAGATTTCCATGCAGAGTGAGACGGCCTGAGAATGTGCTTGTCTCTGACGAAGTTAACGGTTCAACCGAGTATGGCGAGGAAGAGCCTGGTGTTATTGTTTTGCTGGCAGATGATGGAGGACAAGCTTTATCTACGGCAGCTGGTCCCAAGCGGCTTCTTCACACGGACCATTTGACGGTTATCAGGCGGACCACCTTGTATGCAAACTGTACAAATAAATGAATAACAACAGGGCGGATGGGGAGACAGTGGCGGCGCCCCTCTACGCACAATTACCTCCTGCGACTCAGGCCAGTGGAAAGGGACCGACAGCATATTGGTTAATCAGTAATTTTTGCATATTAAATGAGAGATAGATGTGTGACTTACAAAACCCTGATTCAAGGTGACCTTAACATTTTTGATCATTCAACAGAGAGTGAACTTTTTTTTTTTTTACAGATTTTCTGGTCCTGGGTGAGGAGAAGTGCGGATTCCAAAAGCACACAGATGTTTGTCATCAAACATGCAAATATTTACAATTAATTAACGCATTGCTTTGAGCATGTATCGCCTAAAATATGCAATTTACATAAATTTTCCGTGAAATCCTAACATTACCGCTTGTTAATTTGATTCAAATGAACGTATTTCTCTCTGAGACGCCTTACTGTGAATATTAACGTTTACCAGTTGGCTCCACCCAACTAATAAGGAATGGGGTCATCATTATTTTATTGTGAAAAATATTGAACAGTACCCGCACAAGGAGCCCATGCCCACTTGGTTGTCTTAAGGGAGGCTCTGTGGTGCTGTTCAAAGAATAATAATATACTACACGATGATTTTATGATTTAATTTTTCTTGTATCATTATATTATTTTTCAGTGGTCCACAGAGCCCCAATTTGGGAACCACTGTTCTAGAACTTGTCGGAATTGTCAAAACATCGGTGCAAACCTATTCGTCATATGTCTAGATTCAAGATATCTAGCTAAAAAGCCTCAGCTAATGTTAACCTCAGCTCTTTGTTTTGTAGAGGGCCTTTGTTTCCCCCTACCAAGCAACACATCTTTTAAATTGAAATCCATAGGGGACCATGGATGTATTAAAATTTTAAATGCATGGGTTTCAATTTAATGAAAGAAGGAAAAAGCGAAACCAGTTTCCGGCTTTTCTTTTTGTGCTGGACAGAACAAAATTTAAACCCATGCATTTTACATTTTAATGCATCCTCCCCGCGGTGGCGTACTTTCATCGTAAGGGACGTCGTTAGTTGTCGTTTTTGAGGAGGTCTGGGGCAAAGATCTGAAAAATCGGAGGATCCGTAATGCACCGCATTTACCCTTTGTTGCATTTGTTTATATACAGTTAAATGTGACATGTAAGCTCAAAAAAAGTCTGAGACACGCTCCCAATTGAAATGAATGGGTTTGTTTGTTCACTGGCTTCTTGGTGTGATGTAAGAGCAAAATGGCCGGTGAATATGGTGAATAGGGTGAATATGGTGTATGGAATTGCGCACTTGCCATTGCGAGACCGAGCGGGTTTGCACTCAACTAGGGCATCCCATACAAATGTATAGTACATAAAAAAAAAAAAAAAAAAGCAGTGTGATAACACTTGTAGCACATGCATGTAGCATCCCCGTTAAACAAAAGGGTTTCTGTGCTCCAATAAATACGATAAGAGCACAGGATGGAAAGCTGGGTCCCTGACAGTGAACGGGAAGTTACAGGTGCACTTTGTGTTTGGAAAACTGCGAACCGCTCTGGCACTTACAGGCTGACATGATTCAGCTGGCTGAGGGTGGTAAATACAGAGGAAAAGTCATGAAAATGAATGCGAGCAGAGGAAAGCAAAGAAAATTGATAGGGAGGGAGAGAGAGAGAGTGAGAGAGAGAGAGAGAGAGAGAGAGAGAGAGAGAGAGAGAGAGAGAGATAACATATTATTATTACATGGGAAAGAAAGGAGTAGGATGGGGGGAGAGAGAGAGAGAGAGAGAGAAATAGCGGCGTGGTCGTTCCCCCTGAATCAGGGTGGTGGAGTGTCAGCGAGCCATCTTCATCGTTCTCTCCGTCAGCAAAGCAGATGAGAGGCAGTAAAATTTGATTTGTTTTCAAAACGGCGGCTCAAGTACATAAGAGTGTTTCACTTACTCGCTCTCCCTTATCGCCTTTGGTACCGGCAGGACCCTGGAACATAAAGAAAAGAAACACACACAC
>NC_137195.1:24293334-24350834 GCF_960531495.2 Zeus faber | reverse complement strand
GCAGAACAACTGACTTACTATCGGCCCCGGAGGTCCCTGTTGTCCCTGCGGTCCGTTTTTACCAGGAAGACCCTGAGAAAACCAGAGGAGCAAAAGAAAGTAAGACCAAAAAGCTCGGGATGGATTGTCACGATCGCCCTCTTAGGTAGCACGAGAGCGAAATATGTATGGTGTTTGGCTGCATGGTTTCTTCGTTTCTAAAGTGACCCCCAAAATAAAATGACTTATGTTGTGCAAAATCCTCCGAAGATTGACTCATGAGCTGCGTATTCTATTCGGAAATCACAATATGTTTTAATAGCCAATCGTAAAAAGCAAAGAACTGCAATACTTTGAATTTGATGTTTGGTGTTTCTGTCCTGATTGGCCAAAATACTTTGAGCTATGAGTTGCAGTGAGAAACTAATTAAATCAGGAGGCATTTATCCATGTAGCCATTCATCACAGTTGTAATTTCCTGTTCTTTGCTTCCATTGCACAGCAGTACATGTGATACTAACTTTATCTGCTGTTCACTGGCTCACTGTGATGATGGACTTGTCACTTTCTTAAGTTTAAATATAAGCTTTGGAGGACATTCGTCGTTCAATTTGTCTGTCTTTTTAATGCACAGTTTGGAAGCCTGAGGCAAGAGAAGCAAGAGAAAATAATTGGAAAATTGGTCGAGTGTTTCAGTCAACCAAGAAAGATCAATCTCCATTTTATCACATACTGCGCCTGGTTCTGGACTTCATCACTGTCCAAGTCATGGACACCAAAAAGACTTAGAATGAAAAATGGATAGAGCATCGCACCGTACAGCTGAGGATAAGATCAAGGCAACTAAGTGCCACTTGAGGGGCAATTAAAATTAAGTACAAAAGGTCAGTAAGTGCCTTGAGCTAACCTTAATCCAGGGCTTTTGCTCATGATGGTTTGGCACCCACAGGCGTCTTACTCTATGCTGTAATATCTGGTTAAGCGGCAAATGCAGCCCGCTTGTGAAGCTGGGCAAGCATGCCAAAGTGTTGAGGAGTTTGATTCCTCTCCAGGGTTAGGTCATATGCACACCATACCAGCCTTCCAGGGGAAGCTTTGGCAATGTGTCCATCCGTTACGGAACGCTCGCATCCATCCTGGACTAAGGATACACGACCGTGTTTCGGAAGCTCGGCCAGAACGTGACATCAGAGACATTGTGGGGTCACCCCGGTTAAAACAGGTAACGCTCCACTAATGAGGACCGGGAGCACAGCTCGGTTTCCTCAAATAGCAAAGCTGGACAGCAGTTTTTGCTTTACCAAAATTAATAATTAGTTTTTGGAACAAATGTCGGATGTTTAATTAATGTTGAAATAGTAATGATAAAAATGATACGACTTAGTTCCTAACGGTGACCTCAGTGTCAAACTATAGACACTTTTTAATAAATGTTCCTCAACAGCATCTGAACAGTACCTGCAATTGTGTGCTAATCCAAGGATTTGGGGGATTGCTGCGGAAATGTCTTGGAAAACCTCTTTTTTAGCTAGCGAAGCTGAGTTTAGTTTACGTGGTTGCTTTGCTTTGAGACTTCTGTGACAGAGATGGCTTATGTAAGTAGGAACCAGACATTCGACAAAGTCCCTCTAATAGTAGTCACAAGTAAGTCCCAAGTCAGTAGTTAAGACAAGTCAAGTACCAAGTCAAGTGACATTTTTTCCCCCAAGATACTGCAGTCTTACCTGCAGTATCGTCTTTATAAAGAGTAAAGACATGGTGTTCGTACCTGTCTAATAATAATATTATTATTGGCCAACCTTTCTAATCTGTTCAAAAAGTGTGACTGAATAGAATTTCTATTATAATAAGTGATGTTCAGTGAAATAAATGTAATCAAACAAAAAACAAACCACTTTATAAAAGCTTATTTATTTCTTCTCAATCAAAAAAAAGAAATCGCTGTTTGACTACTGTTCAAATTTTAATTGATCTTCAATTCAGACCTTTTATGGAGAATTGGTTTAAGAACGTGTTTAAAGGGGAGGCATGGGGTTATATTTAATATAATATTTAATATTACAATTCATTCGAGTCGTCATGTCTCAAGTCAAGTCAGAAGTCTTTAACTTCCAAGTCCAAGTCCAGCCTCATGTGATTTATGTCATCTGGACCCCGAGTCACAATGACTCAAGTCCACATCTCTGGTAAGAACTAGATGCAAAAAATGTTTCTTAGTCGTTGCAGAGTGTTCAAAGTCCAAACGGGTCTTAGGATCCCAAGGCTCAGTTGTGGAAATGTTCCTTTATGCGTCTTGAGTTCCAGAGATATGGTACAAGAGTCCCGACACCTCTTATTTTCAGGACAAAATGGAATCAAACAGTAAACCCAAACATTCATGATTTATTTTGTTACTACCAGACATGGCCACAACGTGCACTGATCTAGTGCCTTTGAAACGGTTGCTGTTATTCTTGGCACGATCTAAGTGGCCGGTCAGACTTGGCCAAACGTTGGTTATCATTGTTTTTTCTTCGCACTGAGCTTGTGTTTGATTTTGCAGCCCAGAAGTGTGCTGCATCGGCCATTGATCATCTCGTCCCTTTCAATTTCCCCAGAAATACAGAACACGCACCGGCGATGCTGCAGACATGTGCAAACAAATTGCAGGATCTATGATTTAAATGACGGCGTGAGTACTAGAATCAATTTTGATAACTATATTAATCATGTCAGACTTCATAAATCATCAAGAGATATTTCAGAGATCATCTTTGGATGTATGACAGTATAACCCCACACACTGTGGACAGGTTATTTGATGTGTCGATCAACCCAATGCCATGCCATAAAATACGACTGACATATGATTTTGCTTCTGTGCTTCTGAGTTACCTTTTTAAACCAGAAATTAAATGTCTTGGGAAAACTTTAATACAAATACTTTGAGTGTATACATATTTAAGGAAATAGCTCAATCTTTGATTGCTGTAAAACTGTGTTCTCTGTGCACATCAGGCAGCTGATTTGAAACATGCACACCTTCATCGTAAATCACAAGCACATTACTGTGATAATCAGGGCATTTTTAGCAGATTAGGCAGAAATGAACTGCCTGATTTTGATGATGGATGAATAGTGTAGTAGATTAAGTTTACCTCATTACGACGGCTTTGTAAGCCTTTTTAATGCGATATATGTTTTTTTGGCTCAACATTTTCTTCCCCTTAACTTATGTTCATGTTTCATGCATGTAGCATTTGGTGATCCGTTTTGCTCTTTAAAAACATTTGGAAGATTGACACATTTGGAATGCATAACAATTTATTTCCGCAAGGGAAAGAGTCAAGGCCTGACATGACAGAAATTGCAGCATTTTAACATAGTTTAAATGTTATTGAAAGAATCCTTAATTGAACTCTGACATAAGATTTACTGTCTTTTTTACTTTAGAGGATCGCTCAAAGTTCACGCAGGCTTCCAGCCTCTCTCTCTGGCACAGCGCTCAAACAACCCCTCCAAAATACTAAAAAGTCCTGAAGGAAACGACATGGCCTGGCTGAAAGCTGCGTCCAACATTTTTACGACATGTTAAATCTGAAGGGATAAAATCCTGGAACCCCCCACCTTCAGCCTGTCGTACGCAGCAGCAAGCAGATGGATAATGTTTGGTGTCCGTCATGAAGCCAAGAGCCAGCTACGGCATTGTACCGGCTCTTCTTATCGCCTGACATGCTTTCGACGTCGCTGTTTGGGGCTCTACGGCTCATCTGTGCATCGTATAACCTGATTCCAATGACACATGAAGGTACTCAGCTGGTATCGCAGATCCTTTATGAATGAAACATTCGATTATTGCTGTCCAGCGCTGTCAAGCTGAAACACAATGACAAGCGTTGAAAATATTGATGTTTTGGGTTTTTGGGTTATTTTTATGGACGGACATAAAACCAAGCAGATGAGTATTTTGGAACGAGCTGGTCCTTTTGAGCACAGCTAAACAGATGGTTGATCTGCAGCAACTTTGAAAAATGTATGTCCACGCAAACGCTCTTAGACAGGTTAGTTGGAAAGGCCGGACGATGAAAATAAAATCAGATACATTTGGAATTGGAACTTTTAGGGGACATTCTGCTCTACCCTTACTGGGAAAAACGTTGAGGAACTTTTTGACTTTTTCTTATAATGGCGGAATAACTTGTAGAGTGCAACAGTTTGCAGCATGGCATTTGTATTTCTCCTGCACTGTATATGATAAGACCTTTCACGTCAAAACACAATTTTCCCCATTGAGAAATTGCTTTAGATTGGAAAGTCCTTAATTTGATTACTTAATCCTTCAGAAATTACGAAAACTTACAAGGTCAAAATCTACGTCCATGAAGAAGTCCTGTCGAGACCTACCCTGGTTCCTGGCGGACCATCTCTTCCAGGTGAGCCCGGAGCTCCAGGAACGCCCTAAGAAACCGCAAAAAATGAACGCAATCATAAGGCCTCATTCACAAAGCGTTTCATAAACTCTGTTGCTGTTGTTCTTGAAAAAAGAAACGTGCATCAGAGGAACCCGATGAAGGGCAATTGTTCTAGATGATCTGTCAACCCCATGAACGGATGGAGAATATATTTTCATGTGAAAATAAGCTATGGCCTAGAGACCCAAGAAGAGAAGGGAACATCTCTCAGCAGCCATATCTGCCAGGTTCCTGAAGACGCTCTCTCTCTCTCTCTCTCTCTCTCCTTATGGCCCAAGAGCTCCAATAAAAGCAGATACATTATTGCTTAACAGGACCCTCTTGGGCACTCCATGGACCTCAACATACATCATCATTAATCACTTTGAACAAGCTTTGTTAATATGGTTATAATCAACAGCCTATTTTGTTGACTGAATCGTTCTGTTATTAAGAGGAGGTCTGGAACTGCTATTGATTTTTCATAAAGAATAGGGCATTCTAGGAGGAAGCCAAATCAGTGGAAAGCCTTCCCAGACGTTTTCCAAACACACGCACGATTTTGATTGTATTTCAATGGGAAAAACATGATGACTGCCCTTTGGTCATGGGGACATTTGTAAACACACTTTATAAACAAGTCGCAAGCGAGGCCCTTTGTCTCATACTTCGACATAACTTCATTCCAGCATATCACATATTCACAGGCAGATAAAAAAGCATGTTCTCAAGCAATTCACCATTGAAACTCAGAAATCGAATAACTAAACATTCAATCTTTCAAAGCAGCTTGTTTCATTCACGATAGACTTCTGGGCTTCCAGCAAATCTTCATGCTTGTTTTTTTTTTTGCAGCATCTGCAGCATCTAGGACTCAGTGTTTGCAGCCGTTCCAACTCTCTTCCCTCCAGTCAACCAAAATCCCGAATCAGCAACTCCACGCCACGTCATGTTGATGGCTTCATTGGGGCGTTGTAAGGAATGTAAATATTTCCACCACAAAAAAAAAAAATAATAATAATTTATACAGGGCTCAATCCTGTGAGTTCATGGTAGCACTCTCTTACCAACCAACCCCATCCAGCCTGGTCCCTGTACGGTGTGATTTCAACCGCTTCTCCAGGGCGCAAAAAACCCCCCCATAAAACACAGCCATGACTCAAGCGTGAACCTGATTTATCTTTGTACGTTAATCTTGCCGAAGGGCTCATTAAGTCTGGCAGTTAACGCTGATGAGGTTCAGCAAATTGCGGTAGTAAGTGAAGACGGCACCAGTATGATTGATGGCCAGCAGCTTCATCTGTTGGTCCCATGTACCTTGTGCAAAGAGAGTTGTGATGAAAGCTTTGCCGGTCACGCGAAAACATACCGATATACAAACACACCCAGGTGGTAGGACTGGTGTGTGTGCGGTGAAGTCTTACTGTGGCCCTCTGCTGGCTGGTTGAACAATAACCAAACAGTCGCTGTTTTCCATGTAAGTCAAAAGACCGAATTCTAATTAGTGGACATGCCAAAAATCACAATATTGTTCGACCCCCTTTTTCAGCAACTTTGCCTGATGTTATCCTCTCCCCTTGTGTTATTTTGTCAGGTAATGGATCATTTGCAAAATAAGGGTGAGTCCCGTCTCCCTTTGTTTCTGCAGAATCCCACCAAAATACAAGGGAATACAAAAGAGAAGAGATTCGAAGAGAATAATAGATGAAATCAAGATACATTTAAAATTTTAGTTTTGTACTGTTATTAGCTGTATTAAACTATAATTTAAAAAAAAAGGGAAAAGGCCCTGTGCAAAGCCCTGTCAGTACTTTGTAACTCCGACTTTGGCAACTTTAACAGCTTGCAAAACCCTTCCTGTAGCCAACCGAGAGTCCTTCAACTCTTTCTTTTTGGGTTGTTGCCCTTTCTTCTTATTTCAATGATATTCGAGTATGGGGACTGATATGGTCATTCCAGAACCTTCATCAATCATTCCTTCCGGTACTTCATGGTTGATTTTCAGGCATGCTTCGTATCCTTGCTAAGCGCAGATTGTTGGATCGCGAGGTCAATCACTCTTTTGCAAATGGTCAATCCCTGCTCAGTTAATTATCAGCCTACTATTACACCCCAGAGAAACTGGATGTGGACCAACCAATGAAATCTCTTTATTTGTGTATATATTAACAGTCCTGCACTCAGTTCCGGTGGCAGAGCGGAGTGCTGGCCTCTCGCCTTGCTTCGAGTGGTCGCTCTGCCGTCTGTTTATTATTTTGACGTCATCATTTGTGTGTAATGGCAACTAATCAAAGGCATTGGCCTTGGGGATCCAAAATATCGGGCTGGAGTAGTGAAGATGGAGGGTGTGTTATCCAGCTGTAAGGCTTAGAGTGGAGTTCAATTAGTTACAGTACATACACACACATTCATATTTCTCTGTTTGACAGAACTAGCTACATTTTAACACACACACACACACACACACACACACACACACACACACACACACACACACACACACACACACACACACACACACACACACACACACACACACACACACACACACACACACACACACACACACACACACACGCTTAAATAGTAAAAAAAAAAAAAGTGGTAATACTAAAGAACAAAAATAAATGAATGCATACACTCCGACACTTGGCCATTCATTGCAGCTGCTGTGGATGCATTTTTCACCGTCGTCTTGAAACAAAAGAAGAGGGGACTGCTGATGACAAGGTTACATTATATTCACTGCAGCAGGAGGAAAGGAGCGAACGAGAGAGCGAGAGGGAGAGGTGGGGGAAACAAGTGGGGGAACAAACTCGGGAGAGGGGGGATGAAGGGAAGAAGAAGGGGGAGAATTCGGAAGAGGGCGAGAGTGCGTTAGAGAGATGGAGAGAGCGAGAGAGAGCGAGAGAGAGAGAGAGAGAGAGAGAGAGAGAGAGAGAGAGAGAGCAGGGTAATTGATGTTTTAGGGTTGCAATATTCTCTGCGGTCCCCTGTATATTACAACAGGCCCCTGGAAGCCGCACACACACACACACACACACACACACACACACACGCACGCACACACACACACACACACACACGCACACACACACACACACACACACACACACACACATTTATATTCTGCTCTCTGACAAAAAACATTATTACTTGGTAACGTAGTGTGGCGCGGGCCAGCGCTGCTAGCTTTTAATAATAGCGCTATGCGGAGGGAGAAGGCGGCGTTGTGTCAGGTAGAGTGCTGGGACGCCGAGCGATCTGGATCAAAGCCGCTCTCCTCTGATGAAAGTTGTCAGCACCTGTTATACATAACCCACGTCTGAAGCAAAGTAAACCGAGATGAAGTGATTAAAAAGTCAACGAGTGTGACTCATCAGCTTCAATCTGCTTAAGGACGCTGAGTAACCTCAGTCTCACACTTTTTCCTGCTCATAGTCACGAAAATTGATCAATTGAATCGTGTCCCGGAGAACGATTGTTCAACTTCCCGTGCTGCACGTAACCAAATGACTCATTTGAATGGGGAGATTTTCACCGACTTTAGAAGGCGGGGGGGGGCATGGTTCCAATGCTAAAACTAAAACTCACCTAACAAAAGTACGCCACCAAGGGAAGGTGGGAGGGCCATGGATGAATTACCATTTAAATGCATGGCTTTAGATTTTATCCTGACAAGCATAGTCAGAGTCAACGTAACAGCGAGCTCCACCAATCAGATGACGTCCCTGTTACACTTAGGACTATGGGTAGTGAAGTCTCCATGACAACATTAATAAAGCATGTCTTTCTTAAAACAAGGCTGATAACCTACGGACTTGTGGGTTCTACAGCAGCGAAAATTAATTACTATCTACATTGACGCAATTAATTATAAATCTTTCAAAGCCCTAACCCTAACCCTAGCCATAGCCATCTACAGAAACTACAATTCTGCGCGATTTTGTTTTGCATCTTGATGCAATGGCCTCATAGGTAAAGTAGTTATATTTTTATAATATAATATCATATCATAACCTAAAAAGACAAAGAGGGTATGGGTGGAAAACAACATGCACGTGTTTCTAGGGGTTCATTTGGTCGAGGAATATACTTGCTTTGTAAGAATTTACATATGTAATTTGCAAAGACCTGAATTATTATTCTTGACATAAATTACATAATTAGGTCATTTTAAGTGGTGCCCCCCATTGACGCTACCACCCCTCTTAAAGTACACACCTACTTGCCCCCCCCTCCCTGTGAGAATATCCGCATTCAAATGAATTGGTTTAAATTTCATTATGTGTAGCATGAAAAAAGTCGGCATGAAAAAGCCTGAGACCGGGTTGGATTTAATGTTACTTTTAATGAACTTCGGGCTAAAATAGTAAAAAATAAAACAGCGGAAAATAGAGAGCTGCCCGCACGTGCTAACGCGGCATCGCGGCACGCTCGCCCACCGTCATTAGGGATTTAGAAATGATCATTACGCATCGCAAATAGATATCGCCGTAACAATTACTGCGTGACTGCCGCGGCCCGGCGGCACATTTCCTCTCTCGCCGCGTAGGTGAAGGAGTCATTTCCAACGATGGTTGTTGCCTCATGCTAATCTCGTCGTCTGGTGAGATGTACTGGCAGCTGCTATTACAACGGAGCTGTTAAATCATTAGCAGAAGACGGTCACTACGTAACGACCATGGCCAAGGCCATTAAAAGGTACTGTACCGTTTGGAGCCGGTAGTTTATTATACATACATACTGATCAGCCACAACATTAAAACCACTGAGAGGTGAAGTGAATAACATTGTTCTTCTTGTTCCAATGGCACCTGTCAAGGGGTGGGAAATATTAGGCAGCAACTGAACAGTTGCTGCCTAATATAGTTGCAAAATGGGCAAGTGTAAGGATCTGAGCGACTTTAACAAGGGTCAAATGTAAAGGCTAGACTACTAGGTTGGAGCATTTCCAAAACGGCAGGTCTTGTGGGGTGATCGCAGTAAGAAGTGGTTAGTACCTACCAAAAGTGGTACAAGGAAGAACAACCAGTGAACCAGCAACAGGGTCATGCGCGCGAAAAGGCTCATTGATGCGCGTGGGAAGCAAAGTCCAGTCTGTGTGGTCCGATCCCACAGAAGAGCTACTGTAGCACAAATTGCTGAAAAAGTTAATGCTGCTATGATAGAAAGGTGTCAGAACACACAGAGCATCACAGCTTGCTGCGTATGGGGCTGTGTAGCTGCAGAGCGGTCAGAGTGCCCATGCTGACCCCTGTCCACCACCTAAAGCTCCTACAATGGGCATGTGAGGGTCAGAACTGGACCATGGAGCAATGGAAGAAGGTGCCTGGTCTGATGAATCATGTTTTCTTCTACATCATGTGGATGTTCGGGGTTGGGGTCCGATCCCATGGAGCATCTATGGGATGTGCTGGTACAACAAGCCCGATCCATGGGGGCCCCACCTCGCAACTTACAGGACTTAAAGGATCTGCTGCTAACGTCTTGGTGCCAGATACCACACGACACCTTCAGAGGTCTTGTGGAGTCCATGCCTTGAGGGGTCAGAGCTGTATTGGAGGCACAAGGGGGAGCTACACAATATTAGTGGTTATTAGTGGTGGTTTTAATGTTGTGGCGGATCGGTGTATCGATACAGTATATATATTGTATATGCATATAGTAATTCCATGAGATGGGTGCCATCTGGCCTTTATTTTTTAAGAAATTGTAATTAATGTAAATGTTTAGCTCCCCAGAAAACATGTGGGTGTGACAGGGTGGAACATTTCCCCCTAAAACGGCTGCCACACAAAACAAATATACCCAGGGTTCAATTTATTAGCTAATAATTAGCAGTAATGACTTAAAATGAAAAATGTTGTTTTTATTCATAAATGTCACAATGATTTTTTTTTAAAACTGTTCTATCTTCTATCTATAATCAGTGACGGGGTTGACAGATAAGGCTTGACTGACCCATGTATATACAATTATATATATATATATATATATATATATATATATATATATATACACAGTATTTATATATATACATATACAGTATATATACATATGTATATGAATATGTATATACTGTATGTATATACTGTATATGTATATATATATTTATATATATGAGAAGAAAGGTCATTTTGTATGTGCATATACAAGGTATACATAATGTTCGTATGGACTACAGCTACCGTATCTTCAATATAAATACATTCTGAATGAATATTCTGATACTTTATATGCCGAAAACATAATAATGCATTTTTTCCCCTCTCCGTCATTAGAGCGATATTTCTGGAAATGACGGTTTATGCGCCAGTAGGAAAATCCCTGCAGAAGGCAGAAAGTAATTAGAACGCGTCCTCACTCAGAATTGCTTTCCAAGCAGTATGGCAAACACGCTCGGAAAAGCACGCATGTCAATTTAACCAAATATATGATATCTACCTCCCGCAGCTAAAGAGCTATTAGTGGAGTATTTATGGAGAATTTAATTGTTGTTGAATCTTTGTTCGATTAAAAAAAAATCTAAATAAAATGTTTGTCTATTGCGTGATGTATGACTGTATGTATGATTCATTTATCTGGCACATTAGTTTGCTGTTATTCTTTTCTGTGTATGTACATAAGCAACACACACACACACACACACACACACACACACACACACACACACACACACACACACACACACACACACACAAACACAGAGACAAACTATATTGACCTGCATGTCAGGAGCTAATTAAAGTAGAGAAATCACTGTGAAAGTGAAGAAAAAAATTAGTAAAATTTAAGTGCAGTGGTGTTGAGTTCTTTCAACCGTCATGATATAGGTAAATATAAGATAAGATAATAACAATAATATGAGATAGAAAATATAGATAGATTTCCCTATATTTTCAAACCAAAATAACAATATACGAAATATCAATATACGGTGGGTCTGTATAATTGTAACAGGGGACGCATTGAAGTAATTTCTCATTCAGTCTGAGGATGTCGAATGACCAATAAGATTATTTTGGGGCGCATGGGACCAAATCCCAAAGGTCGGTCTTACCATCGACCCTGGAAAACCAGTGTCGCCTGTCTCTCCTTTTTCTCCAGGAGCACCCTGCAAAATAATAACCACACAAGAGAGCAACAGACATTAGCCTTAGCATTCAGCGGACACGTGGTCAGTCATCTGACAAAGTAATGGAAAGACACATTGACTTCCTTAATAAGTCTTAATAAGGGTCGCTGCAGATGCCTGAAACACCCTTCAAGTCCCTTCAAGGATCTCAAAGCTCACCGGGGGACCTTGTATGGAAAGTCCACTCGGACCTTGAGGCCCAGGTGGTCCTTGGGGTCCAGGAGGGCCTATCTCCCCGACAGCACCTTGGGGTCCCTTATAAGAAAAAACAACAAGATGCACGGTGTGAGCTTTCCATCGCTAGGTCCGCTTCTAGTCTCTCTGTGAATGCAGACGTGATACATTACACGGCTTCCAAATGAAGGCAACAGATAACGTGCTGTTTCATAAACATGGCGATTAAAGAAACGTTGGGCTTGCATAAAAATGGTGCAGAAAATTGTCACCAGCTTCATCAATAAGATGTTCATGAAGTTAAACCCACAAACACGGTAAAAGTCTATTACTATTGGATCGGGGGTGGTTGCTGGCATTGAGGGTTTCCTTCCAGGAAATGAATGGAGACATCCATCCATCCATAATCAGTTCAAGCCTGGATGTGGCTTATTCGATCCATGTGTACGAGTTGAGGCCTCCAGCAGCGACCGAGGGCAATGAATGATCCTCAACGTTGCTCGGCAAGACATGCTGCGGCCAAAGGAATCTTCATTATAGTCTTCCCGTGTACTATAGTGGTATGGTTTTTATTTTTATTTTTTTGGACGTAAAAAGAATCAAAGATCGATTTGGATCAGGCACACACGGAAGTTATTTTAAGGCCAACAGTGAAATTGACAAACTGATTGAATAGTTGTTATGCAAATAAATAGATACTGTATTGGTAGAGCTACTTGGTGCGAAGGTGCTGAGAGACACAAATATAATAATAGATATACCATATTTACTCAAATAGTGACCGGGGCCTTCATTCACCTTAACTGCAGAGGGTACCAGGCCTTTATTGGAAGCAGGCTTACAGTATATTAGAGGTAGCGTGTTATATCTAATTTCCTCTGTTTAAGTATATTTGATCATATTTTAGTATGAATTTTAAATCAAACTTCCATCTGGGTGCCATGCTGTCCAAACACATGTATGGTGAAAAAAGAGAACTAGTTGCTACCCTAAAAGTCGCACTTGTTGTGGTAGTCAGTGGGGGAATAAAATTTTTCTGAATTTGCCTTGAACGCACCACTTCCTGCTTGGAGTGCTGGAGAGCGAGAGTGCTCAGGGCGGGGCGTTTGCACCAAGAAGCGATCTGCGACCTGCTACGCCGCAGTAGGGAATGGAGTGAATTAAATACATCTACAATAAAAAACACACTGTTTTCATCTGGTTTGTTTGGGAGCGGAGCTCCGCACCGGATCAGCTCCGCAGCTCTGATCAGTTCTTCCCTCGGTCTTTATTTGAGGCAGGATCTTATTTGTGTAGACCACGCACTGAGCATTTTTTATATATGAGGAATATATATTTGAGAAAATACGGTAATAATAAAATAATACAAAAAAAAAGTCCCTCGACTGTTGCTTTGAAACAAGTTTTCTCTGGCAGTTTGATAGGGGTTTGGGTTTGTGTGTTTATGTGTGTGTGTTTGTGTATGTGTGTGTGTGTGTTTGTGTATGTGTGTGTGTGTGTGTGTGTGTGTGTGTGCGTATGTGTGTATATGTGTGTGTGTGTGTGTGTGTGTGTGTTTGTGTGTGTGTGTGTGTGTGTGTGTGTGTGTGTGTGTGCAGTATTCTTATTTGCCACCACATTAGAATAGGACTCTATCACACTCCAAAAATAACAAACCCCCGACACACATGGTGTATGTTACCAGCTTCCAGGACTCGATCCCGGCCATGTTTTGAGAGGTAGCAGCGCTTTGCAAACTCCAGCAAAATTTTTGCTACGTTCCAAGCTCTGGGTGGGCTGGCCCGAGTTCTGACACAATATTTTGTCGCTGTTGGCGAAAAAAATCCCTATCTCAATAAGCTTAGCATATTTGCTCCATTGACAACCATGCATTTTTGAACAGAAGCTTTATTTATTGTTGTTCTCTCGACCCGGTAACAAACTTGAGTTCCAGCAACTGTTGCTCCTGCTGCTCTCCATTCCTTTTCATCAGTTTGGAACGGACTCTGCAGGTATTAAAGTATAACTGAGCCATCATGGCAACCTTCCATTGATAATCCCGGTCTTTAAAATTGACAATGTTTTCAAGAAATTAAAAAAGTTATAAAGGAAGGACACTAAGTTCTTAAGTTAACAAAACAGCCAGAATTAAGCCGATACTTTAAACTTGAAGACGCCCTTTCACTGACCGCGACCCACCGTCCAATTGTTGGAAAATCGGTCTTACAGCTGTCATCACCGTGCATGTGTTCAATTTCGACCCATATCTCATACAGTATGTTGGCTTAGAGATGATGATATTCTCCAAGATGTTTGCAGGGTTTCAAGTATTTAACACAAGCCAGTCGAACTCTTCAGTTTTTCGAAATGCAATAGCAGGTATCTTGGCCAGCCGGAACATCACATTTTTTTATGAATAGAAGACGGGCGGTGAGAGCCAAATTTCCATTTATGTAACTTTAACTGTTGATGGAAGATAGGGAATGGGCTTAAATCCAACTTTCTATGTTAATGATGATAATGTTAATATTATGGATATACTTTTTCCAATAATGTGAGCTAGTAAAGATCAGTCTTGGACGTTTGTTGGAATCAGTGAAAAGGCTTCTTTACCGACTAAACCCAAACATCCTGTTAATGATCGCTTCAATCGCAAGTTAACTCTTCGTTGGGACCGTGGTCATCTGGTTCCATTACATGAAGGCTGGCATGGCAGAGCAGGTTGTCTCGGAATCTGAAGATTGCCGGTTCGATCCCCGGCTCCTCCTGGTAGTGTGCTGGAGTGTTCTTGAGCAAGACACTTCACCCCCTAACTGCTCTCTCATTGAGCAGGTTTTTTTTTTGTTTTTTTCTCCTCCAGAAATCCACATTTACTGGAAGCGGTTGAGGAAGTAAAATAGGGTATTTCTGAAGTTATAGTATTTTGGGTTTGTACTGACCGTCCCTCCGGGCTCTCCTCGGTCTCCTCTGGCGCCCCTGATCCCTGGGCCGCCCTGAAAAGCAACCCGAAGAAGAATCAAACACCATTAAATAGTCAGGTCATAATCATTACAATCTGATGAAATTGCTCAGTACATTGTCACACGCAAGGATTTTTTGTCTAAGTACGATGGTCCGCCGAAGTGAAACAAAAGGGGAAAGGATGTATTTTTTTATTTATTTATTTTTTTGTGATAACATATTGATTCATAACCAGAAGGGATAAAAAACAAAATTTTCTGAGAAATAGGGGTCAGCGACCACACTGATGGAACAGCACCCCGCCGCACCCAGTCTCATTTGCAAGCTCCTCCACATCTCCTGTAATCCTCATGTCTTCCATACTGTTTCATCCCCCTCCTGCAAAACAAAACAGGGGGCTGGAATGCCCTTCAAGACATTTAATTCCACTGCATCTATTTGGCATTTCGTTACACGATTCCAAATGGATTGCGGCGTGGGCCAACGGAGGCCGTTTCTGATCTGATCTGTATGGCCGGGCCGCCCA
Organism: Zeus faber; assembly: GCF_960531495.2. Taxonomy (NCBI): domain Eukaryota; kingdom Metazoa; phylum Chordata; class Actinopteri; order Zeiformes; family Zeidae; genus Zeus; species Zeus faber. The sequence goes on along the minus strand of NC_137195.1, from coordinate 24,335,647 downwards.
TTTTTTATTTGACCGCATCTGTAAATACAATCTAAGCAGGGGGGGCTGCTGTAAACTCCAAAATGACCCCTGTAGCCGCAGGGTTTAACCGGGGCCATGCTGCCACACACACACACACACACACACACACACACACACACACACACACACACACACACACATCTGCTAGTCATCCAGGTCCCCTCTTGCTGGATAGTTCCCCCACCCCCTCGGGAGCGCCGGGGATGCTGGGTACTTCCCCAGAACGGCCAAAGGGGACAATGGAGGCCAGTGGCAGCAGTTGCCAGATGTACGATAATTAAGCAAAGGCGCTATAAATTTGACCTATGTGTGAGGTACAATCAGTGGGTCTTTGTGAAAATGGGGAATTAATTTGAGGCGCGAAAAGTTAGTCGGGGTGTTGAAGAGTTCATCGATCTTTTAGGAGCTGTGATTTTTCTTTTGTGTGTTGAAATGAAATTCATACCCGTCTGTATGTCTTGTGGTTATTGAGAAAATCCAAAATATTATTATAAAATTCTAATTTGAGTCTTAAAAATTCCACCAAAAATATATATTTTGTAAAACATATATAGTATACATGAAATTATTATTTTATATTGTATATGCTTTACATATACGCTGTATATTACACTAAAAATATATATTTTAAATTTCACTGTTATCGCCTGAATCTATTCTAATTATATTATATGCTGTCGTGTAAATATCATATTCAGAATTTAATTAGACATATTTTTAATCAATGTCACCATTATCCCTGGCAGCGTGACAAACACATAGGCATGCAAATTCCACTCAGTTAGCGCTTGTTTATGAATAATTGGGATTCCTAACGTGCTTCCTGAATCACAAGTCAGTTTTTCAGTGTGACAGCGTCTTCCACACAAATTTAGAAATGTACTAACAGATCGGTAGATCAATTGAACGAGTACCGCTAGTTTTGGAACTGAGCCCAAAAATAGATGCTCCTTTAACAATGATGACAGAGAATGGCTTTTTGCATCCTGATATATTCAACTTGGCCCTGGATCAGATGGGGATTTGACACAATTTTACTGCATAAGCCTGGTGGATTCTTAAGTTATTTTCTGTTGATGATGAAATACCATAATAACAATTTGAGGGTCTCTGTATGATAGTCCTACATATTTTGGTAGCATTGGATGAATGACTTTGGATGGAAAAAATGGAACATAGTGACTAAAATGGTTATTACCACATTATGACTGTAATAACTTAGACTTTAGATAATAATTTATTAATAACATAACAATAATAATTTATACCCACTCATCCATTATTATTATTGCCTGTATTACTGCATACATATTTATTCATCCTGTATAGAATATCCATCTATATTCATTTTTATACCCACATTACTAGCCAAACATTCTGCCACTTAGCCCCTGTCACAGCCTTTTAATTGAATTTGTCCTGTACATAGAATCACAATTTAATTTGTTTATTATCTTATTATTTTTTATTAGTAGTAGTCTTAGTATTAGTATGTAGAGTATAGTAGTATAGTATTATATAGTGTGTATATATATATATATATATATATATATATATATATATATATATATATATATATATATAAATATAATTATAATATATATATAAATATAATATAATATATTTATATAAATATAAATATATATATATAAAAAAATATATATAAACAAACAAACAAATAAATAAATAAATAAATATATATATATATATATATATATATATATATATATATATATATACACACACACACACACTATACTATACTACTATACTATATATAGTAGTTATATATAGTAGTAGTATAGTAGTATAGTATTATTAATAGTTTATTACAGTAGTAGTATAGCATGGATGTAGTATGTTACCAATAACTATGTGCATAGAATCGCATTTGTATTTGTACATTCTATTTTTTATATATTTCTGTTTTGTATTTTTCGGCTATTTGTGTATAATTGTACATTTTTATTTCATTTAATTTTTTACTTTACTTTTCATTCTATATAATTTTCTCCATTCGCCCCTGACTTGACTACTTTTTAAAAAACAAAAATCTTTTTTTCAGGAGCTTGGCGTCTGCTGGGCCGGTGCTGCTGACTCAGCAGGTCTGGGCAATGGGAGGGACCTGTGGGGCGCTCAGATAAATGCCACCTGCCCTGATTCCTGTTGAATATTTAATTTGATAAATAAATAAATAAACACACAAGGATTAAAAAGGAACAAGGCTTAGATTCTGTCGCATTCAGGGCCCATTCCGGCATTACAAAATGAAATTCAAGATCTTTCAAGTACATTTTAAAGCACTATTTTTCTTCACGGACTTAAAACCAAATATAATCAACTTTTAATGTGATATTTATAAATTAAAATACAATATAATTTTAGTCTCAGTGTATTTTTATATTAAATATATATTACATGTATTTTCATCTATTATTAATATCATTGCCATAGACAATTATAAGTGTCTACTTTCAACCATGATGAAATAAATGTACATTTCCCTTGCATCAGCTATGTGATAAAAGTGTTATTCCCCAGGTTTCACAGGTTTTTAATGATGACATTTTTTTCAAGGCCTTTTCAACCCTTTCAGCACAAAAGGGGCTATTTTCAAGATATTCCAGTATTAAAATTTCTGAGGACATCCTGTCATCAAGTCATGTACACTCACCGGTGGACATCTTACACACACACACACACACACACACAGACACACACACACACACACACACACACACACACAGAAACACACACACACACACACACATACAGGCGGTCCCATCACATACGCACACACCACCACACCTGCTTAGAGTGCAGCCCAGTATGCGCAGCAGCCCTCATTTGCTGCCATAACTATGAAAGGAAGAGGCCACGTGACCAGTTGTAGTTCCAGTTTTCCTGGACCTAATTAACTGTTTTTCAATACATGTTGTTGTTCAATGTTTATGTTTTTGTGTAAATGTTGTTTGGTTGTATGTTAAACTGTCTCCCCCGTGGTGATTCTCCCCCTCTTGGAGTAGTGATCAGTTGTTTAAAGACCAAACATGAAAAATAGTTCTCCAAAGAGGGGGGTTGGTGGTGGTTGTCTATAATCAAAAACTGTGCTCTTGTCATTCTACAGGTCATCCACAGGACAGAGTTATTGCAGCAGTTCTTGAATTAATAAAGAGTTGCATTTGCAGGTTGAGAAGTTGAACTCCACTCGCAGACTAACTCTGAAAAAAAAGAATAATAATAATTCTGAGGACAAAATTCAAACATTTCAAGCACCTCCAGAACCTGGTAAGAACCCAGTCTATTATATGAGAGTTTGTCGCCTTGATTTCTAGTCCTTTTGTTATATGAGTTTGGGATATTTTTTGGAATCAGGGTTGTTAATTAAACAGCAGCGGAGATCAAGTTGTGCAACGCCTGATCCACAATCCTCCTCCATCACAAAGTGCTGGGGCAACTTTCCAGTGGTGAAAAACAATAAATTCCGCAAAACACCCAGTGCTCTGCGTAAAAGTCTCTCAATTTTCACGTACTGTATGTCTGTTGGGGCGGGGTGGAGAGAACCCCACGCGAAGGGTGCAGGTTACATGCTCTTATTGGGGTTACACACTTTTATTGTCTTAACAGGAGCAATGGTGTTCTCATCCCACACATACTTAAAAAAAAAAAAATCTCCCACTGACGAAAGCAAAATCCTGTATTTTTGAAGCAAAACGCACTGCGATAATTTCTGCGGCAGGACTGTGTGTATATATGTCTTTCTGCTCGGGTGAGAAGGTGATTTAAAGACCCTGTTCGCTGCTGGAGCCAAAGCCAATTCTCTGGGGGCGAGAGAAATATTAGCTGTACGGAAACAGATTGATCCCCCATGGCTACTTTTCAGTAAGAAAAAAGAAGCAAGAACCGCCTGAAGCATGGGGTCTTCAACCGGGGGTCTGTGACCCCTGGGAGGTACTGCAGAGGGTCATTAACACTAGAACAGCTAGTTATGTTATGTTTACGTTTTTTGTTCCATACAAATAGCCTGAGTATATAAATAGGTTACTAAGGCATTATAATTTTGTTATTATGGGCCAGGCTTAAGGCGAAACACAAAATTATATTAAAAAATTAAAAATTTAAATTAAATATCGGCGGTCCCTGCTCTGTTTCTCTATCCACCAAGGGGTCCTTGAGCTGCAAAATGTTAGAGACCCCTGGCCTAAAGTAATGACAAAAATAGTATAAATTAACAGCAGGTAGAGAAATGGGATGGAAAGAATAGCGCGGTAATAAAGTCATAGAAATAGAGAGACACGGGAGAGAGAGAGAGAGAGAGAGAGAGCGAGAGAGATGCATGCAGGGAGTGTAAATTTCACACGGCATGATGGAACGAGAGGGGCGAGAAAGTGAAAATGGGATTTTTGAGGCCACCTTTTTACCTCTTCTACAGGGAAAAAGGAATGAGAAATGTCCAAAGAAACAGGGGACGATGGATAGATAGACGATGGGGGGCGGGGGACTTAGAGGTGTAAGAGGATCTGGCCGGTCGGATGGACGGGGGGAGGAGAGGGGAAACGGATCATAATCGGTCATGATGAATGGAACCGCCATCTAATTTCTTTCCCAAACTCCACCGGTTTGGATGCAGCAGAGAGAGTGGGAGGGAGAGAGATAGGGGATTGGAGAGGTGAAAGAGAGGGAGGGGATGACAGGAAATATATAAACAAAATATCAAATATAAACAGAAGGTTCCATCCCAGAACGAGTTCATTTTGTTTAGCTTCATCCACCACCATCAATCAGTTTCAGTAGGATGATACCGCCCTGATGCGATTAAAGAATGTGCCTTTACTATTTTTTGGAGCTTTTTGAAAAGCAGTTTTGCTAAAAAAGCTAAACTATTCAAAAGAGTTAACGTGGAAATCCATTTGATCGTCTGTGTTTGGTGGATCACACTACTAGCCCCAGAATTACATTCAAAATAACCCTATTTTTGGTTGGTAACATCCAGGTTTTTCTATCTTCGCTCTTGGTCATTATTTTCTCAAAAGTATTCTTCTGATCGATTGAGTTGGGGTTTTTTTCTTAGTTACTTGACGCGGACCCCACACCTAATGCATATACTTTGAATGGCTGTTTCTTATAAAGTATAAAACATTGTGCTTTTTGACAAAATAATATTACGGATTACCACTTTAAAAATGTTACTGAGCTTCTGAGTAAATTATAATAAGAAAATTATGTCAATTGATGAAGATTATCAAGGTTAAAGTATGAAGACATGAAGAAACAAATAATAATAATAATAATAATAATAATAATAACAATAATAATAATAATAATAATAATAATAATAATAATAATAACTGACTATATAGCACCTTTCACATACCCAAGGACACTTTACAATGGAAATAATAATAAATAATAATAAATAATAAATAATACCACGGGAAGAAAAGAGAGGTAGAGATATCAAAGAGCGCTGCCTTGCATATGTCATGCTCTTATAGAGTTGAGGAAACAGAGAGGGGGTCCGGATAGTAGGAGGTCCCACGGTGGTCGGCAGGATGAGATTAAGAGACGGAAGCCGGAGAATGAGCGACAGATGAAATGAATAAATGGACGATTTGAATTAAATATGGATGAACGTGTCCTTACAGGGGGTCCCGAGGGGCCCGGCGGCCCCTTGCTGTCTTGGGAGCATGTACAGGCGTGGGGCATGGGCGGGCACTGCTCCTCGACCCTCTGCAAAACACACACAAGCGCGTGCGCGCACACACACACACACACACACACACACACACACACACACACACACACACACACACACACACACACACACACAGTTCAGCAAAGTTTTGTCATTTGATACAATAATGAAATCTATGGTAGGAAAGGGTCAGAGGTTAGGGTTATATGTGTGTGTGTGTGTGTGTGTGTGTGTGTGTGTGTGTGTGTGTGTGTGTGTGTGTGTGTGTGTGTGTGTGTGTAAGTAAGAGAGAGGGAGGGAGAGAGAGAGAGAGAGAGAGGGTGATGGGTTTCTTACGAGAGCTGGCAGTTCACAGCACTTGTCTCTGTTGGCCCAGGATGTGCTGCAGATGATGTCAAACATCTGGAGCTGAAACTGTGTATACACACGCCCACAGACACACAGACACACAGACACACACAGACACACACACACACACACACACACACACACACACACACACACACACACACACACACACACACACACCCAAACCTTTTCTGTAAACACCAGCATTGCAGTGTAATCACAAGTAAGATTCGGTCATGCCTCACAGACCTAATAAGCTGCCTGAATACAAGAAGTAGGACCTGATTGGTTATAATTTGGTGTAATAACGTTGTTTATGATCAGACAGTGTTTCTGTATCGATAATGAGCCAGGGTGAAGACAGCGCGGCGGCCAGAAAGATCAAACGACCCGTAGAAATGGAAAGACGGATACGATCCAGCCTGCTAATGAACTCCAATAAACAACACGAGATGACAAAGAAAAAGAGGCTTTGTTATTGTAACTTCAACCACGGGGGTCGGCCCAAGCGGCTCCGAGGCTGCTTCCCTGTTCAGCGTTTCAGAAAACTGTGATGTGCACTACAGCAATGTCCTGTCTGACTGACACCTCAATTAACCGTATATTTTGGTGGACTGCCAACGCTGACATTCTCATGTTCCATCCACGCACACAATACCACGGACCTTCTACAAACACCTCGGGTTATTACACCATATCTGTGTCAAGGACGAGGCGTAATCAATGGAAAATGACCCTCCCTGAACAAACCGAAGAAATGGACTGTTTACATTCCCATATACAGTGCAGTTACAAAAAACGGCCGTTAACTGGCTCTGTATCCTCAGCCTGCTACTGCTGCGGCTACATAATCGCCTCACTTTTTCCGGCGGAATAAGTAGAAGGAATAAGAGCCTATCGTGGACGGATGAAGCCAGAGCCTCAAAGCGATCGAACCCAGATGGACGGCGGATGCGGTGTGAAAACACGGCACCGGCAGTTTTGCTCCGGCTCCGGATTCTTTGGCGGTTAAACTGTTCTTCGTGCCCCAGAGCTCCTTCAATGAAACTGTGCAGACAGCATCCATGTTAGATATTGGCAAAATCAATGGGTATTTGGACAAAGCAAGGGTTTCTTCAAGTCAGTAAAAATATTACTGCACCGCAGGGGGTCTTGGACCGAAGACCCTCGGATGTTAAAGCCAATGTGAGGGCCCAAAAAGATCAGAGTCGGGGTGCAAGATATGCTTTGGGAAAACACTGCGGTCGCTTAAAAACCTCCGCACATGGAACCAATTCTTTGCTAAAATTAGATCCAAATGATTGATTTAACAGATATCTGTATGCGTCAATATTCCCAACCTGAGGTTGTTTCACTAGAGGAGCTGATGTTAAGGTGTCCTTTTCTTTACGTTCAAAGAACACACCGGATTGAAAAACGCCGTCAGTGCAATACCCGGGGGGGACGGGACGGAGGAAATCGCACGCAAGGAGAGAGAATGTCAAACTTTCTTCACAGCCATGTAACATGACTGGGCTAAAGTAGTTAAGGCAGCACTTTCCCCGGCCGACAGTTTTCCTTGGAAGGATTCCGAGAATAATTTCACCAGTAGCGGTTCTCCCACATTCCAAAAACAACCCCGGCGTATCTCACCTTCTCCCTGGCCTGTTGGATGAAAAAAAAAAAAAAAAAAAAGATTTCTGCTCCTGCAAACCATAATTGCTTCAGACTGTAAGTATAATGGGGCTTGCTTCACCTATCACTTTTAATGTAAGAATAAATGTGCCGCTATAAGGTGACTTCCTGGAATAGTTTAAGACTAAATAAATCCGTGGGAGACCGGGAAGTACAGCTCAAAGACACCTTGACGATCCATTGAGCTTCCAAAATTAATCAATCACTTCAACTAACCATCCATCATTAATTCCACTTTTAAACAAGTTCATACCCCATAGATAGATTCGTAGATAATAAATGTACCGACCGGTGCCGAGTTGTCCCGTTGCCCTCTGGACCGGACCATGCGACCCAGGACCTCCACGCCGTCTATGGAAATGTTCCCGGCGGCACTGATGACCTTCTCCCCCACCACGGAGCAGTCCAACACCACCTTGGCCGACGTCTTGCTGATGGCCACGTGGAGCTGTGCGGAGATGAGATAGAGAGAGAGATAGAGAGGAGATGGGGTGAGCTAAGTCTCTGACACTTGGAAGGATCCAAGTCCGTCTGTCCAAGAGGCGCTGAATGGCGTTGTTTGTCTTATCTTACATCCAACTGCCATTGATAAACTGATGTCCGTAGCCTGTAGCCGGATCCAAATCCAATTTATTTTCCCTCTCAAAATGTAAATTAGCACCTGAGGACCTTCCTCAGTCTAAGGCCTTCTTTGACCACATCAAATGGTGGATGATGTTCCATTGAGGAGGCGTCCAGGAGGCGTCCAGGAGGCGTCCAGGAGGCGTCCAGGAGGCGTCCAGGAGGCGTCGAAGAGGCATTCCAACGCGGTTTTAATCATCGTTCCAAACCGTTTTGTTTTTGTTCCGGAACAGCGACGAAGAGTCCCTCCCGTATGAAAAATAAAGAAGGTTGATCGTGTTGAGGACGGGAATTGGCCTGACCAATCACTGCGCTGGATGCTCGTAAAGCTCAAACAAGGAAAAAAAAACCCGCCGCCGCCAAATCCTGCGATCCGTGAAATTCCAACGCTCACGTGGTTAAATGAGCAAACCGGGCCGTTGGAGCCACGTGGGAGAGCTTCCAGGCCGGACTTTTACAATCCGAATGTTTGCCATCGTAATGTGCGAGTCTAACCCATTTTCTGTCTCTCTCCACCTGTCGGAGGTTTTAATATGTGCGTTTGTGTGTGTGTGTGTGTGTGTGTGTGTGTGTGTGTGTGCGCGCGCGTGCGTGTGCGCGAGGCCTAGCCGTTCTCCTCGAAGCCGGCCTGTCCTTCCCAGCTCAGCCGTTTATTAAACTAGGGTTCTCGGGACCGTCTTACACGCTGGGCACAGCTCACGCTTGAAAGCAAACAGCTCGGCCCGCTGCCCCTCTCTCCCCTTAAATCCACTCCACCGCAGGAACGAAGGGAATGCAGGCCAACAAAAACAGGAAGCAGTAGCAGCAGCCGTGTTTGGCTTTGTTTTAGTTCCCTTTCATTTCTTTGCCCTTGAAACGGTTGATCATTTCAATCTGCGCTGCCATTCCAATCTTTGCACCGTGGCAGGACTCCCACTAAAAGCAACGACTGGAATGGGTTTGTTTTGAACCGGTGGGATAGCCGACCGTAGAGAAAGAAAGAAAGGAACATGAAAAGGATGTCGTGAAATTTTCATTCAGTACATTGTTTTTATTTGTGTTTGTATTTTGTCATGTGTATGGCAACAGCAGATTGAAAGAATGGTTCCAAATTTTATGACCCGATCAATTTTATGACCTGGTAAATTGCTAAGTATGTTAATTCACCTTTCACTCACTATGAGATGGATTCTCCCATTCCGATCTTCTGCACTTATCGCCGACTAAATCACTTCTAATAAATTTGAGCGATGAAAATATGTGAAATTAGCCCATAACTGCCGCGAAGGGAGCGAGGGCGGTAAAAGAAGCCTCTCCAAACACCTCCGGACATGCCAGAGAGTAAATTTGGTCGAAAAATTAAACCCATCATAGCCAGCCAGCTGTTAATACAATCCCCAAACAAATCATCAGACCACACAAAAGCCCAAATAGTGACGAGCTCAGGAAAATAAAACAGTTGCAGAGCCAAGCAAAGCCAGCCACCCCTTCCTCTACTAAATCAGCTCAGGGCAGGTGCCGAACATATTCTGTACAGGGGAAATACAATGGTCGGTAAATAGACTTTGTCAACTTCTGTTGTGGGAGAGATATTACTTTGGTTTATGTATTCCGAATATGTCCTGCTCTACTTCCCATTAAGGTTATTAACTAATTACAGCAGTAAACAAATGTTAATGCCATGGTTGAAAATGGATTATGGAAAGTGAAAACAGAGCTACATGTCAGGTGAAATTTGACCCTAAAACTGAGGGTTGCATAAAAAATACTTTCGGGATTGCTTTTCCGGCCCCGCTGATCAATATGAACAGCACTAACTCTAATTTCACTAAACACATAATAACTTTATTTCACAAATGTCTTTATTTTATTAGCCTCTCTTTAATTTTCTAAATTCCCTCCTGCCTTCTGCCTGCAGACGTGCACAGAGCCGAGTAAAGAACAAAGCAAAATGCAGGATTGCCAAGTAATGCCCGAAACATAGCCCAATTTAACTGGAATAACGCAGCGCTGGCAACCCTGACCCTGCGTTGACCGGAGCATAGACAATGAGGAAAGCGAAGACTGGTTTATACAATGGAGACTTGCATGATATTATTGAGAGCCAGGAATTTATGGATTTATCTGAGTTGGATATCTCAGTTTTGGAGGTATCCATAGGCAGTTACAGGACACAAAAGACAATAGAAACAAGAAACTGAGATGAAACGTTAAAAATCGAAAGCAGCTTTTTTTTGCTGCAGGTCAGATCGCTGGTCAGCATCTATTCGGAGCTAATGCCACAGCCATCGCATGATAAATTAGGCTATTTCTCTCTCGCTCTCTATCTCTTGTTTGACACACACACGCACGCACGCACGCACGCACGCACACACACACGCACACACACACACACGCTGGCTTTTTGGTGTAACTGCTGGGTCAGCTATCGGCCAATCTGTCTGTACCACAAACCACCTCATTTGTGTGTTTGCTTCTCTCCGTTAACACATTATTTGAATTATTTTATCTCCGGGGCGCCTTTTGTCCGTTTCAGCATTTCACCAAAAAGGAGGAAAAATAACATTAGCGTCTTAAATTATTGTAATTTTTGTCGCGTGGATTTTCTCGCAGCAATCTACCAAATTAAATAACAGCTAGAATGTGTTTCGATAGGGCGGGGGGCGGTGGGGGTGGGCACAACAAAGCTATCTCCATTAGATTGTCGCCGCTGGAAAAAAAATAATTTGTCCAAAACAAACAACATTTCAAATCAGCAGCAACAATAGAAGCAGTTCTCATTGGGTTTTTTTTTTTTGTCTTGAGCAGATTGTCAGAGTGAGAGAGCACTTTCTAAATCTATCTATCTACCTACCTATCCATCTACCAAACTACCTATCCATCCATCCGTCTGTCTGTCTGTCTGTCTGTCTGTCTGTCTATCTATCTAATTCAAATTGCATCTTGCCACAGATAAGGCAGCATCAAAACAAATCCAGTATTTTAAGGTTTTCAGCCCCCGCTGTTGGTTTTTCTGTGCAACATAAATCTGAATTTCTTAACCAAAGGACTTTTTTGCGACCATCTGACCCTCCGTCCTCCCCTCACCCAGTCTCTTCCACTCCCATATCCAGAAAATGTAATGAAAATGAAAATGTAACTCTTTCCATTACAACTTAAAACCAGGGCTGCGGTGATTTATTTAAGTGCCGAGTGATAAACAATCTTTCGGCCTCTCGGGGTTTAAAAACACAAGCCCTTTATGAGATAATATATCTCAACAATTTTCTGTGAATTTAGTTGTTTTTGATTAAAAGTGCCGGTGCTATCGTTTCATCTCCATCTGGATTAGTCATTTAGGCCTTTAATTCCGAAGCAAAACATTCCGAACCGAGAGCGATCGCATCCATTCATCAGTTCCGCAGTGCAAGCTCATCATTTCCTTTCATGAAGACATTCCTCTGCTCCGGGATGCCTCCCCTGCTCGTAATGGGACGACAAATCCTTTCCTTTTTGCTCTCCCCTCGGTTATTATTTCTCCTTTAATATTTCGTAGGTACGAACCTCCCCAGATAACCCCTTATTACTTCTGACTTTTACATGAAATACTTAAAATAAATGACAGTGAGATACTTTGAGCAAAAGCTACGGTTTCGGTTTAAGAGCCCAAGTGGGGAGAAAAAGTATACTTAACCGCCTTACTATACTTTTTATGTATTCACAATTTATATACTAAAATTTTGTTAAATTGAAACCACTTAAGTTGAAGCCTACTTAGTGTTTGAGAAATTGTACTTAAGATGTGCTTAAATATATCACAAATATAATTTTCATATATTTTTGGTTACTTTTGACGACCAAAATAGTATACTTTTAGCAAGTATGCTAAAGTACAGAATACGTTAGGTTCATGTTTCAATATACTTATTGTAAGTGTACTTTCACTACATTTACAGTATGTTAACGACTAGTGTACTAAAGGTATATGTGAAATAAGTGCATAAAAGTAAGTCAGAATACCAAAAAAGGCACTTCAAGTATACTAACAAAAAAGTTTAAATGGGTGGGAATATACTTGTACACTTTAAATACGATAGTATACACTAAAAATACACACCAGTTTGGAAAAATATACCTTTTTCCACTTCCGCTCCATTTGCTAACATTGCTGATAACATGGGAAATGGGAAATGGGAGATGTTTTATCATTCTGGTAGGTGCAGATATTTCACAAATATTCATGTTATTTAAGGTGAAAGCCAAGCTAAGACAGAATAGCGCTAATTTATTTTTCGGACAATTAGCAGCCCCCCAGGGCCACATAAAAGCAGGGGCCGGCCCTGTTCCTCATTCATCATGTTACTTAAATCTGCCATGTCAAAATCAGGCGTCGTACTCATTCACACTTTCCCTTCAAAAGTAAATATCCCATCCATCGCAACCCATCTGGCATTTAGTACATTATTTGTATACGTCAAAAAGACTGTTGATGTCAAACCTACCTAATACAAATGTAATTCCCTGGTATTCTTTAAAAGATAAACAAGATAAAATACTTTCTTTAACAACCTAGAGAAGAGTTTGAGAGACGGACCTTGTGGAAGCTGCCATGGAAGATCTTCTGGATTTCAGGACCTTCAAACGTGACGGTCTGGAAGTTTCCTTTGTAGTCGTGGTTAAAGAAGGTCAGGGTCTTTCCCAAAACTGGCAGAAAATAGGGGATTGTACAGGAAAAAATAAGAAATAATAATCATGGCCGTCCACGAATGTATTTGATAGGCCTTTCCTTTAGATTGTCAACAAACCAAGTTGTGACGGACAACTCTTAGATTTCGCTTAAAATGATCTTATTGTGCATTGTTTGAGTTTGGCGTCTGGGCTCTACTGCTCATCAGGTGTAAAGCAAACACAGACATACTTAGTGAGAAGAAATACAGGAGTGATGAGCTTGAATCCCCCATTGGATATAAGAGCAGAGCCCAAAGTTGGATGCAGGTGAGGTGGAAGGAGAAGAGCAACTCACTGTCCAAAATGAGTCCCACCAATGGCTCATTGTCCTTGTTGAGAATTTCCCACAATGCAAAGGGTTCCTGTGGCATCTCAGGAAGTAGGCGGAGTATCATAGAGATGGTGTAGTCTGAGGGCAAGCCTTCAGGGTGGAGATACCTAACACACACACACACACACACACACGCACACACACACACACACACACACAAACACACACACACACACACACACACAAATGCCTTGTAGGCCTTTCAAGTGGCCTACATCCCAAAATGTTGAACTCAGCACAAATAGGAACCTTGGAGAAAATTTGGATAAAAACGAAAAAACAAAAACATTGGCTGCTTGGCTTTAACCAAAATATATACCATATTTCTATAAAGCTCCATTTGCCCTCAGCCGAGCTCCATGAGATACAAACAGATGTAGGATCTTCAGAGGGCACTTCCACTGCCCAGCGGTCGAGAGAGACACTGCTGGGTTTGAGTTTGCTCTGACACGAGCTCCGGCCAGTGTGCACAAATGAACCGATTAAGAAAGAAAATCATCTGCATCCACGGCGCAGAGAGCCCTCTCAGCCCGAGATAATAGAAACACTGATTTGTTCTTCGATAAACCCGCACAGATACATGTCCGATCAAACAAGAAGGGGAAGTCTTAGCAATACTCTTGTGTCCGTTCTCAGAGTCAAAGGCGTTAATTCCAAAGCCTTCTGGTGTTGGTGTCCTGCTAATACTTCACCGCTCCCCGTTCAGAGTTTTCTTCCAGGGAGTGTTTCTTTGGAGGAAAAGGCTGATGGGTAAGCACCAGAATGGACAGAAAATAGCTCGTAGAAACACAGACGAGGACAGTCGGGGTAAAGGGCTTCCGTATCAGATCGGACAGTTTGCGTGGTACTCAACTGATCCATTGCAATGCATGATGGATGCATAATGGATGTATGCATCACATCCACTAACTAACCAGCTGACTGACTGACTAGATTGCTAACTAACGAGACAAATGACTAACTAACCAACAGGCAGCTAAACTAGTTAACTAGCAGATTCAACTCAATGTATCTTAAAATGAAATTCTATAAATGATTGAAATATACAGTATACAAATCCCAAGCAACAGATCTAGAGCAACAGTAAAGAAATGAAAACAGTCTTTTCGACATTTCAGTTTTGCTGTGGCATGAACATATAAAGCTTTCTTCTGTGTTTCCCTGAAATCTGTTGTTTTCAGTCTCGCAATTTTTTCAGCCTTTGTCTTTTTTTCAAATCATTCAAATAAAAATTCAAATGAAAGCCAACTGAGGAATTGGAATTGCCCAGACGTACTCAAAACAATCATATTTTCACTCAAAAACACAAATTGCACTAGAAATAAGACCTTTTAATTGTTAATTTATTCATTAATTCATTTGTTCTCATCAACTTACTTATTAACTAACTAGGGTGACTTACTTGGTGGGCTGGGACACCATTGCATCTCGATGGAGTCTGTAACAGGAGAAGCTGTTGAACGAGCCGGGTTCCAGAGAAACACCCGGAACAGCGCTGTACTCCTTCTCCACCAGGCCAAACTTCTCCATCATGCGGAAACCTGAATCCATGAGGACAGTAAAAGCTCACCTTCATCCATGTCATCGTCATTGTTATCACCATCCTCGATTCTGTTGTTTAACTAAACCTTCCCAACTGAGGCCAGAGGTGGATTTTTACTCCCCAGGGCAGTTTTGGTCTTTTGGGGCAATTGATGTTTTTCGTGAATTACCTGCCATTGTGTTGCCGCTCATCAGAACAGATGGACAAGCTGAAAGAGAGGAAGAAGAGTTTCCGTCAATTTCTTCTATCGCAGCATGGTAGTCATCCTCAAGCAAGAGGAAAAACGTCACTGAGTTCACCTTCTCCAATGCTCTTTCTGTCAACGTTCATCATTCCCGAACCTTCTTCCATGCGTTACACCATTTTGTCCTTTTCCATCTCGCGCCCTCATTTTCTTTAAACGTCTGCCCCGTTTTAGTTCCTTACTTGCGGTGGCGGCCTCGCAGACGAATGTAATGAGCTGTTCCTCGATTTTCTTTACGGCGTCCAAATCGTCCACGAAAAACACGTGTCTGTCGCTGGGCTTGCTGGCGATGTTCACCAGCTCCCCGTAGTCTGCGTCCGCGAAGCCGATGGCGAAGATAATATAGCCTGTACACAAGGGAAAAACCAATGGATTTCAGTGGATTGGACATATGTTTGGAAAATCGGTGTAAAGAGACATTCAAAGGTTGAGACGCCCTTTGAAAGCGCTTTCAAAGTACCCACCTTCCACCTGCATCTCCTTGGAGATCGTGTTGACGTCGTCTTGGGAGCGGCCGTCGGTCAGGACCACCAGGACCTTAGGGACGCCCCTCCTGGCTCCTGCTTGCGAGGTGAAGATGGACTCCTTCACGTGCTTGATGGCCCGACCTGAAATGACACAATAGACACATAAGAACCTAACGTCCAGCCAAACTCTTTCCCTTTCCCGATGGCTTTTGGGGTACACTTTGAACTTGGGTTTGAACTTCTTGAAAGGATATGTGTAGAAAGGCGAAATATGTATCGTAGTTCAAATTTATGGGATATGGGTATGGACCTGCTGTAAGGGTACTGGTCATGGCAACTGTTCTGAACTACAACCAAAGGTACTCATCCAAGAATAAACCCATATAATTGAAAAGACATAGGACTGTGAAATTAAAACTTTTAGGGGCGTGTTACTACCACCTTTTTTTCCGCTGCTGATGATCGGAACGAGCTGCTTTTGCGATTGGAGGCAATAATCTACATACAGATGATCCTCGGGAGGGAGTGCAGTCACAGAAATTCATCAAGAACGAACCGTCTGCCAAGTTTACATCGGCAACGTGTCGCTTGTGATTGAGGCTCAAACACACACACACGCATTAGCACGCACGCACACACGCACACACAGACACACACACACACACACACACACACACACACACACACACACACACACACACACACACACACACACACACACACACACAATAATACAATAATTTCAATATCTCCATGGTGTCCACTATGACTAAAACGTACTTCCCGCTGACCTATTCCTCATGAAACAGCCAATCACGGCTAATAACCCTCTATTGGGTCCTTCTTCCCTTTTATAGTCAGTCTCGCGATCATCATGTGTAAAAAAAAAAAAACAAGAGGGGAAAACGAACTTTTTTTTCGCCAGGGGGCTCTGCGAGGGATCTGGGGAACTAAATAACAAATCCAATACCAGATGAGAACTGATGCAGCAAATGGCCCCCGTGGTCGACTAACCTCATACCGTTGTGTTTGTGTGCTCGCGGGTGTGTGTGTGCTCTATGGCTAGGTCCACACTGTAGCTCCAAGTGTCTAATAATAGAGTAATATAGTCTAATACACTAAATGAGTCTAATAATAAACTAATAGTAAGTGTCTTTATATCTATAGCTACTGTATGTTTGTTGCTTGTTAATAATCGAGGAGACCAGTGATACACAGCAGCAAGAAAAAGATAACAACGCTCTGATGTAATTGCTATTTGATAAAAAGCATGCACCGCACTTTTTGTTGTAATTTAGCAAAAGCATGTTTTTTCAAAATGGTTTTCAGCCAATATTGGCACCGCAAATAGATACAAACAGCCACCATTCAGATGCCATCAGATACCAGAGGCAATTTCCGAAAACTGAGCCTGACAGCCTGTAATATCAAAGGAGACGAGGAGCGTATGTATTAGTATAAGGTGTTTGCCATGCAACCTCTGCTCATCATCCCAAGTTCTCACCATCCTTCCATCCCTCCATCCCTCCCTCCTCTTCTTTCTTTCCTCTCTGGGTTTATTTATTTCTGTAGCGAGCTGCCAGAGAAGACGGATGACGCAGCGGCCGGCTCAGTAAACGGACCCGTTGTCATTTATCCGCCCGGTGATACATCTGTTTCCACACTGTCCTCCCCCTGTCGCCCCCGGGGTCAGCACGGAAAACAACAGTGGCCAGCCGAGCAAAGGAGACGAGAGGAGAGAGTGAAGGAGGAAGGGGATGGTTGGCGAGGACAGATGAGTGAGAGAGAGAGAGATGCTGAGATGCTGAGGCGAGGAAGGGAGATATAGGGCAGATTGAAAGATGAGATGTAAAAAAGGAGGTGTGAAAGGAAGAAAGAAAGAAAGCTGTACATAGCCTATCGTCAATCAATTAAGCTGTATGCGTGTGTGTGTGTGTGTGTAAGTGATAATACTAATCATCATCATCTAAAAAATAATCATAATCAATAACCAAAATAATCTTCATTCTTTAATTTGTATTTTTATTTGTATTTGTTTGTAAGGCAATCAAACAGTACTACAACCACTACTACTAATAATAATAATAATAACCTTTATCTGCAGAGCACCTTTCTACACAACATGCAGCTCAAAGTGCTTTCCATTTATAGAAGGCATCAAGTGATAAGATATACCAAATTGCCTCAAAAGAACAATTAACTTGACAGGTGAAAAGATAAGTTTTTAGTCCATCTTTCTCATATTCTTCGGTAGTGTGTTTCATAATTTACAAGCGTCATTAAAAAAAGGCTATGAGCATTACAAATCCCAAAATCAAAACGTCAAGATATTCATATTTTTATTCAAAGCAAAATGTGATGAACTTGTCACGTGATGCAACTATTTCTCTGTTCGACCGCAGTCCCACGGTTCTCACATAGAAATCCACAAAATGACTTTGGCGTGCGTCGACGTCTGCAACAAAACTTTCAACTCCTTCCATCGGTCAAATGCGGCACCCATAACGGTGTGCGTTTTTTTTAAAATTATAAACCGCCAGCCATATTCCCTGTCGGCTTGCAGGCTTTCAGCAGAACTTTAAATTTTCTCTTGGACCAGAGTCTGCTGCCACAGTAACTCTTCCTAATATTTGTATTTGCAGAAACATGCGCCGCTCTCCATGCAGAGGTTTAAATTCTCTGGCAAGTCTGCCGGGGTCTGGCCGTCATCGGGGCTTGGTAAGGCCGATTCCAGTGCTAGTAGAAATTTATTTTTAATATTCGCCATAAAAAAGTCAAAACTTAGCTCCTACTGTATATCTCCCATCTGGCTTCCTGGTCACAGTAAAGCAAAGGTATTTACTCTTACTCTCTTTACTAGAGAGTTTCACACTGTGGCATACGAGGGGGCGTTGAGCTTTGGCTTTTTCCCATCACGGCGCAGATGTACCCGGGTTCGCCTTGGCTAAGGCCTTGGCGCGGGGATTTCCTTCTCCTCCGTCTCCCGGGAGGACCGGATCAGTCCCCCCTCTGCACCACCTGCAGGGCCCCTGCTACAGCACCACTGTTGTCTACAGGAGGCTAGAGGCTCCCCGCGGACGAGGAGGTGGCCGAGCAGGCCGTGACCGACAGCTGGCCCGCCGCTGCCAACCGGGAGCCGGACGGAGGACCGCATCGGGCCCCAGGACCCACGCAGGCATCGCTGGGTCCCTAACTCGTCCCGGCTCCCTGGAGGAGGTTGTCGAGGGGTCCGCTACGTCCTGCCCCAGGACCCACGCAGGATTCGCTGGGTCCCCAGCCCGTCCCAGCACCCTGGAGGAGAATGTCCGGGGGTCTGCTATGTCCGGCCCCAGGATCCTCGTGGGATTTGATGAGTCATTTGAGGAAGGGCACCTAGGATGTGGGAGCAGTGCTCGAGTCCTCGAGATGGGCGGGGCTCACCACCAACCCTAGGAATTGTGGGGATGGGCGGAGGGAGGTACGGTATCTAGGGTACCATTTGGGTGGAGGACTGGTCTGACCCCAAACAGATAAAACTCACGAACAGTCCAAGACTGTTGGAGGTTTGTAGCCTACCTTTCGGAGTTGACCAGTCCTTTGTCTTATTTAACTCGGAAAGGTGCATCAGATCCGGTCCAGTGGATAGAGTGAAAGTGCCAGCAGGCGTTTGATAAAGTAAAATGAGCTCTCTGTGGGAAGCCAGCGCTGTGTACACCTAACTTTTCTCTCCTTTTCTGCTTGCAGATGGACGCATCGGACAGAGTGCTGGGGGCAGTGTTGTCCCAGCAGGTGGGGGGCGCCGACCAACCGGGGCTGTACATCAGCGGGACACTGCAATGACTGCGGACCAGACCACGACCGTGGAAACCCGGTCCTTGCGACCAAGGAAACTCTGATTATTCATTTTATTTTATGTCCTTGGTGTGGCCAGCCAGCCTTTGTTTGTCATTATTAATAAAACCCTCGCAATGTCGGCGTCCCACTGCCAGAGAGACTCCGTGTCCTTCCCTAAACGTGTTGGCAGATACTCCCAAACGCACTTTTTGTGCCTTTTTATGTCACAGAAGCAGAGAAATGCTTCTATCTACAGAACAACTGTTCAGGTGTTAAACAGGAAAAGATTGTTAACTTTTTTCTTGTAGAAAACACCTAAAAACTATGAAAAAACATTCTCATTCAACAGTGTGATCGCTAAATAAGTGGATGAATCAATCATCTGCTAACTAATATCTCTGTGCGAACATTATCCTAAGCAGTGGAGGATGAACAGAAATGTGGCAGTCACTCAATCCACATACACACACACACACACACACAGATATGTGGTAATTCGACAAGAGTATGTGAATCTCTCACACAAAAACACACTGACACATTCCCGTAAAGTTCACAAAACCAAAATCACGCAAATCACGCATCACTGTTGGATATACAGTCGAAGATTACCACAAATAATTCCCGAGATTGTGGAAATCTATCACTCTAAACCTAACCCTAATACACACACACACACACACAGATACACACATACTGTACACCTTTGTAGGGAGATAATGACTAATAATATAGCTGCTACTTTAAATCAATCACTCCGGTGGCCCAGAGAGTGTTATAGGCAGGCTAATGCCTTAATGAATAAATGCATAATGATAAAGCTCGGTCACAACTCACAGCCACAATGCCTAACGCCCAATCCCAAACTTGATGCCATCCTGCTTCTGGTGTAGGACAAAATTGAACAGAGGCGAAAAAGAGAGAAGAACGATGTGGACGGAAAGGCAGGTTATAGAAGTTACAGCGTCTGAGATGCACGGGACATCGTGTACAGTACAGTAAAGAATGGGAGCTTTGCGACTGGAGCCCTGGTTCCCATTTCCCCAAAAATGCTGCGAAATAAGGGAAAAGACTCTTGGAAGCAGTTGAAAGCGAGTTATGCCATGGGCACACTACACAACTTTCAAAGTTGTCAGATCACTGTACTGTTCACACTGCACAACTTTCTGTCTTATGATAGGGAATATTGCAGTCTTGGAGTTTGCACACTTCATGACTGATCAGCGACAGGGGGTCACACATTACAAGATCTTTCACCAGGAAGAAATCGTGATGAGTCTATCGAGTTTCAAAATTACGTTTTGTCAAGAAAACACACGCAAGAATTAACACCGAAAATGATGCAATACCATGCGCAGGACAGGATTATTTCTTTTTAATTAGATTCTTGATCACTGTAAAAATATGAATAAAAGCAGAATTTAAATAACAAATATATAAAAAACCGAGAGCAGAAAAGTGAAATAAGTATGTTGTGTCTTTCTGGCCGCTGCTCTTGTGCACTCCCGTCTCCCCGTCTCTCAAGACTCCCCTCCCCCCCAAATTAGCGCACAAGTTGCGACTAATAAGTCCAATCCGGGGCTGGGAGCTTTCTCAATGTTTGTCTGTCTTGCAGAGAGGGATCGGCGTATGGGGTTCGTCAGGAGTTAGTGAACCCATCATTGCTTCTGCGCCCCAACTGAGTATTAATATTATTGTTAACCCCTACCGGTGGGTAGAGACTCTCAGAAGTTGCCAATGAACAGGGACTCTAGAGGGGAAGGCAGCCGGAAGCTGAACCGCTGGCTGCGGAGGTGTCTTGCCAAGCTGGATTGGACTGGACTGTGTAATCGCCAGCACGGACTCCCAGGAGGACAGGTGGGACCTGCCGCAGGCAGTAAAACTCGCGGCCCCTGGCTCGGGGTCTCCCTCTCTTCCGTCTCCGGGAAGGATTGGACCCGACCCGGCTCTGCACCATCTGCAGGGGCGCTGCCACAGCACCTCTGCCATCTCCAGGAGGCAGGAGCCCCATGGGGAAAAGGAGGTGTCCCAGCACATTTTGTGTCTGATGGCTGTCCCGTCACCGCCAACCGACAGCCGACAGGAGGACTCGCCTCGTATCCGGCCCCAGGACCCACACGGGTTTCGACAGGTCCCTAGCCCGTCCCATCGCCCCAGAGTAGAAGGTTTGAGGATTCACCACGCCCTGACCCAAGACCCATGCGGGGCTCGGCAGGAGCCCAGCCCGTCCTGGTGTCCCGGAGGAGAATGGGGGGCTCCACCGGACTCAGGGGGAGGGCAGACCCTTACCTGCCGGGTCCTGTGGTGCGGTCGGGAAGGCGCTTACCAAGTAACGGTAAAGCTACAAGGGGGTAGACATCAGGCTTCGCTGGACTCGGGCTGTTCGCAGACGATGGTCCGGCAATGCCTGGTTCGACCCGGGTCTTTGTTGGAAGCATCAGTGGTGGAAATTAGGGATGCCACGGTGAGGAATTTCTCATTCCTCACCCCATTATAAATTCATGACAACACCGGTGATAGAGGTAAAACCAGACATTTTACAACATCGCCCGATGTTGCCCGAACACTGTGTAACACCAGTAACACCGATAACCGTGGCACCCCCTGTGGAAATTTCTTGTGTGCATTGGGATATCCACACGTATCCGGTGGTCCGACTCAAAATTCATCACAAGGGGAAATGGTAAAGGGTGCAGTTAGTTCCCGCCTGTTGCGGCATTGATTATAGGCCCGGATTTGTGAAGGTTTGATGTGTTGATGAGAGATGTGAGCGTTGCATGGTGCGCAGTGACGCGGAGGGATCGTCGGCAGGCGCAACCGGTCCAGGAATGGGAGAATCCCAAGTGGGATCCTCCCCGGTTCCATGGGCCTTCCCCATGAACAATTTTCCACTAGAGCAGTTGTGAGATGATACCCTGCGCGTGGCCTATGAGTGGGTAGTTTAAATCGATGGCGCATTGGTGCACCCAGACGTTGCACTTACCCACCTGTACTTTTCGGTGATTAAGGGCAGGTTGTATAGAGTGAACCGTGACCCTCAGTCAGGGGAAGAAATTACCCAGTTGTTGGTCCCAAGGAGCCGCTGGGAAATGCTCTTCCAGCTGGTTCACCTTAGTGAAGTGGTGTGCCACATGTCCTGAGTACCAATTGATCAACCCTCCGGCTACACTAAGCACCGTTGAGGGCCCTACCACTAGTCGAGGTCCTATTCGAAAGACTCTGTATGGATCTCATCGGGCTGTAAGACCGCAGTGCACACGGGTATCGTTTTCTATTTGTCCGAGTGGATAAGGCAACCCAATATCCTGAAGCACTGCTGAATGCAGAGTTGAGGGCGTCCTTGGTCTTTGGCTGCGATGAGCTGGAGCCAGAGGTTCCAAAGGTGGCCGATTGTACTGTGACCCTGTTTGGAAAACATCTCTCTCCAGAACGCAGATGTGGCCACAGTTCAGCGTTGTTTCTTTAAAGTTTTCTCCTCTCTGCCAGGCCTCACATCCCTCATACACCACCATGTGGAGACGACCCCTTTTGCAACATAAACGCAAAAACGTGCAGGTGGAATTAGAGAAAAAGCTGGAAAACGTGCAGGTGAGTAAGCCTGATGGGTCTGTCCGGGTTCTGCGTGGACTACCAAAAGGTGAACGTGGTGTCAAAGGCGTCTACCCGATGACCTGTGTCGAAGAACTTCTCTACTAGCACTCTCTACTCTCTTTGCTACTAGCAGATTCCCTTGTCTCAGTCCAAAAGGAAAAGTCAATGTTCTCCACTCTGTTCAGGTTGTACTAGTTTTGCACACTTCCGTTTGGGTTGTTCGGTGACCCAGTCACCTTTCAGAGACTCATGGACTGTGTCCTGCCTCTGCATGTAGCATACGGCGTGTCCTACTTAGATGACGTAAACATTCACAGCGACACCTGGGAGGGGCATATGTAGCATGTGGGCGTAGTGCTTGAGTCCCTGAGGTCGAGGGGGGCTCACCACTATCCCAAAGAATTGTGCTGTGGGGCAGAGGGAGGTACGTATAGGAGGTTTGTACCTGACTTTTTGGAGTTAACCAGCTCCTTGTCTGATCTAACTCAAAAGGGTGCTCCAGATCTGGTCCAGTAGTCGGAGAAGTGCCAGCAGGCGTTTGTGGAGGTAAAGTCAGCTCTCTATCGGAGGCCAGTGCTGTGCCCTTCTCTCTCCCTTTTTGTCTGCAGACTGACATGTCTGACAGAGGGCTGGGGCGCAGTGGCTTGTCCCAGGATATGGACGCCGCAGACCGGCCAGCGCTGTACTTCAGCCGTAAGCTTTCCGAGCCGGAGCCGAGGTATAGCACTGTCGAGAAGGGGTCTCGGTGTCTGTTCAAGTGGGCCGTCAGCTCCTTTCGCTATTATCTCCTGGGACGCGCTTTCACCCTCTGTTCGGACCACGCTATGCTGCAGTGGCTCCACCGCATGAAGGACACCAATGCGTGGATCACCCAGTGGTACTTGGCTCTCCAGCTCATTAGCTGTTCCGACTCGGCTAAATTAGCGCACAAGCAGCGCTGATTGGTCAGATTGGGGGCAGGGATCTTTCTTAATGTTTGTCTGTCTTGCAGAGAGGGATTGCCGTACAGAGCTGGTCAGCCGGCGTGGAGCTAGTGAAGCCATCATTCCTCCTGTGCCCCGACTGATTAACAGTATTATTTTTCATCGTCTTGGCCAGCGAGTCTTTCTGTTCCTATCTTTAATAAAAGCTCACGCCAAAGACTCTTCCTCCCTAAACCCCTACCGGTGGGTAGAGGATACAATTACATACATGGCTGTTGCTCTGTACCTCACACATAAGTACAAATATATATACACACACATATATATATATATATATATTTATATATATATATATATATACATACTGTGTGTATGTATATATGAATATATATACTGTATATATACTGTATATACACACACAAACACACGCACACACACGCAGGTACCAACTGTGGTGTCAGTTGGATGAATGCTACTTGTTTTCATGTGACAAAACATGAGGAGAGAGTGAGGGAGAGAGAGAGAGAGAGAGATGGAAAGAGAATGGGAGATCAGAAAAGAGAGGAAGACAGATCAAGAAAGAGGGAAACGGAGAGAGAGAGAGAGAGAGAGAGAGAGAGAGAGAGAGAGAGGGAGAGAGAGAGAGAGAGATGGAAAGAGAATGGGAGATCAGAAAGAGAGAAAGACAGATCAAGAAAGAGGGAAACAGAGAGAGAGAGAGAGAGAGAGAGAGAGAGAGAGAGGGAGGAGAGAGAGAGAGATGGAAAGAGAATGGGAGATTAGAAAAGAGAGAAAGAGAGATCAAGAAAGAGGGAAATGGAGAGAGATTTTTTTGATTTTCAAAGCATCTTTATTTTAACATTTTCTCTAGTTCACAGTTACAGACAATACAGAGAGAGAGAGAGAGAGAGAGAGAGAGAGAGAGAGAGAGAGAGAGAGAGAGAGAGAGAGAGAGAGAGAGAGAGAGGAGAGAGAGAGAGAGAGAGAGAGAGAGAGAGAGAGAGAGAGAGAGAGAGAGAGAGAGAGAGAGAGAGAGAGAGAGAGAGAGAGAGAGAGGGCGAAGAGGGTTGTACAAAAAAAGATGAAAGGAAAGGGGAAAGGGAGAAAAAAGAAAAGTAAAAACGGAGTAGGTAAGAGGATTAAGGTGGACAGAGAGATTACAAAGCCCGGTGGGGAGAGGAGAATGAACACCAGTGGTGGTTGAAGAAGAAAAAAAGGAAAAAAACACAAAAAAGTTGAAATTCGGTAAAGGACTTGGTAAAGACAGGAGTTGACATCAAAGGGCGGAGGAAAGCAATAAAGAGAAAAAAGGGAGAGAGGACGGGAGGAAAGAGAAGAGAATCACCAAAACTGTTATCTGTATCACATCGTGCAACAGGGTGCTTCCTGAAGAATGCAACTTCAAAAAGCGTTCAGAAACAAATGCTGGGATATTTGTACTCTGATAGTGAGCAAAGTTTCAGATCATCCTACATAATGGTGACACACTCTTCAGTCAACTACATATAGAATTAAGTTATAGTATACAGCATGAAGCATTCTCAGACTCATCGCTCGACATATTGAGAAATCTCAAAAAGCGTTTTGCAAGCTCTAGTTTCCGGGCAGCAGAATGCAAGTGAATTGTACAGTGGCCCTGAGAGCTGAACGCACTGCAACTTAAAAAAACACATGCAAATTACAAAAAACACAACCCCGTTAACAGAAAACACAAACGCAAAACCACATTACGGGAGTGAGCCACACGATTATAGAAGTAAGCCACAATAATTTATCTGCAATACAATATATTGACTGAAATCTGTCCATCCGGTGTCGCTCAATTCCGTAATGTGGTGTTGCGTTTTCTGTTAATGCGGTTGTATTTTTCGTAATTTGCATGTGTTTTCTTAAGATGCAGTGCGTTCAGCTCTCAGGGCCACAGTAGAATTGGGCCAGGGAGGGTGGAACTCCCAATAAGGGCATATACGTCACAGCTAGGGAAGGGCGTAATGCCAAATAAGGGTATATACGTCACAGCGAAGAAAATGTGTTCTTTTAATCTTTAAGTCACGCTGTTTTGCATGGAATTTAGATTCCATTCATTTCTATGAGTCCCTCCAGAGGATGTGGCCAAAGAGTGGCAGTATGTCACAGCCTCCCAGTTAGCAGATACAGAGAAGTGTAGGAATTGGTTCTTTGCACCAAATAACAACTTGGGGGGGTATGGTTTTGGCCACTTTAATGCTAAAAATGGGCGGTATTCGCCTTTAACAGCAATACTGTGTCAACTAACTCAATATTACTGACATACATAGAAGGAAAAACTAGGTCGTAACCCGACTATAATATAGTGTGATTGTCACTTAATCCCCAGAGCCTATCACAGTAAAACTATCTCTCCTCTCAAAGCAACCTTTGGTGTTACTGACCTGTCTTGGTGTTTCCCCCCTTGTATCTGATCTTCTGGATGGCTTCCAACAGCGCCTCCTTGTTGCCATGGGAGCTCAGCTGGAACTCTGTCCGAGCGTCATCGCTGAACTGGGCGACGGCCACCTAGCGAGAGAGAGCGAGAGTAAGACAAACTGTATGAGCGAAAGGGATTAATGTAGTCTAAGTCAGGTGTCAAACAAAATCAAATCAAAGCAAGATAGTTCTGTTGGTCATGGACCTACGTGGTTATAAATCAATCTGTGACCTAAAGAAGGTTGAACAAGCATCTAACAGTTCCTCTGACACAATCAAAATCATTACAAATTATTCGTAGCTTGCGGAGCTAGTTCTGACAGACAATCAACGGCGCCACACACTTCCACGCCCGTATGGGCCGGCCTATTTAGTAGGGATGCAACAGTACAGTGGGCTCACGGTTCGGTATGTATCACGGTTTTGGGGCCCACGGTAACGGTACGGTAACTTTATATTTAAGAAAAAATACATAAAAAATTTAAAAGTTAAAAGGTGCAAAATGTTTTTATAGTAGTCTGCCACAAATTACCAGTGTATTGCTCTGTGTGTGTGGGGAGGTCGGAGATAGAGTTTCATTGGTGGGTTGTTATAGTTTGCATAAATCCTGATTGGAGGGGAGGTGTCCAAGATAGTGGATAATTAAAATATACATTTTCGTTAATATTCATCTATTTATATATATTATATTTTAAAAACGTTTCACAATAAAAAAAATAAAAAATAAAACAGGTATTATAGTTAGTTATCTTTGTAGAATAGGTATAAACTTTATATAAACTATATATAAAATCAAAACATTTAATAAAACCTTTCACACATAAATAATAATAGTAAAATAAAACCTCACAGTCAGACCAGTGAGTATGTGCCTTGGCTTTGTGAACCTGGCTCCTTTTCAGCCAGGGCAACTCCCGATGAGGAAGGAGTATAGGCCATCTCTTACTGTACATATACCGCGTTCCAAATTATTATGCAAATTGGATTTAAGTGTCATAAACATTTAATTTTTTGTTTAAACTCATGGATGGTATTTTGTCTCAGGGCTCTTTGGATCACTGAAATCAATCTCAGAAACCTGAGATAATTAGTTTGGCAGGTGAGCCCAATTAAAGGAAAACTACTTAAGAAGAACGTTCCACATTATTAAGCAGGCCACAGGTTTCAAGCAATATGGGAAAGAAAAAGGATCTCTCTGCTGCCGAAAAGCCTCAAATAGTGCAATGCCTTGGACAAGGTATGAAAACATCCGATATTTCACGAAAACTTAAGCGTGATCATCGTAATGTGAAGAGATGTGTGGCTGTTTCAGAGCACAGACGGGTTGGTGCAGATAGAGGCATAATGAGGAAGGTTTCTGCCGGACAAATTCATTGGATTAAGAGAGCAGCTGCTAAAATGCCATTACAAAGCAGCAAACAGGTATTTGAAGCTGCTGGTGCCTCTGGAGTCCTGTGAACCTCAAGGTGTAGGATCCTCCAGAGGTTTGCGGTTGTGCATAAACCTACTATTGGGCCACCCCTAACCAATGCTCACAAGCAGAAACGGTTGCAGTGGGCCCAGAAATACATGAAGACTCATTTTCAAACAGTCTTGTTTACTGAGTGCCGTGCAACCTTGGATGTAGTAGTGGATGGTTGGTGGATGGCCACCATGTCCCAACAAGGCTGCGACGTCAGCAAGGAGGTGGCGGAGTCATGTTTTGGGCCAGAATCACGAGGAGAGAGCTGGTAGGCCCCTTTATGGTCCCTGAAGGTGTGAAAATGACCTCGGCAAAGTACATAGAGTTTGTGACTGACCACTTTCTTCCATGGTACAAAAAGAAGAACCGTGCTTTCGGTAGCAAAATCATCTTCATGCATGACAATGCACCATTGAATACCTCTGTGTCATTGGCTGCTATGGGCATAAAAGGAGGGAAACTCATGGTGTGGCCCCCATCCTCCCCTGACCTCCACCCTATTGAGAACCTTTGGAGCATCCTCAAGCAAAAGATCTATGAGGGTGGGAGGCAGTTTGCATCAGAACAGCAGCTCTGGGAGGCTGTTCTGACATCCTGCAAAGAAATTCAAGCAGAAACTCTCCAAAAACTCACAAGTTAAATGGATGCAAGAATTGTGAAGGTGATATCAAAGGAGGGTCCTATGTTAACATGTAACTTTGCCTGTTAAGATGTTTTTGATTGAAAAAGCTTTTGATTTCAGTAAATATGACCTCCTAGTGCTGCAAATGCAACAAATGACCGTTTTCAGTTCTTTACAACCTTTAAAATGTTTTGAAACTCTGTTGTGCATTATAATTTGGAACAGTGCATTTTGAGTTTTTTATTTTTGATAACATACTGTCATCATTGGGAGGTTTGTTCAATAACATTCGAATTATACCCTAACGGTTGATGACTTGAAAATTATACTGACTGTCATTTGCATCGACTGTTTAGGAAAATCTGAGAAAAAATATAATTTGCATAATAATTTGGAATGCAGTGTAGAGGGAGAGTCATTTGCCGTTGGCAGGAGACGGCAACGAAAACAAACGGCACAACATAAAAAAAAGAGCAGCTCATCACCCAGAGAGACTCGGTTCCCTTCATTCATACCAAAGAACCATTCAAAAGAATTGGATGGTTTGTGAATGACCCGGCACTATCTGGTGCGACACGGCCATCCCAGGGGGTTATTATCTGACTGGACACCTTGATTGATTGCAGTCTTTACAAAAACATTTCGATGTAGTTTTATGTCGTGTTTTGATCGAAAAGGCTGCGTAGCTGCGCGCAGTTGAAAAAAAATTGACCTCTCGTGCAAAAATAGAGAAATGCTGCACGGACCTGAGCTGGAAGAGTGTATTCAATAGGAGGCGTGGACTTACTGAACGCCGCGCCGGCCTGCACGCTGTGCCAAGGCGTCCAGTGGCCTTCTGTTGTTATACCGTAATACCGCGGTTCACATGTGCGTATTGAACCGTAGGGCGCATACCTCGTGGTTCCATAATATACTGTTTACCGTTGCAGCCCTACTATCAAAGCAGTCAGTTCCTCCCACCCTTCCTGCTTTGCTGCCTGCTTTCTTGCTCCGTTGGTGCGCTCCCTCCACCTCCCCTGCATCCACCTGTTGGGCTCTCCTCTTATATCCAATGGGGGGATTCCTGCTTATCACTGCTGTACTTCTAGCTCACTTAGTCTGCTATTTTCTAATATACACCTGATGAGCGGTAGAGACCAGATGCCAAACTCAAACAATGCATAATATATAAAGATCATTTTAAACTAAATCTAAGAGTTGGGTGTCAGAACTTATTTTATTGACAAACGGATCATGTTTTTCCACAAATTTGCATCTCTAATATTACAAGGGCTCTCTTTTGCACAAATGTGAATAAAAGTGTTCCTGAGCGTGTCTTCGAGGGTTAAAAGATCCCCCTTTCCCCTCTGTATGACTGAACATATTAAAAAGATAAAAACCCGAGAAGGGATCAGAGCTTTATCTCCAACTCCGTCTCCGGGAGGAGGATCACATGGGCCCTGGATATTTCACACACGCAGAGTACAAAGAGCTTTTGTCGTCAAACGCATTGCCGATTTAATGGCTTCATTTTACGAAAAGCTCTTTAAGTGCTTGGCAAAAAATGAAACTGAAATGAAGATATATAAAAATATCTACAGTATATCCTCGTGGCAGAGTCGTTCTGATCGACTGGCTCTGGATGTGCGAACAAGCGCCATCACCTCGAGAGTCCTAATGGAGTGCTGTTGTTGGCGTGAGCTCGCCTACCTTCAGAAGCCAACTCCATCTCTCACGCTGCAGCCAGCGTTTTGCCGCCTGAGGCCCCCCCCCCCTGGGGTACAGCCAGGGTACCAACGCTGCACGGACTGCGACGGGTGGGAAACTTTTGTGCTGGGAAAACGAGAGCTCTGCCTAAAGTGCCGTTGAGTTATGTACCCAGGTCGATACATAACCGCTGAGGGGATTTACATAATCGTCAACAAAGACGGCAAGGGAGAACACTGTCTGTCCTTGCTGTATTCCACTGTTTTGTTCTGTTTGTTTTTTTTTTTTTTTAGCACCACAGATGATAAATGGACAAAGTTTTGAATAAATTGTATGGCTGGTAGAACAGCAAAACAACAAATATGGCAACATTTCTAAACAGCCCCTGTGAGTATTCAAAGTAATGCTTATTCATGGTAAACTTTTCGGGGGGTTCGGTATTGTGACGATGTTATTTTTGTTGGAAGCGGGCATCAGTCACAGAACCGGCAGCTCGACTCAAACAGAATATTCAACAGCATCGCAGTTTCAGCCAGCGAATAAACAGCACAACCCAGTCGTCAGACTTGACTAATCGTCTCAGAACATTTATTCCAGAGAAAGGTCTGAACGGTTAAAAGTTTTATTTTAAAACAAAATCTCCATGGAGAGTGGTGGAACTGAAATATTACTGTGGCGACAGAACCATCTTTCTTGAAGAACAAATACCAGTCCAACCCATAAGCAGGGCTGTAATGATGTTTTACTTGGTGATTAATTGTCAAATAAATAGTTGCAACGAACATTGCCATAGTATAAGCTTATAATAGTGTAATAATCCACTTTATGAAGATCAGCCCCTTATTGACATTGAACATTCTCCTCAAAGAAATTAATGGAATTGCACCAAATTCACATTTTTTCATTCTAACATTTTTCTTGAAACTTGAAACTTGAACGAAAACATATTTGAATATGGAATCTAATGTTTTTGCCAAATGATTGCCTTTTGCTCAAAAAAGTCTCCAAAGATAGCCCTGTCAGACTGTAAAGCAGGTGAGGTGGTATCCATAAAGCATCCCGTTATATGAAACAAACTTCCCTTTCCTTAACTTTCGAGTATAATAACAACTGCCATCGAGGAGATCAATAGAATATTGAGCAGGGCAAACAGATTAAGTTTGCATTCAGAGCTGGAATCTTCCCTCCATAAATCTTAGCTGCTAGTCCCCAGAATGTGTGTGCATTCTGGGGGAGAAAAAGCAAACAGGTGCCTTTGAGTCAGCCGACATCAATCATTGAATGTTCATTCCCAAACTATTGTTACCCACAGCGATGCATCCTTGTTTATTGTGCTGAAAGTGTTCCTAAAGGACAAAAAACGGTCAGACACACTGCATGTGCAAATACCCCTATGGAAGATGCCATTCCAGGAAGGTGAAAGTCCATTGTTAAAGCCCATGGGTGAAATAAAATGGCGGGGCGTACCTGTGTGCCGTCTGGCCCGATCACATCCAGCGATCCCATGGTGCTGTAGAGGAAACGAGTGATCTTCATGAAGTTGTCGTCTCCAATGGACCACGAGCCATCCACCAGGAAGACCAGGTCGGCCTTGGCCTCCTTACACACTGGGCAGGGTAGATAGATAGATCGATTAGATGGGTGGAGGTGTAGAAGGAAAAAGCCACTAAAGGACAAATCACACAAACAAGCTCCGTGTGAAACAAGAGGGAAGATAAATAGAGAAAGAATCGATTCAAATCGATTTAGAGCCTGAGGAGAAACTTCCAGTGGAGCACAGGATATATGCAAAGTGTCACTTCACTGTTGATCTTCAAGCCTCTGGGGCTTGGTGGGGGCTTGGTTATCATTATCATTATTATTATTATTTTCATTGTCTTTGCCTAGGTCTGACCCTGTTCAGACCAGTTAAGATGCACCTTGTGAAAAGTTCATGACGTTTCAGCAACCCAACACAGAATGAGCTATCTTCATCCACGAAGCTGTGGCTGCATGAGATTTTTTGTGGAAAGGAATCGGCACATCGAGATAAGAACAAAGGTCACCCATCAAACAACGCAATCTGACAGACAATACTCTTTCCAGTTTGCTTGGACGAAGGGCGGACGCATGAAAGCCTTCATGAATGATGAAACAGTTCGATCATGATTCATGAGGCGACCAAGCTATTTTGTCTATGAGGAGATTTCCAATAAGCGGCGAAACAAGGTTAGCGTTATCAGAAAAACATCTTCAAACTGCTTAAATTTGCTTAACGTTCAGGTGTACAGTACCTTTTTTTTCTCTCGCCGCCTAAAGGTGGACATAATGCTTTTGAGTTTCTTATATCGAGCATAAATGGATGAACAGCAAGATTAGTTCACGCTTTTTGTCCCGCATTAAGGTTCCTCTGGCACACAGAAGAACAGTTTGTGATGTTTTGTGGGGGAGATCATAGAACAGAATACAAACCTCAATTCCCTCAATGTATTGCATTCTTCTCTGACACATCTCTGATTTTTGCCTTGAAGTGAGAGTAATCTGAAGAGAACTTGTATCCTGAGCCCTAGAACCCCGAGTGCCCTGTTCCAGTTCAGTTGGAAAAACGCTCCCTACCTCAAATTCTCCTGCCTTTTCCCTCGTCTCTCACTCTGTCCCACTACTTGACTCGAGATCTTTGATTTTGACTTACGCTGCATCTGGGATGGCCGTAACCCAACAACTATGCCATTTAGGAAACCAAATTTGTGTTTGTCCAAAAATGTCCAAAAACCATAGTATGTTCAAATAGTATGGAGAAAAGTACTAGGAAGACATATCATAGTATGCAAACACTGCACAGGACGCTGGCGCGCATATCCCATAATGCATTGTAGCGGCCCTAGACGGCAGTGTCATCAATGGTGAAAAATGGGGTCAGACCAGTGTTCTTTTGACTGAAGTACGCTGGATTGTAGTACACACGGAGTATGTAGTACGCCATTTCAGACGCAGTGTTTAAATACCTTAAGAGCTTCCTCTCACCCTCTTGTTTCTCTTCCCCCCTCCTCATTTTGTCTCTCGCTTACCCCTGTTCCGTCCAACTTTTCAGCTTAATTCTGCTTGCCTACCCTCCCCCCTTTCTCTTTCTTTCTCTCCATTCCCTCTGTCTTTCCCCTTTTTCTCATTCTCTCCTTCTGTCTCTGTCTCTGCTTCTCCTCTCCTCCTGGGAAGAAACCCTGTGTAAAGGTTAGCCGTCATCACAGATTGAGGGGAAGTTTGACAAAGGTCAGTAACTGAGACTGAAACACACACTGCCACAGGGTACAACACAGCAGGTGTTTGTTTGTGTGTGTGTGTGTGTGTGTGTGTGTGTGTGTGTGTGTGTGTGTGTGTGTGTGTGTGTGTGTGTGTGTGTGTGTGTGTGTGTGTGTGTGTGTGTGTGTGCATGCATGCATGAGTGTGTGTGTGTGTGTGCGCGCGTGCGGATGGAGTTTGTGTTGCAGATAAAAATTTTAACCATGGCCCTTCAAACATAAACAGGGAAGATTTCCCAATTTCATACTTTTATACTATTGTATTTTTCATGTTTGTTTCCATTGTTATGTTATGCTCTATACCAGTGGTTCCCAACCTAGGGAACCACCGAACCCCACTCAGGGGACAGTCACAGAGCTTGTCAAGAATAGATTGATAACGGATCTTACTGGGAAATAAAAAAAAACAATTCAATGTTTACATCTTTTTTTATTTCCCAGTAAGATTTCTTTTTTGAAATCCATTATCTAATACCTATCTATCGCTGTTACCTGCGTGCTCGACAACATGGTAAGTTAACAATCCACAATCCAACACGTCATAAAAAACCTGCTTCCAAATCCTGCTGGGACGGAGCGGAGCATCATCATCTGTCATGGCGTAATTTATAAAGGAAATAACAGCGCATCAAAGAGCTTCCCCAGAGGAAAACATTTCTCTAGAAACATCTTAAGTTTGTTTTAGTATAAATCAGTCTATGTGTGTGTGTGTGTGTATTCTCTATACATATAATTTATCGATTTACTGTAGCCTGAGCATCTGTTGGATGACTCTCCGATCACACATTGGGCCATGGGGGGGTGAAGCAACAGTGTGTGTGTGTGTGTGTGTGTGTGTGTGTGTGTGTAAAGTATGTATGTGTGTGTGTGTGGTATCATGCCCACCTTCTTTAGCAGGTGGGATGGTGGGAGGGGGTTCGGTGGTGGGCGGTTCTGTTGGAGCCAGGGTCGGGGCTGGAACTACATAAACACATACACACCCACACACACACACACACACACACACACACACACACACACACACACACACACACACACACACACACACACACACACACACACACACACACAAAACAGGGTTGTTGATTAATGTTGGCAGTGACAAGTGGTGCCATCGTCAGCTTTAGCTACAGACAGACAGATAGATAGATAGATAGATAGATAGATAGATAGATAGATAGATAGATAGATAGATAGATAGATAGATAGATGGATAGATAGATAGATAGATAGATAGATAGATAGATAGATAGATAGATAGATAGATAGATAGACAGACAGACAGACAGACAGACAGACAGACAGACAGACAGACAGACAGATAGATAGATAGATAGATAGACGGATAAATACATAGACAGACTAAGGGAAAGAAAATAATCTCTTGCAAGAAATGCGAATGGGCAACAATTTAGAAAGAAGATGAGGAGAAATGAGGTTTGCTGCATGTATCTATGTGAGGTGAATGTCCTTACACCAGACAGAACCCTCCCCCATCCCCCCAAACCCCCTAACCCCCAATCCCCACCCATCCCCTGGAAGCTGCACGGTTCAGCTCAGCTCATCAGCAAACCAATGGACTGCATCAGCCTCTGTCTGCCGTGGGACAGAGAGGGAGAGAGAGAGGGAGAGAGAGAGAGAGAGAGAGAGAGGGAGAGAGAGAGAGAGAGAGAGAGAGAGAGAGGGAGAGAGGGAAGAAGAGAGAGGAAGAGGGGGGGGGGGCAGTGAGAGCCAAAAGAAAGACAATGACAAAGAATATTGGGGTGGGGAAGCACATGGAAAAAAAAATGGGGGATTGAGCAACTTGGAAAGAATTCAAGAAATTGAAATGTGCAAAAAAAGGAGGGGGTGAAGAGGAAGAAGGAGAAGAAGAAGAAGAAGAAGAAGAAGAAGAAGAAGAGTCAGGCGGGAGGGGGAGGACGGAGAGACACTGGGATGAGAGGAGGGCTGGGCGGTATGGCCTAAAACTTTTCTCACGGTATAATTTGAAGCAGGGACCATGTAATGTGTAATGTATGTATACGATAAGCTTCAATATGAATATAAACTTTTTTTATAAAATTTTAATATAAATTAAATTTTATATAAATTGCAAATTAATTAAAATATTTCAATAATAATTCTAAAAAATCACGTAAATGTTTCAGTTAAAGTAGAGGGCTAATGAGATAGCATTCCCTTTGGCATGGGTTTCCTATTGTTCCCTATGGGCTGGACGGCTAGAAGGACTAACGGAGCTGGCGATGGAGCCAGAGAACAAGTTACGGGGCAGGAAAACAACTTTGCTGCGCCACAAACCCGCACGTTGCGACGAACGCCCTGCCCACAGCCCCGCCCACAGTCCCGCACGTAGCCCCACACATAGCCCCGCACGTAGCCTCCCTACACGGAGATGCGGAGGCGGCGTGTCCCGGTCCCCGCAGCGTGCGCTGAGAGAGAGAGAAATGGATAGACAAGAAGATAATAACAGGACAAACAGGAGAAAAACAAGCAGAACGAGAGGCGATGCTTACGTACGAGTCATGTCGGTGGTGGAGGTGGCGGGCCCCTCCATCTCCCTGATCCGGGTGTGGACGCTGATCTGGTACTGGCTGCTGGGAGTGAGGTCATAGAAGCACTGGCGGGAAGACGCCCCCCCGAGGCTCACTTCCTGTTTCTGGCCATCTGCAACCACAAAAGCCAGTCACGGAAAATGAGTCTCCACATCTCGACTGAGACCGAGTTTGCCAGCAAAGCATCTTGTTCTAGGAAGCTGAAGTGCTAACACAAACCCAAAGTTAGAATGCAACCTCAGACTAGATTAATACTAGCGCTCAGTTTTTGTACTTAAGTACAAATACATCGATGATACAGAGCTGAGAGTCTTGCCATTCTCTGGGTCAAATGACCCGAGGGCCACTGTCGGGGGCCTTGTTGAACTTCGAGGGCAAACCGGCCCGTTTTCATTTCTTTTTCTCCCTCACATTAGTGAACTGCCGCATTATCCTGTGAGAAATAGCTCTCTCATGATCTCTTGAATTCTGTTTTATATTTTGAAAATATTAAGTACATTTGTGTGGATTTAATTAATAAAAAAAATATTTGCGGGCCAGTTTATCAACATATTATCACCACGTAGTGGGCCACATTAAATTGTCTTGTCTGTAGTTTGAGCCATCTAGCATGATGGCGAGATGAAGAATTATTACCAAAACGTGGCCATGCTTCTTCAGTTTTGGTTAAAAGCTCGTAAAAAGAATCATTCTTTATTTAATAAATGAGGGGGAGGACATGTGATCTTACCAGCCTAAACACACCTTGTTTATCAATAAAGGCTGTTTTCACAACATTCAAGACAATTTGGCGCCTGTTTTGCGGCCATTTTGAAAAGTGGCTGGGGCCAATGGCGCATTCCGTCTAAACCGGGACGTCGGAATTTCAGAGTCCCCCGTCGTTCATTTCAACTGGAACGCCCCCTCAGGTGGAAAGTCACTCGGAAAGTCGGAAGAACCTCACCAACCCCGACCTCACGATCTAAGATGGCTGCTCTGCGCATAAACAATAAGTGAACGCCGTAGTAACGGCTGTGATGTGAACAATGTTTGTTTTCTTTTAATAAAATCTATTTGGATGTGAACATGTACATGTCCGTGGCACTCCATTCCCCGCTCCCAAATTTGTTCTGGAGTCGTCTGTATTCCGAGAGACCAAGCACAACAAAGGGGGCGTCCATCTTGGTTTTCCGACTTGTTGTACTGGTCAACTCGGGTGTGACTGTCGATATTCCGAGGTCAATGGAAGCACCACAAATTCATGACGCCTCTTCACCTGTATCTTTCTATAACCTACATACACCTTCTTTAACATATCAACCTAAAATGTGCAAGATTTTATTACAAAATGCCCAATAGCTATGGATACTTCACTTTAACCACCTTCGACTGCCTTGCTTTCCCATGGATGGAGTAGAGACAAGCTTGTCTCCACGTGGGTAGCATGGGAGAAAATATTATTTTTTATATCATTTTTCCTCTTCAGTAATGTCTCTATTATCACACTCCATGATCAACAATACTAACTTAGTCACGGCCTATATAAGCCATGCATTGTCCATGTTTATTAAAAGGCTTTTTAACTCGACAGTGTAAAGCAGTGTAAAGCCCTTTTTCCAAATTGCACCAGAGGATTTTCACTCTATTCCTTTCTTTCAAGAAGCGCTCGGCTGCAGTTTCTTTCAGAGAAATACAATTCGACAAATAATAAAGTCACATCCAACGTTTATAAAAGAAAAGAAAAAAAAAAAAAAAAAAAAAGGTGCTGAGAAGACCTGAGAAGGTTTCCCATCAAATGATGGCCCCGTGAAATGAATTGAAACATTAATACGCCGCCTTCACCCACCGAGAGGCGAAAAATGACTCTAAACGATTGAGGCGATAAATGAGTCTAGAGTTCTTGCAAAAAAATGAAACAATGCAGGTGGTTCTGTACACCAAGGCACAGCGCCGCCAGAGTAATGGTGAGAGTGAGGAACGCTGGTGTTGGCAGCCACCGACAAGGACAAACAGACAAAGTGGAAGCACCCATAAACAGACACTAATGGCGGCCATTTGTCAGTTTCATTAGCCTAATTCTGTTTCCCAATATGTCCCGCATCCCTGCGAATGAAAAATGAACTTCTCCTGCGCGGCAGGAAACGGCCATCGATACGCTCAGCAGAGACAGCCGCCCGTTGAGAAACTGATTTATTTATTTTCATTTTGTTTTAATGTGCAGATCAAAGCCGATAATCTGCAGCTCGCGGAATGGTTGGAAGGAGAGTGGAGAGGGAGAATACACCTCTTTTACTCTGTGTTTCCTTTGATACCAGTTAGCGGGAGTGTATTCTCTGTGTGTGCATTTTCTCAGGCGCATGGTTGCTGTTATCTATAGAAAGGATTTTAAATGAACGCCCATTTCACACAGCAGTTTTACATCATTTGAACATCTTGGTTTTATGATTCATTCTAAGGATCCGGGAATAATTGTAATTTGAATAATTGATAGAAATACAGCCGAGACCAAATAATGTTTTTAACCAAGAATCTGCTGAGTTGTAATCTCATTTGATGTCAAATTATGACAAAATTCAGATTTTAGGTGATTCTAACATCCATGTCTGCTGCCCCAGCCACACTTTAATTACTGATTTTATGGATGTTCTCGACTCTTTCAACCGACACATTCTATGGGCCACACCCTTAACTTAGTACTGTACAGTGGTCTCAGCCCTGAAAACATTGAGACAAAGTATGTCTGTGTCAGATCACAAGGCGGTTTTATTCATTGTGGTCTTATCCCAGTTTTTTATCCCTCACTGCAATGCTGTCCGCCGCCGTGTTTGTAACTATATGTCAGCGAGGACGTTTTCTGAGCGTTTCAATGCTGCTGCTTCGCCTTTAACTGCCTTCCATCCAGGTTTGAACACAGAGGAGCTCGTCTCCCATTATAATGACACGTGTCTGACTGTCCTGGACTGTGTCGCCCCATACAAAGACAAAAAGTCCAATAAAACATCACAGCCCTGGCTAAATGAATCCACCCAGGACCTGAAGAGAGACTGTAGGAGAAAGGAACGGAAAGACTGGCTAAATGGAAAGACGCTGTGCACAATTATCAAAGGGCAGTCAAAGAAGCAAGAGCAGCTTTCGTCTCTAACCTGATTGTTGCAAACCCTTCCAACCCCAGAATTGTATTTAAGGTAAAACACTCAATCCTTAATCAGGAAGTCGCCAGAGATGTGCAAGGAGTTTTTAAGCTTTTTTGCAAAAAAAACAACAAAAAAAACCCCAGAGAATATAAGACGGGAAATGACGCCCCCTGACCGAGCTATCAATGCTAGTAGAGTCATTGACAGTTATTTTAGCAATTTTGAAACTGTGTCACTATTGTTTTTACTTAAAACTCTATCCCACATGAAATCAATCACGTGCAGCCTTGATATGATCCCCCCCCCACAATTCTTAAAGAGGTGATTCACACAATTGGACCCAGTTTATTATCTATTATAAATAGCTCGCTGGAAAAAGGCATTTTTCTTTCTGTTTTTAAACATGCTGTGGTCCATCCTCTACAAGAAACCTAACCTTGATCCCTCTGTTCTTAGCAGCTTTAGGCCCATTTCTAAACTTCCATTTCTTTCAAAGAGAAGGAGATATCAACCTAGCCTTTGGCTTTTATAAGTCATAATAACATCTTTGAGAAATTCTGGTTTTAGAGCTTCAAACAGTGCAGAAACTGCACTCCTCAAAGTAAGGAACTATATCCTTATAGGATGGTGCAATTTTAATTCTTTTAGATCTCAGTGCAGCCTTTGACAACGTAGATCACGCCGTTTTAATTGACCGTCTTAACACCTGGCTTGGCATCAAGCACACCGCACTCAGCTGGTTCAAGAAAGAACCTTTGCGGTCTCCACAGGTAACGACTCATCCTCTACAGCTCAAATGACCTGTGGAGTACCGCAAGGTTCCATTTTAGGTCCACTTTCATTTTCAATCCATGTGCTGCCTCTTGGCCAAATTATCCAAAGACACAACGTCTCTTTCCATTGCTACGCAGACGACACACGGATACACCTTCCCCTAAGGCCTGGTGACCCAAACAGCCTTGCTGCTGTTGTAGATTGTCTCAATGATATCAACCATCAGACGGCATCAGAATTTTCTTCAGCTCAATAAGGCGATAGTGGCGCCGCCCCTAGCGGTCGCCTGCGCCGGCGCTCCGGTTGTTACATTTCACTGCATATATGTATGAAAGTATGTATATGTAAGTGACGAATAAAAATCTTGAATCTTGAATCTTGAATCTAATTCAAAATCAAAAACAGTACTGTTCACTCCATCAAATTCTACCAGTCATATTGAAAGTGGCCTTAGCACCCTGTCCACAAATATTAAGTCCGTCGCCAGAAACATGGGAACACTGTTTGACTCCGACCTAAACTTTGAACAACAAATTTAAAAAAAATTCTCCCGTCCTGCTTCCTTCAACTGAGAACCGTTTCAAGAATCAAACCAAGACTATCACACAGAGACCTGGGAAAACGTAATCCACGGCCTAATCTTCTCACGACTACGCCACTGTAACTTCCTCCTTTCTGGCATCAACCAAAAGTCACTCTCTCGCCTCCGACTCGTTCAGAACGCAGCAGCTCATCTTCTCACCGGTTCCAAAAGACACGTCCATCACATCACGCCAATCCTGGCTCCTCTCCATCGGCTCCCTGTTTGGTTCAGTTTCGATTTTAAGATTTTACTGATCACTTTTAAAGCACGTCTGGGTCTGACTCCAAGCTACATAACAGATATGTTGACCCCATAGGAGCCAGTACGCAGCCCTAGATCCTCAGACGGGGCCCTTCTGTCTGTTGCAAAGTCTAGACTTTAAACTACAGGTGACCGCGCCTTTTCTGTCAGGGCCCCTCGACTTTGGAAAGACCTGCCTGAGGAGACCGGGCTGCAGAGCCAGTGACTCATTTTTAATCACTTCTCAAAAGCCATTTTTATAGATCTGCTTTTATGTGATGTCGCCCCCCTTTCTTTATCTATTACATTTTTTACTTATTCATTCATATTTTTTCCTTTAATTTCTATTTCTTATTATCATATTGTATCTACTTTTTTGTCTCTTTATCAGCTTTTACAATTTAATGAATACATTCAACTCCTGTTTATTAATGTTCCTTTGGCTTTTAAGATCTGAACACTCTGCTATCATTGCTCTGTCAAAGCATTTTCTAAACTCTGTTTTTAAAGGCACTATATAAATAAAGATATATTTTTTTTTTATTCTGTTTAATGTGTCCTTGGTTTATGATTATGATACGATCTCATTGTTTGTTCTCTTTGTGTCTATTCTCAGCTTTCGTTAGCCCACGTCAACGGTCACGCGTTTTGATGAAGCACCAGGAATAACCAGGAATCTAAAAAGCCTTCCAAATTCGACTTCTGAATTATTATAAGCTGGCTGGCATAAACAATCCTTCACAAAGTAACAAAAAACAACAGACCCGCGGTCACACAGTCTTCCAAACTCCACTCCTCTCCTCATTAGTAGAAAACCTTCTTCTGGCTACAGAAAAAAAAAAAAAAAAAGACTTTTGTAGTCCGGAGACAAAGCTCTTAAGTGGAGTTTTGTGTGTAACACAAACCCTAACTGGGGGAATGAAACCAAAAGAGCAGGGCTTCCTCAGCGAGCTGGCTCTCTCTCCCTGGACGCCCGGACCCCCCGGCGCTCTCCGGCTCGCCTGTTTTGTTTTTCCTTTTGCGCCGTACAAACATAAACTTCTCACACACCTGGCTCTCAATGCACCCCACACCTCCACCACACACTGACAACTGACGTCACACCCTGTAAAGGTGTGGTTTTTATAATTTACCGAATTAAAATGTGAATTTACCTTACCGTGCGGAACTCCCTTTATTGGTGTGACCTCAACGAGCTGGTCATGCCATGAGACGTTTGTCTCCTACACTAACTAGCTACACTAACTTGATACAGAATGCAGCGGCGCGACTGGTGTTCAACCAGCCAAAGAGGGCACATGTCACTCCGCTGCTCATCGAGCTCCACTGGTTACCTGTAGCCGCCCGCATCAAGTTCAAGTCTCTTGTGCTGCCTACAGAGTGATTGCTGGGAATGCTCCCGCCTACTTAAATGCTCTTGTAAGAGCACATGTTGCCCCCCGGATGCTGCGCTCGTCAAATGAGCGTCGCCTGGCTCTGCCGGCCGTACAGCCACGGCAATCCAGGCTATTCTCATTTGTAGTTCCACGTTGGTGGAACGAGCTGCCAAAAATGACCAGAGCGGGGACGTCCCTCTCTGTCTTTAAGAAGCACCTGAAGACCCA
>NC_137195.1:24273334-24288334 GCF_960531495.2 Zeus faber | reverse complement strand
AGCCATCCAATGTCAGCACCTTTTAACCACGGCCTTGCTTTTCAAATGCTTTTCATTCTCGGTAATTCTTGTCTTGATCAAAAGCGTTCGGGGATCACAAACTTTTTAGATTAAAGCAACAATCGTCTCTTTTCTTTTTGTTTTAATCTTGAGCATGACAAATTGAGGAACTTTCAAAACATAGACAATGTTTGCCTTCAACTCCAATTGGTCCGTGCGCTCATCTGACGCGGCCAATCGGAGGCTAAGCTTTAAAGACAACATTAACTTTCCAGCAACTGATGTTACAGCAATTTTCCTGATAATCGCATGAACTCTCTCTCTCTCTCTCTCTCTCTCTCTCTCATTCACTCTCTCTCTCTCTCTCTCTCTCTCACACACACACACATTTTCTCTCTCTCCAACAGTCTATTTGTTTTAGATGAGAGAGGTGCTTAAGCCTGCATTAGGCCCTGCTGCACCTAGCGATACCGAATCTATATGCAGAAAGGCTTGCTCTCACTGGCTGGGGAATATTAATGTCTCTCTGTCTATCTATTTGCCAAAGTCTCCATGGAAATTAGACCGCCTGGTATCAGCAACCGCCGATTATGCATATTGTAGCCTATTCTCTCTCGCTCTCTGGCTCCAGCTCTCTATCTCCTTCATCCTTACACTTTTCATTTTCGACAGCCTTAGCGTCTATCCTTTTAATCATACCATTCCCTGATGGTTGGTATCTGGAATGGACATCTGAGGTGACCAGAGGAGGGCCCCCGATCAAGCTCACCACAGAAGGTGAGCAGAGCCGAGTGAGAAACGTCTTCTAAACGACCCCTTTTACATCTTGCCCTTTGTCATCCCAAATGTTATCTTGAGATGACAATTAAAAGCATACAGGACAAACTTGTGCCCCATTTCTAATGTAAAATGAAGAGCAATTGTGTTTGAAGTTAAAGTGTTGAAGAAGAAGAAAGAGATTCACTTTATTAATCCCTGCGGGGAAATTTGTCCTCTGCATTTCAACTCATCTAAAGTGCCAAGTTGGGGCGGCGGGCAGCCCTGGCACAGCAACCTGGGACCAACTCCAGTTCTAGAGCCAATGCCTTGGTCAGGGTCATCGACAGGAGAGTCTTACTCTAACACGCATGTCTTTAGGGTCGGAGGAAACTGGAGAACCCGGAGGAAACCCATGTGAACATGGGGAGAACATGCAAACTTAAACCAAAGGAAGCTTGTTGCTATGAAGCAACAGTGGGAACCATTGAGCCACCATGCCACTTAAAATGGCATCACTGATGAGACATCAACAAGCATCACCCCCCACCAGCTTCTCCAACTCCACGAGCTGATTTGGGACCACAAGAAAGCTTTCGGGACAAATTGTGGTAGTTCAGTGATGAAAATGTGGGGAGCTGAAGACAGAACTTAAGGTGACTTTGTGCCTTTACGTAAAGGATGTGGTGAAACCAGAGCCATCCATGGCCTGTCGCATGGGCATCGGTGGGCGTAAACCCAAATCCTAGGAAAAAGTATATTTGGGTCATTGGCTGTCAATTGGGGCTTCTATTGAGAACAACTGAAAGCACAACAAAACTCCAAGATACTTTAATTTAGTACAACCACTGAAGTTGGCAAATGCTTACAATTAAACCGGTTGTTTAACTTTAGCTTTTATGGTACCTGGGCTGTCAGGTAGCTTACGTGTTTTGGCGGTGCCGACGAGAGGCTCGCTCTGTCCGTTAGGGTACGACGCCGTCACTTCCAAACCGTACTCGGCCCCACTCTGCAGGTTCAAGATCAACGAGGAGGTGACGCCCTCGCCCACCACG
Organism: Zeus faber; assembly: GCF_960531495.2. NCBI lineage: Eukaryota > Metazoa > Chordata > Actinopteri > Zeiformes > Zeidae > Zeus > Zeus faber. Next base: position 24,286,523 of record NC_137195.1, on the reverse strand, counting down.
GTCTCCTGAGCTGGTCCAGCGACTGAGGAAGAACAGAGAAACACCAACACACACACACACACACACACACACACATAGGAGAGAAGGAGAGAAAAAAGGGTAAGCGGAGGAGGTGTTAAACTGGGTTATTAAAGAAAAGTCACTTTTCTAATTAAACTTATCTTAATTGGAAGGTAACTTTGGCCTGACACGCCATCCTCTACCTGGCTGAAGTCAGTCTATTAAAAGAAAAAAATCCTTCTGAGTTACAGTCCCTGTTCCAACTGTCTGAGGGAGGAAATGCATTATGGGTGTGTGGTAGCCCCGTAACAGTCCCCGCATGTTTTCATTGGGACCTCTGTAGAGCGGGGTCCCGTCAAAATGCACCCGTAGTTGGCAAAGGGCTACTCAAACCCATAAAGTACAGCGCACTTTGCAACACAAACTACCTTGAAGGACTCTCAAACATATTTGTAATAACCCGCTGCAATGGCACAATATGTCAGTTGTGTGTAAATGTCAAAAATAAGTTATAGAAAAGATCCTTTCGGCATTCAAAGTGTCAGCTGGATGGTTTCTTCTTCACCGCTGCTCCTAACAAGATGCTCACTGCTGCAACCAGTGGTTGGAAGATGTATTGCAACAATTTATATGTATTGTTTTAGGATATAGTGTGCCGTACTTATTTGACTATTTTGATGACCCCCCCTTTGCAGAAGTCCCAATGAAAATGGGCTGTTACGGGGCTACAGGTGTAGGTACAGGTGTAGGGGAAGTCAGCGTGGTAGACGGATGCTCTCCGCCTCGGTGTCAGCTGTGGCAAATTGAGCTGACTGGCCAATGAAGGAAGGTTCCATATGTGACTGTCTTGCCTTGCAGGGAGGAGTGGCAGGGATCGTGCAAGAGCACTCTGGAGCAAAGTGCTCCGAAACAGACAACCACGGAGTCCAACATTTGGTCTTGTGTTTAAGTTGTTGCCGTCAAGCGGACCCCCACGTAACGGCGGTGGTCGGGACCGCAGAGGAGGGTGGGCGCAACCCAGCCAGGGCCGTCAGTACTGCAGGACACCGTGCTGCTTTCCCTCTCCAACCCCTTTTTCGGTGCTGTGGGACACCGTGCCGCTTTCCCCGCACCAACCCCATTTCCTTGGCCCCACTGCCTGTTGCATACTGTCCTGCATTCTGTACTGTTACTGTATTGCTGTGTCATACTGTTGTGTAACTATACATATAGTGATGTATATCTCAACACACACTACCTCTTTTTATTCACATGCCACTTTACTGTATATATCTGTATATACATAATAGTCTATTCCTCTTATCTCTTTTTGTATTGTCGTTCAGTATATTACCTTTTTACTCTGATTTTATTGTATTTACTTACTGAATTACATTTTAGGAATCAGTTTGTTTAGTTAGTTTAGTTAGTAATTAGTTAGCTATTGTGTCAGTTTAGTACTTCTTGTGCATAATCTCCAGGTGCGTTGCAATGCATTTCACTGCATATATGTATGCTGGTACTGAATTTATAAGTATGTGATAAATAAACATCTTGAATCTTGAATCTTGAATCTTCTTCCAATACTCTTCCCAGCATGGTCCAGAGACGAGCCCAGAGACGGCTCGTCAGACACTCAGGCAGGGGTGCTGGCGGTGCGGACAGCCCCATGAAGGACTTTCCCCTCGAACACAGGACGACAAGCTGCCTGTTGCATTCGAATGGTTCGTGAAAATTGATGGGGAGTCTGTGCGCGCGGATGCGGTGCTCGCGCACCCAAACTTTTCAATGATTAGGGATGTGTTATATCAGGTGAACTGCGACACCCAGTCAGGAGGGAGATCACCAAATTGTTGGTACCAAAAAGCCGCTGGGAAATGCTTTTCCAGGCGGCTCACAGTAACCCAATGGCCGGTCACCTTGGGCGCAAAAAAACACTGCAGAGGTTAATGGCACGCTTTTTCTCGTTGGGAATCTGGCCCATGTGCGCAAGTGGTGTGCTGCCTGCCTTGAATGTCAGCTGGTTAACCGGCCGGCCATGCCGAAAAGCGCCGTTGAGGGCCCTTCCCATGGTGGAGGGCCCGTTTGAAAGGCTGGGTAAGGACATCATCTGGCCATTAGACCACAGTGCATGTGGCTATTGCTTTGTGTTAGTCCTGGAGGAGTATGTAACCTGATTCCCCCGAAGCAGTGCCATTGTGCAATATCTCCGCAAAGAGTGTTGCGCAAGCACTGTTTCAGGTCATCTCCCGGGTCGGGATTCCAAACGAAATCACGACCAACCAAGGCACATCCTTCATGTCCCGTACACTGCAGAAACGTTATGAGCTGTTGAGTGTCCGCTCAATTCAGACCAGCATGTACCACCGCCAGACCGACAGCCTGGTGGAATGGTTCAATAAGACGCTGAACAACATGGTTCCTAAGTTTGTGCACGGCGGGTCCGGGAGGCGGATGATTAGTGTAGGTCAAATGAGCTGACATGCGAGGGGCGACTCAGGTGTATCACCTCAACCTTTTAAAAGCACGGAGGATGGGGCGACTCTTTCTCTGGCCGTCCCGGTGATCGGGAGAGACGATTTGGATTTTGGCACTTTGAAATGACCACCTCTCACGGGGCCAGGCTGCGGACGTGGCCACATTACAGCAGCGGTTTGCTGACAACCTCTCTCATACACCACCCTGTTGAAACAACGCAAAATCGTGCGAGCAGAATTGAAGGCCATGCTGGAAATGGGGGTAATTGAGAAGTCTACGAATGACTGATGTAGGCCCATCGTGGTAGTCAACAAGCACAATGGGTTGATGGGTTCTGCGTAGACTACCATAAGGTGAACGAGGTGTCAAAATTCAATGCATACCAAATGCCCCAGGTTGACGAGCTACTTGACCGGTTAGGCACGGCCCCGTTTTTTACGACACTGGATATAACCTAGGGCTACTGGCAGATTCCCTTGTCTCTAGAGTGAAGGGAAAAATCGACTTTCTCCACTCCACAGGGGTTGTGCCAATTTGTTACACTTCCCTTCAAGTTGTTTGGGGCCCTAGCCACCTTTCAGAGACTAATGGACCGGGTTCTTCATCCACATGCGGCATACGCTGACGCCTACTTAGACGTCGGCTGTCGGCTGGATGGCTTCCCAGTCGGGCGATGGGGGTATGTGGTAGACTCAGTGGCGTGGTCGAGCCAGCGAGGGGGAGGGCAGCGTGGTAGACTGGTAGACGCCCCTCGCCTCGGTGCCAGCTGTGGCTAATTGAGCTGACTCTCCAATCACGGCAGCAGGGATCGTGCAGGAGCGCTCTGGAGCCAAGCGCTCTGAACCAAGGAACCACAGAATACGATGTTTGGTCTCATGTTAAAGTTGTCCCTTATGTTTCCTTATTTCCGTACCTAGACCGCGCTGTTACGTTTTCAACTCCTTGTGAATAAAAAAACGCTGTGCCGGCTCAACTCCAAGTATAACCTGCGTCTCTCTGAGTCCTTACCCTGAACCCGGGTAGCAAGCCTGCTACAGGGTGCTTTGGTGATACCAAGCCAAACATGTGCGTGTGTCTGTGTGTGTGGATGTGTGTTTCTCCCTTTTTTTTTTTTTTTAATTCAATGGCACTGTGCCTTTTAAGCTGTTCTTCTTCCACAGAAAACAGTAGCCCTGGTGAAGTGTATTTTCCCCTTAAGCTTTAATTCATATAATGAAGCCAATTCCATCTGTCTCCGTGAAGCCGGGACCTCAAGAGACTGAGTAATTGGCTTTCAATGACTGAAAGCAGCCGTGGAAACAATAAAAAAGGCTCATCTTGAAGGGAGAAAAGCAACAGAAAGAAACCAATGGCCTTGTATTAATTGTTTTAATAGAGAAATAACAGCAACAAAAAAAAATGGGGAATTGTGGCGACAGGGTGTGGTGAACTTAAATGTGACTTAACTATGGGGATTAACTACCATGTTACGATATAGAAGAATTTAAGGGGCTGCTCTAGTAACATCTTATGGATTTAAATGTTCCCATCCGAGGAATCAAACTGAAGTTCATTACATTCAATGATATGGTCATTTAAAGTTATGTATAGGAATAAAACTCTATTATCTTAAGTGTAACTCCCTTGAGTTACAGTAGGCTATATTATTAGGCTAGTAGGCATTTTGAATGGAGATATGGCAATATCTGAATTTCATGATTATACCACTTAAAGGAGATTAAAAAAAGTTCAATTCTCTCATATTTTACGCTCATACAGAGGGACAAGGGGGAGAGAGCCTGACTTTGAGACATTACTTATTTCAGTGGAATCGCACCCTGTACTGTATAGTACAAAAAAAAGATTCATGCAGAAATGAATGTCCCCCTAAGCGTTTTTTGTCCCCAAACATATTAGTTGGAAAGAGTCCCAAATGTTGAATTTGGTCTGGTTAGATACAACGGAACCCTTCTTTCTTAGATAAAGACTGTACTTGGATGTTTTGTCGGTTTTGGGTCCTTGACTGTCCATGTCGAACCCATCGCCTCATTTCTCTCACACAGCAGTCTGAACATGAAGAGAAACAGCAGTAAGATCCAGAACTATCTATCTATGTGTGCACGTACCGGAGAAAGGCTGGTAAACGATCCGGTAGCCCATGGTCGGCGACGGCGGCGGGTCCCAGGTCACCCTGAATCGGCTGTACCACTCCTCCGACACGCGGAGGTTGCCGGGCGGTGACAGCGGCACTGGCGAGAGACGAGCCAATCAGAGTCAGAGAGGAACTTCACTGGCGTGGAAATTGTCCAATATTTGTCCTTTTTACACAGGTGTTTCTGGCAATGTGCTGAAATGATGCACTGGCACAATGTGTGGTGACGGGTCGGTCGTGTGAAAGCCTCAAAATCCACTCAGGAAACAGATTTAACGTTGGCTTCAGTTTTGTTTCATGGAGTTTGATCGGAAGTTATTATTTTGCTTTTATGTCACCAAAAACACACACAAAAAATAGGGATTAGCTCCATCTCGTTACTGAATAAAACTCCTCTTGCCGTGCGCACCTTCTCTGATCAAAATACTCCAGGAAGCTCATCACAAATTTTGACTAAAACATTACACGAATGGAAGACGATTGCTTTCAATCCGCGGCTTGATTGAATATCATGTTTTGCCGGGCACATACATGCGTTATTCACCGGCGGCAAAACACTGCGTCTTTAATGACTCGCGTCTCCTTTGACATTTCAATTCCCAACGCGCAGAAGAGGCGATCTCCCACTATTTGTCGGGCGATAATCCGGAGAAGAACCGAGCAAAATCAATTACGGCGGAGTGTGGCTATTAATTGTCTCCGTAATGAGGGGAGCCGCTGTGAGTATAAACAGCCCTCATTAGCATAATTAGGGTAAGATTCCGTATCTTTTGTCAATTACGCCCCCCCCCCCCCCCCCGCCCCATCTGAATAAGATCGTGAATGAACACGGAATTAGCTGAATGGAGATTAACATTGTGCTCTCCAGAAGGAAATGGAAATCTGCTTTTAATCATTCCTATTTTTAATACTCCCGTGTCCTTCCACCTAATGGGAGGCAGCCTCTTTGGCGGCGTCTTGACCCTGTGTGTGTGCGTGTGTGTCTGTGTGTGTGTGTGTGTGTGTGTGTGTGTGTGCGTGCGTCGGTGCGTGCGTGCGTGCGTGTGTGCACGCGCTTGTGTGTTTACATGCATTCAGAATGTTTTTGTATACATATTGTCCCCTATAGGTATGTTAGTGTGAATTTATTTGTGCATGTGTGTCCATCTATGTGTGTGCTGTACAGTAGGCGTCAGTAAGCATTCGTGTGTGTGTGTGTGTGTGTGTGTGTGTGTGTGTGTGTGTGTGTGTGTGTGTGTGTGTGTGTGTGTGTCCTTACATGTGACTCCCTGGGCAGAGACGCTGACCCCGTCCTGTCTGTCCAAGTAGACTGGCGTGATGGTCACTTTGTACTGGGTGTCTGGAAGCAGAGACTGTAGCACCGCCCTCCTCACGCCCCCGGGAACAACGACCTGGAGACCACCACCACACACACATACATGCACGTGCACACGCACACACACACACACACACACACACACACACACACACACACACACACACACACACACGTACACACACAGACACACACACACACACACACATTGAGGTCTAGGTGGTTTATGGGGTCATCTAGAAAAACCCAAAGATTAGTTTGGATTATGTCAATTTATAACAGCACTAAAGAACCATGAAAGGAAATCTGAAGATGCATATGAAATGTTTAAAAATGACTTATAAATGCTTAAAAGAAACAGCCTCTCAGATTATGAGGACACTAAATGTCCTGACGATCGGAGTGTCCCATTAATGCACATGAACACGCAAACACACGCAAAGACAACCACCCAAAACCCCAGCATGCAAAGTTTACTTCTGAAACACAGATACAATCAACCAAAGAAGCAGTGCGATCCGGAAGTCTGCTCATGTCCTTGGTTGGCTTTTGTGGGACGATTCGGAGCAATTCCGAGATCAATTCATTAAGTCCTGCAAAGCCCTGCGTACGTCCACTGTTACAGAATTGTGCTCATTTCAATTGGCTCGTGCGGTGTGTTCAGGCCCACGCTCAGACAGCGAGAAGATAAGGCGAACCAGTCAGCGCTGCAGGGCGTACAGTTCTCCGCAGCCTATTTCTTTATTTATTTGAGCTCGCCTCGCTTCTCTCAAGTCTGCAGAACGCTAGACCAAACTGTCACACCATTATGTATAGAGGGCGCAGCAACGAATCAGACAAGTTCAGGAATAAAGTTACTGTATCCTCAGTTGGTTTGTAATCTAACCACAATATGCCACAACATCAAACTATTGTAGTCGACAGTGTTCTAACTTGCGCTTAAGAAATGAGACACCATAGAACCAAAGCATAGACAGTGTTTAAGGATACGTGTGTGTGTGTGTGTGTGTGTGTGTGTGTGTGTGTGTGTGTGTGTGTGTGTGTTGTGTAAGTGTGTGTGCACATTGTAAAGCCAATTCAGGCTGAAGTCAGCTCCTATGCTATGTGGAGCTGTCCACTCTGGCTCAGCTTGTGAAACCCCCACCAGGACACACACACACACACACACATACACACACACACACACACACACGTACAAACACATGCAGTGCTTCCAAACATGCATACACAGAAATATTAAAACAGACACAACTTCCGTTCAACAACATAAAATACGCGACTGGATTTACTTCATTTGACTACATCCTGTGTGGAAGTAGGAGTGTATCCATAATAACAGATTTACTGTCAAACCATATTTAAGTTTTTCTTGTCGTTTGTCGAACGGCTGTTTCCCTTGTTTTCTTCCTCTATCTTTCTATTTTTTTTATTTCCCTTTTCCATTTTCTCCCCTCTGCCTCCAGTCTCCACTCCCGGTGAGGTAAATGGCTGCTGAAAAGATAATGGAATGTCTTCTGGCTCGGCCCTGGCCTCTTCATCTTCTGCCACTCCGACACAGCAGATGGGAAATTAAAACAACAAGGAAGAGTGAGAGAAGAGATGGACAGAGAGACAGAGAGACAGAGAGACGGACAGACAGACAGACAGACAGACAGACAGACAGACAGACAGACAGACAGACAGATAGGTAGATAGATAGATAGATAGATAGATAGATAGATAGATAGATAGATAGATAGATAGATAGATAGATAGATAGACTGACACACAGGCAGACAGACAGACAGACAGACAGACAGACAGACAGAGCAACTAACAGACAGATAGACAGATAGATAGATGGTGTGTGTGTGGGGGGGGGTTGTATTGGTATACTTGTGAGGACCACCCCTTGATAGCCCACTTTTTCTCTGAGGACATTTTTGGTTGGACATACAGGTAGGTAAGAAGGTAGGTACAGTAGGTTAATAGATAGATAGATAGATAGATAGACAGACAGACAGACAGACAGACAGACAGACAGACAGACAGACAGACAGACAGACAGACAGACAGACAGACAGACAGACAGACAGACAGACAGACAGATAGATAGATAGATAGATAGATAGATAGATAGATAGATAGATAGATAGATAGATAGATAGATAGATAGATAGATAGATAGATAGATAGACAGACAGATAGATAGATAGATAGATAGATAGATAGATAGATAGATAGATAGATAGATAGATAGATAGATAGATAGATAGACAGACAGACAGACAGACAGACAGATAGATAGATAGATAGATAGATAGATAGATAGATAGATAGATAGATAGATAGATAGACAGACAGACAGATAGATAGATAGATAGATAGATAGATAGATGGACAGAGACAGACAGACAGACAGACAGACAGACAGACAGACAGACAGACAGATAGATAGATCGATGGTGAGTGTGTGTGGGGGGGGTTGTAGTGGTATACTTGTGAGGACCACCCCTTGACAGCCCACTTTTGCTCTGAGGACATTTTTGGTTGTGAGGACATTCGAGGTTCTTATTTGTCGTCATTTTAAGTGGTGCGTGTGTGTCCCTGCCAGAGGCTCTGACATGTACAACCCTTAGCAGGGATAAAGAGGTGGAGAGGGAAAGGTGTAAGGTGACCGTGACCAGGACTCAAAGTGTGATCCGTTCTCTGATTGGATGAGGTGACCTGGGCACTCGCGCCGCTGATCAATCCCAGACGGACCGACACTTGGGGGCGTGTCTCGGCGTCCCATTCACAAAAGATATTGCGCTAATGACATGACAGCCAAACAGGGCCAGAAAGTTTTGCTGAAAAGGCGCTGCCTTTTTTTTGTCCGTGCAGGTACCCCCAGCTCCCTGCAGCTCCCGGTGATAGTGTCACTCAGTGTAACTGCGTGCGGCTGTTGGCGCCGTTGTTTGTGAATTGGACGTTTTTTTGCAACGAGGCTCATTTGCATAGAATTTTGCACCGAATGTGTGAATAATAGCTCATTTAAATTCGTGCAAATAGCACCAGGGCACCAAGACGCAATTTGCGTGACGGCTGTATATGTAATCAAAAAACATACTGTACCCTACAACTCTGCTGTGAATACACCTGAAAGAAAGGACACGCCCTTAAGCTGTGAACATGCTGTATATGAATTCCCTACGATTTGAGTCGCACTCACCGACTCCTCTTCGTGGTCGCTGGTGGGGCTGGCGTAGGAGACCCTGAAGCTCTCGACGTGGCGGTCGTCCAGCTCCCACGACACCTCCATGCTGCTGGTGGTCTCCTTGCTCAGCTGGAGGTTCCTCGCCACCGGACGCGCGACTGTTGCGTAGGAAAGTGTGGCGGAGGAGGAAGCGGAGGTTAATTAGACCCGCGCGCGTTAGAAACTGTAATTATGACCGAGAGGGACTGGCGACGCGGATGGAAAAAGCTACCCTCTCATTCAAGGTTACTCCCTCAAAAACCTTGGACCTAGGGCGGTCGGTAGACGAGAAAAGGACAAGCCAGACAGTAAACAAATCGGTGTGACAGCGGCGGTGACGACCCACTCGTTCGACAGTTGCCTGAATGACGATCTCGTGGAACTGTGATGGAATTTCAAAGCAAAGCTATCGTGTTTTTTTGAAGCTTTCCGCAGTGGCGGGTGGGAACCTCGAAACGAAGGAGACGTGTCAGGTTTTGAGCGTTTTTTTGCGGAGAAACTGCGGTGACTTGATTTAGCCCGAGCCGACTCCCCAGACAAAGCAGAATCCAGATGGCCTCCGGGCCGCCGCGGTGATAATGGACCTAATGCCCAGGCTTCAGGGGAGGAAAGCCAGCTTCGTGGACGTGACTCATAGAAAATGCACCAGTTTCTAAAGCCGCCGCTGGATTTGTTTGCTTTAAAGTAGGAGTGCAGCATCCTGACCGACTCTAGAACAGTTACAGGCGTTTAGCTGCCTCCAGTGATTCTATTTAACTCTCTGAAATTAAATAAGCTACATTTGCCAAAGCTCTGCTGAAGCCTCGTCCACGTCACCGTATTTTTTCAATCGCGAACTACAATGAAAAGATTGAACAGTGCACATTTAACGCCTGAAATTTGCAATTATTCGGTCTCCTCTGCAGACACACATCACGACTGCAGTCCTCAAGGAGCACAAATCAAAAGACAGAGGAGAGACAAACGCAGTCCTGTGGTACTCCATCACCCACGACAATGCATCCCACGACACTCGATACTTGCCGCCTTCTTTGGCTTTGCCATCGTGCCGGCGCACAATCTCATTGGCCGTTGAAAATTGCCATTTGAGGCTTTGACGCGCCCACGCCAAAGGATTTTGGGAAGACTCGCCCCGATAAAATCAAAAGCGTTGGACTGACTGAGTCAGCCCCGAAAGATCGGGTAAGGTGGCCCGAGCTTGACCGGTAGGACCGTAGGACTGTTCTCTCTCTCTGGCACGAGAACCAAGGCTTGGCAACTCACAGAGCCTCGTCATTTCTAGTGGCGGAACACTTTTTCTTGGACAGGCGCTCCGGCTTGAGGGAGGATTCTCACCTGGCCAGCGAGGACATGTGGATACCTTTAGAAAGCTGGAACCATTAGTGCACTCGTGTATAATTCCAAGGAAAATTTGTCTCTTGGTCAAAATGACATATAAGCCCAGTGGTCAGCGGCGCTGTGGTTCTAAGCATAGATTGCGTTGGACCATCACAATGGAAGGACTTAAATGGTTATGACTAGTTAATGATTTGAATTGGGCTTTTTTTTGGTCGAATTTCCCATTTCGGGAATGACGTTATTAATTACAGCTACATTTAAAAACGAAGAGCTGGCTCCAACACAAGCAAAACCAGTTCTCTTTCATTCACCATCCAGCCGTGAAATACCACTGGACATAAACGGACGGGGTTTCATTACCATTCAGATGTTATACTATTTAAACGCGGGAGCAAAACGTTTTGCTGCTTCTAACACTCAGAGTGAACAGTCTGGAGTCATAATTTCCCAAGAAACCCCGCGCAAAGAAAGCAATTACACTAAGAGCGCTTGTTACCGGGAGTCGTTGCAGCAACCGCTGTTGTACTAGCCGCCGCGTAAACACACAGAACGACGTAAACCAGCTGATGACAGGGACATCCATCCCGACATTTCGGAAAACTTTGCGGGAATGAGACAGAAATGCATAATTAATAAGCCAGGGTTGGGGACTAATGTTCTGGTTCTATTCCCCTGGTTCTATGATCAGTGCAAATGTTCTTACACAGTCCTACTTTTGGAACTTAGTTTGGCAGTGTTTCTTTCAGGGCGTAAGTCGAATGTATCACCAAACACAATTCAATAGCATTATTATCACATGACGAAAAAGCCGGGAACAAAAAAAAGGCAACACATCCGATGGCAAGAAAATGAAAGCTCTTCAATTGTTAGATTCGACACATCAACGCCTACAAAGAAAGGCGATCGAACGATGACATAAAATGCTGCGTACGCGTGGTCTCCACGACGGAGATGGTGTCGCTCTCCGACTCGTCCTTGAAAATGGCCGTCAGCATGGCTTCGTACTCGGTGGAGGGCGTGAGAGCCGTCAGGAGGAAGCCGCTGTCCGTGCCGCTCAACACCACCTCAGGAAACGGACGGACACAGATCCACACAGTATGAGAACGCTCGGCCGCTGCTGCCGTGCACTGAGGGTCTGCTGTGAGGGAGTCTGGGTGCAGTTTTCAAACAAACGCAACAAACTTCACATCGGTCGTGCTCGGCATCTTTTGCTTCTTTACTTTGTGCTTTAAAAAATGTGAACGTTCGAAACATATCATTGTTAATAGCGGTTCAGGAGTAATATACAGAAGTTAATACATTTCTACAACTGAAACCAGAAAGTTGTTACATACAAGTGATAATATTTGAATAAGTTAGTTAGATGGTGAGTGAGTGAGTGAGTGAGTGAGTGAGTGAGTGAGCGAGCGAGCGGGCAAGCAAGGAAGCAAGCAAGCGAGTTAGTTAGTAAGTAAGTAAGTAAGTAATTTAGTAAGTTAGTTATTTAGTTAGTTAGTAAGCAGGTTGGTAGGTAGGTTGGTTGGTTGGTTGGTTGGTTAGTTAGTTAGTTAGTTTGTTTGTTTGTTTTGTTCGCTCTCTGGTTTGTATGTGAATTTGTTCTCCCCGGGAGGTTGAACGATGTATGATTCTACCATTGAAAACGGTGGTTGTGTGCATTCTAATGCACAAGAGCGTTATTCAAATAAACAGCAGCAACAATGTCAACACAAGCATTTCCCAGAGAGGGAAATCGATTGTTTCGTCAATAACGCATGGAGTTACACATCCAAACAACAAAAAGTAATCCAAGAAAATAACACATGCATAGCAGAGAGCATCAAAACGCAAAAAGAAAAAAAAGAAAAAATCGATATTGTTATCATTCAGAAAGCTCAGGGATTTCAGCTTAACAATTTTATTATCATAAACGATTTTTTTTTTAGGGATCTGTCGAGCCAATCTATTGCTATGTGTTCAACAGTGGTTGGTTGTGTGTGTGCGTGCGTGCGTGCGTGTGCGTGTGTGTGTGTGTGTGTGTGTGTTAGGGAGAGAAAGAAAGATTAGCTTCCCTTTTCTCCATCTCTCCAGTGTTATTTTCAGCTCTGATGACTCAATAAACTCACACACAGATCCAAGCAGACAAATGCAACCCCCCCCCCCCCCCCACACACACACACACACACACACACACACACTCAACCAGATTAGCACATACACACAGTATTGAGGGCTCTATCGCTGCCCTGCAGCTCCCTTTCGAAAAGTCCAGATGATAGTGTCGGGACCATTAATTCACAAATGTATTTAGCCTTCATTAAAACTCAGCCAAGCTACTGTCAATGGGGTAGCTCCTGTCCATAACAACCATTCTGACAGTAGCTCATTTGTCCTGAATAAACTTAGTCTAGGACTTCCCAATCTAGAACTAATTCACCATGAATTAAGCAATTTAAAATTCTGGATTCATTTAAGTAGGATTAGTTTAGTCTTGATTTAGATTGAACCATGGCTGTGAAACTGCCCCTATATATTCAATGTTTGTGTCCGTAGAAAGCAATGGCAATAGGCTGTATTCATGGACATACTCTGAACAGTCCAAATAATACATTTTCGCTATTTATCTATCTTAATTCAAGACATAACTTAGGCCTAGATCAGCTCTTATCTTCCTTCTGGATATCTGACTTTGAGACTATTTTAACTGACTGAGAAAGGCCATTTCAATCCAAGTCCAGATTAAAATTGAAGATTAGGC
>NC_137195.1:24243334-24268334 GCF_960531495.2 Zeus faber | reverse complement strand
TGTTTGTGTGTGTGTGTGTGTGTGTGTGCGCGCGTGTGCGTGCGTGCGTCCATGTGTGTGACCCTACATGTCATCTCAGACCCCCTCAGGGCCTCGCTGGCCTCGTCAGCGTACACGGCGAACACCGCCACCTGGTACTCTGTCAGGGAGGAGAGGTGCTGCAGCAGCGCTGAACTCTCAACTCCCTCCACCACCACCTGAATGGAGAAAGAGAGGGAGACGAGAGAGAGTTTAAAGGCTTTGTTTCTGATCCCAAACAGTATTATTTTCAGGTTATAGTGTTGTCTTCTGATGGCGGTGCAACCATAAACTCTCTTAAGAGAATTGAATTCCAGACACGGCACATGGTTTACAGCGGCAATCGAAGGTCAAAATCTGACGTCCGTACCAACGTGTGACGCCCATACCACCACATCCTTGACGTCCAACTCTTCCGTTCAATAAAGCAGACTATTCTCTCTCCCCTTTTCATCCACCGCGGCCCAAACTCCAGACTCAGCAGGTAACGCGCTAATCCGCCATGTGTCTCCGTCATGCCATGTCTACGTCATTATACTGTATCTGGCTTACAAATATATCAATTCATAGTAGAATGGATTCTCAGGAGCTGAACGGTCTGATTGAACTGGACCTTATAAGTCTGCATGTAAGCATGCTGCTGCGCTGATGGTCACGTGTAGTTAACGGGGAATGACCACACAGGGGCCGAACCATGCTTGGTTCAGCTGTCAGCCCTTTCAAAAATAGGCAACACCACCAGCATATTATACATCACCTATTGGCTTCCAACGGGTTGAATGCCTGCATTCAACTAGACCTCTGAAGTCCTCATAGCATGCTGCTACATCGCAAATTCATGCCATTGGCCCATGTTGGTTATTCACTCCCTGCACAGCACGGGAAGGCTTGCCTGAGCAGCAAAGGAGCGGACACTGCACCAGAGCCTTCACGGCAAATATAACCATATATACGTATATATATCACTATATATCATATGTATTTCATATGTATATCGTATATCATATTGATGCATGGAATTAATGGAATGAATACATTGTTTGAACCATGACGAAGTACCTCTTCTGGATTGCCTCCGAAAGCCGTGTAATAGACCACTCTGTATTTGAGTACGTTTCCAGGCGCGTGCCTCCACGTCACTCGAAAGCTCCTGGCAGAAACCTCCGAGGTCACCAGGTCTGAAGGCGCTCCCATCTCCGGCACCTCGAAAATCTGTCCTGGAGCACGGGGATGTCGAAGGGGATGTGGAATTATAGAGAGAAACATGAGAGTGATGATCAATAAAAATTGAAACCCACAAGCGCATGACATCAGTGATTTAAAAGAAGTGAGGAGAATTTCCCTCCGAGTTGGAAAGGCACTTTTTTTTTTTACACATTTTTTTACGGATCAACTGAGTGTAATCCCTTGATAATGTGACTTATGGTGTAAATTCAAGTGGAGCACAGAGTTATGAATGCTGATGTCATACTAAGATAATAACAGTTATATACCTAAGATACTTTATCGCCCATTCTCATGGAAATGTGTTTTTTGCGCCCAGCGCCAGAACAACATACATCAAATGAAAACAACCTCCGAACAAAATTACGCTATTCATCAACTATTCAAAAACACCACTTCATCACACGAAGAGAATGGAAGAAAAGAAAGGAAAAATGCAGTTCAGACAGGGTTTTGCCACACATTCCCACCTGCCCACAGGGACCAAAGTGTTTGCGAGTGCGTGCTTACGCGTTCCCTTGTGTGTGTGCTGATTGTCTGACAGTAAGGACATGGTGTACCAGCCACACAACAACAAACTATTTCAATCACCACCCAAACCTCCACCCAATCAAGTCTTTATGGCAAACACCATTGTATGCATGACAATATTAATATATGAGTTGATCTAATAAATTGGAGACTTAAGACCTCCTCCTAATTCCTTTTCAACCTTCACTGGAGGCGTGGCCTAACTCTGTTTCTTTTAAACCTCCAAAATACTATTCAGGGCGTGGCCTTCTTTTGTTCCTTCAGTATAGTGTTGGAGGCGTGGTCTATTTCTGTTCCATTAAACCTTTTTCATGGAATTGGGGGCATGGCCTCCTTTTGTCCCTTCATTATTACAATGGAGGTGTGGCCTTACTCTGTTCCTTTTAAACCCTCAACATGCTATTGGGGCGTGGCCTAAATATATTCCTCATGCCTTTGTTGTTAGGATCTGCATTAAGTCTCATTTGAAAATAAAAGCTGCAGTAGGTACTTTATGCTGTTTTATAGACTCGTTTATCAGGGCACTGGATATGATGAGTAATTGTACTTTTGAAGCTAGTAATGCAATTAAAGAAGTGCTTGTATACTTTTTCTTAAGTAGAAATTTCAATGTGGAACTTTCCCTTTTTCCAAAGTAATTTTATGTCAGGGTATTTGTAACTATAGGTGTGAGTAACTATAGGTGGTGGTCTATGGTCTACATCTGGTAAACAACACTCACAGTTGGGATGGGAGGGTGCTTACTGTGTTTAATGTCCTTGTCCTGCTGCTCCACCTGCTCACACACTATCTTGGTCAGGCCCTCCACGATGGAGCTCATGATGCTGAAGTCCGCCACGTTGTACACGTGGCCTTCATCCGGCTCCGAAGCGATGACCCTTAACTCGTCATCGTCAGCGTTCTTCACACCTGAGAGGCAAAGGCAAAGGAAAATAACTTTATTTATTTCATTTTTTTTTATTTCAAAGGCATGCAAGTCCGGCTGGCCACCTGTTCCAGCAGCTCTGTAGTAGCTCCAGCCCGTTGCAATTCTTAGTTTTTTCTTGTTAATAGTAAGTTTTTGTTGTCTTTTGGGTTGGTTAGTGTTTTACACATGTAATTTCCAGCTTTTGTCAGAATGTGAATTGTTGATATAGAGGTTTATTGTTTATTGTTCATTTTTTGGGTTTATTTTATCTTGTCTTTTTTTTCCATTGAATTCTTCTGAATTCATGTTGCCCAATTATTCTACTTTTTTGTTAATTTTTGCATTTATTTATTATTGCCAAATTTTTTGTTTTATTAATGTATTATCTATCTATCTATCTATCTATCTATCTATCTATCTATCTATCTATCTATCTATCTATCTATCTATCTATCTATCTATCTATCTATCTATCTATCTATCTATATATCTATCTATCTATCTATGTTTGAAGGGATTGAAGAGATTGTAGAGATGAACTGTTTGAAAATCCTTTTAAAAATGAACTAAAATATGAGTTGGACCAGAGTAGAACCCTGTTCCCTGGTTCCAGGTTACTTCAGACTTAGATTTGTACAGTTAAGATATCTTTGTCTTTAAAAACTCACTGCAGCAGAGGTGTGACGCTATCGGAAAATGGAATTTAATTTCCTCTTCCACCCGTGAAGCATCCAGAGAATGACTTTTTTTTCGTAATTAATTTTTCTGTTCTCGTGCATTTCATATTCATGACTCGCTAATGTATATCTCTGAGTCAATCCCTGAGTCATCTTTAAAAGTGTGAGGTAGAAAAAAAAAACGAGGTCACACATCAGATAATGAATTACTCATTAGTTTCCCGAATACCGGCCTGTCCGCTGCGGTGCAGGCATGTAGGGAGGCATGGCTGATTTGATTAGTAAGGTGCCTCGCCGCCATGAAATTACACAGTAATGCGGTCAGGTCGCGGGATTAAAGATCATCCTTTGGATTTAATATATTTAGATTAAGATGATTTCAAGAACAGAGGAACACAGAATCATCCTCAGGGGTCGAAATATTGCATTTGGGTTTTCACCGATAGCGAACAGCTCCACCCCGGCCTCCTTCAGGCTCTCGGCGGAAGGCTCCACGTCGTCCTGCGACTTCCCGTCCGTGATGAGGATGCCGATCTTGGGGACCCCGGGCCTGGAGCCCGACTCAGGCTTGAAGCTGTTCTCCATGACGTACGTCAGCGCCAGGCCTGGGGGATGGAGACACGGGACGGAGGGATGGAGGGAGAGGCAGATAAGAGTGTTTTAAAGTAAGTAAGAATGGAGAGAAGTTAGTAAGGGCGAAGGAGCAAGGACAAGATAAAAATGATGAAGTTTTACTCCTGCGACAGCAATTTTTTTTTTTTTTTTAAGGGATTATAAACCCTTGGCGGACATCACTACCGGTGAGGGTGTTCCCTCCCTTGTAGGGCAGGTTCTTCACCGCGTCGATGACGGTGTCCTTTGTGGAGTAGGTGTTCAGGTGCCACTCAATCCTGGGGTCGCCGCTGTACTGAGCCAGGCCTGCACACAAAGACACACACATAAGATAAAATAACACTATTAATCAAAACACGGGTCTACAAAAGTAAACAGCGAGTAGCCCTATACTAACTTTCATGCCCAATATGAGCAGGTGGCAGTTACATTAAGTAAATAGTACATAGCAACAGTGCAGCAATAATATGCAGTGGCAGTACTGGTAATACATGGTATAGTAAATATGTGTATAGCCATATTAAAGTATAAGTAAATCTTTCTACTGTATAGTCTGGTGAAATCGCAGTACAATAGTGAGAAAATGTGGCATTACAGTAATAATGTAAGTACTAATAACATTAACAATAATAATAAGCAAAATAGATATATAGACATATATACAGATATATAAGTACAAACACAGCAAAAGTGAGTTTTGGAAAAATAAGATGAAAAAAGGTGAAAAGTTTCACTCTGTGTTCAATCAGTAAAAATAAATCAATAAATAAAACTATTTATAAAATATATAAAATAAATAAATACATAAATAAATAATAATACAAAAATATATATATAAATATTAGACAACAAAATGATAAGAAAAAATAAGAAAATGGGTACTGCTACATTTAGCAGAAACACCATAAATTAAATATATGAATTGAGTGGGTGTGCACCTATCCTGGTCTTGTCAAAGCCCACATCGAAGGCGTTGACCAGGTTCTCCAGGAACGTCCGGACCAGACGGAAGTTGATCCGGCCGATGCTCCACGAGCCGTCCACCAGGATCACTATGTCCGCTATGGCCTGGGTGTGGCACACGAAGGCATCTACTGCAGGAGAGGAGGGGAGAGGAGGAGGGAAGGTCATTTTATCAGATTGGAGTCCAAACAATCTTTTTTATTTTTTTTATTTAAGTGGATCACTCCAGAGAAGCCTGATCCTTGGAACAAAGTCCTTAAAATTCAACCAGCTTCAACCAGGTACAGATTTTTCCAATTGTCTTTCACTTGTATATTTCTTCCATATATTTATTTTGGCACACAACAATAATAATAATAATGATGATGATGATGATGATGATGATGATGATGATGACGATTATTATTATTATTATTATTATTACTATTATTATTATTATTATTATTATTGTTATTATTATTAATAATAATAATAGCAATAATAATATTAATAATAACAATAACAATAATAATAATAATAATAATAAACAAAAAAGAGAAACAGCTTGAAAGGCCGAATATAATAATAATGGTCTATATAAGGAGAGAAATCCAGTTGTTAGCTTTCAGGGTTGTCTTTATTGAGCAAACATACAAGTGTGACAAAGAAACATGTTTATATGTTATTATCCTCTGAAGAACATGTTTATATGCTTGTTATCCTCAGAGAAACATGTTTGTATGCTTGTTATCCTCAGAGAAACATGTTTATATGCTTGTTATCCTCAGAGAGGGCGTTGATACAAAACAACATCATACACCGTACGCCACCAGAATAACGCTTGACATCATAAAGAAGCTAAAGCTGTATTTGCTAGTGCGCAGGATGCTTCTCTGATCCAGAAGAAGAGACAATGGGATACTGTCATTTAAAGAAAATAAAGAAATGGTAACTTTGACCACACGCGAGCATGGTAGACACTACATGAGAAAGAAGTGGCACAGATGTGCCAAAAAATTGCTGAAAAACACAATGCTAAAACAATGCTAACAAACAGACAGACACTGGCTGCACTGGCCCTTTATGAACGTTAGTGTTGGGGTCCTGTTTATAACCATTGCCACCGAAGAACGTGAACTTCAAGTTTGAAGTAAAACATTAAAAAACAAAAGAGAGGACAACTGGACCCTGATCGAGAGAGGGAAAATATTGACAAAAACAATGAAAAGAGTTTATCAAGCAAAGCTAGCTGCGGTGTGGGGGGGTGTGTGGTTTGAGCAGCCACACCTGTCTTGGGTCTAAGTATTTGGGCCCAGGATCAGTGTGGCTGTACGCCTGTTGCTCGTTAGAGTTGTCAACGGGCAACAGGTAAAACTCCCATCGCCACGCACACACGAAGGAGAGGAGCCCTTCTCATGACATGTTTTACATCCGCTCCAGGCTTGTTCCAGCTTGCCCACTCGCTACATTAAAAACCCCATCGTCTGTGTCTCTGTGCCGGGGGGCCCTGGAAACACCACTTGCAAGCGCAACTTCCACACTTACTAATGCATTAATTAGGCTCAACTCGACAAGCGGTAAGTTAAAATGGCAAAAAGGCTCAGAGGCCGTGAAAAGTGAGCTGCCTTTAAATAACTACAACCAACCAAAACTACAACTATAACTTCAACTCTTATCCTCACCAACAAATGCACACCCACACACACACACACACACACACACACACACACACACACACACACACACACACACCATACTTGTGTGTCATTTCAAGTGTTTTTTGACATTGGCACATTGAAACCAGAAGATGCATGTCTAGGTTGCATTTTGGCCACTGTTCTCATAGAAAAGGAAGAAAACATAATTAGTCCCATTATGATAAGGTCATTTCATTATCACTGTGTTTGTTATAAGGTGTAAAGGCTCCTTCAGGAACAGTTAATGCAAACGCCCCACAGACAAGTCAAACCTCTCAGGAAAGACGAAAGAGAGCCGGGTGACTACAGGATCAGTGTTGCCACCTCGTAGACTTTCTCGACGGATGAAACCACTTTTCGGTCCCTCTTAGCGACTTCATTTCGAAAAAGCGACAAATTTAGCGACTTAATCAGACCATCAGGGAAAAGGCACGAAATACATTCAAATATATGATATTATAATTCATTCCCACGCATCACGCTGCTCAGAGTCAACGCAGTCCGCGGCTCCTCTCCCGCTCCTCTGGCCAGGAGGTGGGGGCGCGGCCGGAGAGCTGCACCAGCTGAGCTGCACATGCCTGCCAGACAGTGTGCCCAGCTTCCAATCACTGATCACCACATCTTTACATAATTGTAAATAGATACTGATTCATAAATAGATAAATAAATACCTAGTTTCCTGGTTGGGTTACTAGGGTGGTCTTATAGCTTGTACACATGTTAATAGTTTGTTTCATCTTGTAAATATTTCAACAATTCGTTTGATTTTCTCCCTCCCTTTGCAGATTTTTTTTTTTTTTACTTTCTTAACTTCAAATTTACAATGTCCATGCAGTAAGTTTGTGATTATCTGGCCAAAGAGCTACTTTTTCTACGGCTTCAGGTGATCTCTCTTGACACAACCACAAAGCTTTTTGAAAATGAATGTGTGATGACATCATCAATATGCAAACAAGTTTTAAGCGACTTTTGGAGGACGTGCTGGCTACTTTCATTGGAAAAGAGTTGACTGTTCAGAATGACATGACTAGTTAGTGGAAAACAGGGGAGGGGACACAAACAAGGATGATAATTATTAAGGCTTATTCTGATCATTCTGAGTGAGTTGCTGAATTAAATTAAAAATGTGATTTATTTTAAAATGATCTTTACTTATTCTGCTTCTTTGGAGTTTGGTGTCTGGACTCTACTGCTCATCAGGCACACAGAAAAAACAGACATACTTAGTAAGCTAGAAATATAGGAGTGATGAGCTTGACTCCCCCACTGGATACAAAGCAGGTAGAACAGGAGGGATTGGCTGCTTATACAGGCCAGCCCATAAGGGCGTGGAAGCGTGTGGCACCGTCAAGTTGACTGACAAAACTAACTCTGCAGGCCTCAAATAATTTGTCATCAAATTGATGATATTTGTTTGCTGACTGATCATTTTCAATGGACGAAAGCTTTTATTTTTTTTATTTAAAAAATTTAATTACCAATTCTTAAAATCATAACACTCTAAAAAATGTGTCAACCCCGTAATGTATTAACAGTATATTTTGTTGGAGAGGCATTTTGAAAGGCGAACATTTTGAAAAGTGAAAATTCCACTTTGGAATTGGCTCATAAAGACACATTGTGTTGCATTTGACTAATGGAGGGTACAGGAAACCACTATATGCTGATGGCATTTAAATTGTGATTATTCAAACAGAGGACCACCAACACACCAGAAAAAAAGAAGGAGGAAGAAGGATAGAAAGTGTGAAACGGAATTTAAGGGAGGTCGAACACCACAGCCGCTCGTGTCTCCGTGGGTGTGGTTTTTCCTCTTCAGTCCCATGTTCGGATCCACAGTAATGAGCCACAGGTTGTGTTTACGCCGAGCCAGCGCTATTTGAACTCTGGGCTGAGTCAAACAGACTTCCACGGCAGGGCGTGTCATGTCATGCCTGTGATATATCGCTGTGGCCTGTGTGTGTGCGTGTGTGTCTCTGTGTGATGTCTGTATACTGTCCTTTTTTTCCCCAAAAATGTGGGGCTGGGGACAATTGAATTAGCTTGTGGTGCGGTAGGGAGAGGCACGCCGTAAGAAATGGGAGCACGACAATGGGAGTGACTGTTCTATGGCTGATTTTAATTCCGCTGTTGGCATAAAGCGACCGACAGACACCAAAGAGCATGTTTGGATGTGGCGTCCAGACAGAGAGACAGACAGAATGAAACAGAAGGACAGACACAGAAACAGATACAGGACACACATCGAGAGATCACGTGACTAGAGTATCTCTCTGGCAATGTCTCCTGCATCATTTGTTAGGGTGGCCTTTTTACCCCAAATAAACCCATGAACTAGGGCTGAATGATTAATGGAATTCAAACTGAGGCACCGGGGCACATTTTGCGCACCTGTCTCCCCTGTCTCCGATGATGCTTGGGCCAGCGATGGGGTGCCCGCAGTGTGCCAGAACAGTGTGTTTTTTATTTGATTTGACGTCTCCCAACGGAACGAAACTGTGCTAAATGGGGACACCCCCCCCCCCCCTTTAGCGATTGTTTTAACCCTCCACGCCTCCGGCCCGGTGTGCGCACCGTGTGCTGCTGGCAGAGTTCGGAACACATGTCGAGTCCAGAATAATGCGTATTTTTATTTTTATTTATTAAGCATAAAGCTGCCCCTGAGCCCACAGAGCAGTGCACTCCTGGCGTGTGGACGCACAACATTTTTACAAACAATTATACATTTCTGCTGAAACACTGCATATTTTTTGAATATACATTTTCTGATTTGGACAATTACAAGGCTTGAAGTTAAATCAATTAGTAAATATTCTACTGTGACTGAAGTTTTTTTGGCAAAAACATTTTTTTTAATTCAATAGTTAAATAAAGATATGTTATTCATATCAATTAATGCATCAATTCATCTTATTTCATCATAACACGTTGGCCTACAGGAAAGAGCAGTTCATATGTTGACTTCATCTAATGTTGTGTTGGTCATACTATAGAATGATTTATTGCTTGTGTTGAGTGAATAATGCGGAAGATAAGGAACTTAAAAAACAATTGTATACTAAATCGCAATCGCACCAATGGTCTAAAGAATGAAATTATTTTTCCCAAATCGTTCAGCCCTATCATGAACACAAGTAATATTTGCTGCAATAATGTGCTGGAAATAATTTTCTTTTATTGAACGCAGAAATGCAGTTTTTAAGATTGGCAAATACTGACAGGCTAAACTCACCCTGATTGGCTCATAACTGGATAACTGCTTTGAAACAAGATGGAACAACTCCCTCAAAATCACCAACAATGTCTGGACTGCTGACAGCACACCTATCAACGTGGAATTATGTAGCAGTGAGATTATTATTATTATTATTATTATTATTATTATTATTATTATTATTATTATTATTATTATTCTGTTCGTTATTATTATTATAATAACTTATACTATACTTACTTATTATAATATAATAATAATAATAATAATAATAATAATAATAATAATAATAATAATAATAATAATAATAATAATATCATCATCATCATCATATTATTATTATTATTATTATTATTATTACCCTTCTTCACATGTTCATACATACAGCTTTGTGAAAGGCCTTTTGTTTTCACCACTTTCATGTTATCATCTGACAACTTATGTGAGGGTGATGGGAGTCCAGAGCTGAGGCTAAGCACACAAATTAAAGATAGATAGAGGTGTTTCAACACACATACACAACAAAATTCCTCCCGGTCACACATAGGGATACATTCAAAACCGTATCTACTGTGGCGTCTAAGAAGGCCAGCTAGGGACGATTACAGTACCACGGACAGCACCACTTGTTATCTCTTTTCCGACTAATACTACCACTCAAGCTACTTACAGGAGATAAGAAGCACCTTCTGCTAACTGGTACTGACCTGCTGACCCGCCTACTCAAGCCTGTCAGTCTCTGCCTTGCTCTCGCAGTGGACGGTGGGACAAACACCACTAGACCACACAGCTGTCTCCAGGAGAACATGTGGAACGTCCAGTATTTCTGAAGAGCTTGGAATGGACGGTGCCATTACGAGACGACTGTCTAGGCCCAGTGTTCGGCTTACTTGTAAGAGGAACTCATCTGTTTTATGATTCCTCCTGACCATACACTGTACCCTGAGCAAGCCTTAAGAAGACCTTAACACGAGGTGCTAGGAGGGCTGTTTCCAGGTTGAGTTGAAATTTCTCGCAGGCCAGCGCCCCACCACACGTACATGCTCGTACACAGAATACTTAGATGTACTCATTAACACAGACAGACACAAATAAAACCCTGCCTCACACACACACACACACACACACACACACACATAGAGTCCATTATGTCCACAGACCACAGAACAGACATGGCTGATTAAAAGCAAGAGCCGATTGCTCTTTACTCCCTCGCTTCCAGGTCTTTCTGTCTCCTGCACACACACAAACGCGCACACACACACACACACACACACACACACACACACACACACACACACACACTCATATCTTTCAACGTGTGCAACAACACACCATGCACACACTGAATTGCAGAAAACCTTACATCTTTCAAAACACACACATACAAATACACACACACACAAACACACATACACACACACACACACACACACACACACACACACACACACACACACACACACTCATATCTTTCAACGTGTGCAACAACACACCATGCACACACTGAATTGCAGAAAACCTTACATCTTTCAAAACACACACATACAAATACACACACACACAAACACACATACACACACACACACACACACACACACACACACACACACACACACACACACACACACAGTCATTTAAGGACACTTGTTCCACTGTCTGCTTTTTTCTTCTGCTTTCTTCTCACTCTTAAAATCTCTCTCTCCATCTCTCTCTTTTCCATCCTTTTTTATTAACGCCAGGTTCTTCCCGGCCGCCCGGTGATTTACAGCTGACCTCTGTTTAGCCGTGGATCAGACAGAGTGTGCTGTCATTTCAATCTGGCCCTGGTTAAGTTTTATTTCCCCGCGCTGCTCTGATTGTGTTTCGGCGTCTGGAATTAACATCGAGGACGGCGACAGGCATGCAGATAGATGCAGCACCGTGTCGATCGGCTACTTGGGTGAAAAATCCTAGGGCATGTCCTAGGGCATTACCGGTAACCAAATAAGGCTACCGCTTAAAGGAGGGATTTATACAGTAAGTGATACAGGGTATATCTACCTAGATCTAACCAAGATCATTTTTGAAGGACCAGGTGTCATAATCAAAATATTCTTCATAACATCAAGGGTATGTCGAAATGTCAAAGGTAAGTCAAAATGTCAATATTTTATAAATATATATATTGAAAAAAAAAAAAAAAAAAAAAATATATATATATATATATATATATATATATAAATATTAAAAAAAATATTTCTATATATAAATCTTTTTTTATATTTATAAAATAAAAAAAAGCTTTTATTAAACAGTAAGAATATACATGTTTTCTGAAAGTGGAATTATTTTGGAGTTTAAAAATACGGAGAACACAACAAAATGTAGAGTCTATCAATAATATGAGTATCGGAAAATCTGAAATCTGAAAATCTGTCACCAACCTCAACGGGCGTCGGTTTCCTCCGTTGGTCCTCGAAAATATACCGTTTCATCGTCACATTATGGCTGAAATCCGCTGTTTGAAAGGTTTTCCAAGTCCGGAGTAATATCAGATTCGGCATTGCTGTCGATCTCTCTGTCGCGGTCGAAGAACTGACTCTCATCGCGGAAAATGTAGTCCAGAACTAGCTCCTTACACCGACTTGGATCGATCACACTGGTCAGATTAAGGTCCGATACATGATTCACATCTTCCGCCACCCGGTTTGCGTAATCAATAACAATACGGAGAAGAAAGTTTTCACAGACAAGTGAGACCGAAACACCCCCGTGCTGCGCTTTAACCGCCTGTCTACGGAAGTGACGTAGGTGCATGACGCGAAGGGATCTTCTTCTTCTATGTGGTTTCACAACAGTGGCTCCGTGTGTGTAAGAGTAGTACGATTTAAATGTTGAATTTTATTAAAACGGTTTCACATTGTGACTTCACATCACATGGAATATGGAGGAATGATCTTCACCTGGGAGCTCGTTTTAAAGGAACCCATCGATCAGCATTATTCAGCGTTATTCAGCGTCTCGTAAGTGAACTGCGTTTCCCAATGTAATCTAATGGGAATATTTAACTCCACGGTTTAACATTTTTCTACTATTTATAAATCAAACTCGGTTTTGAAAATACGTTGAGAGATAAAAAAAAGCACAAAGGAACACGCATCTGGAAAAATCTCATTTTCCTTCAGGAAAGGTTTTTTCAGCTTATTTGGCTGCTCCTGGCGATTTAAGAAATGCCTGAGATGGTGGCTTTTGCTGTGGTGCGACACATATTTGCAACTGTCGTCACAGGAACATCAAGCTGCTTGGAGATGGTCTTACAGCCTTTACCTTTAACATGCTTGTCTTTAATTTTCTCTCTGATCTCCTCAGACAACTCTCTCCTTTGCTTTCTCTGGTCCATGTTCAGTGTGGTGTTCACACAATGATACTAAAAAGCAGAGTGACTACTTTTCTCCATTTAAATAGGCTGAATGACTCATTATAAAATTGAAGAGATGTGTGATCCCAATTAAAATTAAGTTTGAAATATCACTATAATCCAACTATTTATAATATTTTCTAAGGAGTACCAACAAATCTGTTCAGTCCATTTTAGAATATAATTGATCTCTTTAGCAATCATATATCTTTTCACAGTTTATTTGCTTCAGTCTATGACATACCAAAACACGCAGGTACACATAAGAAAATTGCTTTTAATTTCATCACTTTTCCGGAGGAATGAAGCATTGTTTCAATGAGCTATAAGGGTTCCAACAAATTTGTCCACGTCTGTAGTTGAATACTCCCTGGCCAAAAGGTAAGACTAGCAGTTCAAAGCTTAACACATAATTAATGTGATTTTTTTTAGGAGTTAGGAAACACACATTTACCATGAGATAATGGATAGTTGATAAAAATGTTATTGATCAACTCCAGTCAGGCTTATATTAGCTTGATGACTGCTGAGGCTTATGGTTTGCAGTTATTACTTGTACCCTTAAAGGTTGTGGTGGACCAACGGGGCGGGGCAAAGCCGCCGCTGCAGACAGGCGGTGCAAGCTCCCATCCCGGGGCTGCTCAGCTGCTGTGGATCAGGCGAATCAGCGGAGGGACTCCACTGATTCGCCTGATCCCAAAACAGGAAGATATAATTGTTTGTGTGTGTTTCGCAGTAGAGAGTGGCGTGCTTGCGAGTCAGACGGGACGGGACGCGACGCGACGCGACGCGACGCGACGCGACGCGACGCGACGCGACGGGGCGGGGCGGGACAGGACGAGTCAGCCCGACAGGCAAAGTGTTCGGACACGGACAGCGGGAGTTTGCAGAAGCGGGGATCCGCGGATATGCGGATCTGCATGAACGACTTGTATATTGGCCTGCGAGCCTCTGAGTTTCCTTTTCGGCCCACGAGCCACCGTTGATTTAAGAAAGACTGAACAATAAACACACCAACTGGCGCTGTTTCGCCTCCGCCTGCCTCCCCCTCCTCATTCCCTGGCCCTGAGCCAGAACACACCTCCACAAGGGTATAAGTAAAAATGATATAAAAATTAGGAATAAAGTATGGACACTACATTTTAAAATGTTTTGGTATGTGAATCACATTTTTCCTTACCCTCTCTAGTTGCTGAACTTATTGTTGAGATATGTGGAGCCTCCAGTAATTTTCTGCCACATTGCGGAAATGAATTTTTGCTGATTTTGAGATGATTAAATTTGTTTCTTTTCTTTTTCCTTATAGCTCTGGCAAAAGAAAGAATGTTCACTATTTGAGACATTGACATTCATTAAATTTTTTCTTTTCTCCTCAGGGTCGCACCCTGGCATGACCTTTCTGGGGTGTTGTGGTTATTGTTGTTTTCGGATCGTGGAATGAAGCAACGCTTGCTCAGCCATTGGAGGGGAGAACATTTTTGCTGCTTTCAAACAAGCTTTTGTACCTGCTCCATGTTGGGTTTGCTGAATTACTTTAACTCTGCATAAGGGAGATGGGCTTTATGTTAGCTGTGTTGTTACAATCTTATGGATATGAATTACATCTTGTTGCATACTATGCTCAGAAACTTGGTGCCCAGGTTATTGGGTTGATTACATGCTATAGCCTTTATCTTGCTATGGAGCAAATCGGCTCATTTCTCTCCTGCAACACCTCTCCATCATCACTTTCACCTTGCTTATGTCACTTTGAGGTGGTGCGCTGTCCTACTCCAACTTCTCTTCTCCCCTCTCATGGAGATCCACATGACTACCTAGCAGCGATAGCAGTTGTGGCTTCGCCTGGCCCGATCTTACTACTGAAGCTGTTGAAAAGTTCAACTACAATGATTTAGACTAATGAGTGCAACTATAAGGAGGGTTTTCTTATGTTTATCTGTACGTCATGTTTTTTGTATAAAACAGTGTTTGTCTATTTTGTACAACCGGTTGTGTTTGTGTTTCTATCTGTTGTAAGCCGTCTTGTTTTATTTTGATTGCATGAATATGTACGGGCAAATGTGATATGGTGTGGTGTTGTTTGTAGGTGGTGCTGGTGTATGTTTAATGTTTTGATGTCATAACCCCCCCCCCATTATGATCTTCCTATTTGTGTTGTTTACAGTAACGTACTTGACCCCATCTCAATAGGAAATGTTGGAGCCAACGCAGCTAACAAAGCCGCGGTACCTGATATTGCTTGTCTAATAATGATTGTCTCCCCCACAGATGAGGACACAGGATTTCCATTAACCTTGTTTTTCCTCCACTCAAAAGCATTCCGCACTGAACTATCGTAGTGGCAGAGTCACTTGGTACTGTATGTACTGAGCCGCATCGCCCCCGCTAGTTTTTCATTGTTTTGCTTGTTTGACATATGGTAAGTACCATTTGTCAAAAAGGAGGGATAGTTAGAAAATTAAGTAAACAAACTGATTGTGCTTAGAACAATGCAGGAGGAAGCCAGTTTTCTGCGTTCTATTCCAAGTGCTCCTCTCAAACACCTCATGATGGACTTATGAAGCTGACGCCTTGTCATGGTTAAAATATTGTTCAGTGATAATTGACATCTTTTAATGGAATCCAAGTGAAGGTAAGCTTGACTGAGTTGCATTCCTGCCATTAGTGTGGACTGGAATGCAAGGACGATCACATGGTGTGACCGGACTGTCCCCGCACGAAGCGCTGACCGGGACACCAATGTGGTTAGGTCTGTCTTCTGTCGACAAAAGCCAGATATGAATTACATCATGTAAACTAGTATAGATCTGATTGTCCGGTTAGTATTTATCACTTTTAGATTTTAGTTAATTAATGGATTGTGGAGATGGGATTATATTCAGGCAACATTCGAGAAATGCATTCTAGCAAAATTTAAAACCCTGCATGATTTACACACTGTCGGTTATTTTGTAGCCTAATCGATATTCTATGGACATTATCTCCTACATATTAGACGTTATTCTGCTGTTACACTAGGGTGCAGGCCTTTACTTTGGTACTCAGACTGTAGTCGGCTATTCAACATAACTGTTTGGGAATCACAGAATTATTCCACAAATCCCATTTTACGATCGTGGACCAAGACCAAACAAGACTGTCATAATGTGTCGTTCACCCCAGTGTTTAAGTCTATGTGCCGAGTTCAAAACAACCCTACCCGTCCGACTTGAAGGACCACTACACGACCAGGTGAGATGGTGGTGATCCGCGACTTCCGGAGGAAAAGCTCCTGGGACCCCGTTCCAGATCCTCCTTACCACTGCAGCAGCAGATAAGGTGGCCGAACGACCAACGTGGGTACACGCATCTCATTGCAAGTAAGTCCCCAACCTTCCAAACGACCGGAAAAATGACGACGGAGAATCATCAGACGTGAACTGAGATCATGATCCTAACGGAGGAAAAGATTGGTCACGTCTCCGTGATCATCTTTCTCATTACCATCGCCAGTGTCCTGTTGATTACCCAACCCTGGAACACAGTTCCACAGCGGGACTTAAATTACAGCCACTCCCCAACCAACTCTCACTTACACCAGATACAGAAGAGGAGCCCAAGTGAGAAATGAACATTCTGTTACTAACGTCGTCTACCCATGGTTAAATGTTGACTCTACTAGATGAATGGAGAACCACCATATGATGATGACAGAGACGTTCACACAGGATTTGTTTTCTTGGGGGTTTTTTTCAGTGCGTTTTCATAATATAGTGTAGATCACACCGTAATGGTCTTTTACTTTTCTCTAGTTAAATGTTGGAAGAGAGCTTTGGCCAATTTGAGGTGGAGATGTCCAGGCATTCTGTCTGGGATGTTTTTTATGTTTTATCCTTATATTTTTGGTTATGAGTTTTTATTAGATGTGTGTTTCCCAGTTGATTTCAACAAGATAGAATTATTGGGATATCTCTGTAGTATAATTGTATTGTATTCAATTTATGTCATTTTCTGATCCCTTTGCCTCAATTATATGGAATTTTAACATTATTGCATTTTCCTTGAGGTTTTGTTCCAGTAGGAACAAAATGAAAGAAAAAGTAACGGTCACCAACAAGGTCACCAAGAGGAATTTACTGCAGTTCCACTACATTTTGGATGAAAATGTCGGAATTCATTGAACAGTGACCTCCATGATTCCAAACGGTTACAGTGTGGTTTTCTAATCCTCCACAATACTTAACATCTAAAACTGGCAATTTAGAGACCATTTCAAAGAAATAAGTAGTTTGAAATCTTGACTGTTGAAAAACAAATAACTCTATTATTCATTGCAATTCTTTGAGTAGAAGCTACTGAAACTGCAAATGCCAGTAAAAAAAAAAACAGGTTTCATTGCCTTGTTCACTGACTTGAGACAGAGGCGGCGGGTCGACACGCTTCTCTTCTGACGCCCCGACAAACGCAGCCGGGCATAAACAGCAGTTCATCGGAGTGACAGGTGTGTGTGTGTGTGTGTGTGTGTGTGTGTGTGTGTGTGTGTGTGTGTGTGTGTGTGTGTATTTTGTGATCCACCGAGGTATCGAGCGTAATCCGACACCTGTTTCTAAGCGGCGGGCGGCAGCGTGCGCACCTGGTGATCTTTAATCCACGTCTTGTCGAGTTCCACTTCGCTAAGCGCTCGGATGACAGACGAGGCCATGTGCGGACCGCCGGGCTAAGAGGGCAGCACAAAGTCGGTTCAACCCAACTCAGGTCTCTTGTCTCCATCTTGTTTTTGTTTCTTTTTGATTTCTATCCGCCCCTGATCTCTCCTTTCTGACTCGTTTGACCCAACAGGCTCCTCTTATTCCGTGTATATTGTAGTTCCAGAGTCCCTGGGAGTGGCACTCGCAGAGAAACGCCAGCCTTGGTGCCGCTGCTGGATGGGATGCCGGCTTAGACGGTAACACCGCACAGCGGACCGCGCGAGATAGCATGCGCCTTTTTCGGTCTTTGGCATCCCCTCCCTGTCTCGTTCCCAATCTGCATTTACTGTACACTTAATCCAAAAACCAAAAGTCATGGAAGTCGGATAACAACAGTGCATGTTTCTAGACCTTGCATCACAAAATATGTGAGAAAAAACGGGAGAGCTCGCTCTTCTCCGGCAGAACAGCGAGTAGTTTGCTCAGCTGAACATTTATCTATTATGAATGAGCGTTTCAAGCGCCCTTTATTTAGTATTCGCAAAGTGCGCACAAGTTGGAAAAATACATTTATATTCTATAAAAACAGATTGATTGAGCGTGAATGTGGTAACACCCAACGTTGACCTGAACGACGTCATTGTTTTATGCGCTTAACCGATGTACTTGGTCGTGAACCCAGTTCCAACAACACCAGACTTTATAAACCCTGCAGTGTGGAGACCGGAGAGGAAGGTCGAAGGGAAGGGAAGGAAAAAGGGGGTTGACAGAGGACAAAGAAAAACGAGGATGATGAGTATCGGGCCAAATTGGGCGGAGAGAGGAGCAGGAGAGAGGGAGAGGGAGGAAAGAAAGGCAGGTGGAGAGGGACTGAGGTCGAGAGATAAACAAACGGGGAGAAAGGAGAGCCAGGGGAAGATGGAGATACAGAGCGGGAGGAAGAGGATAAGCACGGCAAAAAGCAAAAGATGAAGAGGCAGCTCACTTAAATGTGCCGTTTAGGCGCAAAAGTTAGACGCCGAACTGAGAGGGATATTCAGTTTGTTTCTTTACATGGGCTTTTTTTTTTCGTGTTATTAAGACATTAGTGCTTAAATTAGACAAGAGGGAAGGGATTGCGTTGATATCCACTAGCATGGGTTTAACATTTGTAGTTTCCCTAGATTAAACCTGTCATTTAAATTTACAACCCGCTGACCTTGAGGGGGTTTTAGGGGATTGTTACATCATGTCTCAGTTGTCTCCTACCACAGGGGAAGGAAGACCGTTTATCTACATTCTGAAGGAGTGAGGAACTTATAAAGGTTGGACAGAGAAGAGCGGAAGAGCCTAGTAGCTAATCACGCTAATTGACCTCTGCACTAAATGAGTCCTTGAGCCCTAATGGCCGCTATCACATTACAGCACACACACACAGCTGGCCTGAAACGAAGACAGACACCAACGGACGGGCGCGCACACACACACACACACACACACACACACACACACACATCAGCAAGTACGTGTGCTGGAGCATTAGCTAGGGCAACCGATGAATTGTACGCCAATCCATCACAGGGTCACACACATTCACTCACACACCACTGAAACCTATTGCGAATTTAGTCCAGTCCAGTGAGGATAACCTGCATGAAACCCACCCAAAATATGGGAAAACACAATAACTCTAACGCCACTCTTATGGGACGCCATTAAATCAATATTAAATAAACATGTTAATACATAATTAAATAAATATGCCTACGAAAGTAAACCTGTACAAAATAAATGATGCAAAAAAATATACATATAAATGTAAATATATAAATGGGTAAATACAGTTAAATAAATAAATACATAGTTTTTAATTTTAAAGAGGACATTTTTCAAAATACTTTTTTTAAAATTCATTTCAGGAGACTTTTATCTCATGATTCAACATTTATTTATTTAAAGGCACTTTAATTTCAGAATGCCATTTTTATTTATTTCATGGCACTTTTATTTCACAATGCCAAATTTCCAATCCTAGCGGGGGGCACCAAGTCGACTGGGGTACAGAGTTTGTCTCCAAACCTAAGCGCTAAAGAGAAACACCGGGTCCCAACAGAAGCGGGCCTACGACTCCCGCTGCTGGGGAACGGACTTTTCTACTGTCCAGAGAGAAAGAAGGGCCTCTCTCCCAAGCTGTCGAGCCAGCGGGCTGGCCCTCGCACTGTGCTGGAACAGCTGTCGGACGTGGGTGCGGGTGCGGCTGGTCAAGTGGAACCCGGTGGTGGCCTCCACCTGGACCGGCTCCCGCTCCCTCACAGCCCTTGGATCCGACCAACGAGGTTTCGGGAGCTGAGGACCAACCGAGTTGGATCCAGGGAGGATTGAAAATGTGGCATTATGAAATGAAAGTGCCATGAAATAAATAAAAGTGGCCTTATGAAATAAAAATCCCCTTCAGTCTTTTGAAAAATGTCATTTTAAAAATAGAAAAAACTATTTATTTATTTAGTTGTTTAGCAAAATTTACTAATTTATTTATACATTTATTTATTTCAGGATTTATTTCATAGGCATATTTATTAATTTGAGTATTTATTTATTTAATATTTACTCCAATGGCATTCCATACACTAACTATTACCTGATTACCTATTAAAGAAAAGTACCTTCATCATCATATAGTGCTTCTTTGACACACTTTGAATTTCTGCGAGGAGGAAACGGCGTATCCTTACTATAAGTAACGCCACTCCATGTGGAAACTCCTTTGGAAGGTAAGAAATTAAGGAATTGAGTATCCATTGAAGACATACAGATTAAATGCACGTCTTTGCAAATGTACTGTATTATTTATTATACTAATGTATGTATGTAATGTGTCCCTGCCTCTCTCTAGTCCTAATACACGTTATCTGTGTTTTCACAGACACGGAAAACTTAAGCCAACACAAAAAATACAAGCATGGAGATAAACAGAAAAAGAGAAAAACAGACAATAAGTAAATCATCCTTCTGCTAAACTAATAAGGTAATACGTATATATAGCAGGATAGGCCACCATGTCCAAAGAACACACAGGTACAACCACACACGCACGCACGCACACACACACACACACACACACACACACACACACACACACACACACACACACACACACATAAACACACACACACACACACACATAAACACATACACACAAACACACACACACACACACACACACACAGCGCCAGAGACTAAATAAACGATCATTTTAGAAATTAAGACTGGCTATAAATAAAGTTAATGTCCCTCCAAGCGCAGGGTTTGCAGCCCTCTGGAGAGGTGAAGGATGTTGGGACGATCTCTCTCTCTTTCTCTCTCTCCATCCATCTCTCCTCCACTCGCTCCCTCACTCTCCACTGGACTTGTGAAGAACGAGGGAGGAATCTCATTGGCCTCGAGTTCAACTCCAACAACCACACTCTGTATGTGTGTGTGTGCGTGCGTGTGTGTGTGTGTGTGTGTGTGTGTGTGTGTGTGTGTGTGTGTGTGTGTGTGTGTGTGTTAAAAGCTTCAGGTTAATTGGTGAGATATATGTAGAACATTATAATAATAATAGAATATAATATATGAGAAATATACTACAATAATACAATTGAATACATTAAAAGGTAGTTTTTGCCCATATTCTGCCCTTCTCTTTTCCCATGTGTGGGTGTAAGTTTTTGTGTGTGTCTGTGTGTGTGTTTGAGTATGTGTGCGTGATGTGTTTGTGTGTTTGCGTGTTTTGAGTTTATGGGCTTGTGTGTAAGTGTGTGTCTGTGTGAGTATAAGTGTTTGTGTGTGTGTTCATGTGAATGTGTGCATATATATGTGTGTGAGTGTTAGGCTTGGGCCAATTTACGATTAAATCCTCTATCGGCGTTCGACTACACCATCGGCAATCGACTCCATCAATCGCGATTGACATTCATGACAGCTACCTCGACACCCATTCATTTTTTTTATAAAGATATATTTTTGGGCATTTTCATGCTTTGTTTGATGGTGACAGTGCAGGGAGAAAGGGAAGGCAGGGGATAGAGAAAAGGGGGATGACAGGCAGAAAATGGCCTCGTGCCAGAATTGAACCCGGGCTGCTGCGGTAACGACTCAGCCTTGTGGATGGTACGCTCTACACGGTGAGCCACCGGAGCTGACACCCATTCGCTAAAAATAAAAATAAAAAAGTGCGCCTGATAAGAAGGGCACTGTGGGGTCTGCGGGGCAGAGGGGCAGGTGCTCGGACACTCCCCCCCCACCCCCACACTCCCCAATATCGGGATACACGTCTACTTGTTGCTTTCGGTTGCTATGGGACTTAATTTATTAAAAAATGGATTATTTTTTTTGTGTAAATACTGTACTTTACTTGTCAATAATAACTCCTGCACACAATAAATCCTGCACGTCCACAATGCATTTGTCACATTACATTAGGTTCTATTCGCACGCGAACCCCACTTGCCCCCGATAAGGTCGCATATTGCCGATCGCTGCCCCCCAGCGATCACCCAAGCCTAGCGAGTGTGTGTGTGTGTGTGTGTGTGTGTGTTTGTGTGTATGTACGTGTGATTGTGAATAAGTGTGTTTGTGTGAAGATAAGTATACGTATTTATGTGTCTGTGTGTGCTCTTGTTTGAGTGAGTGTATCTGTGTGTGTGTGTGTGTGTGTGTGTGTGTGTGTGTGTGTGTGTGTGTGTGTGTGTGTGTGTGTGTGTGTGTGTGTGGGTGTGTATGTGTGAATGACCAAATGTGACACTCTTAAGGACCGCGGTGCTCTGAAGCAGATCCCAGTCATGGGAAATATGATCCATTTCTCACAACGTAAATGAAGGCCCCGGCATTAAAAGGATTATAATGTGTTACTGTAAATAGACACATTCCCTTTAAAAATGGAGCTTGGGGTAAATATCCAGTGTTTCCAGCAGAACACGTGGATAATGCGAACGTGAGCGGTGAGACAACAGAGGGGCTTCTTGTCAGAGCCATTAGCAACTCAAGGCCTCAATTACAAGGTGGCAACAATTTGTTTTCGGAAGCGAGCGGCAAAGATCTTTAACTCGGCGTTATTTATTCATTGTCGTTCAAGTAAGGAGACAGAGGCTAGGATTCCCGCCATGGAATTCCCTTTCTTTGCTCTGGTATAAGAGGCTTATTTATAGCTGATGTCCGTTCATTTATCTTTTTTTTTTTTTTTTTTTTTTATATGGCCTCATTGCAAAGTGGATGAATACATGAGCCATGAATCTGAGCCTCAGGCGTCATTGCTCTCTACGTACTTAGCTTGAAACGTGCCAAAGACTTGCCGGTAACTGAACCGTTTACGCAATCAAAATAAGAAGCCGCGGAATCCACTTTTGAAAGCATGGACTGACATTATTCCGCCGCCGGAGGAACTCATGAACTCATGAACTTTTCTCTCCCGCAGGTAAACACAAAAATAAGTCTCAGTTTTTTCACTTTCGCCCCGACACCTCGTGGCATTTCCCCGTGGACCTTGGAGCGTCTCCAGCAGCCATTTACGGCAAGAAACTGGCCAAAATAACTCGCCGTAGGTCATTCCAAAGAGCAGCGTTAAGGTCGTGCTTGTGAAGCGTTTTGCAATGTCATTTGAGCGACCGACCCCAAAACCAGACCCTCCGCGGGGCAGGTTTGGACGACCTTCACATGCCCTGACCGGAGAATATCACTGAATAACATCGGTGAAAACCAGGAATTACTTTCGTGTAATCAAATAACAAATGCACTCAAGTAAGTCGGAACAAATTATGACAGCGCTGCGAAACGACTAAAAGTCTACCGGAAGCACTTAGAAGCTAAGTGCTCCTGGGAGACTTTTGGTCGTGTTGCATTCGATACAATTGAAGCTAAAATAAGCTCATATTCACTGTGACAGGTGCAACATGTCCTCTAGACCCGAAACTTAAAATTTGAAAAAACACTTTTAGCTGTCGAGCATTGAGTTTGGCTGTGAAAGAAAAAAAAACAATCCAGCAGTAAAATTACATTAAGATCCATTTGGGCTCGACAGCGCGGCGGGAACATTCAGTTTAACAATGCCTTGTCCTCTCCGGTTGATAGAATGAAAAAGTGTTGTAAGATGAATAACAAGTATGGAAGTCCTGGAGCTGCCTTTTCAATGTGCAGCCGCTGAGCAAACAAGTGCTTTCACAAGGTAAAAAACACCTTTAACTTTATTCTTGAAATCTTAGCTATTTCAGCCAGTTGTAGAGCACCACTGGGTACTGACGAAGAAAAAGTCAATGCAAAAAAAAAATCATTGCTTTAGTTAAGCCATTCCACATTAAGCCATATACTATTGCTTTTCTTCCGTATTTTCGGCCTCTTGTTCTACAGAGTCTGTTGAGAGTTTATTTTTTACCATTGAATTATTCTCTCTTAAAAACCTCCTGAATCAGGCAATATTAGAACTTCTAAAACAATCCCCTATATTTGCAGCTGTGAAAGGTATAAAAATGGCAGGAGAACTTTAGGGGCTGAAGAGGTAGGGAACACACACACACGCACGCACGCACACACACACACACACACACACACACACACACACACACTCACACGGATGGATATTTATACTCTGTTACCGCCACGTTCTGTCTCTCCCTGACATTATGTGGGTCTCCTTTTCCCTCTGTTTGGCTTTCCAGGGTGCCGGTTCTTCTCTGCTTCCCCTTCCGACCAGTCCCTCTCTCCCTCTTCAAATTACAGAAAAAGTACAGTTTGTGTTTGCTTTGCAGAAAAGGTCCAACGGAGACTTTTCTTTCGCTTTCACTTATTCGTGAGGTGGTAAGTCGTATGCGAGTATTGGGCAAATAACTTTTCGAATGCTCACACACAGCAGAGAAACACAGTGGTAACTCATATATTCATTAAGATATGACTGGCAGATAGACAGACTGCCAGACAGACAGACAGGCAGAGAGACAGACAAACAGACAGACAGATGAATAGATAGAAATGGGCATAGACAGACAGATAGACAGATAGACAGATTGACAGATAGATAGATAGATAGATAGATAGATAGATAGATAGATAGATAGATAGATAGATAGATAGATAGATAGATAGATAGATAGATTGAGAGATA
>NC_137195.1:24235834-24238334 GCF_960531495.2 Zeus faber | reverse complement strand
ACAATGAGAAAACAGAGAGGGAGCGAAAAAAAGACGTCAACGAGAGGCGGACCTTCTTTATAATCCATCTTTGTGTTGGTGTGTGTGTGTGTATGTGTCTTGTGCTCTGCTGAGCGTCGGGCGTCGTACAACTGCTGTGACAGTTTAATAGAGAAAATAAATTGGTAATCAGAGAGCGGCGACAAAACTACAACTCCCCGAGAACGGAAAAATGAACACTTTGAGCGACAGAAAGACACAGCAATCTCCATGAACCACACACTACCATTAGTGCTTTCTTTCCCACTCATGTCGGGCAACGTCCGCAATACGTTGGTAAATGCGCCGATGTCCTGTTGAGGATTTGTCTCATTTTAATGAATGAAATATAGACTAACCACTGTGACCTGCTAAGCACTTTAGCGCCCGAAAAGCCCCTAAATCCAAACTGTATTTGGCATACGAGGCAGAACACAGAATACTCACTACTGGGCAGAGACGTCGGCTTAACCAAGCTTTTCACCGTTCAAGATGTCTACCTGCTGGCTGCGAACGCTGCTGCCGTTTCAAGATGGCAACAATAAAAGAGTCATTACCATTTCCTCAAATTCTCTCTATCTATACACCCTCTGCTTTTTTTGGGCAGTGTCTCGCACTGAGAAGAACTTCGCTTGACTCCCTTTCCAAACTCGCCAGTCATCGTCCCTGAATGTTGGGAGTCTCACTAAACAGTTTAGCAAATGCTTTGTAATGAGAATGAGCTGTTCAACAATGTCACAGCTTAAGAAAGCAGAAGAATTTTGTTCCCAAATGTGTCAAAATATATAAGGATATACTCTCTCTCTCTCTCTCTCTCTCTCTCTCTCTCTCTCTCTCTCTCGCCCTCGCTCTCCCTCTTAAGCCCATCAAACCTTCAAGCACCGTTAGAAACCATTAAGTGCACATATAAAGTTTTAAGGTCGGGTCATATTAGTATAGTCGGGGGCTGAGATTGATGAATACAACATATTTTATACGGCTTTCTTGAAACCACATTCTGATTCAGTAATTGGCACTTTCTGAATGCCCGCAATTCATACTGTTGAATTCAGTTCTCTGATAGACGATCGCTCCCTTCCACTGTACAAAGAAGCCGCGGAATAATAAATACTTTAAACACTTAAAAGCGCACGGGCCATAGATAATAAAAAGTGCCCGGCTGCCAAAGAATACCTTTTTTTTGCCTCTGCGGACAATTTTTGGGACTCGGCGGCGAAGATAAAACTGTCAGGAATGTAACTTTTAAAAATCTTATGAAAACAATTCTGTTTGCAGTTGAAAGTTCTGAGGAACCGTGAGGATCGTTCGCCTCTACGTTTCGCAAACTACGGGGGATATTTATTTTCAAACGCACACACACACACACACACACACACACACACACACACTCACACGCAGGCGCGCACAGCTAGAGATGATTCCCCGGCAAGTGCTTCCCCACTGGGCCGCTGATTATGTTAAAGACATTAACCAAAGAAGGAATATTTCATACAGACACACACACACACACACACACAGACACACACACACACACACACACACACACACACGCACATGCAGACGCACACACCCGGAAAATACCAAATTCCCTCCTTTTCTCAAGTTTCATGTGGTATTATGTGGCATATTATGGGCCGCAAAATAAATTGGATGTTAAAAATACCTAAGCTTCCAATACCAAACTGAAAGGCCAGACAGTGGCCATGTCTGTGTTTTCCATGCACACTCCTCTTGGCTACCATGTATAAGATTAAAAAATAAAATAAAATAAAATTTAATTTAATTCAATTAAATTTAATTTAATTAATGTAATTTCATTTAATATAATTTTAATTAATACAATAAAATAAAATAAAATGTACAATTAAAAACATAAAGATATAATATTAAAAGAGACACAAAAAATACCAAACTCACTCTTGCTCTCACATTTCATAGAGTATAGGGTGGCATATTAGAAGCCGTTAAATAAAAGAACGTTAAAAATACAAATCAAAGGCCAGACAGTGGGTGTGTCTGGCTGGTCGTCCGGCCGGGTGTGTGTGTTGGTGTTGGGTATGTGTAGATCCTACCTCCAGAGATCTCGTTGGCGTCGTCGGGAGGCACCACCGCATCCTTCCTCCTCTGGGGTTGAGTCTCCTTGTTACCGCTATCAGCTGTGGGGGAGACAATACATAAGTTACAAGTGAGCCAAAAAAAAAAGATTTAAATGAGAGCATTTTGAGAGTTTAACATAGTTATTTCAAGTCTTTAAAGTAAAGCAGGAAGGAAGATTAATTGAACGGATAGGAGAGGAGGGGAGGGGAGGGGACGACAGAGAGGACAAGATAGGGGAGAAAAAGAGGGGAGGGGGAGGAGAAGAGGTGGGGGAAACGAGAGGAGGGGAGGGGAGAGATGAGGAGGAGATCAGATGGAGAGTTGAGTTCTTTCAGTGTCTCAGACATTTTAAAGGGACATTCAAAATGATCTCCTCCCATCACAC
>NC_137195.1:24223334-24233334 GCF_960531495.2 Zeus faber | reverse complement strand
GGCCGTACAATAGGCCATCACTCACCTCCTCCAACCTTTTCAGCGGAGCGAAGAGGAAAGATATCTGCGTCTCAATCACCCCCTTAATCGTAGATAACTGCCGAGACGTTTGAACCCACTTTAACCTCGCCCGACTGATCGTGGGGTGATGAGAAGTCGCACTCTGTGAAAAGTCACACTTCGTAAGTCACTTTCACACGCCGACACGCACTCTAGCGTTCCTTTGTATGAAAAGCAGGACTCTTACCACTTTTTTTCTCAGATGGAAAGAGGGAACATCCCGCTTTTCTCTTGCTACGACCACTAAACTATAAATAACGCCGACCCAGCCTGCCAATAGCAAACCGGATCGGGGCCAGTTTGGGCTGAATCTGTCTGTTTTCACAGTGAAATATTACTTGCCAGATAATTGCATGGCGGGAGCTGCTTTCAGCCAATCGTGTTCCTTTTATCTTCTTGACAGCTTCCCGCTACGAGCCAATCAGCTTCCTCCTTTGTAGATAATGTGTCAGTCGGCGACTCTGGTCTCGGTATAAACTCAGGGGCCAGCGGGACGGTTTGGAAACAGGAAACAACGAACGGTTGGGACATGAAAGCCTTTCTGGATTTATTCTACGATGTTTAAACCAGAATTGTGGTAGTGTATATCAGTATAGTTTATGAGTTTATTTCTAGAGATTTGCTAATTATTGTCTATATCAGTATCCATAGCATATAAATCAAGTTGATCGAAAGGATCTTGAGTACTCTCTAAAGTTACTCTGTGGTCCGTGTTTGTTTGTGATGAGAGCCGTGACTGCTAAGCCGCTGTCATGGTCAACAACAGCAGAAGTAGCCTCGAATACCGCTGTGAAGGGGTTATTTGAATGAAAATGTCCCATTGTCCTGGTAGCTACGACCATGAAGCAACTCCATTTTGCAGTGAAAGTTCGTTTTGAGCTCACAGTATTTGATAAAAAAGATTTGTTCCGGGGTTTTCTGAGAGGTTCGTGAAATGTAAACCCTCTACATCTAAATTGAGTGAACATCCATTTTTTATGCTTCTTCTTTGTTTTTCACCTGTGCGACTTTTTTTTTATCAAGTATTGTATCAAAGACAAATGATCCTTGTATGAGCACCACACTTTAGTGCTAATCTGAGCTTGATGAAGGGAACCAACTAAAGCCACGATGCCTTCTAGTAATAACCAAGTGTGGTGTGGGGGTGGTGTGGTGTAAGCAGCCCCACCTGTCTAGGGTCTAACTAATAGGGCCCTGGTTGCCCGTTAGAGCAATCAACGAGCAACAGGTAAATCACCCGCCCCCCCCCACACACACACAGGGAGAGCTTCTGTCACGACCTGTGTCCATCTGCTCCCAGGTTGTTCCATCTTGCCCGCGCTCTGCAATGAACTGTATAGTCTGTTTGCAACATCTCTGCCTGTGTCTCCGCGTCGGAGGGCCCTGAAAACACGACTCGGCGTGGCGCGTGACAGGCGGAACTGTCACACCCAGGATGGATCCTGGGCAGTATGATTTCTAGCATGGCAACCGTTAGATAACTCTTTCTCCTGTAGCTCGCTAAGTTCCAAGTCCTTGGTTGAACATGTAGAGCAAGGGCTCAGTGAACAATGTGAGTAGTTCTTCCCGCTGTCCTCTGTACTTATCAGACCTCCATTGGGTCCACCGGGTGCATCCACCGGGTGCGTTGCATTACATTTCACTGCATATATGTATGGAAGTATGTATATGTATGTGACAAATAAAAATCTTGAATCTTGAATCTTGAATCTTGGGTCTGCTGAAAACTTTTTTACCTTTTACTTTTACCTTTTTTTCCTCCTACTTGGCAAGAAATCCTGGAGCTGAAAATTGACTTTCGTCTGCATCTCTGAAGAACATAATCCTCTCAAAGGAGTTTTGATGAGAAATAAATGACATAATCCTTCCTGACAGACGCAGGGTTCAAGTTAGAAAGGGCTCCTTCCCAACCCCAACCCCCAAAGAAATGAGAGTGCAACCTCATTTACGCACAACAGTCAATTGTGCTGACGTGTGTGTGTGTGTGTGTGTGTGTGTGTGTGTGTGTGTGTGTGTGTGTGTGTGTGTGTGTGTGTGCGTGCGTGCGTGCGTGCGTGCGTGCGTGCGTGTGTGTGTCTGAGCACATGTGAACATCTTTGCATATCGGTTTTCAGTGATATTCACCAAAAAATGTCAGACATCTTACCTGGTGTACTGCTGAAGCGGAATCGATATTTGTCAAAGTCTCCTTTGGGCTCCTTCCACGAAACATGGAGTTTGTTTGAGCCGAGCACTTTGAAGCGCAACCTCCTCGGCACTGGCACTGAAAGGAAAATGGATGGCGGTTAAAATTTCAAAGGCTGTCAAAAGTTTGTTAAAGTTTGTGAATTATTGTCAATAAATAATCATCATGTCAAAAGTAATATTTTAAAGTTGAACAGAAAGTTGAAGGAGGAAAACATTCCCAACCACTAGTGAACAGGAGTTAATGTGGCTACATGCTAACAGCTAAGAAGGTGAAACGACACCACACACAGAGGGGGCTCGCTCCATGTCCCAAACACAAAATGCATGGGGGGATGGAGAGATGGGTGGATGGATAAATGGATGGATGGATGGATGGATGGGTGGATGGATGGATGGATGGGTGGATGGATGGATGGATGGGTGGATGGATGGGTCGATGGATGGATGGGTGAATTGATGGATGGGTGGATGGATGGATGGGTGGATGGATGGATGAGTGGATTGGTGTATGGGTGGGTGGATGGATGGGTGAATTGATGGATGGGTGGATGGATGGATGATGGACTGATGGGTGTATTAATGGATGGGTGGATGGATGGATGGATGGATGGATGGATGGATGGATGATGGATGGATGCATGGATGGATGGATGGATCGACAGGGCAGCTGGTGGATGGATGGTAGATGTATAGCCAAATACGTCATCGTAGATGGATGTACAGGTGGATGGAGGTATAGCAGGATGGATGATGGATGGAGAGTGGGATGAATGGGCTGTGAGTTCAACTGGCTGCCTCCAAGAAAGCGGGACATTAGTATTTCAGTGCTGCATGCTGGAGCTTTGGGTTGGTTCGGCTCGACGGCATGAAAAAGAGGTTTAAAAACCCATAGATACCGATAGCGCCAGACCTATTTCCAGTCAAATTCTCAATATAAGTCGCATTCCAAGGAGAAGCTATACAACGAAGGGGATGGGGTGATTTAAATTTCTCCTATCAGCCAATGAGGTCGCCTAAAAAAGAAGATGCCAAAGCCAATATTTGTGCATGTCAGTTCATGAGTGTGTGTGTGTGTGTGTGTGTGTGTGTGTGTGTGTGTGTGTGTGTGTGTGTGCGTGCGTGCGTGCGTGCGTGGGTTTGTGGCTGATGCGTATTCCCGGGTCCATCGCAGAGAAATCACTTCGGTGGCGTCGTCTGCAGGTCACCGTACTTTCCAGCCCCCCCCGTCGCACTGGAACGCACATCAGTGGTGGCGGCCATGTTTAAAATGTCCGGAGCCAGCACGCTGGAGACCTGTCTGCACACCAGCGTGGTTACACTGATATCTACAGACGGACACATGGTGCGCGTCTGAGTCCCGGGAATCTAAAACGGAAAACTGGCGTCCTTAAAAAGAGAATTTGACTGCCCACCCCCCCCCCAGTGCTTTGAATGTCTAACCCAAGAGTGAGACAGACGAG
The DNA here is from genome assembly GCF_960531495.2 of Zeus faber. Taxonomy (NCBI): domain Eukaryota; kingdom Metazoa; phylum Chordata; class Actinopteri; order Zeiformes; family Zeidae; genus Zeus; species Zeus faber. Next base: position 24,229,627 of record NC_137195.1, on the reverse strand, counting down.
GGGACAGAAAAAAGTAAGAAGAGACAGAAAAGACAGACAGGCGGAATTGTCGTATCGTACTTTGTAATACGACTGGATCACCCGACGGAAGTCACCGACATCACTTCATACAAGTATGTCTACGACGCATGTCACCTTTCCACCAAGTCACGCTGCATCACCGGGTGTAAGCGGAACAGCCGAGTACTCACGACGACCCCAAAGCTCCCGTGAAGTTCACCATTTGAAATTCGTCACCTTTATTGGTCAGCACTCTTTGACACGATGGATTAACAAGTCATGGAAGTAGCGGAACTCGTTGGTTGCGACAGTACTGTATGATGAGTACTGTAGTCTTCATCAATGGACACATTGCATGAAAGGAACAATCCAGTGCAGAGCTCCTCAACATTCACGCCCAATGGGAAGTAGAAACTCACGGCATGAAAAAGATTCGCTTAAAATCTGGCGTTATATCAGTGGTCCGTCTGGAAATATCCGAGAAGTCCACTGCCATCAAATCAAGAGTGCGGACGTGTAAAGATCGTACGATTAGTTCCAAACCGACCGACCGGGGCCCTGAGACAGCGTTGAGCCCGACAACGTTGATGCAAGGCCGACCAACCTGAAGTCAACGGTAGAGGAGTCTTTCTCGCCGGTGAAAATAGGCGCCGTGGCTCTCGACGGAAGATCTGGCTGAGGAACATGCCCTGTTCCCTATTCTGCTCTGTTCTATACTGTTCTTCGTGATGGTTAAACGATGTACCCATGCTTCTATCGGAGGTGGAACCTTTTTGTAAGACTCATTGAAGTAAGGGGCAATGTGCGGTCACCACCCCCTTCCGAGTCATACAAGAGCTCTCCGGTTTGCCTTGTCCTAATCACCTTGTCAGAGGGTTATTGTGCGAAATTAATGACCACCTAGCCCTGCTGATTACTAAATAAAAGAATACATTAATGTGGAAGGCTGATTTGTAATGATTTTAAAGCTAATATGCCTGTTTCAAGAGCTTTGGCTAAGAAAAATAGTCCACAGCAACATAGCCGCACCAACGTAGAGGACTATTTGCCCACACAAAACATTATTTTGCTCGCCCTATGACTAACCTATTTACTTCAAATTAATCCTCAAAGCTGACATTTCAATCACTAATTGCAGTGAAATGTGTCGTCGTCCCAAACGTGATGACATGGGTTTTGATATCAATGTCCACATTCGTCTCTCCAAGCCTGCCATTGTACTTTCTGGTGGCGGTGCTAAGATGAATTCCTTCAGAATTTATACTTAATCAGAGTTTTAAGCCCGTGGACGACAAATCAAACCTTTAAAAGTAAAACTGTTTGAGTTGATGGCGGAATTTCCCTTCAGGCAAAGGGTCATCAGCCCTTCAGAACAAGACGCTAATCTCCTCTGAGAAGACCCTTTGCGTTGGCAAATTCATAATTATAAATAATCTCTCAACTATAATTACATTTTAACATTTTTGCGATATCAAAACAAACATATCTAACATATTTGACCGATTCTTCACCTCATCCTGGTCGGCTGTTTCATTGCGTTGAATGATTTGACTAACCTGCCTTTGTTAAGAAATCAGACAACAGCGTTCAGCCGTTAAGAAACCCAGCGGGCACAAGATAAAATGCCACAATTACAAATATGAATCTGTGAGCTGCATGTTGATTCCCCAATGAGCATTTTGAGCTGTTGTGTAACGGAGTTGGCAGATACAGTAGGAGGCCAAAATCCCAGCACCTTACTTTGCATGCAAACACACACGCACTCACGCACACACACACACACACACACACACACACACACACACACACACACACACACAAAAAGAGCTAGTTGGCTATTATAACTTTTTGGTATGCTGTAAATGAATGAGAAAAATCAATAAGCGGAGGACAATTCCAAAGCCAGCAGTTATGATAAATGATTATGTGTGTGACCGTTCTTGGAGGTTTGACAGTGTTTCCCAACATTTTTTCGACCCTGGCACAGTTTTTTTTTACAAGGAAATAACACCATTGCAGAGCACTATCCTGTTAACCACTAAGAAAACATTACAAACCCATAGAACTTATTACTCTGGCCTACCCACAGTTCGTGTCGCAAGAATCACCAACGATTCGTTCCTAGCGGACCTATCGTTTCAATGGATCAGGAGGCGGGAGATTCTCACAAGAAGTGGGCGAGCGAAAGATTCTGGTCAGAACTCAACTCATAACTCAGAGCCGTCCGACTGTTCTGACTCATTCCCCTTTCATTACAGCAACTGAATCAAAGGAAGGCGGACAAAATCAAACGACTCTTTTGACCGAGTCAATCGCCCAGAATGGGATCGATTAGTATGGCCTGGCGATTTTGATCTTGCAACACAAGAGCTTATTTCCATCATTTATATATTCATTTTAAGTGGCATTTGAAACATTTCCATGGTTTGAGGACATTATTATTATTATTATTATTCCTATTATTATTATTATTATTATTATTATTATCATTATTATTATTATTATTATTGTCTCTCGTACCGCTATCTGGTACAGCTGTATATCAGGGCTTGTGTTTAATGAGTTTAAGATTCCTTTTCTGTATTCGGAGCGGCCGGCTAGTACAATTTGAGCAATGCAGTGAAATGTTTTGGGGGGAAAATGTTCGACCCTGGAACGACTGCTATGCTTTGTGCCTTTTCAGTACACCACAGGAGCAGCACACCACACCGTCCACCCATTCGCTCTTTCTAAAAGAGTTACACTGCCACCTTGGAGGCCCCCAAAAAGCTCTCCCACACCATCTGACACACTACTGAAGGAGCCATTTTTTTTTTTTTTTTTTTCTTCTTGGTGTAGTAAATTAAACCCGAGCCATTAAAGCAGAAAATGTTGGCTCCAAGAACCTTGCAAATAATTACTCCCAGGAAATAAAAACTAAGCCCCCCAAAAAATGTTCCACGACCGAAAAAATTATAGAAACCCCATCAATTGAAGAAGCAGTTTTTTTGTGAAGAAGAAGCAAGGCTTTGGCACTCGGCTGAAATGATATTTCATCACGTTCTCGCCCCCGCGCACCAATACTTAAATTAAAGTCAAATTCTTAGGCCGTGGGATGTCTAAAAGGGATCAATTTGAAACATGAACTGTGCGGCGTGAAGTGGAGTAATCTGCCGCACAGGCTTCGGGAATAATCATCCGACTGGAAGCCCGACGTGGACGGGAATTATCTGGGAGGGAGCTCGACACCGGCGGCGCTGAGCGAGGGGACGACTCCTCCGCCGGATTACAACTGCTGTAAGACACCGTCGAGTCCCGCTGAGGAGTTAATGCTTTTCGCCTCTCAATTCCCTCGCTCCCTCCCTCTCTCTCTCTCTCTCTCCCGCTCTCTCGCCATATATCCCTCTAACTCAAACACACACACACACACACACACACACACACACACACACACACACACACACACACAGACATTTTCACATATACAGTGCTGCTTGAAAGTATGTGAACCCCTTGAGCAGTTTAGATGTTTCTGTTGTTTTACCATGATTTCTTTATTTTATCATCACCATTTTTTATGTATGAAATGTCAGATATATGTTTATCAATTGCATGTACTTGTTTAGTGGGACTTGTTTAAGTAGCCCAAAAACTACATGAAACATGGAATTAGTGTATGTGCAAAAGTAAGTTAACCCCCAGCTGCATTGGTTAAGTCAAGCAGGTAACAGACTCAGGTCAAACACATTTGGGCGCTAAATGAATCATTTAAGCAGACCAATGAAATGAGACATCCTTGGGAAAGGGTTTGGCCTGCACTAATTACAAGAGAGAGGAAACCAACCAAACCTCTGTGGTCCCATACAAATCAACAATGCCGAGAGCAAAGGAGATATCTGAGGACATGAAGAAGTGGGTAGTGACAGCCCATCAGTCTGAGGAGGGCTATAAGACCATCTCCAAAAGATTCCAGCTCCATCCATCCACTGTAAGACAAATAATTTACAAATGGAGGGCCTTCAACATGACAGCAACGCCGCCTAGAAGTGGACGCCCATCAAAACTATCACCCAGAAGCACCAGACGAATAATAAATCAGGTAACGGCCAACCCACACATCACCTCTAGAGAGTTTCAGACCTCTCTGGTAGAATCTGGGACAAATGTGCATGCGTCTACTATCAGACGAAAATTGAATAGCCATGACATTCATGGGAGGGTTGCTAGAAGGAAGCCTCTGCTCCCAAAAAAGAACAAAGCTGCCCGTTTCAACTTTGCCAGAGAGCACTTGGACAAACCAGAGGTCTCCTGGAAGTCCATTCCCTGGACAGACGAGTCCAAAATGGAATTATTTGGTCACAATCAAAACCACCGTGTTTGGAGAAAAGCCAACACTGCATATGAAGAAAAGAACCTGCTCCCAACAGTGAAGCATGGTGGTGGAAATGTGAAGGTCTGGGGCTGCGTTTCTGCTTCTGGACCTGGACGACTCCATATTATCCAAGGAACCATGTATTCTCAGGCGTATCAACCAATTCTCGAACAGAATCTCCTGCCATCAGTCAGGCAGTTGAAGCTGGGATGAAAATGGATTATGCAACAGGACAATGGCCCAAAGCATTCCAGCAAAACTACAAAGGAATGGCTTCAGAGAAAGAGGATTCGTACTGTGGATTGGCCCGGTCAAAGTCCGGACCTTAATCCGACTGAAATGTTGTGGCGAGACCTGAAGAAGTTGGTACATACCAGATGTCCCTCCAACCTCTCTCAACTGGCTGGGTTCTGCAAGGAGGAGTGGGCAAAAATCCCCATAAGCAGATGCGAGGGACTGGTTAGTGGTGACAGAAGACGTTTGGTTGAAGTAATGGCTGCGAAAGGAGGAGCCACAAGCTACTAATAAAAGGGTTCACATACTTTTGTACAAGTGCAATTTTCAGTTTTTGTGAAATAAGCCACCTTTGTTGAATGAAATAATGAAAATATATCTCTTTCTGTGTGTGTGTGTCTCCATTGTTTGGAAGGTGTGCTTTACAAATTGGGATTTGGATGTATGTTTAATAAGGTTATTTTAATGTTTTTCACAAAAACAGTGACCGTGTCTGGGGGGTTCACAAACGTTCAAGCAGCACTGTAGGTGGTTTATGGGGACATCTACAAAAACCTTTAAGGACAAGATTAAATAAGCATTTTTTTGGAATCGTGAGTGTAAATCAGAATATGCATTTTAGATGTTTTGAAATGACTTATAAAAAACAACATTACAGGCCGTTCAGATTGGGAGGACATTAATTATGTCCTCATGAGGACACAACATATGCCCTCAATAAACAGTTAATGCTGGTAGGTGTTGAGGTATGTTTTCCTTTTAAACCATATACCATGCATATCACACACACACACACACACACACACACACACACACACACACACACACACACACACAGACACACACTTTTAGTTTGTTTGGTACTTTGCTTAATGTTGGCCTCAATTCATGCGTCAGCATCTTCTTGCTATTTCTTTTCGGAGCTCCACTCTAAATGATCACCCCTCCCCTCTCTCGTTCCTCTCATCTTTCCTTTACTTATCTCTCTCTCCCTAAAACCTTCCTCTCCTCTCTCTCCTCTCCTCTCCTCTCTCCCCACCGCATTGTACAGTACATCTACATTTTCTTCGGTCTCATTTGTTTTCCTCTATCTACCCCTTCCTTCCCTCCTGTGTCATCTAGCTTCTGTCATCTCTCGTTTTTCTCTGCCTTGTTCTCATTTTTTTGTTTTTTATGCCATTACGTTTGTGACATCACATTTGTTTTCGAAAAATTAACTGTACCAAAATGATCCATCTATGATTGATTGAATGAAAAAGACATTTCGGGATTTCTGTCCTTATAAAAGAATATAATATGAATTCTTAGATCATTCCTATTACACTTTTTGTTTTGAGAAATCTTTGCTTGAGTATTTTTTTTACATTTATTCCTGCATTTTTATTCCTGAAAATATTACCAGAAAAAAAATCAGAATTTCCAGATTTTTTTTCTTTTTTCTCATTCCTGAATTTTCCAGAAAGTGTTTTGGGAATGTTTGCTGGATGTTCCTGAATTTTCCAATTTCCTATTCCTGAATTTCCGGATTTTTTAAAAAGTCCTCAATCTCTCGAATTTTCTCGAAAGAAATTCATTTCTTTCGTTTCATTTCATCACACTCATTCACTCTTTTCTCTCTCTCTCTCTCTTTCTCTCTCTCTTTTATAACTCATCGTGCCCTCCCTCCTTCCCCCATCCTCCCTTCCTCTCCCATCTTCACTTTCCATTC
>NC_137195.1:24210834-24220834 GCF_960531495.2 Zeus faber | reverse complement strand
ATTGTATAAAAACATAACGGTGGCGCAGTGCGTGGCGCGGTGCGTGGCGCGGTGCGTGGCACGGTGCGTGGCTCAGTTTGGGCATGGTGGCGCAGTGCGTGGCGCAGTCACCAGCGATAGCCACTTGGTACCAAGTCCCCGGGCGCGTCGATGAATGCTGCCCACTGCTCCTGGCTGGACCCCCCAGAGGAAGGACAAGCCAGGATGGGTCAAATGCAGAGGCCACATTTCACCGGCCACCATCCAAAAAGCGTGTGTGTGTGTGTGTGTGTATATATACTGTATGCATGTGTTGGTGTGTCGTGTGACCAAGAAAGATTCTTCCTCTCTAATAAAACATAATAAAAGAGAATGTAAAGAAATAAACTGGTTTTATAAAGTGTATTTACCTTGGAGATCAGATGACTTGGACTAACAGAAGAGGGTGGAGGAGATAGGCGGAGGAGTTTGTTTCAATTTGTGCTTTTTCGGTCGCTTTCATTTGTTGCTACACTTTATTGCCGAACTTAATTGCTACAATTTATTTATTTATATTTTTTCACTTCACTTTCGCTTAACTTAAAAAAAAACATAATTTTCGCCTTCTCGCAGATGATACCCTCCGTCACGCTATCTCCTGTGAGCTGCTTCTCCGTCAGCCACACCAACAGCAGATTCTCCATTTTTTCGTGGACAACGGTCTGCAGCTTAGACATTATTCTAACGCCCTTGGCTGGCGTAATACCCTTTATCACCTCCTTCTGCTTCAGGATGGTACATATCGTAGAAGTACAACACTCGTACTCCACTGAATCGCCAATTCCATCACACGCACACCTCGCTCATGTTTTTCTATGATTTCATGCTTTAATTCAATCGACGTCATCCGCTTCTTCTCGGCACTGACTTTCTTAGGACCCATGGTCAGAAAAAAAATTGGCAAAATAACTGCACAAAAAGCACAAAACGCGAGCACAAAACACAAAAGAGATGCTTCCACGGTCAGGGAAGCACGTGAAGTGGTCTGTTTCCTGAATGAGACAGGAGGGAACATCTATACGGACATGGCCAAACCAAAAAGACACAAGAGGGGTGAAAGAAGAATCTTTATTTGTCACACACACCACATGCGGCGACCAACACACACTTCAAATGGTGGCTGGTGAAATGAGTTCTCTGCTTTGAACCCATCCTGGCTTGTCCTTCCTCTGTGGGGCAGCCAGGAGCAGTGACATGCCTGGGACCAAATACAAGTGTCCATCACTGGTCAGATGACGATGTTGTGCATGTTTTTGGCGGGGGTCCTTACTGATGTTACACGGAGGAAACCCGGGAGGTGTCGGGATAATCAGGAGATAACCCGCTGAAGCACAGTGCCAACAGCGCCGCAGGTGGGAATCTAACCCAGGACCTCCTTGCTGTGAGGCAACAGTGCAATGCACTGTGTCACCGTACCCCAGAAATATCGGAAAAAAAAATTAACTCTTAAGATTAACTCTTTTTATTATTAAACAAGGGACTCAATAACACAAGTGCCCATGTTTAAATAACTGCAAAATGAATACAAAAACACACATCTATAAAAAGAGATTATTATTAAAGGAAATACAAAACGAACCATCCCCCCCATGAAGCAACCTGGTTGGACTCCTCCACAGCTCTAAGCCCTGCAAGCTGTGGAGTTCTTGCCCTTCCCAGCAGGGGTAACTTTAAATTTAAATCCCAGCAAAAAAATACATATGTTATATGAAACAAAACCTATGTGTCATTATGATGTGTTTTAACTTTGTATGTGCAGTATGAAGGTAGTGTGTAAAAAGATCAATTTTAACAAACATAAGGAAAATATTAAAACAAACTGTGTGGGCGTGGGAGCGTCCACCACACTAAGTCTATATCTGAATCTATATACTAGGACTAACTTTTTTTATTATTTCAACATTTTTGGATCTAATATGTCTTCTCCAATGTGTCTATAGGTTTAAAGGTTATGGTGTCCATTAATCTCTTTTAACGATAATCCATATGATTATTTTGGAAAAAAAGAATCCCAGATTTGATACTCTATTTAGCTGGCACGTTTTAAGAAACAGCCATGTGCTCCTCTACATGCTGCTTCCATTGTTGACGCCGTGTTCCGCTGCCTTTCCCGGCAAGAAAGCACAGATTGGGGGAAAAAACAACAAATCACTCGATCAGAAGAAGGCATACTTTGCAACAAAAGCAAGTGACCGTCTTGGAACAAAAACGACGATGGAAAAAAACACGCCATCGTTTTTGAATGGAATTCTGGGATTTGTGGAGTAATCCACCCAACACAGACGATCTCACGGATTTTTACTTTAAGTTTTGATATAGGAATAAGGGCAGAGTGATGCATAGGTGTTTTCAGGGGTCAGACCTGGTTTCATGGTAACAAAGCATTTACTCAACCAAAAACAATAACACAGAGCAAAATTACCTGCTGCGTTTCATTTATCACCAGCCTCTCAGCGTTCCATGCGGTTCCTACGGTAACTACTCTCCGGAGCTTTGACAAGTCAGCGGAGAAATAAAAATGTTGGAGATTACGTTTCTTTGGGATAATTTCAGTTTATTCTAAATTCAAAACAGGTTTGTTTGTTTTTTCTCCTTGTCTCCTTGGTTTATGAATAAATTATCTCTCATTGTTTGCTGCTTTCCCAGCCCTTTGGAACTGATTTCATTGGGAGACCCTTCTGTTCATACTAATTCAGCAACCTGCCTACTGACATGCAGGCAGCCACAGCAACACGCACATACAATCACGCACACACACACACACCCACACACACACACACACACACACACACACACACACACACACACACACACACACACACACACACACACACACACACACACACACACACACACACGCATACAAAACTATGTTTTTATATGCACAACATAAAGGGTATGATAACAAATGCATTCTGAATCTTCTGAAACGCTCAGTGAATCAACCAAATAAATCATTTGAGCCATATTCTGTAAAAGAAAATGTGATATGTACCACAAATGTATTTAGCTCGCACTTTTTAAGAAACAGTCATTGAATGTATTGGTGTTATGCATGTGCTCCTCTATATGCAGTTTCCATTGTTGGTGGCGGGGTCCGCCAATAATGAACTGCACCCTTGGATGAAAAAACAACAACCCCACCGCCTCAGGTGACTGAGAGGAGGTGAGAAAAAGAAAAAAAAAAACTAGGGCTGGGGACGCGTTCATATTTGTAATTAATTTGAAGTGTTTCTAGTTTCAAATGGAATTCTGGGATTAGCAGAGCAGGCCACCCAACACACACAATCCCATGGATTTCAACTTTAATAATTGTAGTAAACCTTGCAGACAGCAAGTCTTGGCAAGAATAGTCATCTTCTGTAGTAAATTTGTGGCCAGAAATGTTGTTTCAGGAAATCTTGATTGATTCGTCATCATTTAAATTGTTCAAACATAATGGTTCATAATGGTTATCATTTTGGCAAAGCACTTCCTCTGGAATGTGGTTTTTGCATAATGACTGTCTTAGAATAACTGTCTTCATTTAAGTCTAACAAGACATTATTCCTGGGCAGAAGCATCTGTTGACTTGTGCTACCTGGCAACAAGCCCCCTCTGCATCAGGCATGTGTGGAGGCAACCCCATTATACTGGGTCACCCAGTTTGGAGAGTTTGAAAGCTGAGTACTGATAACATCCAGACTGTTGTGCTGTATATACAAACATCCTCCACGGAACGTGCACTTATCCATGGGCTGAAATCCCCCACACTCTGGCCAGATGCTGCTGCTTAAAGGGACAGACCCGACTAAACGATCGGTTAATCACTTCCAGCCTACTTTCTGGATGGACACTCAAGCACACGCCCAATGGTGCCTCACTGGCGTCTCGGAGGAAGTACATATACAATAGATAAGAAGATAGCAAAGTAGATAGGTGGGTAGGTAGGTAGGTAGGTAGGTAGGTAGGTGGGTAGGTAGGTAGGTGGGTAGGTAGGTTGGTAAGTCTGGTAGGTAAGTTGTGTAGGTAGCTAAGTCAGGTAGGTAGGTGGGTTGGTAGGTCGGTAAGTCAGGTAGGTAGGTAAGTCAGGTAGGTAGGTGGGTAGATAGGTAAGTCAGGTAGGTAGGTGGGCAGGTAGATAGGTAAGTCAGGTAGGTAGGTGGGTAGGTAGGTAGGTAGGTAAGTCAGGTAGGTAGGTGGGTAGATAGGTAAGTCAGGTAGGTAGGTGGGTAGGTAGGTAGGTAAGTCAGGTAGGTAGGTTGGGTAGGTAGGTGGGTAGGTAGGTAAGTCAGGTAGGAAGGTTGGGTAGGTAGGTAGGTAGGTACATATAGGTACGTAGGTCAGGGTAGGGAAGGTATGTAAGTAGACCCTTGAATCAATCATTTGGGATTGTGTTTCCAAAGTGAAATGTTAACTAAAATAGATGAAACTGTCAAAAGCCAAAAAAACGGTTACTCCTCTGTCAATTCAGTCCCCGGAGCAGTGAACGGATTATGTCACCTAATGTGATGTTAATTGCGGGACAGAAATAACTGGAATTCCATCAACCAGCGACAGCTTTCTCCAAAGCTCATCACTCCACAGTCTGGAAGGAATGGGAGCTGCAGACGCACACACACACACACACACACACACACACGCGGGCGCGTGCGCACGCACGCACAGTCATGGCAGAAAGAAGCCGGAATCTACTGTCATTAATATGATGTCACTCAAAACACCACACCTCCATCACGGTGCAAACTGACTGTGAAATAATAAATTGAGCTGTGTTTGATTAAATTTTTTTTTTTTCACACAACATGCTGCAAGTTTGGGAGAACATCGGAAATCAATTTAAATTACATTAACATGTCACGTTTCAGTCTCACACCTACGCTCCATATTTCACACAATTTCTCCGCCTTTAAAACAGGTCAAAACCCTGATGGGTCAGGATTACAACAGGGTTACTACAAGGTTATTACTTGGTAACTACTAGGTTACTGCAAGGTTACTACAAGGTTACAAGGTTACTCTGTAACCCTGATTTAGGCATTAAAAAAAAATTGTGACCAGAATAAAACTTTAAAGTTATGCATTGAGTGTGCATCTTTCACTATTCACTATTTCACTTTCACTTCTGAATAAGATTCTGAGATTTCAGATCAGTTAACACCTTATTCCCATTGCCATCAAATGTGCAACAACAAAACAAATCACATCCCATTTTTTTTTGCTTTTGATGTGATTAGCTGCCATTAAATCATATTAACTGGACCCGTGTTGATCATCGGTCCCAATGAAGCATCTTATGTTGTCAAGCGCACCGCTAAGCAAACGTCGGAATCCGAGCCACGAAGCGAAGCAGCAGCGACAGCGAGCCGCCGTGCTGCACTGGGTGAGGCGGCAGCAGGCCCGTATGGAGGGTGATATTGGACAGACAGGTGACTATACATAGATGTGCTTTTTGGAATGATTCAGATGAGGATGCAACTGCATCGCACCCGAACCTGCACATCCTCAGATGAAGGAACACCCAGAGAGGACTTACCTTGGTCCTGGTCCTGGTCCTGGTCCTGGTCCTGGGTGTGCGCCGGTAAACAGGAGGCCAGAACCAGCAACAACACCAGTGGACCACACGGCCGAGTTCTTCCCACGGACAACATCCTCGCTACGCTTGCTAGTGTGATGGGAGTGTCCTGGTAGACCTGGAGAGGGGGGAAATATATGATGATACACTGGAGGAAGGATGGAGAGAGAATGAGGAGAAAGGCAAAGTAACGTTGAGACAGCCGGCGATAAGTGGGTGAGATTAAGAGGACGAGGAACAGAGGACAAAGAACTTGAGCTTAAGTAGAAAGAGGAGAGACAGACAGAGGGATGAACGGACAGACAGACAGATGGAGAGACAGACAAACAGACAGACAGGCTGACAGAATGACAGACAGGCTGACAGGATGAGAGAAGGACAGATGGACAGACAGAGCAACGGACGGACAGAAAGAGTGACAGAGTGACAGACAGAGTAACAGACGGAGTGACAGACATAAAGGCAGACAGAACGATAGACAGAGCCACAGATGGACTGACAGATAGACGGACACACAGACACACAGACAGACAGACCGACAGACACACAGACAAACAGATAGACAGATGGACAGAACGATCAGACAGACAGACAGACAGACAGACAGACAGACAGACAGACAGACAGGCGGATAGAATGACAGATGCACAGACGGACAGACAGATAGACAGAGCAACAGACGGACAGAAAGAGTGACAGACAGTGTAACAGACAGAGTGACAGACATACAGGCGGACAGAACAACAGAGCAATAGATGGACAGACAGATAGACAGACACACAGACAGACACACAGACAGACAGACAGACAGACAGACAGACAGACAGACAGACACACAGACAGACAGACACACAGACAGACAGAGCGATAGACGGCGGACAGATAGACAGACACACAGACAGACAGACAGACTGACATACAAACAGACAGACAGACAGACAGACAGACAGACAGACAGACACACAGACAGAGCAATAGACAGACAGACAGACAGACAGACAGACAGACAGACAGACGGACAGAAAGGACTCCATTGACGGAAGCGGTGGTGTAACTCTCATACAATTCCAACTTGGCAGCCGGTCAAAGCCCACCTTCACACACATGCACCCCCAGGGGGCGCCAATAAGGAATCGGTTCCTGATGTTTACAGAACTCATTTGACGGGACAACGACAGAACAACCTACTCACAACAGCTGTCGAGCCTCCCGCCTATATATTGTCGAGCCAAGCGAAAACAATGGAGGACTTTGTTCTGGAAAAAGGAGACAAAGGTCCTTCCCCAAACGGACCCTTCCCCAGCAGAACTCCCCTACTCCCCATGAAGGGACCCTTGTAGCTGTGGAGGGCACGCCTTACAAAGTAGGAGGGTATGATTACATGAGTAAAGCGAGGGACTTACTCATCACTCTCCAAGCAGGAAGCAGCTGTCACCATGGTGACCGATAGATGCCTTTTCTCACCACATGTGATGTTTCGGCATTTCATTCCATTGCAAGAGGCAGCAGCAAGCGTTTTCCTGTAGACGAAAGCATCTCTAACGTGTTGCAGCTATTGTTGTTGGGTTTTTTTAATCGCATAGATCAGCGTTTTTTCCACAACCACTGTGAGAGCTTGCACGGCATGCTCCGAACATTTTTTCAAATGTAACTGAAAAAAATAAATATTTGACTATACTTATATTTAACGAAGCAGAAACATACAGTATTAATGGAAATGAGCTCTTGTGTTGCAAGTTCAAAATTGCAAGGCTGTTTAATTGTTCAGTTCCAGCCAGTACAGTGGCAGCTCTTGTTCATCAGGACAAGGTCAAGTTTCACACTGAAACTGAACACCACTGGTAGGCCAATAACACAGCAAACTTAAGTGTTTGTGACATTTTTAGGGATAGTAGTGTGCTGTAGGATTGTTTCGTTTGATTATAGGTACAAGTCAAGCGAACTGAGGTCCTTTATTTGGTTTTAACTTTGCCACAGGGTTTGGGGGCTCGGCCGAAATTAATATTTGGCAAGACGGAAGCCGATGTCTGATGTGTCCTGCATCCGGCGTTGCAGCATCAAAGCAGAACACTCGCTGGAGGGTTTTATAGTCCGCTCCCGCTCTCGGCTAATTGGTTTCGGGATAGAATACGGTGAGCACCCCCATCCCAATGCGAATGAGGGTGCGGGGTGGAGGAGGGGGTAGCGGCTGGAGTGAGACTGGGCTAAAGAGAGGGGGGGGGAGAGGGACGAGACGAGAAGAGAAGAGGAATAACGTTGCAGCAGAGTTGAACGGAGGGGGGGAGAGATGGGGGAGGAATGCAGAGAAACAGAAATGTTGTAGGGGGAGAGACAGAGCGAGAGGGAGTGGGAGAGAGAGAGAGAGAGAGAGAGAGAGGGAGAGAAGGAGACTTTGTTTGCGCTTTGACGGACGGGGGGGGGGGGGAGCGTCGCCCTGCCTGCCCCCCGAGGGCCATTGTCTGGCCACCGGAGCAAACAGCTCCTCTCCTCCTCTTCCTCCCTCCCTCGCTCTCTCACTTTCCTCCACCCTTCTTTCTCTCCCTCCCTCCACCTCACCCCCCGTTCTTTCGGGCCTGCTCCTTCCCCTTTCCCTCCACCTCTCCCATTCACTTCTCTTTGTCAATGCTTCTTCCTCGCCTCCCACTGCCCACCTCTCTCCTCTCCTCTCCCCTCCCTTCCTTCCTTCCCTGTAACCCTTCACTCCATACCTTTACTCACACACACACGCACGCACGCACACACGCACACACACACACGCACACACGCACACACACACACACACACACACACACACACACACACACACAATACTAGACAAGACTAATCTAAGACACACAGCGACACCCCCGCTTCAAGTTACTAATAAAGATTGATGAAATAATGGATCTTAAAATAATAAGACATGGCAGGACAATCAGACAATAAGACACTGAATAAATTAAGTAATTAAGTATCCACTTAATTTATTCAGTTTATAAGTACCCACTTAATTTAGTTTATAAGTCAATTAATTCAGAGTTTAGTCATTTATACAAATAATAAAATAAACAAACAAACGATTTTTTTTTTTTTTAACAACAAATAAACAAATAAATAGCGTTTTCATCACATTACATGTATATCAGGGCTCAATTTACTGTTCATCAGTATCATTCAGTGCAGCACTTTCGGCTCATTTGGCTCACACGCAGATTACCTTACTGTATTGTTCTCAATTACAGATGTAATAATACGATTACTAATTACTCACGGTTAATTATAAATAATTAATCATTCCTGACTAAGTACTAGTTCGGATTTATGAAACTGTATTAAAACGCTGAGACATTGCTTGACTCCAACGATCTATTCATTATGACAGCGCTTATTTATAAGGACATCAAATCCTACGGGGAAAGTATGAATAATAGTGGTTGCGTGGTCTGATGAAACGTGTATTGTTAGCAGGCTGTAACAGGTTTTACATGCTTTTTGAACAGTATAAAGAGGCTCATACACTGATTTGGTGTGGACCATGCAATAAGTTTCCCCAATCCAATTCCTGGAGGGTAAATCAGTGCAGTTCGTTTCTAGCGCACTCCAAGACTGCGGAAACCAGGGGCAAGATAAGTGAAAATATATATAAATAAATATAAATAAATACAAGGAAAATGTATCTTAGTCTGGATAAAACAAATCAATTGGTTCGTCCGGCATGTGAATTTTTTTGCAATTTACAAGTTGCCTTTTATCGTTATTTATTCATCAATTATGAATTATTTGATTTCTAATGTATTTCTTATTATTTCTTACCTTTCATTTAATTGTATCGATTTTAATTGATTTATTTGTGTATCCATTGTGGAGATAATGCCATTGTACCTGAAATTAAAACAGATCATTGTGGCTCTTAACATCATCACTGTTGTAAGATCCAATCACACCGGCGCGCCAACTCAGCTGTGCGCACTTTGGAAAATAAATAAATAAGTGAAAATAAAAAAGAATGAATCGATGAATGACATTTGGAGTCCTTACCTCTCAGATCACCCGTGTGAAAGATCCTCGGTCCCAAATGGAATCCCCCTCGTCCGCCGTCCCTCCAACGTGTCCCGCTCTCCCTCTCCTCCCCTCTGTCGGTCAGCAGTCCAGACCAGAGCTCTGGGTGGGTGTTCCTCTCATCCCTCCCTCCGGCTAGACCTCCTGGTCCCAGCCCTCCTTCCCTCCTCCTCCTCCTCCTCCTCCTCCTCCTCCGGGCTAATTCTTCTCCGTCTCCTTCTCCTCCTCCCCGGGGCCACTTTGCGCGTTTCCAGCCTCGGAGTTCGTTCCTCTCCTCTCCACTGGGCTCAGAGCAGGTGCTCTGTGCGTCCGTGCGCTCCCACGGCGCTCCGGTCTTTAAAGGTACAACACGCACGCACAATTAAAGTGGTAATCCCTGAGATTATTTTG
>NC_137195.1:23745834-24205834 GCF_960531495.2 Zeus faber | reverse complement strand
TACACTTGGCGATGTTTTTAATCATTCAAACCAGGCTGGGTGGTTAATAACACATCGTTCTGTGGTGTGACAAACTCAGAACACATATTTATTTTTGCTTTACAGGGACTTTAATTCTTCTCATAAAGGTAAGTGAGAGAAAAAAAAACAAACACATGCTAAGATGTGACCACCCTGTGTGAATAGTCAACAATCGCTTTGTCCATTTATTTTCCACCAGACCGTAAGGATCCGAAACACATATGTACATACAAATACAATAGAACAGACTAATTATTGAATATTATAACTGCATCGCACATGCATTTGCACAATTTACTCGCTGTGTATCTGTGGAATAAAAACATCCACTGAATACGTGTTTCCCCCTATTGTACACTGTGTACATAGTACCTGTTGGATGCTGTACATACATTCCTAAATTGTGGGGGTTTTTCCTGATTCAGAGGATATTTTTTTCGCCTTAAAAAAAGAAAAACCTCCACTCCAAGAACCTTACTGTAAGCCGTCCCATGAGAAATGTTGTATTTGAAAAACAGTTTTTGGGCATCTCCCTTTGTGTTTTTGGAGACACCCGCTGTGGCGTATGAACCGTCTAGTGTGCCACAACAGCGCACCCTAGCGGCGGCTTCATTACATTCAACAAAAAGCGATGGAGAAGACTAATATATACGAACTAATTTATTCCAGATTCAAGATGTGTATTTGTCACATGTATTTATTACAACACAAACAGTTAATACAATTTAATAATTATAGAATCCAACGTTTGAACATATATGAGCAGCATTTTAAAGAATTTGGAAATACAAATTGAGAACCGATATCATCTCAGAACAAGTCTTCTTTATTTACAAATAACAAAAAATGACATTGGTTGCCCTCAGTCATCCCAGTGTCCTGTTGCTCTGGACTCTCGTCTCTTTACTGTCCTCTGTTCTCGGTGTACGGTGCAAAGTGTAGAGGACAGAGAAAACGTGAGTGCGTCTCAGACACACACACACACACACACACATGATAAACATGTCTTCATTAAGTTGGTTCTACATGGTTTTTACACGGCTCACTCCGCTGTGCACTCAGTGTGTGTGTGTGTGTGTGTGTGTGTGTGTGTGTGTGTGTGTGTGTGTGTGTGAGGCTGGGTCCGGGTTGTTCACGTTTTCCGGCTCCACAGTGAGGAGCATCTTTTATCACCCTCGCCCCGTCCCCACTCATTGTAAGGCCGCCTGTCCTGCTCCATTTCAGCTTTTTGTCTCGTGTCCAGATCTTTCTTCGTCTCCCACGCTCTCTCTGCCTCGCTCTTCCTTTGTGTTTACGTTTTTGACGCCTGGCTCGTCTCTCTCCGCCGTCCATCTATTCGCTGCTCTACGGACCCGCTGCTTCATGTTTATTTCTTGGAAGGAGGCGTCATGAGGGTGCAGCTCCTCGACTTGGCTGAAACCATCCGGTCAACGACCGAGTCGGAGTCTATACCACAGAGAATCTCTTTTTCCACTGTCAACATTGACAAACGACCGAGTCGGTCCGGATCCACTGTTTCGCCTTGAGCCATGTGGGAAGAGACGCAGTGGGCGCAAGGATCGATCATCCTTTATAGATGAATGAGTGTGCGTTCGCGTTTCGGAATCAAGTCATCATGATAAGGCCAGGATTCAAATGTCCATCTCGTCAATCATACTCACACTGAAAAATAAGTGAGCGCTCTCTCTCATCAAACCCACACACACACAGAGAGACTTAAATAAAGACGCTACAGTGTGGGGTTTTAGTAGGAGTGGTTATTTCTAGAAGGCATACAGCTCGAGGGGAAACAACATGGCTCCAAGCGCGCAAGGGAGGCGAGTGTGTCGAGAGAAAGCCGTCTTCATTAGAGAGGACGCGTCAAAACAACCACCATTCGCGACGGGTTGTGTTAGCAGGCTAATGTTGACGCATCCGTGTGATCTGTCACGTAGGGGAAAACAGAGCGTCTCTCTCGTGGCTTTCTGGGCGTAGCTCCGTAAAAACGGTGTTCTGCGTCTTCTTAGTTACCCGTCCTTCACCGCTGGGAAAACCGAGGCCAACTTGAATCTCCAACTAAAGTTCCGCTCTGCAACAGGTCTATCGAACGCAGCGGCTGTGCTGTGTACACCTTTCCGAAGTGAAGTCCTTCGGGGCTGGACTCAAAAAAACATCCGCCGCCCCTGGTTGGGGTCATACTACATTTCGGTGTCCGTAATATGCGCGCTAACAATGGAAATAGCGAACATGGCGACATTTGCGGTGCCGCGTCGGTGATCGTGCGCGTAGACCGCCGATACGCTCGATGGCAGTGTCGAGTCTATTTTAGCACGGGCGCAATAACAACGGAACGTGGCGCGATGGAAGACATGAAAAAGATCGGCGCCAACAAGAGCACTCTGGAGTGTGGTGGGAGTGGACGAGGCAGAAGACGCTTGGGCATCTTCCTATTGAGGACAGGGCCGATGAGGAAAATCGGACGTACTGGACATTGTAGGCGTAAAAAAAAGTCCAGAAGTTCGCCCTGGCCTGCATCGATTACATCTGTTTGACGCGTTTCTCTTCGCCTCTTCCCCAATACCTTCTCGTATAGGGAATGAGACGTTTTTGACGGTGGCTGTGGACTCCGGTCGCCGTTTTTGGAAGCTCACTCCCATTCAAGTGCATAGAGAAATAGCTCCAATATAGTAGAAGTGCAAAAATGGAGAAAGGAAGGGAGGAAAAAAAAAAAGAAGGGGGGAGGTTTCACACCAGATGGTTTGCGAGGTTTCCTGGTGCCATCTTTTAACTCTGAAATGCAGACCGACATTCACAGTCAGTGCGATAGGCGGCGGCTTGGCTCTAGCAATGTGACGCCGGCCTGAAATTCCCGAGTGCTTTGTCCCGTCCTGTCCGCTCCTGAACTCATCGATAGCCGCTGTTTCCATTTCAGGGAGAGGTAGGGCTTCTCCACCAGCACCAGCGTGAGAACCAGGTGACCCATCAACAGGTACATCTGCACGGTAACAGAGAGGCATACGTCGCATTGGAAAAGGGGTCTTTGACAACAACATTGTCTGAGGAGAAAGGTATATTCTGGGTGTATGAAACGCGGTCGTGTACTAACTCTGTGGCTCAGGGAGCTACGTCGCAGTTGGACGCCGAGACAGAGTTTGAAAGGCAGCACCTTAGAGGCGGGTTCAAAGTTCCATCCATGTCGGCTAAGAAATTCAGAGCTGTTCTATTTTTTTGTTGTGATATCATTTTTTTCCATTTTATTTTTGTGTCTTGTACATGAACCGCCCGAGGATATTCACACGAAGTGCAGACCGTTGATTTTTTTTTTCTTTGGTAATTTCTTTTTTGGTATTAAATTTTTTCCTTTTCGAGTTCATTCATTTTATCAAATTAATTTATTAACGGCCCGCTTAAAGGCACTGCCGCAACACAGGGGCGAGAGGAGACACTACTACTGTCCATCACTCTCACAAGACAGTCCATTCTAGTGTCGAGTATAGAGGGGGTGGGGTGATTTCGTCAGAGCGGGCTTTTCGTATTGGTGGCATTTAATTCAAGAAAACCTCAACGAAACCTTTAAGATGCCTGGAGAAATGTGCCAAGGGGAAGAGGCCGAGACCTTTGCCTTTCAGGCAGAGATTGCTCAGCTGATGTCCCTGATCCTTAAACACCTTCTATTCCAACAAGGAGATCTTCCTTAGGGAGTTAATCTCAGATGCCTCGGATGCTTTGGGCAAAAAATGTTCTTGTCAATGTTTGTAATAGGGGATATATACTGGGTTTTTGAAATGCGGTCGCGAATTAACTCTGTGGCTCAGAGAGATAAGTCGCAGTTGGACCCTGAGAGAGAGTTTGAAAGGTGTGTTCAATGTTCCATCCATGTCTGCAAAGAGATAAGTGGTTGGATGAGGACTTGCCAGGGGACACTTTTGAAAGCCGGCAAGACAACGCAGACGAACGTAGACGGAGACTCCCTCTCCGCCCCGGTTATGGCGGGACTTTGGGTGAAGTCAAGATAAGACCATAGATGTTATGTTTCTGTAGCCTAAGCTATAGAATCTACACAAGTTATAGGTGGAGGATTTATGTACAGCGGGGGCACTAAGTATTTGACACGTCAATATTTTTCTCAGTAAATATATTTCCGATGGGGCTATTGACATGAAATTTTCACCAGATGTCAGTAACAACCCAAGTAATCCACACATACAAAGAAATCAAAACATATATGTCCATAAAGTACGTTATGTGGAATAAAGTGGAGTATTCAACACGCTTGCTGAACTGTCTATAACACAAGCAGAAAAGCCTTTGTTGGTAATGACAGCTTCAAGAAGCCTCCTGCATGAAGAAACCAGTCGCCTGTATTGCTCAGGTGTGATTTTTGCCCGTTCTTCCACACAAACCGTCTTCAAATCTTGAAGGTTCCGGGGGCCTCTTCTCTGAACTCTGATCTTCAGTTCTTTCCATAGATTTTCAATTGGATTCAAGTCAGGTGATTGACTGGGCCATTCGAGAAGCTTTATTTTCTTTCTCTGAAACCAGTGGAGTTTCCTGGGGCATGTGGTTGGGATCATTGTCTTGCTGAAATGTCCACCCTCGTTTAATCTTCAGCATCCTGGTAGATGGCGGCAGATTCTTATCAACAATGTCTCGGTACATTTCTCCATTCATCCTTCCTTCAATTATGTGAAGTCTGCCTGTACCACATGGTGAAAAACAGCCCCACAGCCTGATGATTCCACCTCCCAACTTCACTGTTGGTATGCTGTTTTTAGGGTGATGTGCAGTGTCATTTCTCCTCCAAACATGGTGTGTGCTATGACCAAAGAGTTCAATTTCGGTCTCATCTGACCAGACTATTTTATCCCAGTATTTCACTGGCTTGTCCAAATGTCGTGCAGCAAACTTTAAAAGAGCCTCAACATGCTTTTTCTTCAGCAGTGGTGTCTTGCGCGGGGAGCGTGCATGGAGGCCATGGCGGGTGAGTGCATTACTTACTGTACCTGCTAACTCCAGGTCTTTCTGAAGCTCTCTGCGAGCGCTCCTTGGTTCTTGGACAAACACTTCGAATTATTCTTTTGACTCCTCTGTCAGAAATCTTGTGAGGAGCACCTGGTCGTGGCCCGTTGATGGTGAAATGATGTTCTTTCCACTTCCGGATAATGGCCCCAATGGTGCTGACTGGAACATTCAGAAGTTTAGAGGTACTGTACGTCTGGAACCAATGCCGTCAGTATGTTTTGCAACAATAGGGTTGCGACGGTCTTGCGAGCGCTCTTTGGTTTTACCCATCATGAGATGCTTCTTGTGCGACACCGTGGTCATGAGAAACCTTTTTATAGGCCATCAATTAGGACTAAACCAGCTGATATTTTCACTGATAGGGGGCAGGGTTGCTACCTAAATACTGACAGATTTCAGCTGGTTTCTTGGCTTCCCATGCCTTTTTGCACCTTTTCTTCATGTGTTCAATATTTATTCCATGTTTCATTCCACTTTATTACACATAACGTAATTTATGGACATATATGTTTTGATTTCTTTGTATGTGTTGATTACTTGGGTTGTTACCGGCATCTGGTGAAAATTTCATGTCAATAGCCCCATCGGAAATATATTTACTGAGAAAAATGTTGACGTGTTCAATACTTATTGCCCCCGCTGTGTGTGTGTGTGTGTGTGTGTGTGTGTGTGTGTGTGTATATATATATATATATATAAATAAAATTGTATGCCTGTCTGAATGAACACCCCTAATTTTGTGACTGTCTAACATGATGATCGAGACACTGCACTGTTGTAGATTGAGAGTATTTAGTCAGAAAGCTAAAATGTCAAGGGAACCATGAAGCTGAAATAGTACCCTAAAGCTCGGGGGAAGACAGACACGCAGTGATACTGCATCTTTTCTTCTACAACAAGAGCAAGTTCTGAGGTGTTTCAAGACTCCAGCCGCACAGGGCTTTCTTGCAGCTCCCGTATGACTGAGATCCCTCATCTTTCAACACATCATTAACATTTGAATCTTCATATTATTCCAGTAATTTTTATTGTTCCTTCTGATGCAGTCTTATTTGCAATTAGAAAAATGAAAAGTGAGATCCCCTGTGTAAATCACACTCTCCTGGTTAAAGGAAGTTTAGATAATACAATTTGGGTAAGAGAAAAAGGAAGGAAAATCATCGATTAATAGACAAACATGCGGGCAAATTATGGATAAACGTGTGTATATAAAACCCTAGGCTGTGTTTGTGAGCACAGCTGAAGCCATGTGAAGCCATGTGTGCACCAAAAAAGAGCAGCTTTTTGCTTGTATATCAATGTGATCACACACACACACACACACACACACACACACATAATTCATATTTATAATTTATACCCTACATACTGACAACCACATATTACCTAACGGATCAAATCAGTATGTTTATTAAACACATGATGAACTAATACATCTGAACGTCAGAATGAGTTGAAGCTGCTTCATCCAAACAAAACACTTTACCCTCAGCTTATTCAGTTGTCTTCCACCCGCACTTTGAGATGGGGGAAACATAAAATAAAACAACTCAAAGTGCCAAATATACAGTATATGTAGGCTCCTCAACTCCTGCCTTGTATCAGGACACTGTAATTTTGATATATATATATATATATATATATATACACACAAAATATAAGAATCCCTTTGGACCAGAGGGAGCCAAAATGAGAATCAAATCATTGCTTCCTGAACGAGAATTGTGCTATTTGAAAGAAGTTGTGCACAAAAAAACATTGATTGTCAAAAGATAAATGAGGATGATCTTGGGATCAGAGAGAGAAAGTCAAGATGAACTCCAACTTGTGATTAGCAGCAAAATAAGTTGTTAAGGCAAACATCGTCAAGCTTAGTATTGTATTCGAACAGTCAGGAAAAACTCCTTTAACCCATCAAAATCTGTACGTACAGAATTACGGGTCGTTCTCATATAGTTGACAGGTAAATAAAAAAATGTCATTGATTTTAAGACCTTATTATACCTTTAATAGTATAAAATAAAGGCTTTCTTTGTTTTGATCTATACAAAAAAAAAGATTAAAAATGAAAAAACAAAAAAAGACAAGATTTTTCAAATAAATTGCATTTTTTTCTTTTTTTACTCATGGCTGACAAATCTTAATTTTTATTATTATTATTATTATTATTATTATGTATGGGTTTCATTAAAACAAAAAAAAAAACCTGTAGTAACAAAGGTAGCAATGGGACATTCCTCTTAGGTGATAAAAAAAACCCCACCTGTCTTTTTATTTATTTTTTCCACCCAGAACTAAGCAAAGAATGGATTCCTAATAGCTCTTGGTCATTCTTAACAAAATTTCCTTCACCAAATCATTGATGGAGAAATTTTTTTATAAATCACCGGTCACCAAATGTCTGAAAAAAACATCTCATATCACCTCCCTCAATTAATTTGTTTTTTTTAACTTTTTAAGCAGACAGATTAAATATGTCTCTTTCAGAACAGTTTTCCTTGTGGCAATTCTATTGACGGATTCTTTAGATGGATTAAGAGCAAATGCTTTACAAACAGACCGTTTTGTAGGAGACCCAATACAAATTAAGAACCAAAAACATTGGCTGGCCATTGCTAATACTCATCTTAGACCAAAACACACACACACACACACACACACACACACACACACACACACACACACACACACACACACACACACACACACACACACACACACACACACACACACACACACACACACACACACACACACAGGACTATCTCCTCCCCATTTCTCAAGTTATGAGTATAGGCCTCGCCATTGCCATAGAAACCATGTACCAGGACAAACCAGGACAGTTTGTTTTTGTTAATTTTTTTGTGTCCTGAACAGACAGACAGCCAGAGGACTGGAACATGTATTGTATGTACATGGGTTTAAATTTACTATATCTATGATACGAGGACAGATGTTAGATGCTCTGGTCTGCATAACTTTCAATTTAGGATTAGAAACATAAATTTACAAGCTTAGACTGGGAATCAATCCAATTTAAAGTGATGTGTTTTGTACCGAGCGGGGCTGAAATACTACGCTGTGCCGTAAAGCGACGTTGTATTTTAGCTTTAATAAGGTGATTAAGGGGCAAAGTTACTAGGGATGAGTTTAGTTAAAGATTGGAGACTTATAGACTTAGAGCATTATATTCTCCAATCATCCACTTCTTACTAGTTGGAATACATGGTCTTTAACAAAAGAATAAAATAAAAACTTTGACCATCATTTGGATTAAGTGCTTTAGCCAATTAAAATAAATCTTTGTTATATAGCTTGATTATTTATTCTGCTTAGTCTCCTATAGGTATATCACCTAAGCACTATACAGTAACCATATTTAGGTTTGAATAGACTGTATGCCACATCTAAATATCAAACCATTCTATCTTTCAGGGATGGAGTCTTCCTTATTCATTGTGCTCAAAAGATTCCCTCTGCTTTCTCTCGTCTCCTAAACTCCTTAAAATCAAGATTTTTCTAGTTTTAACTAGACTAGTTATCAAAACATGTTTTTCAATGCTGAATCTCTTTGAGGTTGAGCATTCGTACAAAATGACTTGAGAGGGTGGTCTTCCACGCTGACAGTTTGTTTTCTGTACATTGCATTGTGTTTCCTGCACGGAATTGTCACTATTTATTCATGACTTGATGTATCGTACCTTCTACCTTAGCATGAAAGACGACTACGTTTTCTCTTTTTTTTTTTCTACCAATATATTTTACGTGAAATGAAAATGTTGGATCTGAGACTGGCCCAAAATCTCCCCGATAACCTATAATACCCCCATAGCTCATAATCCGTGCCTTTGAATTGTCATCCTGGCAACCCATGATTATGGGATGTAATGATGGAGAAAAAGACCCACTTGAACTGGAACTTGAACTAAAAAGGATCTGCAGTATCTCCACAATCACTAGAGGGCAGTGTAGAGCCGTTTTTGCCTGGACTGGCCTGAGGAAGTGTCACTGAAATGTCTCCCTCGCTCAGCCTGGATTTGCGGTACAGTTTTAGAACGCAAACCAGGTGATTACGAACCCACACGGTCGAGGTTTTTCTCCACCACTTTAGCCTTGAAAGCAGGACCTGAAACCCACAAAAGGATTGATCAAAAGGATTTGTGTTGCGCCTTTCTTGACCATCTGCGTTACTCTCCTTTCGCGCATCTTCAACAGGGCAAAGCTTCTTGGGGCACAGTCAGTTGCGCCCCAAAATACACACCACATGTACGACTCAGAGAAAAAGAAATGTCTTGTCGCAGCGATGGACTTAGGTTTACGGGAGGTGAGTCGGCACAAGCACTGGAACCGAGTTTCCCGGTTTTTCGAAGGGTCCAGCGCTAGACTCGCCTCCCTTGCTAAATGCAGTTCGTACCGCCCCGTCGCTATTTCCCGCCGAGACTCCTTCTCTTCCCTCGTTCCCTCCCCTTGTCACCGTTATGCCTCTTCCATGACCTCCATGACCACGGTCCTGGGCCCGGTCAGGATCAGGTTGCTGACAGTGCGGTAGTCCAGAGAGAGGACGTTTAGGCCGTTGACCGACACCACGAACTGACACACCTGAAAGGGAGAGAAGGGAGACGATGAGACAAGACAAATCAATCAAGGGTGGTTGAGAGAGAGGCACAGATTCTGAAACAGAGAGGGGGTGGGTTATTGGGAGAGATGATAGCTAGCTGGCTAAAAAAAGTCCAAAGTACTCTCCATTCACGATTCTCAACAGTAATGATAATGTTTACCGTTACAGTATTTTATCTGCATTCTAGATCCCTTTTTTTTGGAAAACAACAAATCTCAATTCATGGCGGTATATATGTAGGGGATAATGTGGAGCCGCGGGGCTATTTTGCGATAATGACGCTATCCCGCTTTTTACACAAATACTAAGTAAATGAATAAAAAAATGTGTGCCTAGCGCGGTGACGCACTAGGCGACCGCAAGACCTCCACTTCTTAGCTTCCGCAAAGAAAAATAGTCTTAATAGTAGTAGTAGACAACGTAACAAACTGTTGACCCTACAAAAAAGATGAACTTTGCCCTACCTTTGCCTAACCTATTTACTTTTATTAACGTCAAATTGGACACGTCTTAGCCATAACATAATAACCACTACCTAGTGTTAGCATTAACATGAAGGTGCCTGTGTCGTTATTAACAGATCAGCCGTCATTACTGAGAAATAACTGGCGGCTAATCGAGTCTACTGACCAACCCGAATAGAGTATTCTACACAGCTGTGTAATATATTGTTCTATTGAATCCTGTGTGCCGTGTATGTATTGCATTGCCAAACGGTTCATTTGCCATAAAGCCAACTCAAAGCTCACCTGCTAGCGAGCTTCTCAGGCAGATTACAGCAACTCCCAAATCGGCGCTATGCCCTAAATTACGTCGGTTTGGGACATTGAGGACGTTATTGTGCCAATCACGCCTCGCCCTCCCTTATCTGAACTTCACTGAGGCTCCAACACGGCAGCTCTGATAAGGAAAGGGCTGTCAGATGTGCTTACTTGGCGTAAACTGAACAACATCGTTAAGTTGTTGTGGTTTTGCAACTAGTCCTTAAATCTTAAATCAAAAGATAATGAGTACACTGTGGTATCGTTCACCAACCCACTGTTGATGGCTTTTAGGTAAGGAGAGGGGTTTTATTGGGACTTGGGAACGGGGAGGTAATGACCAAAGAGAAATAGTAAAGGAGCTCATTCTGGGATTTTTTATTTGCCCCGTCAAAAAACATGTCCTCTAAGGTGCAACATTGTGCCGCTTTTGAACGTCTGAAGGGAAGATGAAATGAGGAGAGCAGATGATGGGAGATCCAGAGAGTGAGGGATCAAGGAACAAAAGGGAAACTGGATTTAAGTTAAAGTGAGCGGAGAAAAAAAAAAGTCCCAAGTCTTAATTCTGTGGACGGAGTAATGCCAGACCCTTACTTTAATCACACACCTGTACATCAACCTTCATAACGTTTTAACCCTTTTCGTTCCCTCGCCTTCCAACGCCGCTTGCTTCCCCCTCTTTCTGAACCCTTCCCCCCCCTTTCTCACCCCGCAGTTCCCATTCCTCCTTCTCAACTTTCAGGCGGTGGTGGTGTGCGTTGTGTTGTTCTTGGCTGAGGTCCAGCCAGTGAGATATGAGGAGGGGGGGGGGGGGGGGCGGGCGCCAAAGAAGGGTTAAAATAGTTCTCGTGCATATAGAAAACAAAAGAGCGAGAGAGAACGAGGGGGGGGGGGAGTAAAGAAGGCGCTCACACGGCAAACCAGGAAAGATCGTGTTCCCTATGCAGTCAGCTCAGAACGAATCGAAGAGGAAAGTTGAACTCTGTAATACTTGTGATGACCATGTCATCACCATGTGGTACGGCGAGTTGTTTACATGGGGCTTAAACACACCTTTTTGTGGAGTCCTGTTAAGTTGGGGCTGCACGGGCACTTTAAGAGTTGTGCACTACCACATCCAGCGTGGAAGCGCAGCGAGGAGAAAACATATCCCGGAGAGGATAAACGTTCAGGGCCTCTTAGGGACCCAAAGGCCGGAGGACAAACATCAACCGAAGCCAAGGAGTTCTACTGACGCCGTGCGGGTCCATCGGGGAGTCTAGGGTTTGGCTCGGTTTGCTCCACTGTGAGTTTATGTCCCAACTCGAGTCATGTGTTATGCACGCATCATCAAGCATGATCGAATTAAAGCGGAAACCCATGAGATCGTCTGTGTTCGGCGGATTCCACTTTAAGTCCCCCAACACCAATCGAAACTCTCGAGAAGGTTGGCCTTCTCCTGATCGACTGGTTTTCGGCGTCGCAGAAGGAGGTGGGGATATCCTTTCCATCCGAGGGGGGCTGTTGTTTTTGGCGAGTGTTCATTCATATCGACAGTTTGCGGACCACAACTAGCGACGCCGGTTTATCAAAATCACTACGGCTGCCTTTCCCTTCTTCCACGCGCGTGCCCGATGTTGGCTGGGAAAGGCGGCGGACCCAGCCACCAACAAGGAAAACAGCATATAGAGGACATCGAATGGCTGTTTCTTGTTAGGTGCCGCCTATAAAAGTATCAAATATGTATATATATTTTTATTTTCTTTGAACAAAATAATCTTAGGGATTACCACTTTAAAACGTGTCAAGCTGCTGACATGCTGCCTTTCCAAAGCCCGGGAATGAAAAGAGAGCCAGGGAGCGTCTGTGCTTACACTTATGACTCAAACGGTACAGGAAGCGTACTCTTATACCGTGTAAGTGCATTAGAAGTCGCCCAGTGAGCGTCTGGTTTCCCATAAGAACTTGGATCGACGGGGGCTGGAGTGCGTCGGCCGACAGGGCAGGCCGGTGCATTTTACTAACGGCCCTTTCAGTTCGTCCGGGGGTTAACGAACACGTTGGCCACTCGCCAGCAAACATGAGGGAGCCCTCCTCGTGTCATGCCAGCGTTTCGGTACTTCAGTTACAGATTAATAAAGGTTGTGCACACCGGGGCAGCGCACGGCCCTTTACGGTCAGAATGTCTTTGTTGCTCTGCTCTTTTCCTGTTTGAGAAGAGCTCGAATAGCATTCGTCTTTAATACAGCGGTGAATTGTTACAAATTCCAAAGCCAGACCCCGCTCGGAAAATGTATAGCCTGAGAAGGCTTTGGGTAGATTTTTTTCAATTGTTGAGTTCATAAAAAAGAAAAAAAGGAACTAGAGTCAAAGAACTTTGATTGATACAATTTTTGTTTCTTTAGTGTTAATGGAGTATGCAGGCTGAACAACGCCGGTGGAACTGTGTCGTCTGGAAATCTTCTGTATGCATAAGGAAATGCTTCTGTGGATTCGAGGGTCGAACAAGGTCCTGGTTTGGTGACGACTGGAAGCCTTTTCATGGAAAAAGCCATCTATTCAGAGATTGGATCCAATAATAAACGTGCAAGGAGGCATTATAATGCAGTCGTTGCAACCTTGCATATCCACGACTAAGCGAAATACTGCAACATACAAGACAATTTTTGCCCTGCTTGATCGATCCGTTGTGACGACAAGGAAAGATGGTTAATTTAAAGATAAAGACTGACTGCCCGTGTCAAATTCACAACTCAAATTATTTGGGAAATTTGACACAAATGAATGCAATTATGCCATTTAAAGTTGAAGAAGTCAGGTTGAAATGACAAGTGTAACGCCAACTAGTCCTTTGTGCCGATGACAGGGAGACACTGGACACACTGAGAAACCATCAGATTGAATCACGCTGATTACTGTAGAAATACATAAATGAACCAAAAAAAAAACAAAAGAGGAAGTGATACTACAATTTCCAGGGCCCCGTTTCCTTTTTTGTTGCCTGGCCTCGGCCTCTCTTTTTGCTCACACCTCCATCCTGTTCTCCCCCCTACAGCGCTTCTCTTTAAGCCTCTACACTGTTCTTCCCCTTTACCGCCGTTTCCGATTCTCTGCCCTTTCCTTCCTTTTTGTGAAACGTGGAAAGAGGTTTTCTGCCCAAACCACTGCCAGCCACTTGGATCCTTTCCATTGAGGTTTCTTCTCTCCTCCTCCTCTTTTCTGACTTTACACCCCTTTTCTCCCGGCCAAAGAATTTCATTCACCACCCCCCCCCCCTCCCTCCCTCCCTCGCTCGCTGTGGTTTGGGCCGGTTCTGCAGCGCCCTGCATTCCCAGGATTCCTTGCTGCCGATGCGAGCGCCTGTCGTCGTGCCGGCAGGGTCACCTCTTCTCCACTTCCACTCCTCTACCCCCTCACTCTCTTTTTGCACACAACCCCGCCCCCCCCCGGTCCAATTTCCTTTGCTTCTTTAAGCCTTTTTTTTTTTTATAAATGCCATCGTCTGCTCCTCAATCCCACACTCGCCTCCCTTACTCTTGTAATATTTTAGATACATTTTAGACCCTGTCATTATTTATTAATAACATTGTAATAATTTCAATTTGAGACACGGTCATCATTTGTAATAATGTTGTAAACACATGGATTTTAGACACTCATAATTTTGTAATAACTTAGATCGACTCTTCCATTTTAACCCATGCTGGTATGACTGCATATATTTATTAATGTACAGAATATTAATCTATATTTATACCCACAGCCAATACTAGCAACTGTGCCTAGAATCACATTTTGTGTGTGTGTATATATATATATTTTTTATTTATTTATTTATTAATTTTTTTTTACTGTCATAGCTGTTATGTGTCTCAGTTTTTTTTCAGCACTTCTCTTGCTTGTTGCTGTGGCGGGCTGGGGGCCTGAATTGTTCTTTACATTGAACTTGCTTCAGTATAGAGTGATATTTTATTGGCAT
Source organism: Zeus faber (assembly GCF_960531495.2). Classification (NCBI taxonomy): domain Eukaryota; kingdom Metazoa; phylum Chordata; class Actinopteri; order Zeiformes; family Zeidae; genus Zeus; species Zeus faber. The sequence continues at coordinate 24,191,475 of NC_137195.1, read as the reverse complement.
GAAATGTATCTCAGAACGTATGACTGACATGATTTATGCCGTGCAGTAGAAGTCTGATTCATGATGCATTTTCTTCTAAAGACTGGTTCATTTGCTTTCCACGGTCAAACCTTAAAACGTCTTGATACTTCATAAACATTTCTCAGCACTGCAGACTGATAGTCAATCCGAATAACTGAAACAAAATTGCTAGTTATTACTATTTAACTTCCCTGAAGCGGTCTGGTCCATGGATTTCCCTGCCCCTCATCTGACCAACTTGATAATTTCTCCTCACCCACCCCATCCTTCCACCCCACCCATCCCTGCCTACCTTCATCCCGGCTGCGGCGGCTGGTCCACTGGGGTCCACGGCCTGGATGTGACAGGGCTTGTTGCCTCGCACAACGAAGCCCCAGCCTACGGCGTCTCCCAGGATCTGGAATAGGGTAATCAAAATGCAGGTTATAGATGCATCCCAAATGCAAATCAAATCCCATGTTAAATTATCTAGACCATGTTAAATGCTCTAAACCATGAGCTTCACGAACCCCTTCAATCTGGATTCAGAACTAACCACAGCACGGAGACCGCCCTCATTAAAAATCATTAAAATCACTAACGACCTCCTCATTGGAGCTGACGCAGGCTACATCAGTATCCTCATCCTCCTCGACCTCTCAGCTGCCTTCGACACAGTCTCCCACACTATCCTCCTCAACTGTCTATCTGGCTACGTTGCCCTCCGGTACAGCGCTCTCCTGGTTCCAATCCAATCTCACCAACAGGAAGCAGTTTGTCACTATCGGAGACTCCTGCTCCTCCCCTGGCCCAGTTGACCAAGGCGTGCCTCAAGGCTCCGCGCTTGGGCCCCTCCTCTTCACCGTCTACATGCTCCCCCTTGGTCGCCACCACGGTCTATGCTTCCACACCTACGCCGATGACACCCAGTTATACCTCAGCACAAAACCATCCACCCGGCTCCCCCCTCAGTCTCTTCTCAACTGCCTCCAGGACATCAAAGTCTGGATGTCATCAAACCTGCTCAAACTCAACAATAACAAAACCGAACTTAACGTTGTGGCTCCCAAGGCACTGCTCAGGAAGGTTGGAGATCTGCTCCTGGTTGTTGATGGCTGCTCTAATCTTCCCATCCCCCGAAGTACGCAACCTGGGCGTCATCTTCAATTCAACCCTCTCATTTCACTCACACATCAAATCCATAACCAAATTTGCCTTCTTCAACCTCAAGAACATCCCCAGACTCCGCCCATCATTGTCTGAGTCTGTGGCAGAAACACTAATCCACGCCTTCATCACCACCCGTCTGGACTACTGCAATGGAGTCCTGTCCGGGGTTCCAAGCAAAGTCCCGGCTCCAGTTTGTTCAAAACTCTGCTGGTAGAGTTCTCACCCGCACCAAGCCCTGGCAGCACATCACCCCCACCCTCATCCATCTCCACTGGCTCCCTGTCAAATGCTCCATCCCTGGCCACCTTCAAAAACCTCCTCAAAACCTACCTGTTCAACAAGGCCTACTGCCCCTGACCCTTTTTGGTTTCTTTTTTCTGTTCTTTATTTATTTTGATTTATCTACCCTGTCTTGTTTTGTTTTTTTGTTTTTCCCATTTGTCCTTGGATTTGTGAAAGACACTATATAAATCCCAGTTAGTTTTATTATTATTATTATTATTATTATTATTAGCAGCAGCTGAACAGTCGTAATGTAAACTTCCACAACACAATTTTTTCCCCAAATAAAACACCCCTCTACTATTCAAGCTCATATTGCGAGGAACTACAGGAAGGTTTCATTTTACTATTATAGGCAATTTTCTTGACAGAATTTCTTTATCGCAATATGGCAATACCTTAAAGGGGACCTATTATGAAAATCTCACTTTTTCAGTGCTTGCGCACATACATGTGGGTCTCTGATGGGCCTACTAACACACAACCTGTGAAATAAGACAACCCAGTCAGTTAATTGTGCAGTCCCTATCTCAGAAAACATGTGATTTAACAAGCCCTTCAGGTTTGCGATTCCCTTCCTACGTCACTTGCATCAGTAGAATTAGAACCGCCCCTCATCTGAGTAACTCCACCCACGGCGGGAGAAATAACACGGGAACTGCTCTATTGGCTTCACAAACCAGCACAAATATTTGAAAAGAAAGAGGAATTAATACTAACTGTTCATGACAAAACTGCAGAGATGTAAATGTAAGTATTTCAAAAATAATTGTGCTGTGTGATGCTTTCTAAAAAAAAAAAAAATTAAATAAAAAAAATTTAAAAAATGAAAGACTTTATGCGGTCCAAGCAGTGGAAAAAACTTTTAAATTAGGTCTTGGAGATCGTTTATAAGTGAAGATTCAACAACTGGATTGCTTATTTCTCATCTCAGATTTGTTCAGAAACAGGTTTTGGTGGACTGCTAAGGTGAAATAAGTGAAAGTTGATGTACTTCATACAACGGGCTCTCAGAACTGGGGCAAACAGTTCTGGAGTGGGCGTGGGGAGGGGACAAAACTCAAGAACATACATTTTTTCATATGGTTGAGGACAGTTTGGTTTTCCAAAGCCGGGGCTAAGGCACAACAGTGTTTGTCCAGTCCTGTAAACCACGCCACACAGTTAAATAATTTGGAGTAGATAGTTGATAATTTGTCATTTGAGTTTCTAGGTACAATAAACAAAAGTGGAATGTTTACAACCAGCTATTCATAGATATAAACACACAGGATCTTCCCTTCATAATGGTGAACCTCACGCACATTCCACACAACAAGGCTCCGTTGTCAGGGTCGATCTTCCGAGCAGACGGTTTGTTTCTTACGATCTCATCTCGGTCTCTGGTAGCGGTTCACACTTTTAAACCAACTACCCGGGCTGCAAACGGCGCTAATTAGGAACATGAGATTCTTGTGTGTGCTTTACCCCGAGGGACATCCGTTTGCGAGCACATGTGACTCACACACACACACACACACACACACACACACACACACACACACACACACACACACACACACACACACACACACACACACACACACACACACACACACACACACACACACACACACACACACACACACACACACGTCTTACAGTGAAGGTCTTCTTAATGTAGGGTCCTCCTGGCGTCTGGAGCTCCTCCGGACTCACTTGTCTCTTCAAAACTGTTTCAAATACAAACCAAACAGACACCGTTTTGGCTAAAGTTTTTTTTTTTTTTTTTTTTTTAAAGCTAATGTAATGCTTTGTTTACAGACATGTAACATGAGCTACGTCATAATTCAACAGTGTAACAGACAAACAGAACTGGTGTAAAGTGTAGTAGAGGTAGTAAATAAGAAAAATGCATGTGTGCCCAGCACAGCGCACTAATGTCGGTCACATGCTAACAGCGACCTAGAGGCGTTCCCACTTCCTGACACACTTGTCTCTCTAACACACACACACACACACACACACACACACACACACACACACACACACACACACACACACACACACACACACACACACACACACACACACACACACACACACACACACACACACACACACACACACACGTTTTCCTTTTGTCATATGCAACATTGTTCCGTTTTCTATAAAGGCTGAATGTACATAATATAGCACTAGTGCAGTGCCCTTTCAAAACATGGCTGTTAGTGAAAGTCGTGGCGACTCGTGGTAAAAACACTGTGGAAATACACTCTTTCTCACGGGAAAAAACACCCAAGGCGCGCTTTTGGATAAACTTGCGGTTCGGTTGTTTATTCACTATTTATTAATATTAAACATGTCGTGTGTCCACACCAAACACGTCTGTTCGGAACGGGCTGATTGCTTTCACAGGAAGCCCCGCACTCCACTCGCTGTGCATTACAAGTTTATTTACATTACATGTGTCTCGCTGTCTAAATTGCACCAAACTGGTGCCATGCAATACAGCCGCCAAGTGTGAAGATCAGATGAACGGTTGTCGAGATAATCAAAGGGCATACATACATACAGTACTTACATAGATTCCTTCCTTTATAGTTAGATGATGATAACAAGAAAACAAATCCTGTATCCTCATCAATTAATTTTTTTAACATTTCCCTAATCTCTCAGGGATGATCAGATGTGGAGCGATGCTTCCGGTTTTTAATACTCCATTTGTGGGCTTCGAGGTTAAGGGTCATCGGAAACCCTGATTGGATTGGTCCCCGTCCTATAGAGCAGTGGTCCCCAACCTTGCGGCCGTGACCCGGTACCAGGTCGCCGGTCATGTGGTGCGGGGTCGCAAAGAAAGAATAAATAACTTGCAGTCCTCCGGATGGCTCGGAGGTAAAGACGCGTGCTGAACGCTGACCACCGCTGCCGCGTCTCGAATCCCAGCAGTGCTGGTCATTCTCTGGCTTTGGGGCGTGGCTTCCGGTTCAAGCAGGAGACCCCGTTTGGGGCGGCGACTGGCTGTTCCCCCTAGGGGGCGTGGGGAGGGAAGCGGGAACTAGTTCGTAGCAAAGAATATGCGGCTCTGTCCATACTGGAATTACGGTCGATAGCCAGCGAGTCCCGCCTCAAAGGAGGCGAAAGAGTTCGAGCCTTACTTCCCAAAAACAAAAGACCTGCGAACTGGGAAGGAATGGATGGATTCGCGATGCATTTGTGAACGCAGCAGGTGAATCGAGCATGTCCATGGCGGTTTTAAAAGTATGTTTGAGACAGCAACTCTGTCGACATTTCGGGATCAAAATCAAAGCAGAATATCCTGAGATCGCCACAAAGGCACTGAAAACCTGCTTCCATTTGCAACATCATATCTTTGTGAAGCAGGGTTTTCTGCAGTAACGGCAACTAAAACTAAACTACCGAGCAAAGTGGACATTCGGAACACACTTTGGGTTTCATTGTCTCCCGTTACCCCGAGATGGGTCTCGTTGCAGAGAAACAAGCCCAGAGCTCCCACTGATTCAGCGTTATGGAGAGTTGTAAATTGTATGCACTTTATGTTGTACGATTTGCTTTAGTTGATCCCGGTGACATCTATTTGTTCTTGAGAATTTTGACCTGGTAGTTTAACGATCAATCACATTTTGTTTAAAATGTTTCACTTTTTATGCCTGAAAGAGGTGTGTTTTTCCTCTTTTGGACGAGCGGAAGCTAGATTCTGATGGGTTTTCCAAGACTTGAAATGAATAATAACGAGACGAAACTTGAATGTTTAATGTTTTTTTGCCCAAAATAAATTATTATACTTAATACAGATAATACGTATCCTGTCATTTTTGATGCCGTTTGGCTTATATTTCCGTCACGCCTTGATAGCCGGTCTGCGAAAAACATTGTCTGACATATTACCGGTCCGTGGCGTAAAAAAGGTTGGGGATCGCTGCTATAGAGTATAATAATTTATGAACACGTTAAAAAATATAAATAATGATAACACGGCGGCACATGAGGGTCCCTATCGCCTTGTGAGATCAGTTATTATTCATTAGCTTTGATTTGAGGTATAGAGGAAACTACGGGCTGTGTGTAGCCGTCTTCCTTTTTCCTGCCTATTGTGTCTTATGGGTACAAAGAGACTCCTGTCAAGGTCTCTGCTAGGAACAAACACACACACACACACCAAAGACAACTTTTGATGACGCACGCGCGCACACCCACACCCACACACACACACACACACACACACACACACACACACACACACACACACACACACACACACACATCTTTCTGTATTTCAGTCATTTTTTCTCTCCTCTCACATCTGAATCACACATCTGCAACTGGTGGCAGTGTGAGGACACAGGAGGGGCTTAGGAATGGGATGCGTGTGCTTTCTCAAGAGGTGAAAAAAAAAGATCCATGTATTATAGGTGCTAAAATAATAATTGGCATTTTAGATAGTTGATGATTTAATTGCCATTGAAATAATTTTGACTAAAAATCGAATTGTCTCCTTTTTTTTGACACTATGTCATGTAACAACATTTTAATAACAGCATAATAACATATTTCTACCTATTGCAGAAGACCTGTCCATACATCTGACACATTTCGTCAACTTTCCTCAACCCAACCCATGGAAAGGCACCGAATTCACATTGAATGTATTTTAACATTTCTAACATTCCTTTGACATTCGGACTGTGGAATCTGACAATTCCCTTTCTACTCAACTCGGTGACAATAGTTGGCCTTAATTTATTCTGCAGTGCAAACATTTTTGACATGTCAGCCAAATTACTTAAAAATGCTGCTGTGCAATTCAGTCGTTATGTCGCAATGTTTTTGTACAGTCGGCAGTTTTTGAGCGTGCGTGTGTGCGCAAGTGTGTGTGTGTATGTATGTGTGTGTGTGTGTGTGTGTTCCTACCAGACTTGGGGTTGCAGAGGACAGGGGGGCTGCTGCTCAGGGTGGGACTGCTGCTGTAGTAGCCACTGCTGCCACAACTGCTGCTCATGCTGCTACGCCGAGCACCCACCACCACCTTGATCTCTTTGGTGGGACTCACTGGGGGAGACAGATAGAGAGAGAGGGGGGGGGGGAAGGAAGAGAGAGAAACAGACAGACATGAAGAGACATGGGAAGAGCGAGAGACGGGGGGGGGGGGGGGGGGGGACGACAGCAAGAGAGAGACAGAGACAGAGACAGAGAGAGACATAGGATGAGAGACAGACATAGAAAGAGAGACAGAGAGAGTGAGACAGAGAGAGAGAGAAATATAGAAAGAGAGACAGAGACATTGGAAGAGAGACAGAGAGACAGGAAGAGAGACATGGAGAGAGAGACAGCGAGAGAGATATAGGAGGAGAGACAGAGAGACAGAAAAAGTCAAATAAATATCTTCAGCACGAAAACGTGGAAACCTAGTTGTGGAGGTCCATCTCTCCTACAGCACAGATTAGAATTAACGTCAAATTAAATGAAATGAAAGGAAAAAAAACGAAACAAAGAAACATCAAGTAAAACTATTACTATATCCGCGTACCGGAGAAAAGGTCTATTTTACGTTGCATTCGTAGAGAACAGTAATTTGGCACTCTCCCCTGCTTGGCACTATGAGCAGCGTCACTGTGGCCGTCAAAGAAGCTTTGTTGCCCTTCTAGAGACTGCTGTATGAGGCTGTATGAGCCCATCCGTGTGCTCTGCCTGCTAGCAGCGACCAGCAGCTGCAGTTCAGGTCCCTCGGTGCAGCGTTTCCTTGTGCTCCCGTGTGCCACCACTAGGGGGGAAGGGGGGGGGGGGTTGGCGCAAGAAGGCCGTGGGAAACGTACTTCGTGGCGGTCGCAGCTTATCGCAAATCGCATGCCTATTTGGAAACGTTCCAAAAAGGTAAGCTTAGCGTGGCGTAATGAACACCACATCGATGAATGCATTAGGCTACATTTTCTCACTTGAAGCTACATTTTCCCCATTGTCGCAGTTCACTATTTTGGGGATTTTCGGTTATTTTAATTTTCAGTTGTTTTAACCACTTCAAGCTCACATTAAATTCACATGCTGTGAGATGAATGTGCTGCCAGAATATGGAGTATTTTATTGGAGTATTTTGACCATCTCATGATGGTGATCACTGGTTAATTTTTTTTCGTAATCCTATTTTTTAATTTATTTTAAATGTTAGGTCATTAAGCCTCATTAAGTTCACATTTCTGGCCCAGTTTCCACTTTATTGATTCATAAAAAAAAAATTAAATAAAAATTCCAAATTGATTGAATAGATTTTTTCGACATCTTCTCACCACTTCGTCGTCTACCTGCACTCGCGCCTCGCCTACCCGAGAGGAAGCTGGTGTTGCCTCCGTCCGAGTTCTGCTTGCGCAGGCAGAAGGGGCTGTCGTGGTTCTCGGGGATGATGCCGCCGCGGCCGCGCTCGCTCAGCAGCTCCATCAGACGCCGCCGCCGCCGGAAGTTCATCCTGAACTGGTAGAGCAGGGCGCCGTCGGAGAAATGGTGCTTGTTGGTCACTGGGTAGGGGGGGAGAGGAGAGTAAAGCAGGGAGAATAGAGGAGCAAAAGAGTGTAGAGGAGATAAAACCATCAAAGTAGCTTATATTTAGATGCCCCTCGCCTTGGCCCGGCATCTTAAAATAGGCTATTATGATGGTTTTGTTTGGTTTATGCACTTGTATTCGTCCTTTTTTTCCCCCTGTCACGATTCCTTCAGTTTTTCTGTTTGTCATAATATGGCATGTACGGACGGGTTTTTCCCCCCCAATCTCAAAATAAACAGAGCTGGCGAGATAGCAGGTCTGGCAACAAGCGGTCGTCTGTCTCCCATTCATCCACTCCAATTTAAAGGTCAACAAACACAAAGTGGACCCCTCCAGAACCTCCCTGCTATTGTTCCATCGAGCGTGTACGCGATGTGTGAACATGACCTCTGGCCGACAGAAAGGAGGAATGCGGGCATCCAGGCGTGGGATCTCTCTCTCTCTCTCTCTCGCTCTCTCTCGCCTTATCAGACCTCCATCTCAGATCTGCGGTATGATCCCACTCTCTCATCATCTCCCCTTGTGCTTCGATTTGATCAGCTTCTCTCAAGACTCTCAACCTTTCGTTTACAATCATTTATCTGATTTAAAAAAAAAAAAAAAAAAGGGGGGGGGGGGGGGGGGTTTCTCGACCACCACATCCAATGTGTCCATACCTTTCAGGGTGTCCCTGACTACGTTACAGATGTCCTGGGGGGCACTGTTCCTGGCAGGCGTCGCTGCTACGAAACAAAAACCTCCCCTCATAAACTTGGCATGTGATCTAGTGGCCATAAACCTATAGCTCAAGAGGAAAATAGAAAGGAATCATGTCTCAGCATCTAAAGTGCTGCCAAAGACTTGAATTTACATTATTACTCAAAAACACTAGTGTGCCAGAGGACATAAACAATGTTGGAACAAAACCATGATACATTACAGCCCTTATGGAATCGGATGGAGCATTTCTACAGGGAGGACGAGGACTGGTATTCTACCAGGTAGCAGACATAGCTCTTTGTAGAAGAACAAGCAACAAACTATATATATCTGTGTGTGTGTGTGTGTGTGTGTGTGTGTGTGTGTGTGTGTGTGTGTGTGTGTGTGTGTGTGTGTGTGTGTGTGTGTGTGTGTGTATACATTCTATAAAATACATCATACTTTAAGAGCCTGGGCAAGGCCAGCTCAATTACAGCACATGAGCGATAGCGAGACAGATCCGAGGGGGGGAGAGAGAGAGAGAGAGAGAGAGAGAGAGAGAGAGAAAGAGAGCGAGAGAGAGAGAGAGAGAGAAGGAACAAAGAATGACAGAGAGGGAAGAGATGGGCCCACTGAGTGCTGGTTGGAGGAAATCAGGCAGAACAGAGGGGGCGAGGCCAGAAATAACTCTCACTCTACTCAACCACTCCTGTCTTTCTGGATGGAAAATCGTTGGTGTGCTCGAACAAAAGGACACCCCGTAGGTGGCCCGGTTCTAATGATTCTGATGAGTCACTCGGGGAATCTTCCTCATCGTTCCAAATGTTGTGGCATCTTTTAGACTTTCAAACTCTTCAGAAATGATCCAAGGCACAGTAATGACGAGTGAAAATCAAGCCTACATGAAATACAATTCCACTGGTTGCAGCCAGTCTTCAGTTATAATACAGGTGGGGCCACCGGTCAGACGCCAAGATGTTTGGGTGAGGGGGTTTTGAGAGCTGGAGTCTATAGACTCGGTGCCTGCCACCACTAATCACCCAGATGTATCATGGAAGAGTTCAATGGCGAGACGGATAAGAGCCAGCACAGCTTGCTATGGTTGTGAAGGTTACCAACTTGGGCCTCTACCATGTCTTAACACAGCTACCGAAGCAGAGTGAACTGGAAACATTCTAGAGTGAGCTTTTGGCAATGATGAGATTAACGTAACATACATAAATCGTTTAAGGATTGATGGGAGCCGAAACCTTGAAAGTCGATGTTTGGATTCCAGGAAACAAGGCAGCAGAGTTGGGAGAGCAGCCCGCCTGTTCCATAAATGGCCAGGCTAAATGGCCACACTGCTGAGGAGGAGTGTTGCTGAGGCGAAGATTTTATGGAGTGAGGGGAACTCAACACCAGGGCCAAGATAGCAAGGCTAACCTTACCATGACAGGGCAGAGAGCCACACCGACATAGCCCTTCTGGAAGTCTCCAAGTCCATCCCAGGGACAGCGGCTCTTCTTGGATCGCTAGTTTTAATGGTCTCTAAAACTGTTAATAAGGCCTTTTTTTTCACGTCAAGAGAAAGGGCCTTCAGGATAGGCTTCGAAACACAATTTAGACCTGGACCATCTTCTGGGTCTTCATAGCAAAACAGCGCAACAACGCAGGAGTTGTGCTCCATCTGAAATGGGCTGGAGAAGGAATAGGTCAACGTAGGGTTCATGTTTCGAATGCTGGTATTCTCCACTCTCCAACAGGGTCTCATATCTGCAGCTATAAATGTACCGAACGGGAGTTTCCATTTCCCTGTTTGAATCAGCCAGCAGACCACGACATTACCATGGGTTGATAGACAATTCCAAATGAGAGTGTTTCAAAGAAGTGAGGATGTATTCGACCTTAAAGGATCGCTTCACCAACGTTCAAACGTTATTAGCTGTAGCAGTGGCATGTCTACAAAGTACACTTGCCAAAGTAGTATGTATTGCCAGCTGTAGCACTCTCTTACTTCTGCCCCCAACTAACATTGCCATGACGTCAGTGGATGACGGAACAACTACAGGAATTGTAGTTGTGCCCCTTCACAACCACACAAAAGTAAGCAGAGTTTGGTTGTTTTTAACCACAGTTGTGATGTAGCCTTGAGGGTTCATCATTGGCGCAAGGACTTTTCATAAACCTCCTTTTTACGGCTCTTCCCCTCACCGTGTTGGATGATGCCGTGTTCCAGAAGTCTCCTTCCCAGTTGCTCCGCCTCCTCCCTGGTCCCCATCTCTCCCTCCTGCAGCAGCCAATCGATGAACTCTGAGGCAATCAGCGTCCGCTCAAAGGTCCCACCCTCCTCCTCCCTGCTCTGCAAGAGGTTGTTTTCGGTGTTCATCAGCCTACGGAGAGAAAGACAAGCTCTGACTACTTGTCCCAATCAGAATTCCCAATCAATTACACCTAAAAAAAAAAAAAAAAAAAGGATGTGAGGAAGTTCACATTATCTGTCTAAGAACGACACAGTTACATCATCAAGTTTCAAATCACATGACACCTGACTGAATTCACCATTACCTAGGAAATTACCAAAGATCATAGTCTGCTATGCCATTTAGAAGATTTTAACCTCCCTAGGTACTCCCTACTTATGGGAAATAAGGGTATGTCTGTTATCAATATTACTATCAAATGTTTTATTGCCTTCATTGAAGTCTACCAGAAAGTCATGAGGAAGGTAATGACTCTTAGAAAAGGTTGATAAGCATTTGCAAATTATTTGCTGCAACGTCAAACCATAGCAGAGATAGCAATCAAAATCGGATTTCTGAGACGGACGGTCACGTTTTAGATCTGCACAACGGCACTGACTCTGGATTGTTTGTTTGACCTTTTAAACCCACGTCAGTAATTTCAACATAGCGGTTAAAATGTAATCTTTGATTGTTTTATGAAAGGAGGTCATTTCAGTGCATCTCCGAAGAGGATTGTGGGTTTCACCGTGTGCACAATGATCACACAAGGATCAGAAGAGGTAAGCGTAACATCTGGATAGAACGACCACACACACACACACCACACACCACACACCACACACACACACACACACACACACACACACACACACACACACACACACGTCCAAGCTTGTACAGAATGATGAAAATGGAGGTCGCTATAGATAGCAAGGTCGATTAAATCGTATCTCTTACATGCATTGGACTGCTTTGCATCAGCATTGAAGGCCGTTTGCACTGCTTTCCCCTCACGTCCTTTTTAAAGAATAATGGAAGCTTTGTAGGTTTTATTCAGAGGGGAACAGACATTAAAGAACTTGATGACATACATAGACATTTGTCCAATGCAGACAGATTATTTGCGTCACAAGAGCTATGATTTAACCCCCACTTAGATGGGTTTGATGACAAAGGCCTCAAAACTCTTGGACTTGGATCCCAGGCCGATGGAATAAGCTTCAACAAACATTGAGTTTAGCCAATCTAAATGGTGTATGAAAATGGGCTGACCACATTTAGCCTAATCTTTCTTCACATTTATCCTCAGCACAGTTTGTTCAGTTCATTCGTCTGCTTTCTGGCCTGGTTTGGCCTTATCAGTGCAGTAAACCATTAACCTTGAAGACTATAGAGGTTAACCCTGTACATGGCCTTGGTGAAAATATGGGAATTGGTTTGAGATATTAAAAGGTGACTCTCCCAGTGGAAAATTAACTTCCTGGTTGGAAAGCGGGCAGTGCTAAACAAGGGATTTATATTGTAACGCCGATCTCACCTAGAAGACTATCACTATTTTTTGTGATTTGTAAAAGAGGTCCATTGTAAACACACTGAGCAATATTTAACAGTGTGTCCAACACAAATATTTGGTTAAGAGACATAAAAAATATTTTACAATCTGTGACACTTGGTTTAAGCGCTTAACGCAGCAATTGAAAGAACACACAGAACTCAAGGAGGTAAGATATTTGATAGGTGCTTTTAAGGCTGAACCCAAATTCCAAAACAGCAGCAGGTGCAACCGACGGAAGATTAAAATCAAGCAACTGAATAAGCTTTGGTCATCCGACAGAATTTGTTGAAGCGAGGTCACGACTGAAATACTTGCTCGGGTCATGTCCCCTTTGGATACCCCCACCAAGGACTGCATAAGTCGCTCCGATACATTCTACCACGGAACTCCTGTTTCTTGGCCATTCCTTTGTTTGTTCGTACAATAACCAACCTCTGCAACATGTCTGAATGCTTTATGTATTTATTTGCAGTCACATGAGTCAGTATTCAAAGCCATTTGTGCGAGCAGGTGTACCCATGTAGGTGGCCACTGGCCATTGAATGGTTCCCATGCAAATATGAGATGTTGACGGGTTCCAGCTTAATCTAGCTCAAGATGATGATGTTGAGCTGTAGGATTCAGCCGCTAAGCTCAACATCCTCCAATTTTGGCTCAACGTCATATCTGTACAGCATGCCACCATCCTCGTCGAAAGGAGAGGCCTACATTCCCACTGGGCCTGCATTTCTAACAATAGGGACTCGGGGTAGAGCAGTTTACAAAATGTCTATATATAAAAGTAAATGTAGGGCGACGATGTAGTTTAAGGGGCATGGTGAGCTGCCACGGCCTACATTCACAGTCCGTGTGGAGTCCAGGGTTTTCCCCTGGCGTTTGTGACCATGTTGGCGGGTTTTGCATCAAACTGTTTCTAGGGACGTCTATGTTAAAAGTTTGGAGCAAAACATGGCCCTGTTTTCACATCTAATTGTTAGTGAACAGGTGTAATATATCAAATTAAGACTTGACCACTTCCTTGAGTCTTTCTTTTGGCAACATAATGACTTGAATTTGAAGCGAGGTATCTTAATTATGCCCCATTATCAAAAGGTGGTCACCCTTTTTCATCTCTGAATTAAAAGTAAGGTAGTACCGCTGGAGTGGTAGGAGAACTTCAAGTTTAAGGCCTTTGGCACCATTACTACCAACAAAGACACGGGGCTGCCATGAGGGAGGAAGAGACCAAGTCCACCCGCTGTTGTTTTAAATTGTTTCCTTGCCATGTGGTCACCCACAGGGCCGGTTAGCAGCACAGTGGTCGTGCACGTACACACACAAGTACAGTATGCACCAGCACACACACACACACACACACACACACACACACACACACACACACACACACACACACACACACACACACACACACACACACACACACACACACACACACACACACACACACACACACACACACACGGCAAGGTCACTACTTTGGTTTTAAAAGGTCATAAAACATCAGCTTTTCTAGTCAAACTCCCGTTGCTCGAGAATCTAACTGTCAAAACAACAAGGTCAAGTCTTTTCCTGTGGCTGATGCACAGAAGTTCAGGAATCTATCTGTTGCCTTTTTTCCAGTCTACAAAATGACTCTGTGCCCCCCCCCCCGCCCCCCCCGCCAAAATAAATTTTGCATACCCTTCATTGTAGAAGAGCAATAGTTGGCTGCTGAACCTACTTTTTTTTTTAAGCAACATCCTTCTGCGCTTTAGACACCATTTATAGAATACCCAGTTGGCCCGTTTGTTGTGTACTATTGGGAAATTTCTAGAATTAAAGACAACATTGTGCTGGTTCTTGGGACACAGAGATTCGGAATTTTAAGCACTGTACCACTCGCACGGGGACACTTTCTCAGAGTTTCTCAGCAAAGGGGTCAATAACTTGAGGATCTCACAGTGCAGTGTTGCATCTTGAGGGCTGTGCGCCCGTCCCAGGCCACACTATGGTGATTGCATAAACACATAGCTCCGAGAGCCGAGGCGACAGATGTATCCACGCAGATGTATTTCTTCCTGTTATGCAACGACTAACAACTGCCTGTGTGGGTTTCAGTGACTGTGTATGTGTATATGTGTGGGCGTGAGCGAGATTTCTTTAATGGTATGACTTTATGTTATTTTGGCTTTCAATCTGATATCTGTGCTAATTTTACTTTACTTTTTTTCTGTATTATTGTCACGCACTTTGAAATGTTTCCATCAAAACAGTTGGCTTTATCTCTACTGGGGAAAAACCAAAAACTAATTAACAACACACGGGAGGGTACAGACTGGGTGACACACAAGCAGTAAGAATAATCTAAATCTAATCTAAATAACAGCTGTCGCTAGACAAATAAATGCCCGCCGCCCGTGGCCGAAAAGCTCACAGTATCCATTTTGTGTTCTTTGTTTCCAAAGGTGAATTGTGGAAACCGATAGAGTAGGGGTGGTATAACAGTTCAAATAAAGACTAAAAATGACCTCATTAACAATCAACCTTATACAGTTAATGAATATTATTGAATATTATTGAATACTCCCGAATTATTTTTTTTTCCAGAATCAGAATTATTTTATTTTGGCCAAATATATTTACACATACAAGGAAAGTGACCTGGTGAGGTTGGTGCATAAAAAACAAAAAGCAATATTATATTATACAAAATAATATATTTCAAAGTCATTTCTGCATTAAACACTGATATCGCAGCCACCTAGGTGTCCTGACCCGACTTTGGGGAACCCTAAGCTATAGAAGGAGCTATGGGAGTAAGTAGCTGTTGTTACTTACTTCTCATAAATCCTCTGCCCCCTCATGAAGACCTTCGCCTGGTTGTCCAGCGGGAATGTCCCATCGTCCTTCCGGAAGCGGTAGAACAGTTTGAGGTCTTTGAACTCCCTGTGCTCGTCGCAGACTGGGGACACACACACACACACACACACACACACACACACACACACACACACACACACACACACACACACACACACACACACACACACACACACACACACACACACACACACACACAATTACTAATATATATCTATAGGAATCTGTCTGTATGTATGTATCTATCTATGTCCTTCGATTATCTTGATAACCTCATCCCATCTACTTGGCGGGTGTATTACAGAGGACCCAAGGACCTGCAGTGTTGAATTTTGTGCAATTTGGACCCGCGGGACATGTAATATTAATAAACTTTTAATAAACAAGCAAACAGCGAGCTCTCTGTGCAGCTGGGGCACTTTGTGACATCCAATTCCACTAAGCGGAGCCATTTATGACATCATCCAATATGTGAAGCGCAAGAGGAGGACACCCCGGCTTGGCAAGCGGAGCCCCTGGCCGTCCGCATAAACGCGACTAAATCATTGACTGAAGAAAGCTGGACTCGACTGATCCTCCTTAAATTCTAATGTGCCTATATTTTCACATTTGATGCTTATTTTTTATTGCAACGTTGTCCTTACATTTTGTTAAACTGACATTTTGAACGGGCATGGACTAGTCTAACTATAAAGGAAGGAATCTGTCTGGCTGTATGTATGTCCTTTGATTATCTCGACAACCATTCATCCGATCTACTTCACACGTGGCAGGTGTATTGCTGGGGACCCATGGACGTACAGGGTCAAATTTGGACACGCGACACGTGTAATATTAATAAACTTTCAAACAGTTAACGGCGAGCCAGCGGGGGCCGGGGTTTCAGGGCTCTGGACAGTTTCATCTTCCATTGTGGAACACAGGATTGAACTATTGACATTTTGTAAAACTGTGCCATTAATGCACTAGTGGCATGCACTAGATTCATGATTCTTATTTCCATATAGAGGACTATGACCAGGTAGTCAACAATCTATATAGAGCTTATGAATATATCAAATGTCAGGCACTCTATGTGCAGCTGTCCTATCACGTGGGCGTGATCCGATCACCTGACAAAAAAATTAACTGGCAAACAATGTTTGTAAACAGTAAAATATACCTGTTTTGGGGATCTAATTAGTTAAAAAAAAAGGTCTGTTTAAATTTCAGTTCAGTTTACAAGAATTGGAGCTAGGAACTCCCTGCACTTTGTTTTTCATAATATAATGTTGAAATGTTCTGTATTCTAGAACTTTATTAAACATGTGTTGGAAGGCTGTGTAACGGCTGTCTTGTTTAGGAGTTGTTTTGACACTAAAATGTTCGTTTTTGCTGCAAATGTATACCGGCCCCAAATATCGGTCACCGGTCTCCGTGTTTACTAATGATCGGTATTGACCCTAGAAAAATACAACATATCAGTCAACCCCTAATAGTAATAGAAAAAATAATAATAATAAAGTTAAAAAAAACAACAAAAAAAAACCCCAAAACATATAAACCACACAAGCCAAAAAAAAATAAAAAAATTAATAAAAAAAAAGCACAAAAGGGAGAAGAAAAACACCCATTTATATCACAACATCAAGGAATCAACCAAACACAGTAGAAAAGGGTCACACTTCCCTCTAAAACCGAGCAAATGATGTCCTTGTAGCACCGCTGTTGCTTGAAATCCTGCACCTCGCTCATTAGTTTGTAGAACCTAAAAACGTCAAGTCAGCCCACACCCTGGCTCTCACCAGGGCAACAAACAACCCGTCAACAATTTTCCATTTAGTTGGGACGAGCTTATTTTACCCAGCACCAAACACAAAGGCCGTCTCCTCGAATTTCTGAAATAAAATACCTAAAACTTTAAAAAGTGGGTCAAGTGAGGTCGCGGGGTTTTTAAGAAACAATGGAAAACTCTAAGTCTCTATAAGTCCAGAGAACAGGCAGGAGTTTGCTGGATTGATGACACAAATCAAAGCACTGACCGCAATAGCACCAGGTAAGATTGTCCACTAGGGGTGCAACGGATCACACAACTCACGGTTCTGATCGTTTCACTGTTTTGAGTCAAAGATCGGATCATTTTTTTGGATCAACAGGGAAAAAAAAACAACTTTGCTTTCCATATATTCTGTAAAACATTTAAAGGAAGGAACGTTTGCCCATGGTCTTATATGAAAACAACATTCAAGATGTAATAAATGTAAAAAATAAAATCTTAGAATATATAAAAATATTCAATAATCAATTGTTAAATTAAAGTGCAATATGAGGATGCATGATACCTTCTTCCTTTTAACATGCTAGTGAATGAAAAAATATGATACGATCCGCCCCCAGTAACTGAATTTAATTCCAATAAGAAACCAGTATCATGTTCAGTTTCTCACGTTCACAACAAACTAAATTTCATGAACATCGGTTCGGAACTAAGCGAGTCGCAGTTGATTTTGTAGAGAAGTCTGCATCTCGCAATACACAGCGTATTTGTTCACACGCGGATCTCGACCGCTTCAATATGGCGGACGAGCAGACGCATAGCGGCGACATTCAGCAGCTCATTCAACATGTCGTAAAGTAGCAGCAACATAGGGCAGGGTAGGGTAAAACACAGCACGCATCTGTCTTGTCTATCTTCTTTTCACAGCAACACTGCATTAAAAAAGTAACAGCTGCAGTAAAACCGTATTTCACTACGCTGGTTAAATTTTGCAATTGATCCGTGGTTCACATACGAGCCGAACCGAAGGGTTGGGGGGGGGGGGGGGGGACCCTTACGGATCACGGATCGACGACGTTCCGTTGCACCACTACTGTCCACGGGAGGCCACCCCAGCTTTTGGTGAGCGGAGGAGGCTTGTAGAGAAGCCTCCGTGCTGGTTCCACTACAGTTTACCCCCAACTGCTCCCTCCACGCTGTCCGCCCTGCCCTCCAGTTGGTTCTGTGTGTGAAGAACGTGTGTTTTCATACATTTTTTATAGCGTTTTTCCTGCCACAGTGTATAAGTCTGTGCACTTTTTGTTTTCGAGGAAGCTGAGCTCAGAGAGAGAGAGAGAGAGAGAGAGAGAGAGAGAGAGAGAGAGCGAGAGAGGGAGCTACAGGTGCTAGCTTCCGCTAAGAACAGCTTACGCTGTAAACAATTCAGCCGACAAAAAAAAAAAACAACAACTACAAAAACAACAAAAACGCCCAACCAGCCCAACCAGTCTAAAAGTCGCCCAATCCTACAAAAACCCACCCGGTGCCAGAAAACCGTTGATGGGTTTTGTCAATAAGGAAATGAAGCAAAATACAATTTAAAAAAAAACTAAAGTTTTTATTTTTTACTTTTTTGGTGGTGGTGGTGGTGGTGGGGGGGGGGGGCACAGCGACATGATCGTTCGCTCCCTCTTGTAAAAGAGGAAAAAAATAAAACGCCAATTATTTCACAAACCAGCCCAAATTGTATGTACCCGCCTAATTCTATTTTTTTGCCGCCCAACCCGGCAACGCTGGTGGCGAAGCTCATTATTACCAGACAGAGGCCATCATTCAGGAACGACCGAGTCACGCTCTCGACCAATTGGAACGGAGCGTTCCGGAGCGCCGAGTGACGACGCCATCGAGCTGGGGCTAGGGCTCAAGCTCACCGTGGTGGATGATGCTCTGGTCTAGAAGCTTCTGCATGATCTGGATGGCTGTGTCCCGGTCCGAGGCCTCCTTGTGCTCCATCAGCCAGTCGATGAGCTCCTTGGCCACGAAGCAGTTTGGGTAGGTTCTGAGGTGGTGTCGTCGGTCCTTGATGACCTTCCCTTCGTGGAGACGCAGCCTGAAGGGTGGGAAAGAAATTTCAAGTAGGAGGTTATTTTTTTAATCTGATTGGTAAGATATTTTTGGGTTGATGTAGCTGGAGGACGGGAGATTTGACTGGATGGTTGAAAGGACACACACACACACACACACACACACACACACACACACACACACACACACACACACACACACACACACACACACACACACACACACACACACACACACACACACACACACACACACACACACACACACCTGCTCCAGGCTTGTTCCACCCATGCCTCTCTCACCCTGCCGAAGGGCCCTGAATAGCCACTCAGGTCAGGCGCCACACAGGGCAGCCACAATGAGATTGGATCTTTTTCCTAGTAGATCCTGGCTAAGAAAGGCGGCAATACAAGATCCACAAGCTAAAAAAACGTGTTATTTTGACTGCTAGAGCATCTGAGCCTGCATCTAAAAAGGAATAAAGCTGCTTTATTTCAACGTTTAACGCACGGCTTATTTGACCCTCACAGCCAAACGGTTTGCTGTTTGGCTCAGCTTTAAATGACCAGTGTACTGAATCGGCCAGGAGCAGGGGTCTCAAACCACAGGCCTGGGGGCCAATGTGGCCCGGTACATGGTGATAATCTATTAATAAATGTGGCCGACAAATAATTGTTTCAAATCACAATGGTTAATCCACACAAATTTAGTTAATGCTTTCAAAATATAAAAGAGAATTAAAGAGATCATAAGAGAGCTATTTCTTAGCGTTGCACATTCCTGCACAAACAGCTTTTTACATTTTTTTTTAAACATTTTTATTTATTATTGTATTTATTATTTATTTTACATATTCTTATATATTTTACTAATATTTTACTTAAAAAATATTCTGATTCTGATTTTTAACAGGATTACGAGGCAATTCACTAATGTGCGGGAGGGAAGAGAAAAAAACAAAACTAAACAAAAAACAAACAGACCGGTTTTCCCTTGAAGTTCAACACGGCCCCACTTGAAGAAGACAACCTGGCCAGTGGCCCCCTGGTCATTTGGGTTTGAGACCACTGGGCCCGGAGGCTCCTTTCACTTCCACAACCTGTTCCCTTTAGCGAACCCAGCTTTGTAGAAGCAGCCCACCTCCACCCGCGCCAAGCGTCCTGCAGCCCGCTGTAGCTCCTCTGGACTCCCCTCCAGCGTGTCCCGCGTGCAGCTGGACAGCATCACCGGGGATTAGCCCCGACAGCCCAGCTCGAAGCCCGCCCAGCCAGACTCACCGCGAGAGGACAACGCCAAGAAACAAGCGGGGGCTGAGAGCTGCAGCTTAACCAGCTTTTTTTTATATAAACCATTCCATCCGACAATTCCTTTTCTATAAACAACACAAATCATCCGTCTTGCGGTTGTTGACGAGATCCGATATGGATTTGGATTTTGGCTGTTTTCAATGACACGGTCGACCTCTCGACCTATCAGTAATAGGCCGAGGTTGCATGAATCCTTTTTTTTTTTTTTGCTATTTTTCAAACTGCTGTGGGTGATGTGAAATAATATGCAATAATAACCTTTGCAAACTGCTCCCCAGAGTGGATCATTTCATCAGCTGCATTTGTGCGGCTTTCATAAGCGCTGTCTGTACGGCCGTCTATCAGCGCTATTCAGCCTGAATGGCGTGCCGCGTATGACGGCACACCGACAACAGCAGGGTTGCCCTTATCGCCGCGCGGTTATCAGTAAGACTGTCGCACATTCCAGCCATGAGCGAGACGCGTGATAGCGTGCTCAAACAAAGGCGTGGTGAGTTGGATTCATGTAAGCCATGAGAAAGTCGGCCTTCTGAGAGATATTTAACTGAAGAACAGACACGCGCACACTTTAGACCGAGGGGCTAAGGACAATAGTTATTAAAAAAGGTCCTTTGTTTTCTTTGGAATACTAATTTGCCAAGGACTGCGTCTACATACGAGAACGAGGGAAACATAAAGGACAGAGGGTCGCATCAGGGGAAAAAGAGAAGCCTTTATGTACCTGGTGCAACCCCGCCCCCAGAATAAAAGGGTAAAAAAAACAAAAAACAGGCTCCTTAGACAGAACCGCTCCAGCCGGGCAGAGAACTTTGGGCCAACCACCTCCAATAAACCCTACAGTCTTCGAAGCTCTCTGTACTGCCAGCTGGCCGCCTAAATGTGTTGTGTTGCTGTGCCATTTGCAATCACTTGCGTGAGCGACCCCCTCCCCATCTGCCCCAAAAAAGCCTGTCACTTCAAAAATACAAAATCAAGTCTTTTATACACTATTGCAGGTGCTCAATACAAATTGGACACACACACACACACACACACACACACACACACACACACACACACACACACACACACACACACACACACACACACACACACACACACACACACACACACACACACACACACACACACACACTTAAATTCTCCAGAGGTTGACCTCCATGTTTTCCTGCCAGTTTAACTACCTCAGGAATAGCAACCTGGGAGTTCACCGGATGTTTAAGTGCCTGAACCTCAAGTGCCCAGTTGCTAAATACACTGGTGAGATAAGAGATTATTTTCTGCCAGTAATGGGTTAGAGCGGCGGTTCCCAGCATGGGGTTCGGGGTCCTTGGCCAGCAAAATTATTACCTAGTTAAACTTAAGCATTATTTTATTGACCAGACGTTGGCGTCGTTAAAGAATGTACAATAATGACTTTTTTGATCCTAGTTTCACTGTGATCGCTCCAAGTATGGTATAGACAGGTAAGGAAGTTTGGGCTCAATTATAGCCAACGGTAACAATCTTCTGAGATTGAGACTAAATCGAGATCAAATTGAAGGTCCTTGATGTAAAAAAGGGTTTGAATCCCTGAGTTTGAGGGCTCCCTTTGAGGCAGAATGCTTGGATTCTCAAGTGCGACTGTAGTGGCAAAACAAGACATGCATGCCGTTGCTTCCTATGCACACGACTGATGAAAGATTTTTGATGAAAGTATTTTATTTTATTTTTTTCCTGTGTATTGTCTTCCAGGTTTAAGCTTTGCAGTAGAAGGCCACTGCCGTGTTATGCAACCTTGCTGTTGGCTCCAGCTCCCAGGCCATAGCGGGAGACTGGGAGTAGTCCTGCGGGTGATCGCTGTGTGTGCAGCAGCGGTTTGAATGGGGAGGGCCGGTGCGTGCATGTATGGAAGCCTTTGTCTCACTGTACAGTATATGCTGCAGTGGGGGCTGACCAACCGCACGCCTCTCAACGCTCAATATCACGCACGATCGCCCGAATAATTGACATTTAGATTCACGTTGACATCCACCCCGACCGCGCCGAGTCCAGATCCAACCCTTCTTCACCAGGATCTGAGACATGGAAATACAACGGGACACCGGTGCGGTTTTGTGGTGTGGTTGGCAAGCTTGTTTTTTTTTTTACCTCAGCTGTTCCCCAGTGACGAGCACCTCGGCCATGAGCTCCAGCTCTGCAGCTTTCTTCTGCGTCGTGTGGCCGATCGCATCCATTTCTCTGTCAAGGGGATGTTTGATTAAAGAGATAATGAGCAAAAGCTATGCTTCGAGAATACACTGCCGTGAGGACTCACCTCCCCAGCACCATCGGAAGACGCAGATCAGCAAATTACAGTCCCGCGCAAGAGTCGTTCCATTCCAAACCAACTAGTCAAACAATGCACAGACAAGTGTCCGTGTCTCTGGTTCTTCTGCAAGGAATCACATTTAATCCCGGAGAAAAAAACTCATCACTGTGAGTTTTTGCACGGTCCTCTTATCCAAATGTATCCCTGGTTTTTTTTTTTTTTGGTTTGTTTTTTTTTTAAACCGCCAATCTGGAAAGTTAATGCATTCTTTTTAAATATCCCCCCTTCTCACTGTGATCGCAGCCAGTGTTTGTTTTTCACGCCCCGCGGGATGGATGCAGTGCACGCGTCTCACCGCAGCGTGTGGATCCACATCCACCTCGCCACCGCGTGGGAAGGGGGGGGGGGGGTCTTGTGACGTCATCGGGGCGGGGCGGACACCAGACTCGTATTCCGACTTTGAATAGAATTTAAAAATAAAGAAATACAAATGATTCAAGATTCAAGATTAAAGATTCAAGATTTTTATTTGTCACATACATATACATACTTTCATACATATATGCAGTGAAATGTAATGCAACGCACCCGGTGATAGCACACAATATGTCCTAGGAAAAAAATAAAATGTAATGAATATTAATGATACAATAACCTTTACATTGTATGTCATTGCTCAGCATTACATAGTTTTGTTTGTTTGTTTGTTTGTTTGTTGTTTGTTTTCTGATAAACCCGCGTTTTGACACGTGTTAGTTATTTAAATTCGTTTCAAATCATCATTGTTTATTGTTAGAGCATGTTGGTTTATTGTATATTACCGTTTTTATTCATGATTTAATCATTTTTTTTAAGGTTTATTTTATAAAGCCCTTTTTCATTCTTTTTCAAATCTTTGTTGCACATTGTAATTTTTTTTTTGCTCATCTTTAGTTTTATTGTATATTGTCAACTTTATAAATGCTTTTTAACTTTTTAAATGCACATATCTGTATATACATAGCCATATTCCTTCAACCTATTCCATTTTATTTCAATTTATTTTTTATTGTATTTTATTCTATATATTTTTTATCTTATTCTATAAGTATTCCACTTACTGTATTACGTTTTAGGAGTCAGTTAGTCGGTCTATTAGAAAGGAATTTTCTACTTTTTATTTTATTTTATTTTTGTACTTTTTCCTAGGACTTATTGTGTGCTATCACCGGGTGCGTTGCATTACATTTCACTGCATATATGTATGGAAGTATGTATATGTATGTGACAAATAAAAATCTTGAATCTTGAATCTTGAATATTTAATCTGTCTCAAACATCGCGGGAAACCGTGGAAGTGCTGTTAAGCCAACTACTGCAATATTGATACTATTTCCGTTTTTCAACGTTAAAGCAGGAAGTTGCTACTTTATCGTGGAAATGTTGTTGTTTTTGGTATGAGAATCAACCGCCCGTGCAGATTATCAAGAATGTATATACTACAATAGTTTGCGTTGTTTTCGCCAAATACTACGAAGATATTTAAGGGAATTGACGCGTTAACATTACAGCATTGACAGGCGAAAGATGGACGCTTTTATTTGGATATCTGAAATAATAAGTATGCCGGATGTGTGTTGCATCTTTCCTGGTCTGCCTCGGCGGGAGTTTGAACACTTCAGGAGAAGGATTTCGGCAGCTTTCGGCAGCTTTCGGCAGCCCATCTTAACATTAATTTTAATTTAACGTGTGATTTAATGGGATGGATCGATACGTGTTGGTTTTATCTTTTTCTCAAAGGGAATACGAATGTCCGGATGACTTCAAAGGTAACGTCCATTACCTATCACTCCGTTACTCTCCGTTTATTGAGCCGGGGTAGCTAACTTGGCTAGTCATGTCACAGTGACACAAAACTGGACATTAGGTATTAAAGTGGGAATCCATAAGATCCATTTTGTTGAAAAGTCTCACATTTCTCACTTTATTTAACTGGCCCCTCAGGAAACAGCCGTACAACATATTCGCGTTCTGTATGTGCTCCTCCGTATATCGTCTTAATTGTTCGGTGGCGGGGTCCGCCTTTCCTGGGAAGGAATGCAAAGATCGGCCACGCGCAATTAATAGTGGCTATACTGGGTTCATTGTTACTGTACCCTATCTACCTTTTCTGTGTGCAAGACTAGGTTCATTCCAGCTCGATTCCAGAGTAATGATGCATCCCTAAAGATGTAGAGATTAAAAAAAGGATTATCCATCACCCCTCGGGTGTCTACTGCTGTTTTGTAATCAAAGCCTGACTGCAATATTCATCCCAGCTTCGGAGCTCCTCACGCAGATATATGACCGACTTGGGCACATTTCCTGTCAGGAGTCGGGGCGACGTGTCTCTGTGTTCCCAGGTAAGCCATGCAACCTCCTCCCTGAATGCAGATACTGTACTTGCACTTCTTATTAAAAGCTAGTGGGAATCGTTTTAATGGTATCCTTGCCCCACAACGTGACTTTATTTCCGGACTCATTCCATTCCCGTATACATTTTTTTTTTCTTTCTCTCCCAGCTTGTTCCCTCAGCGGCATTCCCCCAGTTCAGAGGTGGTACTTTGCTGTCCAGGCTTTCCACGGAGTAGCTCAGGTATAACAATTCACAGAAGTAATTTTCTTGCAAGATGAAAATGTTAGGTTGGATGGATACAGGATAATATTAGGAACACATAAGTTTCATTACCAGACAATCATCTGAGTCTCAAAGAAGCAGAGAATGATAAAAATGTCAATTTTGTTGCAGTCAACTTTGGTATATGTATGTGACAAATAACCTCTTGAATCTTAAATCTTGAATCTTCAACGGTCACTGTTTAGCTGCCCCTGTGATGACTGTGTAATAACTGGGTATATCAATGTTTTTATCATAAGTTTTGCTGCTCAGATTGGGAGGAAGTGGGTGCAGGCCAACAGAAGATTGACAGGGAGGAGGACAGTCCCAACGCCTTGGAGTCATGTCTTCGCACTATAAACAGTCAGGAACAGCAGGGCGACTTGCCAGCGCCGACCGAGTGAGTGGCTAGTGGCATTTTTAAAGGCTTGATGTGTGGTACAATGACAGGCCGTTGTTTGCATTTTTTTTTTCTTAGTGTTACATCCATGTGCCATTTCTGCCTGTCAATCATCTTCATTTGAAAAGGGGTAGTCCGGACTATGATTTGTACACTCTAAGGACAATAATCATTTTGAACACTTATCAAATTGTGTGTTGCGAGGTCCACCATCAGTTATACCTGCCCCATTTAATTGTAAAACGTGACTTGCATTTAATTATTTAGCATTTATTTTTTTGTGTGTTATGTCTGAAAGCTGCTTTTCACGTCAAGCTCTCTCTTGAAAAACATATTCCTAATGTTAATGAATCTGCTGATTAGGTGTGGAGCAATGCTAAAACTGGTGTCAGATACCATCCCATTTTATCATAGATTATTCTTGATACAATAAGGACAATACAAAACATGTCAGACATTGCGGAAATAAAATTCAGCTTGTGTGTTAGGTGGAGAAATTCAATTTATGTCACCGTGTTATCTATTTTTGACTCACTTTATGATTCAGTATTATTTATCTGTTGTGATAAAAAGTGTTTCTGCCAGTCCTCATTGCTGATTAAATAAATAAATCAAGTACTTATTTCAGAAATATCTTAAACACTTGGTCCCCTGACTGCTGATATGACCGTATGGATTCCCGTGTCTTTACAGGGTGTTCGAGGATGCCGCCGAAGGACTCCATCTACTGTCGGACAAACTACCGCCACCTGGTAGAATAACACATAACTCAGTTCTGTAGCGTCACAAAGCTGCCATGGGTTACTATGCGATAGCCACAGCCTGCATTTACCTCTCAAAGTATAAACCTCAAAATCTCTTCTCTCTCTTGATTCGGATGGGAAAGCACAAAACAATTTTCCGTGCATTTGACATTTCCTATGTGATGGGCCGGTGACCATACTACATTCCAAACCGGACCCTAAACACAAACCCCACGCACTAACTGCTGCTATGACAAGGGCAAAGTTAAAATGAGTCTTACCCGAGTGGACAATGTGAGAGAAGTAGTCTTTTTTCTGTCATCTCTCGCTGCACTATGTTTTTTCTTACTAAGTGACAGGCATAAATTATTAACAAATAACTGATTGTAGCCCCGGAAGTTAAGTGTTTCAAGCGCTTCTGAAAACAACAACTGCAGTCTTTTCAAGTGTAGTGAGCGAGTCAAATGGCTGAATATAGGAAGTGTCCTCCACCTCAAAACCGTTTTGTGAGCGGTCACTTCTGTTTACTTTTGCTCTTTGTTATTGATGCTAACTGGTAGCCTAATGAGAGCGCTTTGGTGGAGGCTAAAAACCACTTTCCATTTGGGGAAAATTTGAGGAGGAAAACATGATATCGAGTTGGCTGGAGGTGATCTTTAAGTATATGCCTAAGCAATTGTTTGGGTCTTGTCTGGTGGCTTTGTGCCATCTGGTGTGCTTAAACACACATTATATTGTTGGCAAAACCAACGCAGTTTGTTATTTTCTTAATTATACACTTTTGCCAGAAAATGCGCAGAGACATGACTTACTTGGCCACAGGCACAAAACTTTAGAAGTGGACTAGTAAGCGTTGTGTTCAAAGAAGGGCCCACAAAATGTAGCTTTTCATAATAAACCTAAACCTATCATGGTGTGTGTGTGTGTGTGTGTGTGTGTGTAAGTGTGTGTGTGTGTGTGTGTGTGTGTGTGTGTGTGTGTGTGTGTGTGTGTGTGTGTGTGTGTGTGTGTGTGTGTGTGTGTGTGTGTGTGTGTGTGTGTGTGTGTGTGTGTGTGTGTGTGTGTGTTTAGTGGAATTGGGTGATGTCACAAAGCTGCACAGAGAGCTCCCTGTTTGCTTGTTTATTCAAAGTTTATTAATATGACGCGTGTTCAAATTGCACAAAATTAAACACTGCACGTCCTTGGGTTCTCAGTAATACACCCGCCAAGTGGGTAGATGGGATGAACGGTTGTCAAGATAATCGAAGGACATCCAGACAAACAACAAATTAGTGTGTGTGTGTGTGTGTGTGTGTGTGTGTGTGTGTGTGTGTGTGTGTGTGTGTGTGTGTGTGTGTGTGTGTGTGTGTGTGTGTGTGTGTGTGTGTGTGTGTGTTTTCTTTCACTTAAGTTGTTTTTAGGCGGTGGGGGGGGTTAGCATTTTTAGTAATTTTATTTTTTAAATGTAATTAATTCTCATGTTCAAGATTCAAGAGATTATTTGTCACATACATATACATACGGTCATACATATATGCAGTGAAATGTCATGACACCCGATGATTACGCACAATAAGCTCTATAAGCTCTAAAAACACGAAAAATACTAAAATGTGCGTAATTGACACAGGCTGCTTGCGCAGGTGGCCACAAGGGGCGGCGCCACAATCGCGATTCTGGGTTCTATAATTATATAATAGTATTAATTGTCTGTGTCGTATTAAATATACATTTAAATCCTCCCAAATGAAACTTACCTTAACTTAGCTCCAGCACTTGCCTCACAGAGTAGAAGTCCTGGCATGTCACAAAGCTTCTATTTGACGTCGATTAAAGCTTCATCCTCACAGTGACATATTCCTTGTATATGAAAAACTACTTTTTAACTTGAAATGTCTATTAGAATTAGAACTGTGCTTAGTAATGATATATTATACTACCTACAGGATTTTCTCATGGATAAAAGCTCAGATTTGGCTACAAATTCTATTTGAACCATACTTTCTATTTCAGATGATGACTGTTCACATCCCAAATTTGTACCACACAACTGTCGTGCACCACATGCAAACCCAATAATTGTGTGTGTGTGTGTGTGTGTGTGTGTGTGTGTGTGTGTGTGTGTGTGTGTGTGTGTGTGTCCGTCCAAATTAAAACTGTGATTTAGATTATGCCAAATCTGTGTCCGTGAACCCACCCTATATATATATATATATATTTTTTTTTTTTTTGATAATTTTCCCTTGTTTGGAGGGACTACGCTCACATTATTTCACCACCAAATTTAAAAGAACCTCAGCAGGCGACCCCTCACGACCTCGTATGAGAACGACAAAGCTCATCAAACAGAAGACCCTCAAGATTTCTGTTTGACTGCTTCCAGGAAAGGCCCTGGTGGACGTGCTGGTGCTCTGCGGTGCTTTGCAGCCTGCCGCTCTGAAGGACCTGCTGCCGTTGATGGGAGCCCTCAAGCACATGGCCTGCTGGCACGCCGCCAACGTCACCTTCGTCACCCAGCACACCGACGGGTGAGGCAGCGTTTTTCACCAGTCTGTCAGAATAGAAGCACATACGTTGGTATGGTATACCCTTTAGATAGATTTCCCATAAGCTGTTATATATCCGTCATCAGTTATATACAGTTGTATTATCAGGGTTATTACCAGATCATTGAGGTGCTTGAAGTGCTTGAATTTCATCCTCAGAAATGTAAGTACTGGAATACCTTTGTGCTTAAGTGCTTGAAAAGTCCTTGGGGGAAAAAACCCCAATCATTGAAAACCTGTGATATTCCCCCTGGTTTTGTTATTGAAATAGAAACATCATAACGTTTTTCCAGAATCGCTTTTATGACAAGGATTAGGCCAGGGAAATGTAAATTAAATCCAGCATGGTTGGAAATAGACACTTGTAATAGTAGAGGACAATGAGATTAATTATTATATTTGAATAAAAATCACTTTGAAAAGTGATTTATATTTGTTTCATGTAAAGTCCTTGAAAATGGGGGAAAAAAGTGCTTAAAGTACTTAAGTCCTTTAAATTATTTTTGTAATGACAGAATAGACCCTGTATTATACATACACTTTTCATGTGAGGAGCTTCCAGCTGTAAGTTCCTGAAACCCAAAGAATAAATAGTGGGACGGGAAACCAAAGTATACTCCCTTGTGCTGATATAATGGGTAATGAGAAGGTGTAAAGATGACAATGACATAGATTGCAGCAGGAGTCTTCACAGGCTGTATAATTGGCTTGTTTCTAATCATATTCTCCAAGTCTACCCTCCACCAACACTACCATCTGGTTAGGGGCTTCTTCTTCACATGCAAAATAACACATTTTTTCTCCCTTTTTTGTGGATTTTAGAACATAAAGAGGGAAAACATCACTGATTGTCAGTTGTCTCTCTCCCAGTCTGTTGGTGAAACAGGGATTTCTCTCTCGTCCTTGAAATCCGCCTAGAGGAGATCCATGGGTTTTCATTTACTCATTTCGAGCATTGTCTGTCTGACAAAATCACTGGTTTTGCGGGGTGGGAAAAAAAAAAAAATCTATATACTGTATATATACAGTATATTTGTTCCCCATCAACCAGAATAAAGAGCAACGTCTCCTGATAATACTCAAACACAGTCATTTCATCAGGACTATTGAAAATAATCAAAAAAATGTTATTTCACCACAAGAGGGAACTGTAGAGCTGTTCACAAAGAGGAAAATAACTAAAAAGTTTTGTTTTTAAATTGAGAATGGTGATCCTGCTAATGTTAACCATTATGGAAATAACAGCAAACAAAGTACTACTAAAAAAATATAAGAAATATGGGGCGGGTTCGCGGACACAGATTTGGCCTAATCTAAATCAGTTTTAATTTGGATTAACTGAAATGGCCTTGATTTGCCCTAGTCTTGTCTGAAATACCCTGATTTCCAGAAGGAAGATTAGAGATAATCTAAGTCCAAGTGAAGGTTTAAATTCAGCCTGGCCAGAGTCTATCCTCCAGGTCGACCTTGACAACAGAGGAAATGGATTATCTATACTAAGACCAGCACCAAGACCAGACAGAAGGAGCTGACTTGTCCTTAAGTACCGCTACCTTATTCTAGGACTAATCTGAAACTAATTAATCTCAAATTAAACATCTGAGGAGGGCGTTTTTAAATGCTGGATTAATTTAAGTAGAATTATCTTAGTCCTGATTTAGATTAAACCCCGTCTGCAAAACCTCACCTATATGCAATATAGTATGCATTTATAGCTTGCTTAGATACTACGGATCAGTTCCTGAATATGTCTGTAAAACGTGAGAGAATTGCCCAGGATTAAGGCTCTAGTGTTGCCAATGCATCTAGTATTGGATCTAGCGTTGCCAATGCGTCCCAATGCAGTTCTCAATTGTTATCTTCTGTGTTAGTAATTTTTTCTCTCCCCAACTCCAGATGGCAGAAAGCTGCGTCCTATCTAGGTGCCGCTGTCGTGAACCGTTGTGACCTCGCCGGGTGCATCGACCACAGAGAGCTGTGGAGGGGAGGCCTGCTTATCAGAGAAAAGAAGGTAAGCATAAGGAGTGGAGGAGAGGAGGGTTGGGTGGGGTGGAGGTGCGGCATTATAGGGAAGTAATTAAGTCAAGTTTATTTGTTTAGCCCTTTATCAAAGTTACCTTCTCAGATGGCAGGGTATGGCTATTTTAATTTTTTGCTTTATCAGACAGAACTCTAGCACTGGGATGTATGGAGGGATATGTAGTTCAATGGGATTAACCATGTGGCAGTTTCGCCTCTTAGGGACCGCGGGCACAGAGACAAAGAGGGGGTTTCAGACACACAAGTTTATTGTAGAGTGGGCTGGGTGGAATGAGCCCAGGAGCAGATAGACAACATGTCATGACAAAGGCTCCTCTCCTGAGTGTGTGTGTGTGTGTGAGGATGGGGGTTTTACCTGTTGCTCGTTAGACCAACCAGCGAGTAACAGGCGTACAGCCACACTGATCCTGGGCCCAAATTAGCTAGACCCCAAGTGTGGCTGCTTAAACCACACCATCCCCACACCACATCATATTTGGATTATTGTTGGAAAATTTAACATGGGAAAATATATTGGGTTGTATTTTGGTATCATGTAGAAGGACCCTTTTAGAAGAAGAAGAATCTTTACTGATCACACGACACGCCACACTACAACACATGCATACACACAAGCACATGTTTTGGATGGTGGCCGGTGAAATGTGGCCTCTGCATTTGACCCATCCTGGCTTGTCCTTCCTCCTGGGGGGGCAGCCAGGAGCAGTGGGCAGCGTTCGACGATGTGCCCGGGGACCTGGTACCAAGTGTCCATCGCTGGTCAGACGATGATGTGTGCATGTTTTTGGTGGGGGTCCTTACTAATGGTAGGCGGAGGAAACCCCAAGTAAGCACGGAGAGAACATGCAAACACAACACAGAAAGGCCCCTTATCTTGAAATAACCCGCCGGCGCACGGTGCCAACAGCGCCCCAGGCGGGAATTGAACCCAAGACCTTCTTGCTGTGCCGTTGTGCCACCGTTTTCGCATTGCAATATGAAATGCTTCGAGATCGCTCAGCCTATACTCATGCTTAGCATGCATTTGTGAGTGCCTGTATGAACAAATAAATGTATAGAAATAAGTGTGGAAATCACCGCTTCACTAGGCATCTGAATCAGATGAGCTCTGGCGTGACCTCAGTCTCAAAGAGACTACTGCGGTTGAGGTTTGGTTTTTTTTGATGCCATGGTTAAAGAAAGCACATACGTGTTTATATCAGGGTCACAAGGGCCTACAGAGTCTATCCAGTGCATGAACTGAGACACTCCCAATCCACTTATTGTGTTGCTTGAAACTTAAGTGAAAATATATCTCCAACATCGCAGTAACTCTTGAGTTAGTAAGTAAGTAAATCTTAATTCACATAGCGCTTTTTAAAACATCCCTTACAAAGCAGTGACATATGAAGTAAATGACATATGAGTAAGAGACAGCACAACCGACGAATTCAGGAGGGGGAAAAATGCAGAAATGTGTTTTTCAGGAACTGCTTAAAACAAGCAACGGATAGGGCTGGTGAGATGCGTTGTATGTTCCTGTCTTTTAACCAATGTTTACGTCTTAACTAGTACTTTCAAAATTCTATTGTTGGGATGAGAACATATCATCTTTCACATGTCACTGTCACACAAAATAAAAACAGAGGAAAACAACTACTGCGGTCAAACCAGATACCAGTTCAAACAACACAGTCGAGCTGTTTTAGTGCCCACTTGTATGGAGTACTATGATCATAGGCTTCAATTTAGAGAGTACAGTTCAGAATGTCCGGTTACTTCGGAGTACTCTGGGAACTTCTTTTATTTATGTGGAGTGAAAATTGGTCAATGGAAAGAGGAATGTTTCAATTCCAGTTAACTATGCTATTTATTCATTCTCTAATAGACTGAAGATGCTTAAATTAAAAAAAAAAAAAAACATCCTGAAGCCTTGAGTTGTACAATGTAATGGGGCTATTATCCTTTCTAAAAAGTTACTTATCTTTTGTTTCTTTTTAATCACCTCCGGAATTGGTCTAACTGCGAGTCACTGTGCATCCAAGTTTGAATAAATGCCTTCATCGGAATTCACGTCATAGCCGTGCTCGCTTCCCAGAAAACTGGCGAAGTTCGGCGACATCAACCCCATTGTGCCGAGGTAAAGTTGCTTTGAAGAAGTGAGCGGTTCCAGGCAGCGGCACTTTTAAGAGCTGCTCAGCGGGAGAGCGGCGGAACAAAGCAGAACTCTCAGCGGAGGGGAGGCCTGACAGAGAAAAGAAGCGCACCTTCTCCGTGGCCACGCTGCTTGCAGCATAACAACTCACATGTATCGCTTGAGAAGCTTTCTCTAAACGTGCTCTACAACAACGTTGTGTAACAACCACTTATTTTCGAGTGGGTGAATGTGACAACAAATACTTGACATCTGCATGATATGCTGGAGATATCAATTTCGTTCTTCGAATTTTCAATCCGAAATGGAAGCGATGGCTCAAAATACAATTCCATATTGATGTTTTAGACAAACTTTTCAGTGGACCGTCTGATGTCCATCCATCCATCCTTTTTCCGCTTATCCGGGGCCGGGTCGCAGTGGCAGCAGGCTGAGCAAGAGCTCCAGGTCCCCTTCTCCCCGGCAACGTTTTCCAGTTCCTCCTGGGGGACCCCGAGGCATTCCCAGGACAGCTGGGATATACGTATTATCCCTCCAGCGTGTTCTGGGTCTACCCCGTGGTCTCCTACCAGTTGGACGTGCCTGGAAAACCTCCAAGGGAAGGCGCCCAGGAGGCATTCTGATCAGATGCCCGAACCACCTCAACTGGCTCCTTTAGACGCGAAGGAGCAGCGGCTCTGTTCCGAGCTCCTCACCCTATCTCTAAGGCTGAGCCCAGCCGCCCTACGGAGGAAACTCATTTTGGCCGCTTGTATTCGCGATCTCGTTCTTTCGGTCACTACCCAAAGCTCATGACCATAGGTGAGGGTTGGGACGTAGATGGACTGGTAAATTGAGAGCTTTTCCTTCCGGCTCAGCTCCCTCTTCACCACAACGGTCCGGTACAACGCCCGCATCACTGCTGACGCCGCACCGATCCACCTGTCCATCTCATGCTCCATTTTCCCCTCACTCGTGAGCAAGATCCCAAGATACTTGAACTCCTTCACTTGGGGCAGCAACTCGCTCAGCCTGATCTGCATTACCAAAATATTTCACTGAACAAATTCAGTCTAATAGAGAAATTCAATATTAATCAATAAATATATCAATAAATATTACAATTTTTATATCTACAGTATTCAGAAACTAGAACAATAGAATTGCATTGTATTGATGTGTCAAAAAATATTTTGAATCCCCTACTCCGACTGTATGTGTATACATAAGAACAAATAGACATGCCATGACAAGCGTCAATGACAGATGATTTTTTTTTGTCCGACTCAGTTATTAAAATAAACTAGATGTGAACACATGTAAAACATAAAAAAAGCTCTACAAAGTTCGCTCAATTTGAAACCACCAAAAAATTAAGTTCACTCATTTTAGCAGTTTAGTGACTTAAGTCAAAAAATGTTGATGAAAAGGCCTACAAGGCTTTATTTAAGGTTTTACTGCCTGACATTTTAAACAAATAAACTATGACAAATTATGGCAAATTCTCTACCCGTAAAGATATCTTCAATGCAAATGTTTGATTGAAAGCCTGTGCAAAGTAGATTTTTCTCCCCTTAACATTTTTTCCTTATGTGTGTCCATTTTTTCCTTCTTTTAGTGTGCGTCGGGGCTGCGATTCGAGGGCTTCTCTCTGCGTTCTCCAGAAGGTCCGGTGACCTCCAGTGACCTCCTGAGACCCCCGCGCTGCGCTACAGACCTCAGCCTGCGTCCTGAGGTGAGCCACCAGTCTCTCAGCGGAGCCTTTTCCAGCCTCGACAACAAACCCCACAGCTCTGAAAGAAACCAATCCGCTGGTTTGTCATGCATATGCAAGATGGTGGGGGGCAGCCTCACCTCCCAAGTTGTTACTGTCCAAAAGCGGATTTATTTATTTATTTATTTTCTTAAAGCAAGGAACATTTGCCCATGATCTTAAATGAAAACAACATTCAAGATGTGAAATGTTTAAATAAAATCATAAAATATGTAAAATATTCAGTAATCAATTGTTAAATTATAGTGTAAAATGAGGATGATTCCTTCTTCCTTTAAACATGGTAGTGAATGATATATGTTGTTGTATGTTGTATGTTGTTGTTACACTAATCTCTGTCGCAATGTAGCTTGAATGTTATTCTCCCTTGTAAGTCGCTTTGGATAAAAGCGCCTGCTAAATGACTAAATGTAAATGTATATGAAATATGATTAGATCCGCCCCCAGTAACTGAATTTAATTCCAATAAGAAACCAGTATCATTTTCAATTTCTCATATTTATAAAAAACTAAATTTTATGAAAATCATTCAGAATTAAGAGAGTTACAGTCGATTTTGTAGAGAACTCTATTTGTTTACTAGTGGATATTGACCGTTTCAATATGGCAGATGGGCAGACGCATCGCGGCAACATTTGCAGCATCCACCTCATTCACGACGTGTCGTAAAGTAGCAGCAACATAGCCTGACGTACTGTAAAACCAGTCATTACCCTTCAGAGTAAAACACAGCATGCATCTGTCTTGTCTCTTCTTTTTACCGCAACCCTGCATTGAGATGATGGTTGCTTTTTGCAATTGTGTGTGTGTGTGTGTGTGTGTGTGTGTGTGTGTGTGTGTGTGTGTGTGTGTGTGTGTGTGTGTGTGTGTGTGTGTGTGTGTGTGTGTGTGTGTGTGTGTGTGTGTGTGTGTGTGTGTGTCTTCTGATCTCATTGGCTCACCACACAAAGAGAGGCAGATGCCTCTGATTGTCTTGGCACACAACAATAATAATAAATCCCAAAGCACAATAACAAAACTATCACATCTCCACACTTCTAGGATGATCGGCTTTATAATGTCTTTTAACACACACGCATACTCGAACACACACACTCTCATTCAATTTCAACTGAACTTATACCTACTCCCTCCTGGAGTAGCTATTTTTAGAATTGATTCACACACCTGGAAAAGTGAGGTGGTTGGAGCAAATAAATTGCTAAATAAATATATCAAATCCTCAATTGTTTGATTATATTGTGAATGTGATACTCTCAGTTCACAGCTCAGCACAATACACATTACAGGGTTCACAGTTTTATACAGTGGGAGTATTATTATTTTTTCCTTAGTTTAATGCGCAAAAACATTGGATTTCAGTTTGAACGATTTCTTATAATTATAATTAAATAAAGTTTATGTATTTTTGAACGGGCCAAATTTTTATAGTATGTTTTATATTAATTTCGTTTTGATTTACATTTTCGAGCAAACCGACGATGTTGAAGACACCAGCTGTCCTTTTTCTGATGTCTTTTATCCTAAATTGAAGCCTCTGCCAATCATGAGATCACAGAAACCCTTCAGGCCAGCCATGGGAATTCATGTAAAAAAAAAAAATTATGTTTGCCATTTCACATCCAACTGAGATTGTTTTATTTAAAAAAAAAAATGCAGTAGTAAAACAAATGCAGTAGTAAATGCAGCATAAAAATCAGAAAACCAACGTGGGTACTCCATTACGCGAACAATATACTTCATATCTGGAGTTTGGCTGATTCAAGTCGGCAAATTGACAATGCTATAACTAAAACTTTGGGTCACGTTTGGTCACCTCACATTGGGGTCAGACCCCAAAGCTTGTACAGCCAGTGAATCAATAGTTAAACTTCTCTCACAACTTTGGTCCAGCCCCCCAATACACTATGCCCTGCAATTGTTCATTTAAGTAAAATGAATGGTTAATGTTAAAAAAATGTAAACCCCTGCTTCCCATGTCAATTATCTACCTTAGCTAGTTGATAAAGATTTGGGTGAACAAAATGGAAACATTTATGTAAGGGCAGAGAAAACGGTAGCTGGGGAATAATTGATGGATAAAAGGTCTTCTGCCCTCACAAAGAGCAGACGTATGTGGCTATGAGGCGAGCTAAACACTCTCCCAAAAAGTACCCAGAGATAGGAGCTCACTTTTGGTATCTTTAATGGAAGAGGTGTTAAACTGTGGAACAGTACAGAAGTATTCAGATTAAGGATCAGTCTCTATGTAGATGTCAATAACATGTTAATACATTGTCATAGCACCTAAACTGTATGCATACATGAATAACATGAATAAATTTACAGATTGTGCTTTCTTAAGGGTAATAACGAGGCTGAGGGAAAGTGATGTTAGTCTGAGACATGACGCATGTGTTTCTGTCTGGCTATCTCATATGCCTGTGCCCTATGTCATACTATCATCACAATACTGTGACGCCATGGTACAGACTGGGGGGGCAGGACACTCCCCACCTGGGGGTGGAACACATCTGTAAGACATTAAACCACCAGGATCCTTGACCTTGGGGGGGTCGTGCTTCACAGTCGTGAGTGGCTGGGCAGAAGAAGGTCAACCTCCGAGACAGACCTAATGAACAACTTTGCCGCACCGTCCTTGCTTATCCTTACCTATCTTTATCTAGTCGTTCCTCTTGGCTTGGTTGTCTCGTAGAAGGATAACGTCCCCTTCCTGCATATTTGGCCTTTTGCTTCTTCATACCTGTGGCATCCCGCAGGTCACCGATGAATTCCCGTTTCCACTGTTCTCAGAAGATGTTCACTAGACTCTGGACTTGTCGCCATTGGCGATTGAACAGGTCGCTCTCATTAAACTGGCCTCAAGGTAACTGGGTGCACCAACCTTCTGGGTAAGCAGAGTAGCTGGAGTGAGAATGGTTGGGTGCCCTAGGTCCGATGGAGTCTATCTTGAGCTCCTTGCTTGCGACCACATAGTTGGTTCCACAATCTGACCTAAACGCAATCGCAATCTGACCGATGGCTAAGAAGTGTCTGACTGCGTTAATGAAGCTGGGGGAGTCCATTGACTCTAGCACTTTGCTCATGCATGTGACGATGACTGCCCATCGCTCGCCGTTTGCTTGTCCTCCTCGGATTCCAAGCCCTTCAGGGTCGAATACCCTGGGTCGAGGGCAGAGCCGCTCTTTGGATAGAGGCTGGCAGCAGACGTCCCAGCCGTGGCAAGGGCTGTTCTCAGAGGCTCTTGAGAGAGATTTCTAGCTGGAGAAATTCTCGAACGGCGCACTGCCAAGCTCGGCCTGAAAGGAGTGTGACACAGACGGTAATCTCTGGGTGGAGCTCAACATCAGTTCTGGGGTCAATAAGGTCAAAGCCTTTGTCAGGGTCAGCCCTCTTGCGCCTCGGTGTGGAAGGCAGGTCCGTTTAGGCAAGAGGAGAGGACACTGTCTAACTTGGTGTCCAGCTCCTGTGGGATGACCTCCGCCATCTCAACTGCTGGTACGGCTGCACCAAGCTCAAGTCTGGGGATAGTAAGGTCAGGTTCGCTCTGACCTTCCGCGTTAGGCGAAAAACTTCAACCCATCGTCCCTGTAGAAGTGTTGTTCCACGTACTGGCGTGCTTCTGTACCGGATGGCCACAGCTGGGGAGGGGTGGTTGCACAACCACAGGAGGCGAAGGTTGTCACTGTGAGCCTCCCTGACCAGGAAGCTATGGTACATCTGCTGTATGTCAGCAATGATCGCAACTAGCTCAGTCCTGAAGCAAACCTGAACCCTGAGAAGAACATGGTAGACTTCAAAGCTTGGTAGATACCAGTGTTCCCCGTCATCTTTCAGCATGGGCGCTGTTGCGGCGTGTCCACTGCAGAAGATGTTCTTCACAATGTGGTCCTTCATCTCTGGCTTCCTCGCTAGAATCCGGCGGAGACACACAAGGTGGTTGAGTGCCTGGTTTTGTTGAGATGATGCTGATGCTGACGCTTGCGTAATAGGGCCCAACTGTTAGCGTACTTGAAACACCCACCATTCATTATGTCGGCAAAGGCCTCATCCTTGGCTGAGGTTCCAGTTTGTTGTCATTGACTGAGTGAAGATATGTTCTCCCACATTCTGAGAACTTCTCTTTTACGTAGATGCTACTCTCACACGATCGGAGGTTGCAGGACTGTCCGTTCTCTAGGACACTAGTCTTGCTTGTACGCACACTGGGCTGCCCTTCTCTTGCCGAGGCTCCCCGCTGTGCCCAGTCATGCTTTGTTCCCCACTAAAAGCGGTGTCTGACCTCTCTGCTGCCCAGGTCAGAAAACAGGCATGAAGAGCTGCTATGTGGTGATCCCTGCCGCACTCTGTACAGTGGACGACTGCTGCGGGTGCCACTTCATAGACTGCGGGTCTGCCGTGGCCGAGTGGGTCGTTGTCAACATAAGGGGGGGCCGCAACTTGGGGCCCAAGTTCTGCTTCCGCCATCGCAGTCATTGCATTTGCTTCCTTCTTAAGGGCCCTTAGTGTGGCGTCAATGCGTGCCACCTCCGCCTTTTCTTCAGTGAAGTCAATCTTTTCACTCTTCTGCCCTCATCACGTGCAGACGTTTGTGGCTATGCAGCGAGCCAAACACTCTCCTAAAAAGTGCCCGGAGACAGGAGCTCACTTTTGGTATCTTTAATAGAAGCGGTGTGAAACTGTGGAACAGTACAGAAGTATGCAGAATACGGATCAGTCTCTATGCAGATGTCAATAACATGTTAATACATTGTCATAGCACCTACACTGTATGCATGCATGAATAAACTCACAGCTTGTGCTTGTTGTTGATGATAGTCTGAGACGTGATCAGATTGACTGCGTGTGTTTCTGTCTGGCTATCTTATATACCTGTCCCGATGTCATACTATCATCACAATGCTATGATGTCACGGTATAGACTGGGGGGCGGGACAAAATGCAAATCATCAAAAAACATGACAGAGGGGAGAGGAATAAGATAAAATGTGGCTATTATGACATCAAGAGTACACAAAAAAGCAAAGGAATTGTAGACTTTGGCTTAATATTTGTTCTATTTTTCCCCTACTTCACAGTGCCAGGTCAAAATTTGGCTGTAAGCGCACCCACCTGGTGTGAAACAAACAGAAGACTTGACATGGGGTTTGCTGGACAAACCCCAGAATGCCATAAAGAGCAACAGGCTCATCAGGTTGAGTTCCATAAAACTCTAGTGGAGCCTCAATTACTGAAACTCGCTTTGGTTCTGGCCCTGATAGGTGCTGGTCTGCTTCACACTCTAGGCAATTTAGTTAAATCTGAAGTAATTTACTGGATAAACTGTCTGTCTGTTTAGCCACCACAGCCAGTTTGAGGGGTTTTCAAATCCTACAACACACATGATGTGAGGTTTATTAGTAGTGTCTTATGCACATTACGTATATGAGTTGAAGGAAGCTGTAGACGTCTGCATATTGTTTAATGGTATAAAAATGCAATGCAAGCCTTGTTGCAACAAATCAGGTCCTCCAAAGCATACAATGACCAAAATTGTCATTGGATGGTAGAATATAATACAATATAAATAATGCAATAGAGCGATATCACAGAGTATATTAATGTATGTTAATTACCATAGTAATTATTAATGCACTCACTCCCAGCCATGCAATATTGCGTTTACTTCATCCTACAATGCATTTAGAATGACTGACTCAGTTCGGAGTCAGTCATTCTCTTCAATGAATGAATGCAGTTGGTGGGTTTTTTTTGTTTTTTTTTGTTTTTTTTATTATCAGATTCAGCCTACTACCCCCTGAGGCTTATTAAACCCCACCGCCTAATGTGCAGGGATCTACAACCCTTTCTCAGCCCAGACATAAATTAGAAGGTCGGCATTTGTGCGGTTCCAGTAGGCAAAAACGGCTTTGTGTGGCAAACAGTTGGATTGAGAAAGGAATGATTGCTGGAATGTGCCATTTTTCAGTGCAAAAGTAAACTGGAAGAAGAGGTAGGCGGGGTCATAGCAGTTCACCGATGGTAACGGAGGTGGGTGATTGGCAATAGGCAGCAAGTTTGTCTTTGCTTCAACGGATCTCAAGCTGCTTGGCGTCAATTGAGATTGATTTCTCTCAATTTAGTCTAAGTCCCTGTTATGCTCTTTCTTCATATCTGTTTAGCCTTTCTGTCTGATTGCATCTGTCAGATTTCCCCCCGCTCTCCAATTTGGAACTTTTTTGCAGTCCAGCAAGACCTTTGTGTAAAAACTTTCATGAATAATCATGCCAACACCTTATTAGAAACACACACACACACACACACACACACACACACACACACACACACACACACACACACACACACACACACACACACACACACACACACACACAGCATGCTGCAGCAGATGACGAAAGCTGACATTGCAGTGAGAGGGAAGGTCAGTCAAAGAGAAGCCAACCCCTCTTCATAGTGTCTAACCCCACATGCACTGCATACTTAAAACAAATGATGCATTCTTGGGTGAATGTTATTTGATTGATTGCTGATTATTATTTGGATAAGTTGACTGACGGTTTTCCAATTGAGTTATGAGTGCATTCACACAAATGAAGTGGCCTGTTCAACGGATAACCAGTTGTAAATATGAATGTGTCCTCTGTGCAAATGGTTGAATGTAAAGAGAAAAAATGTATTCTTAACTATGTGTAAACGTAGAACTATCACAAGCTGCATTTTGTTTTGCATATCACTATAGGATAGTTTCTGTCATCCACACTATTTCAATATAAGTTGAAGAACAATGAACAATGGAACTGTGAAGCCTAATTCTGATGCTTTTACATGTAGACTTAATGCGTTTTTGAGATAGCGTCAATGCATGCACCAATGGGCACTGTTCAATGTTCACCATTACAATGTAAAATAAATGCATGAGCGTCCTCCATTAGAATCACTTGTATGCAGGAATTATGAATCTTCTAATCGAATTATTAATCTTTAGCTCCAATTGTCTCGGCATCAAATCTAAATACCACAACATTAAAAGTCACATCTTTTTGAAGCGTTTATTATTTGGATGAATTATTGTAAAAATAAAGGCTTGATATATTGCTAGCAGCAAAGAAGCAATTGACTCACGTCTGTGTCTCGTTGGTTTCTGAAGAGGCGCTTTGAAGCCTCGAGTTTGGCTTCACGCTGCCATCTTGTCAGGAAACAATTATAAGTTTATAAGTCTAGGTAGTAGGACGGAGTCTTGGGGATACGAGTGAGTAAATTGAGATATTGATATCCTAAAGCTTACCGACTTTGTATTTCAAGTGAAAAGGTTCTTTGACTTACATTGAATCAGAGGTTTTTCTGTAACAGCCTCAAGTGGTTATTAGCTAAACTGCAGTTTTAAAGCACTTTCTCATTGGCTTCAACACCCGACTGCAACGGTTGCCGCTTGGTTTAGATCCAATAAAGGCACTTCATTATGGCGGATGC
Source organism: Zeus faber (assembly GCF_960531495.2). Classification (NCBI taxonomy): domain Eukaryota; kingdom Metazoa; phylum Chordata; class Actinopteri; order Zeiformes; family Zeidae; genus Zeus; species Zeus faber. Next base: position 24,149,054 of record NC_137195.1, on the reverse strand, counting down.
ATGCTCCGTCTAATGACTTTATCACCCGACCCTCCTGGTGTCTCTGCCAGCTGCCACGTGCAGGATGTTGTTCTGTGTGCAAATCAAGACTTTTGCTCACCCAAAAAAATTATCTATACCTTTTCAATGTGTCTGTCTCCCTTACCAACACCTCTGTCATACTCTCTCCCTCTCTCTCTCATCTCCAGGTGTTTCATTACTACAGACCCATTTTAGACTTGGTTCAGCTGGTAAACCTCACAGACCTGCCCAGCTTCCTGCCATCCAGTACTGAGTTCCGGCTGTATCCTGTGTGTGTGTGTGTGTGTGTGTGTGTGTGTGTGTGTGTGTGTGTGTGTGTGTGTGTGTGTGTGTGTGTGTGTGTGTGTGTGTGTGTGTGTGTGTGTGTGTGTGTGTGTGTGTGTGTGTGTGTGTGTGTACGCACGCACGCGCCGACCGGTCATTTTCCGTACATATGCTTATGCACAGGCAAACCTAATAATAAAAAAAATTATAAGCAAGGTTATACTATGATTGTTTACATTTAAATTGATGTGCACTCCAGCTGTAGCTTCGCACAGCTGAGTTCAAAGCCGGCTTTCACGACACCACAAAAGTAATCTCGATGTAAATTGGAATACTGTCATATTGATGACATCAAATCAAAAGGATAATAATGGTACCATGTCGAGGATCTGACGGTAACCCCCTCCAAAAAGTCTGAGTGCATTCATTCGCACTTTAATTACACCCCATGTTAAACATATTTCATCTGAGCCTCAAGCACGCAGGCCAATTAAGAGCATTGAATGTCAATGGGTTGTGGGCCATTACTGTGGGGAGCCAGGGATATTTCTTCCTCCAAAGGTCTTTGCTTACAACTTTAAAGCTGCATTGTGCAAAAATAAAGTCTCTACTGAGCTTTGGATCTTCCCCCTGCCTTGTAGTGCCGTCCTGCCCCTCCGTCCCCATTTATTAAATGTGTCTCTTGTAAAAAGCAAGAGCAGGTTTAAAATGACTAAACCCCCAAACTATTTACCTCCGCTGAATACTGATGTGTTTGGCCATGTAATAGTGCTAGAGATCAATCCTTGTCGAAATCCTTGTAATGCATTGGGGGAAAGACGCCTGCAAGGTGACACACCAGGATGTTTAATAAAATGTGACTAAGTCCTTGGGGGAGCGAAGATACGGGCTGGCTTTTCTCAACACTGCTTAGAAAGGAGCGAAAAAGATCATAACCGCTGGACCACGAGGGTCCTGCTGTCATTTGAAGGAAAGTAACTCCCAGTGTTCCGTATCGCACCATATGCTTCCATGCTACTCACAAGTCTGAATCAATGTAGCTTCAAAATAGTTGTGGTTCCTTCACTTGTAACCAGTGGCCTGACTGGGAAGTCGAAGAAAGCCAAACTGTTGCTGGATCAACTGGCTTCATTGCAAGGAAAGGTAATGGCGTCAAGGTTCAGCTATTGTTCATTGTCATCTTTCTGTGGTCAATACACCACAGAAAGATGGCCCAAGAAGATGAATTCCAACTGCGTAAGACACAAATGCGGTCATGATTAGTTGTCCCAAAGTTTTTCTTTTTCAAAAGATCCTACCACTGCCACCACCAGGTAGGAGTGTTGTTCTGCTTATCCTGCGCAGTGTCCCCCGTGGCCCAGCCGCCCGCCAGCCAGCTGAGCTCCCAGCGCTGGAGAGAGTCTCTGGCGAAGAGACCCAAGTCACTGCCCGGTAAAAAAAAAAAAAAAGTCCTCCTCTGAATTTTAAGATTTTAATCTGGCTGCTGAGTCGCCTCGAGCACGCTGCTTAATTGGTTAACGCCTGGTTTTTGATGTTCCAAGATAACATATTATTTGAAATTCTTTCCTTTTCGTAAGAAAATCCTCATTCACAATTCACCATTTCAACACCAGTTCATTAAAGTTGTTAAGCCTTTCAGTGAGAGGTGGTTGAATGTACACTGGAATACATTATATAATAACGCTGCATTTTGTAATAAATTGGCAAAATGTAAAATCACCCGCATTTTGTAATAAACATCTTGAAGGCAATACGTAAAAGGTTTTGCCACATTTTGTATAACGAAACACACAATGCCGATGTTTTGATGTCTCTGTCAGCCGTCTAGTTACATTTTGAAGTAGATAGAGACTTTTGGTGTGTTATTATATATATTATATAACGCATTGAATTATTATATATTCATCATAAATAACTTGTACTGTAACTCCTGCAGTGAATAGTATCAATCGCATTATGTAAAAGGTTATTACAAAATGCGGAAAAACTTACTACCAAATGTGGTGGTATGACATAAGGTGTTACAGACACCAAATCTGTCGGCTATTTCAATAACAGATAGCAATTGTCTTTTTATTTATTTTTTTTTTTTTAAGTCAATGCAGGCTCATTCAACCTTGCTTAAAGGGGACCTATTATGCTCCTTTTTACACCAGTTAATATAGGTCTCTGAGGTCCCCAATACATGTTGTTGATTGATTTATTTATTTTTTGCTGAAAACACCACTCAGATTATGCGTTCTAGCCATTCTAACATGCCTCCATACCATCAGGTTTGCGCACCAGTTCTGGGTTCTGTGAGCCAATTGGTTTTGAACTTTACTCCGGGTTCTGCTGTATTTAGTCTGTAAACTTTCACTGATTTCACCTTAGCCGTTCACCAAAATCAATTTCTGAACAAATTTGAGGTGAGAAATGAGCAGTCCCGTTGCTGAATCATCACTCATATTAGATCTACAAGGCCTAATTTAAAAGTTTGTTCTGACTTTTGTTGCCGTTCTTCAGCACTCGTGGTGGAACACCGAACCGGGACGCAGGGATTTTTTGTTTCATATAAATGACGGAAAACAAAATAAATACATCTACATCAAAATACACTTTTTTTTATTGGTTTTGTTTGCATGCCGCAGTCTACAGGTAATCTACTGCATATATACAGTATATATTTTTTTTCCTTTTTCTTTTTTTTATTTGCAGAAAGAAATACAGCACATTTATTTTTTAAATACTTTAGTATTTAAAAAATAGTTTTCTTCATAGACAATTGGTGTTAATTCCTCGATCTTTCAAAATATGAGTTGACTCGGTTATAATTATAATTCTGCTGAAGCCCAGCGTGCCACAGGGTTGGGCTGCAAATGTGAACGGGTCGTATCGGCACATGTTTTCTGAACTGACAGCTCACAAAAAACTAACTGGGTTGTCTTATTTCACAGTTTGTTCATAACAGGTCCCCTTGAAAATGCCCTATTTCCTAGTGCCTGAGGTGGAGGTTAAAGGTGAGAGCGGCCACTACTTCCTGTTGGTCCAGGGCGCGGAGGACGGCGGGGGCGGAGCATGCAGGGCCCGGATGCTCCACTCGGCCAGTCAGATCAATGGAGCAGCTGCCATGGCAACGGTTGAGGGGTTGATGAGGGAAAAATCTCTGTTATCACCAGGTAGGCTATGAAGAGGGGTGTACAAAACCTTAATATTGGGATTTTCTGTTTTGGTCACCGAGACTCTAAAATCTGCACAAAGTATAGACATTCTAGATATGACAGCTTTTAATGTGTTTAAAGTATTCTAAAATCCAAAAAACCAAAACCAACCAAGACATCTTTGGGCTGTTATGTTTCCATTCCATAATATTTGTTCTTTATGTAATATACATATAATTACTTATTTGACTATCGAACTAGCATGAATGCATTTCCATAAATAAATAAAAATAACAATACTAAAACAAAGGCTTTGTTGCAAATTCATGTTGTGATAACTTCCTGTGAATGTAATAAACCATAGCAATCCCACCGTAAAATAATTATTATTACATTAAAATGGAAAGAGTTAATGGTGCATGTTAATGGTAGGTTGCTGTTATTACATTATTGCAACTTAGTGCATTGCATTGACAGGATTTTTAGACAATAAGGTATTATTACATTAATGGTTAATTACCTACATACAACGATTATACATGTTAGCAGTTGTAACAGTGTTGAAAGTGTGTTTTTTTTTTTTTTTTGTTTTTTTTTTTTTTGTTTTTTTTTTGTTTTTTTTTTTTACCTGTAAGAGAAGGATGCACCATGACCTCGAAAAAATACTGTATTTTTTGTATTTATTTTTTTTCAATCTACCCCCCCCACCTCTCCCCAGAGCCGCATCCCAGAGCACAACACTGTTATTGTGAGGGTTCAAAAGATTTTCCCCTGCCCTCCTTTCTCCTCTGTACACAGAATGAAAAATATCATACCCTTCAAACTTCATGGCCTCATGAAGTAACGAACTATCTGATATTAGTTTTGATAAGGTACTGAGCTCAAATAACGTCCAAGAGAAGTCTCTCCATTAAAAAAGTCTAGTGTAAAAACATTGAAACTACATTGAACATGCTTTTTTGCCTGACCCAGTATTTTTTACATTTTGTTCATATTTCCACTTCATAAAAGGTCTTCAATGTTATCCTAATGGCCGTTTTAATAATGTGAGCTTAGATTAAGGAGGCCTGAAGAAGTCCTTTTAATCTCTCTTTTCTTTCCAAAGCTGTAGGAAGGAACACTGGCCTGGGTCTGGGCTCCATGCCCTGTTTCTCTGGAGACGACCTGCCGAGGAGGGAGAGGCGGGTCACCCGCGTCCAGATGCTGGCGCTCAAGGAATACCTGAGTAGGTTCCGCATTTTAACATTTTAAGGGAAAGATTAGATGTAAGAGTGTAGTTGAACACGATTTACATGGATAACTTTGTTGTTCGCTGGAAGTTTAAAGATTGTTCCAGACCCCTGATGCAGTTTAGCAGAGAACAGTTACGCCCGAGGTGCGAGAAGTTTGCTGTTTGAAAAACACTCTCATTGCAGTGGGTCAAACCCTCGGGGTGCCAATTATTTGGCATTCAAAACATCACACAATCACACAACACACAAACTAATGCATGTGGTAAAAATGCCTTCACAGAATTGACCAGAAACATAGGCCAGGGTTATTTAACTCTTTTGAACTTGTTTTTTTTTAATCTACTTTCTATTTATGTCAATTTTATGTCTTGTAGCTTTTGGAGTAGTTGCAGTAAAAACTCCTAGAAATTCTCAATGGGGAAAAATAAACTATCCACAAGGAGAAACTTGAAAGAGGGATTCCCCCCCATCAAGGGAGGCCAAGGAGGGCAATAGTGGGTAGCATACCACACCCCTGGCAAAACTGACAGTGTCAAAACTACCATTATCCATAAGAATAGAGATGAAGTAGCTGGAGAGTAAAATTAGCATGAAACAAGAAAACCCGATCAGAGTGTACCTGAACCATCAGGTTATTCACTATTCAGGCGCGAAAAAAACACGTGAAGACTGCCTTCATCCAGTCCCATTACAGCCCCCCACCCCACACACACACACACACACACACACACACACACACACACACACACACACACACACACACACCCATACACACACACACACACACACTTTTTATCTGATTGGAAAATGGGGTTTGTGTTGGTGATTGAGATTACGCATTTAGCAACATTATGGTAAGCAGTGATAAACAAAGCAGTTTCTCACCAACAATCGACTACTAGCTAGAGGCAGTAGTGGAGACCAAGTGACTTTAGTGACTATTCAAACCAGGCTTTGGCAGATTTACGATTAAACTGTCTATTAGCGATCGACTCCATCGATTGCAATAGACAGACTATTTTTTTATTTTTATATTTTTATCCGCCAGGAAATATCCGAGCATTGAAATGGTGTAAGTGCAGTTTACAGTGTTCTGCAACTGGAGTGTAGAGGGAGAGGGGGGGGGGGGGGGGGAGAGGGAGTGAGAGAGGGAGGGAGGGGAAGAGGGAGGGAGGGAGGGGAAGAGAGAGCGAGTGAGGGGTAGACGGAGAGAGCGAGGGGAAGAGGGAGGGAGGGAGGGGGAGGGGAAGAGGGAGCGAGCATTGGAGGGAGGGGAAGAGAGAGGAGAAGAGGGAGGGGAGGGAGGGCAGGCGAGTGAGGGAGACAGAGGGAGGGCAAGAAAGGGGAGGGTGGAGGCTCTTGCTCTCCGTTCAGAGCTGTCAAGTAACTGGTGATCGGATCTCACTTCCCCGCTCTCAGGCCCGTGCAGAGCCTTTGAGGGACAGGTGCTCAAAAAAAAAAGAAAGAAAAGGCAGTTGGACCCCAGCTCCGGCTCTGGGCAAACGGAGCAGCACAGCGGAGCACAGATCAAAACCGCAATGGTGCACACTGGGACACCTGTGATGTATGTAGCATACTGTACCGCATACTGTGTCACTGTTCTGGGTTGTTTGGTGTTACCGTATTGCTGCGCCGTACTGTTGTATACTGTGCTGTATATCTCACAAACGCTACCTCACTTTAATCACATGCCACTTTAATGCACATATCTGTTAATACATAATTAGCCTATCCCATATACTGTACATAAGCCTATTCCCTTTATCTATTTTATAACATTTTATTTTATTCTATATATTTTTATTTTATTCTATAGTATTTGACTTACAGCATTACTTTTAGGAATCAGTTAGTTGGTCTAGTAGAAATTCTTAGGTAGCTACTTCAGTCCAGGACATATTGTGTGTAATCACCGGGTGCGTTGCATTGACATTTCACTGCATATATGTATGTGACGAATAAACCTATTGAATCTTGAATCTTGATCAGCGCTCTGCTGTGCGCACATCGCGGGTGCGATGAGGACACATTCCTCATGAATATATCTTGGCCAGGCTGTCTGCTACCTCGATGCCCATTCACACCTAAAACAAACAAATAAGTAAATAAATAAACTTGCCTGGTTTAATAAATAAATTTAAAAAAAGGCCACCATGGGGCATCAAGGGGCAAAGCATGACATTTTTAAACACAACTGAAGTAAGGGACTGTTCCGTCCCGTTCCAAAAAACCTGAGCATCCCCACTGTCAGGACAATGGAGACGCAGGTCTCCCTGTGCTTTCCGTTGCTATTGGGACTTAATTTAGTAAAAATTTGATGTTTTTGTATCAATACTTATAAAGTGGCGCTTTCTATGCGCCCCCCTAATATACACTGTATACATCTCATCTCATCACCGTTCTCAGTGTCGTTCCTGCAGTCTGTCAGTATTCACTACATAGCGTTCACAATGGCCAAGCCCCCTCACCGTGACATAACGCGGGTCCTCACTTATCAACTCATTCACTTAACGACCTGGTCCTAGGAATGGGTGGGTGTGTGTGTGTGTGTGCGCGCGCGCGCCTGTGTCGCCGATGATCTCCCAAGCCTAATTCAAACTATAGTTTTCAGTCCATATAGATGACTTGCTCAATAGACTTAAAAGGCTTTAAGAGACTAGTTGCTTAATCGCACAGGGGCGGAATGAGTGTGAAGAAATGGTTTCATTTATAGGTCTTATAAGATCGGTCTTGATTTAAAGTGAACCCCATTTTCCAATGACTGTGGACATGGTCGTGATTTCCCCATTGTACTGCGTTATGCAGCTCTGTATGTGGCAGATAGACTATCCACTGCTGCAGACGTTCATCTCTAATTTCAGCAGCTAGGTCTGTTTTTGGGAGTAGTGTGATGGCTCCCGTATGCTGATGACCCATTTCTCAACCTGGAGAAAGATGGCTGTTGGCGGTGTCTCTCGTGACACTGTGCCTTAGTAAGCCTTTTACCCCCCCCCGGACGTCACCGCCACCACATCCCATCTCATTCCTAATGTTTAATTTAAGCCCCTCCGCAGTCAAAGTGATGCTGTCGCTCATTAGGGGAAGCAATACACAGCCGGGGAGTTTCACTTGGGTGCATTCATATTTAAATTAACAATCATGTGGCCACAGTAGGGCTGGACAATAATTTACAATTTACAATACAATAATAATTTGAAGTGTTTATATTTATATTGTATTTCAGTCATTGAGTCGTCATAAAATGAATGTACAGAACATTGCAGTCTATATTAAAGATGATAAGAATATATAATCTTGTGTAATAACATGGGATTCACCTTGACACTAGCATATATTTCATAGTGTATTGAACATCCAGTGCGAGGTCACAGACGTATGTTTTATCCAATATTCTCCAATCTCTTAAATGTGAGTTTCATTCCCCCCCACAGTGGTAGAAATATAATATGCATTTTTATTTAGAGGAATGACCCCGCGCCACAGCCTCGGGTTCAGGCGAGAATAGAAAGAACTATGCACTCTGGACAGGATGAACTGGAGCCTCCATCTGGAAACCCTCTGACTCTCTCTGCCATTTGAACTCTGTGCCCCGTCTTCTCTTTATGTATTCCCATCAGCGCACACTGGAAGTCGCATGATTATTCCAAGCTCTTCTATTCTAAGCTGTTTATTATCATTGGAAAACAAACTCGTGAATGGAATGAAAAGTGTGTGTGTGTGTGTGTGTGTGTGTGTGTGTGTGTGTGTGTGTGTGTGTGTGTGTGTGTGTGTGTGTGTGTGTGTGTGTGTGTGTGTGTGTGTGTGTGTGTGTGTGTGTGTGTGTGTGTGTGTGTGCGCGCACGCTCTGTTTTTATCATAATGATTCTTATCAAAGGGCTGTTTGTAAGAATAAGTCTTGAGATTTAATATAATAAGAATATGTTTTTTCATTACATGAACACAAAAGGTTTTTTACTATAACCATTACACTAATGTATGTTGCTTGTGTAAAAGGCGCATTTGTCTTATTTTATCTTATGTCTGTTATTTAGATAATGTGTTGACAATTCAATATCCAAAGTCTAATATTAGCCAATTATGCATTTCTGGAATTATTTTCCCTACAGTCCAGGTAAATGTGTTTTCTTTCACCCACTAGTCAGATGAGCGGTTTTAATCAGTCAATCGTTGCATCCCTAGATTGTATACACTGTTCTGTGGGTTAGTGTGACAAAAACATGTTTGCGTCAAACGAATGAGTTTTTACTCGGAATCTTTTCCATTTTCTGGACATCCGGTGTGCATCCACTTTGCTGCAGTGGTTGGTGTTGGGTAAATCTGATCCAATATCTATTCTCACAATCTAATGTAACAAAACGTAATAATACCCAAGACCCAAACACCCTGAGCCTTCCAACAAGGCGCTGCTGCTACGGCTCGTTCACACGAGCGGTAGCAGAGGTGTTTGCCAGGCTTCATACCAGATCCGTGAGGTGCTCGAATTGCATCCTCAGAATGCAAGTACCAGAATACCTTGAAATGTCCTAGAAAAAAACCACAATCATTGAATCAGTCATATTTCTCTTGGTTTTGTTATTCAAATCGTAACGTAAACTAGACAGACATTTGATTATATTAGATGTGTAATGTATGCATATATATTATAGATATATTATTAATATCTCTATTATTATAGAGATATTATATTCTAATCGATTAAGATCACATTGTCCTTGAAAATGGAAAAAAAGTCATTTTTAAAAAAAAAAAAAAGTACCTGGAAGTCCTTGCATTTCATTTTGTAATGCCAGAATGAACCCTGGATTGCCAAATGGTTTGGTTTCCAGGAAAATATGGCCTCAGCGCTTCAGATTTAGACCAAAAGAAGACGGACAACGCGAGGATAAGAACAATGCAATAACCAAATGAAACTGCACCCCATGGGAGGAGGAGGGGCTGCAAAAATAACTGCAATTTGCTGGAAAAGTCTCAACCAACTTATCTCAATGTGTAAAGTAGAAGGTGTAAAACCAACCCGCTTCTATTAACGCCGTAAACAATGTTGTTCAAGTCAAAACAGGTATAAAACGGCGCCACTATGACAAGCCTACCATCCAACTACACTCAAGCAGCATATAATAATAATAATAATAATAATAATATTTAACGTTTATTTTATTTTTCAGATCGGCAGGCTGACAAGGTTCCAGTAAATGAACTGAAGGCCCTGCTGAACCTGGCTAGGGAGCAGTACCTAAAATTGGAGAGTGTTACCCTGCCCTCCGCTGCTTCCTGCCTGCTGGAGGACCCAGAGAACGCAGCCTCCCAGACCCCAGGTGAGCTCCAGGACGGGGTAACCAGGACTTAGCATCTTCTCATCCGGTCGCTTGTTAAGTCAGTATTCACAAATCTGTTGGCGTGTTTTGTTTTTTTTTTGTTTCTTTTTTGTCGACTCTGCCTTTCGTCTCCGTCCCTTTAGAACCAAGGAGGGCTTCCTTGCAGCAGTCGGACTGGCCGGAGAGGAGCGTCCTCCACAACATCGAAAACCTCCAGAGGAGACGACAGAAGAAGAGGTAAAGGAAATGCGTAATGTCAGTCGGGCAGTGGCATGGAGAGTTATTAGAGGGTCATCGAAGTCGATCTGCTTCCTGTAGTTTGGCTTCAATCAGGTGATGAATTTGATTTGTCTCTGCCGTACCGTACTAAAATAGGATATCACTATCAGATAGCGATATCCCCAACCACGAGCCATATCAGACAGGTTGCATATTAAAGAAAAGCAGATAATCTTCAGATTTTCTGACACATAGAACCATGTTACATGCCTCTAATTAAGGAATATAGATAAAGATCATTATGTCTTTATGACCCTAAAAGATGGCAAAATAATAATTTTGCGATTGATTACTGATGGTGATCGATGTTTATCATGATATATAGTTAGCTAATGCTGCCTTCTTGTTTTTTTTTTTTTTTTTTCTTATAAACTTTGTTTATTTGATTTTCCACACATGGGACAACATCGTGTAACACACTTGTCATGTTATCGTACAAAAAAGGGCAGTTATCTAAACAGCCTAGCAAAGTGTAAAAGAAGACAATAATAACATATAAAAAAAACAACAACAATGAAACAAAAATGACAGCAGTAGCAAAGAAATGATGAAATACTACTAATTTGTTCACGCCTTAATGTAAACTTTAAAAAGCTGTAAATAATCGAGCCGAGCACTCGGATTATATTCCAAGTGTAGTGTCCTTCTACCGGACATCTGAAAGAACACGGCGTCCCCGTCGTGTTTGTGCGCCCCTCACTTTCTCTCCCCCCCTCCTGCCAGGTTCGGTTTGTTGACGGGGCCCGGCTCCAGTGACTGTCTCCTGGGTCCTAAAGACGTCCCCAGGGCTTTATCCGCTCCCCTGGACGCCCGGGAAATACTGAAGCACTTTACCCCCGACGCACTGCCGGCCGGGGACCTGCAGCCGCTGCCCATCTGCAGAGGGTGGGTTCAGCCCTTAAGATTTGGTTCTCGGGGAGTCACAAAGTGTAAAAAGAATGGTTGGATTTTTCGACTCTTACTTTGTTTGATTTAGTTGGTGTAACGCACGGGTGAGTGAGGGACAAAAATGAGGATGATTGTTTGCTGCTTCTGTTCTGTTTCTTTGTAAAGGGACAGATTTTTTATAATTTATTTCTGCCAAAATTATTTATTTTGGTGAAATAATGCAGTGTGTGCAAGAGTGCAGGTATAGATCCCAAAAATATTACAGCCTAGTTTTCTCTCTAAATTATCTTTTTTCTAGCAGTGAATTTAATCCTTGGTAAATATTACCAGTCCGTGAGTTGACTCACTGAATAAAAAGTGAAGGCGCTTGTTTGGGTACGTTTCTGGGCTGCCTATGCTTTCCTAACGCTTTTTGTTCACGAATCCAGTTGAATGGAGTTTAATGCCCGCGAGTCGGACTGCAGTTGCGAGCAAAACAAAGAAACAATTTTGTCGGAGTAATTCCTTAATCCCGATTCATTTAAATATATGTTTGCCATGAACGAATCATTCAAGAAGCTTGCATTAAATGTTCAGCCATCTATTCTCAGCACACGACTAGTAGTGGGGCACAGTGAGCAATATGCAAGTATTGAGGAGATAATGTTATTTGTCACGATGTGAAAATATACAGCAAAATCATGCAGTCCTTCCTAGGGCTGCACATTTAATCGTATATTAATTGCGATGTCGATATAGGCCTCCACAATTACTTGATCGTTGCCAGGGATGATTCTTTTTTTTTTTTTTTTTTTTTTTTCAATTTGTCCGCTATCTGCGCCGTCTCAGCGTCCGAAAAGCGGCCGTCAAAAACTTGCGATTTGCCCTTGTTTTTTCACCTGATCACAGTTATCCATGTGGCAAAGTAAACAATCCATGAGCCAGCGGGCGCTGGCTACAGGCCCCATGGAGTGCACACACAGAAAAATGGGCTCACGCGGCGGAGCAGAGATGCGTATTGGGAGTCTTTGTTTATGCCTTAACACCACTGCTCTTCACTTGCCTGTTTTACAAATTATTAGTCTTCAATAAATAGCAAATGTTGAATAATTGCACAGTAGTTACTTTTATTTCAAGTTGTGTAATGAAAATGTCAAATTGCGAGGAAATCCTTGCGTTTCCCCTGCTATAATGGACAAATTTTCCGAGTATCAGGCGCAAAATCACAGAACTTACCGTGGGTTGCAGTAGTTCTAGGGGTACGCTGTTTTTTGTTTTCTTGCAAAAATCTGCAGGTGTAATATAACTGACCTTCTTGTTTGGGATAAAAAAAAACTATTTGGTTCCATGTGGTGGCATTCTTTTTTCTTTATTTTTTATTTAAAAAATAAAATCGTAAAATCAAATTTATACATAGCCTTAAAAAGATGGAATTCATGTGAAGAAAGTCCTTTTTTGTTTTAAAGATTTGTACATTTGAGTTTATTTATTCATAGCGAAGGTTGATTTACAAAGTGCAAGAAAGGAATTGTGTTCCCAAATTGGATGAATAATCCATCACAATATTGAGCAAAATAATCGTGATCATTATTTTAGCCATAATCGTGCAGCCCTAGTCCTTCCTGTTTGGAACCGAAACACACAAACAGACCCAGTCCTTCAGTCCACTGTAGGGACGGACGGACAGACAGACAGACAGAGTAGCATCTGTGTGGGCTTTATGCAATCCAAGTGCTAAATGCAGCTGATGGGCCCATAACGAGGATTTGATTGGCTTCATCAGCCGAGGGAGAGATTACAGTGTTTCAGGGAGAAGCAAATCGAGTCCGACCCTCCCTCGCCCGAGCAGAGAAATGGGGAAGACTTAGAATAACCGGCGCTTCTGTCAGCGGGCGGCACGCCAGCCTCAGTCTGGGAGAGAAATGTGTCTCATTACGTAAGATAACCAAGGCGTCAAGGCTTTGTTTCCCTTTAAAATGTGCATTTCAACATTTCATAATTTGCCTTTCAGCCTCACCTTTTATTTAGTTGTAGTGTTCTTTTTTTTTTTCTTTTTTTAAGTTCCAATGAAAAGCAAGGGATTGTATGTCAAAAAGCACGGTTCGAGCGTGTTTATGTATTGTTCATATTTAGTCATTGGTTAACGTTTGTGTCCCCATAGCCTGAATGAACTCACGTAAAATGTTGACTTTTTGCACAAACTCTTGTTTAGACCACCCACCAGCACATTGCGTATTGCTAAAAATGCTTTTGGATAAAAATACATTTTGACTGTTTGTCTCTCTGCTTTCCAGTACTTCCCATGTCTTCCAGTTGTCTCCAGACCTCTCTCCTGGGAAGGTCATTCAGTTGCCCTTCAGCAAGGCCTCCGCCTCCCACTACCATGGCATCGAGTGAGTGGAGTTCCTGCTTATACTGGGGGAGGGAAGTCTCTCCTTAACCAAGTTGCCCATACCGGCAGAGGTAGAGGTTGAGCTTTGATGAGGGAAGTAGGAGCTTTGAAAAATATATATATTTGTTTGTTTGTTTGTTTGTTTGTTTGTTTGTTTTTTTTTTTTTTTTAATTTCTTCTATTGAATGGCAGCCCTACGAAACAAACATGCTCAAACACAAATGTTTGTGCTGTGCGTCCAGGTTCTGCCTGGACAGCCAGCGGGCTCTGGACAGGGACCAGGGCTTCGTGCGGCTCCAGTCGCGGCTGATCCGCTACGAGACGCAGACCACCTGCTCCAAGGAGCCCTGCGGCGTCCCCTTCGCCCTCAGCCCCGCGCCCTCGCCTGCCATGCCGCCCGAGCCCGACGGCGAGGCCCTGCTCGGCGCTGACGTGGCGCGTCTCAAACGCAGATCTTGGGACACGGACGCCACAGGGGGAAAATGCAAGAGGTTAGAAAGGTATTATGGGATATTTATTTATATAACATATTTACCAAAATTGCTGTTTTTTGGACTAATTGGCAAATTTTGTGGATGTCTGTAGTTGGTGTTTTTTGCACAATATTTAATCTTAAATCAAACTCGTTTTAAACTTTAAGTGCCGAGGGATAAAATGCTCTGTGTTGGGTGAATTACCCTGTACTGTAAGTCTTAGAATTCCATTTGAAACAGCAGGGTTTTTTTTTCCTCTAAATCCATATTTACCCTTGTTTTTGCTCTATTCACAGCACAGTCAGTTGTTCTGTGAATAAAATGACCAAGCTTGTAGAGGCATTCATTGTTCTTTTCACTCAGCTTTAACAGTTTTATAACTTGAGAAAATTCAAACATTTTGTATTGTTCCCTCTTGGAGAAGGAAAAGTCTACATTTAAGCTCTAACGTAATATTACGATGAATATGGAGTCTCATTTCCGTGTGTGCGTGTGTGTGCGTGTGTGTGTGTGCGTGCGTGCGTGCGTGCCAGACAAGCCACGTCGGAGAGCAGCGACTCCTTGGGCTCCCAGAGCAGCAGCGGTACACACCCCTCTGTGAGGTCACTACGGCAGCAGCCAATTAGATCGGATTCCAGCCCTACGGCCACACCTTCCCCTCTGGTCATCAGACGCACGTCGTCAGGTAAGGCAAAGGTTGCTGATGCAAAGTTGTTTCATCTGAGGTCCGTTTGGTGTTTTATTATATAAATCATTCACTTTTTCGCTAGGTTCTCAGACGTTATGGATCTCTATGCATCTCTTTATGAATGGATGTTTAACATTGCTTTAAAGAGTGAGACAATTTCTGTTACCATTGGCAAGCCAAGGCCTGGTTTACTTTCATTTGAAAACCAGATATTTTATTTGTCCGATGCCAAGAATTGCTTTCCCCTATTTCAATATCGTTGTGAATGATACATATTAATATTTGTGAAATTCCTTACGGTAACCATTAATCGTGAGTAGACTTCCTATAACTTCTTACTCTGTGTATAACAACTATAAAACAAGTGTCTTGACGTTGTGCGATGTTCTTTCCAGTGTCGGGGAACCCTTCGAGTGTTGCTGCTGACAATCCCCGGCCTGTCCAGCAGAGGGCGCCACACGTCCACATGGAGGACCCACCCTCCAAGGAGTCCCGCTCCCAGAAACACCACAGGGTAGGAGGGGACTCATAAGGCCGACCTCAAACTTTGGCTGGAGGCAGAAATAACTTAAAAAATGAGCTTGTAACTAAAGATTAATCCACGAATAAAATCAACCACAAACTGTGTGCGTGCGTGCGTGCGTGCGTGCGTGCGTGCGTGCGTGCGTGCGATGGAGGAAGATGAGCTTACAAATCCCTCACATCCATTCCCGATCACGTCCGCTGCTCTACTGTATTTCTATCCTGTTATGAGGAGAAATATGACATGTCAACCTCCATTCTGTTTGTTTGCTTGCTTTTATTTTTTTAAATTATTATTATTATTTTTTTCTTGGTTTTTTCTTTTCTCTTTTTTCATGCGGTGACTTCCTAGAAGGCAAGGTGCAGATTAGGCTTGGGCAGATGGAGTCGATCAGCGATTGACATTAATGACAGATGATTATTATTATTATTTTTTTCTTATCCCCCAGGAAAAATCTGAGCATCGAAACGGTGTAAGTGCAGGTTACGTGTTCTGAATCTGATCCCCCTCTGAATGGAGCAGCACCGGAGGGAGGGAGTCGAGAGGCTCTCCTCTGTTTGATTACTTGTAATGTTCATTGTAAAGTGTTCTTGTGTTGCGTGTAAAAAAAAAAATAATAATAATACTGTGATATTTTGCCTCTCGTCCTTGTGACTTCATGTGTTCTTCTAACCCTCATTGTCAAATGAATTGTCTGAATCAACAAGGACCACAGAAACGGAATGTGACATCGACTTTAGTCATTGTGACAAGTACGATGGTTCACCCCGGCCATAACAATGTGTCTCCACATGTGTCTCGTGTAACCACTTGTGATCACTTCCCCGCTCTATATGCAAATGTAATATATTGTGATTATAATATAGCAATATATAATATCATCTCTTAGAGAAGGATTTCGATGAATTTATTTTCCATAGTTTCTTACTTGTATGGAAACTGAAAAACGCAGATAGAATCGTCAATCCACGATCGCTGCCGCCAGTCATCGCCGAAACCTAGTGCAGTGTGTCTGACCAAACCTAGTGCAGTGTGTCTGACCAAACCTAGTGCAGTGTGTCTGACCAAACCTAGTGCAGATCTGCTGCAATGTACCAACATTTCCAAACGGAGCTGCCACAATTATTACATGATCGCAATAGGTAGACGTGTATTATTACAAGTTTTATTTTATGACATAACATGAGACAAAACAAAAAATAGGCAATTTAATTGTTAATAGCAATTATTCCTATGACAATCATCAACAACAACGTGCTACCACACTTAATTATCCTTTCAGATTTGGAACGCTTGCATATATTTTACATCAACAAACAGGTAACCAATGTTTAGGAAACCTTGATTGGGTATGCTGAGACCAATGTGTAATGAAAGCCTCAAAGTGAGCAGGGAAGCGCTGTTCTTTGTAAAGGACAAAGTCTGGCAAAACGAGGCAAAAGCTATCAGCAATGCTGGACCAGCTTCTCGGAGGCCGAGCACGCTCATGAAAGCAAATGAGGCAAATTGGATTCCCACTCCTGCATTCGCGGAGCGGAACTCGCACGCCTTTGTATGCGAAACTTCTTTCTGACTTCATTTATTTCTCATCGCTATGAGGAATACGGGTGCCTTGCATCCTGCCTGACTAAAAAAGCGCCATTGCTGATTCAGGTTCCTCTGGTAAAAAAAAATCGGTTCCATGGCGAAGGAGCGTGAGCAGCAAACGTTAATTGCGCTCGGCATTTAAGCTTGATTCAACAGCACTCTGCTCACATGCATTGCAGCTAATTAGCTAATCACCCTGGAATCTTGGTTAATTGAAGGGGAAAAACCCAAAGGTACACGACTAATATCCGGGATTCTTTCGGTGAAACCACTAATTGTTTGTTCTGGTGATTCAACTGGAGTTTCATATCCATCAAGTGCTTCAACAACGTAATGAATAAATAAATAAATAAAAATCTAGGGGGAAATTATTTTTGTTTTTATACTTCCAGAATCCTGCTTCCCTGCCCTATTGGCGAACATGACAGCCAGCGATCATGCAGCTCCACTGCTGGCTCTGCTGCCAGCTAGTGGACAAAGCCATTGTTTGTCATCATTGTGACACGTCTGTGATAAATCGTGATTTAAAAAAAAAAAAAAATAATAATAATAATAATCTCATATTCGATGAAGAGATGGTAAAAATGTAATCATTACATTCGCAATGCCATCTGGATCCGATCTCAAAAGTATGCGCGGAAATCTTAACGTTGACTTTTGTGTTATATCGTTCACGGACCGTCCGACGGCAAAATAAACACACCAGGGTGAAAACAACCTTTTTGGGCTGAGGTGAAATGTTCAAATCATCGAAGGTATGTCCTTTGTATCGAGTTAAATCGAAGGGGCGGGGGGGGGGAAGCCTTGAAACCAGCGCCTACAATGTGACGTCATCCATCTTTAAAATATTTTAAAGCTACACTTTAAAGAAGTGTTTACAGGGGGAAAGCTAACGTACAATTTTGAGACGAATTTCTTAGACTTTTTGGTCGGTTTCATAAATGTTTTGGGGTATGTGTCCACTGTGAATTGTGCATCATGGTGACGTACCAAAAAAGAAAACTACAGATTGTCTTATCGGACACACACACACACGCACACACACACACACAGCTGAAAGACCTTGAGATGTCCTAAATGCTGGGTAAACAAGCTTATCACCCCGACACGAGTTGAGGGGGGAGCATTTGGCCGTTTTCTTTTGTAACAATAACGTTTGTATGTTATCAAGGACGCAGATTAAAAGCTGCTTCTCTATTTCTCTTCCGACTGAACGTCACCTGGTGAGGACAGTCATTTCCCCTGGAACCATTCTTGTGGCATGGCTTTCAAAGAGGACGCTCCGTTTATCCTTAAGAATGTGTTTTTTTTTTTCTGTTTTCGACATCTGAGGATTCGGTGCATCGAGCTAACTATTCGTGCGTGTGCGTGTGCGTGCGCGCGATAAGGGGGGAAGGCCCTTGGCGGTGAAGACCGTTTGACGGGCGTCCGTTGAAGCCAGTAACTTTTGGATTAAGGCGGCGCTGTAGAGTGGACACATGCGAGAGTCACTTAATAAGTGTGTGTTCTGCTTCCGCCCCGACCCCCACCAGATGCTGAAGGAGGTCGTCGCCAAAACCCTAAAGCACCATAGAGTCACGGCCGAACACAAGTGCTTCGGCGCCTGCAGCCAAAGACTGTTTGAAATCTCCAAATTCTACCTGAAGGTTTGTCTCGCCCTTTCCCCTGCCACACTAAAGTCACTGAAGCTTTTTGTACGTCGGCCTCGATGAAGCCTGGCGGCGATTCACTGCGCGATGAACACTCAACCGTCGTGGAAGCATAAACAATTAGCATAATAAAAAATATATATATTTGTAAATCAGTCTCCACGTTGTCTGCGCTTGCGGTTTTGTCCAATCCCCGCAATATTTCCGCAAAAATGTCGCCGCCCACTGCACTTTTCTGCGTCGGAGAATCCAATCCATCGGCCGTTGTTTCTCCTTGAAAATGACGATTCCACGACCAAAATAAACCGCTGAAGATCATGAAAAACATTTCCCCCAATATCTGCCCGACGGCGGGAGTGAGCGGTTCTCCGCCTCCTGCGACATCGCTGCCGAACACAAACAAATACTGTCAGCCGACTTCGATTTATTTTTATGGCCGACCTGGTATTTTATTAAAAGAGAGGAAACGATGAAAAAAAGATCCCAAATTCAATTCTATGACACCGTGAAATTGATGATTGATTGAAAATCCTGGCTCCTCATGTTGGATTAAGACTATCATATAGTGTATTATATAGTGTTTTTGTAAAGAGTAATGTGTTTTTGTTTGTTTGTCTTTCTTCAATCAATTTGGCGCTTGATGAGAGAAATCAGGCATATGTCTGTTCTCCCCTTTATTAAGAATTATTCTCCCCCACACACTCTTAACCCTGGCTAAAAACCTTAATTTACGCTTTGAGAAACACAAAAGAAACAAAACCCAGACATTTCCTATTTTTTCAGTATAAAAGGAACTATAGTGAATATACACAGAGAAATGTACGGTGGCGGCATCGTCCGAGATGTCCAACCATCTGGAGTTTAACCGCAGTGCTCTGCTCCCCTCTGATGCCAGGATCTGAAGACTTCCAGGGGTTTGCACGAGGAGATGAGGAAGGCTGCCAGCAGCAACGCCAAACAGGTAACACGCTGGTTGATGGGTGGGCTGACTGTTGGGTTGGTTGTTTGGTGCGTTGGTGGTGGTGTTGGGCGACGTGTCGTGCACTTCGATTCGATCGGTATTTTGTCAATGCTCCATATGGAAAGGATCACATCGAGTTTTGTTTTTTTCTAAGCGACTACTAGTTTTCACACAAGATTCCGGTGCTCGTGCTTTTCCTTTTCCACGGCGGCGCTCCTTCCTTGTTTTGTGTAGACAACGCTGAGTTGGATGGCGGACGAAGATGCAAGCGGAACCGAATTGGTACCATAAGCAGGGCACAGCTCTCCGCCCTCGGGGTGCACGCAGAGCACCCCGACTGACAGGTTTCCGACTCGTCGACTTTCAGGGGGCAGCCCTAGTTGGTTGTTTGGTCGGTTGTTGGATTGGTCGCCGACCTGCCAAGCTTCGCATTTTTTGTACTGACTACGCAATTCTTTGTCAAAGTATGCGGGTACGAAATGGCAGCTGAAATGACACAATTTTTTTTTGGGGTGTGGGTGTGTGAGTGGGTGGGTGGGTGTGTCAAATGTACATGCCCGATTACCAAGGTAATGTAGTGTAGAAGACGCTCAAAAAGGAGATCAAAAGAAAGAAAATGTCGGCTGTTAAGAGGTTCTTCAAGGTAAATTAATATTAGATAAATGATTTATCACCTGACAACATTCCAAAATTGTACAGACTGCGTATCTATCACTGTCACAGCGGAGCTCCTCTCGTGAGGAAAGGTTTGATTCTTTTTTTGAGACTCAGTAAAACAATTAGTTCGATGTGATTCAGTTAGTTGCACGGTGCAGTAATGCACGGTGAGCGAAGGACGACTTCCAGTGAACCAGAGTGAGTCGCCATTTATTATTATTATGGCAAGTGGCAATTACCATATAAATATAATAGAAAGTTATATTTGCACTTAAAAGTGAAAGACTTTCATTTGAAGTTTGAACTGGACACGTTCATGTTGTGTCCGACTAAAACTCAGTGGGAGTTACAGGTTGAATTTTACTGAAACTTGGTGACAGTCCCAATTTCAATTTTATTGGAACTCAGGGACAGTTTCATGTTCTGTTATTGTTCCATAGTGAAAAATGACCAATAGTAAACAGTGTCAAAATAAGCAATCTCACTATGGTGGTTACTAAAAATTGCAGCGGTATTGGGCATGTGCAGCTGTCCGATCACGTGAGCGTGATCAGTTCACGTGATGTATTGAAATCGGAATCGGCGTTTCAGACAGAAAATTGCAGTCGGTGTATCTCTATTTGGTTAACATGTTCGGTAACATTATGAGATGATGCATTTCAAGGGGTACATCCTAATGAGACTTTTTTGTATACTGCATATAGTTAGCTGTAGTAGCTCGCACATCATGTGAGTGGCCTCGTTATGAGGAGGCTACGGTGCGAATAACTGGAGTCATTTATCTGCAGTAACTCAAACGCCATGGAGACTCCCTGTTACAATATTGTGGCACTCAAAATGATTTATATTATATTTTAAGGTTGGCAGGTCTGTGGTTGGTTGTTTTGTCAGTTGGTTGCCGGGTTGTCTCATGGTCAGTTGGTGGGTTGGTTGATGGTCCGGGGTCGTTCGTTAGTTCGTTCGGTTGGTTGGTTGGTTGGTTGGTTGGTTGGAGTGGCAGATCCGCCTGTCACACGCCATCTGAGTGGTGTTTTCAGGGCCCTCCGACACAGAGACACAGGCAGGGATGTTGCAAACACACTATACAGGTTCAGGTTCAAGAGGTGATTTGTCACATTCAGTACAATATTTAATGTAGAGAGTGGGCAAGATGTAACAACCTGGGAGCAGATGGACACGTGTCATGACAGAAGCTCTCCCTGTGTGTGTCTTGGATGGAGGTTTTACCTGTTGCTCGTAGATTGCTCCGCCCAATTGCCGAGACCCAAGACAGGTGTGGCTGCTTAAACCCCACCACCCTCACGCCACAGTTGGTTTTTTGGTTGGTTTGTCGTCACTTGTTTGGTTTGTTTGTTTGATCGATCAGTTGATTATTGTGTTGTGTATTTGTTTCTTTTTAGGTCATTGAGTGGGTGCTTGAGAAGTCCTCAAAGAAGTAAGACGTGAGGAAACGGAAAGAATCACGACGTGCGACCTCGAAATCAAGCAACGGCGAGCTGTGTCTCAGAGATACGGAGGTGTTGTTCAACGTTACGATCTCAAAACAAGTTTGAAGTTTCATCTCGCTAACTGAGGCCTCGTGGACTTGGTGTTTGGAGTCGACGTATTCAGGGTTTTTCATTTAGGTTTTGTCCCAAACAGCCAGTTCTTAGAATTTGACGACGTGTGTATCGCTTCAGAACGAAAGGGTGTTTTGCCATGAAATGCAGCGTGCGCTTATCAGAAGGGTTGAGCTTTTTAAGCGTCCTGGCTAGTCCTCAATCATTACACTCAACTTGTTTTAATTCATTTCTATTATTTATTCAATTCTATTTATTCCAACCAATGATACTGTTGCCTTATGGGGTGTTTTCAGTATTTGTTCCATCTGGCTACAGAATGTTGAGTCTTGCATTTTTTTTTTTTTTTTTTACTTTTTATGCTGCTTTATGTAGCTTTTATGAGTTGTATTCCTTCCGAGTGTTTTAATTAAAATTGTTTTTTTAATCAAATGCTGTAATCTCCATATCTTTGTGTATTGTAATGTACAAATACGGTACTATCAACGGCGTTATCTGTTGTTTTCAGGGTTTCGAGACAAAATAAAATATCTTTTAAACACTAAGTAATAATAATTATTACATATCATTGATTAATTAAAATTGCTCCCTCGGAAATTATTGTTTCCAACGAAGCTAGAAGATACACAATATTTATTGCCACGGACGTCCTGCAGCATGTTGCCCTTCGTCCAGACCGATAAGATGAGGGACGTTCCAGGACTGGATGTCCTGGAACGAGGGATTCTGCTGTTTATTCATTGATATTTGTTTGTTTCTTCTTGGGATGCATGGACAACAGAATATCCCGCAACACAAAAATCGGATACCAATTTGACAGATACCATGATGCTATGTGTATGTAAGTGTACATAAATGTATATGTAGTATTAGTAATGTATATTGACATTTTTCTGCTCCTTTACATGTCCACTGTGTCAGACATATATAAAAAGTAGTAACTTGTCTTAAAATGCACATTTATATTGTTAGGCAGGTAGTGCAATAGTATTGTATTGAAAATGTAGTCACTGCTGAAATATTTGTATCCAAAATTTTAAACCGAAATATCAAAACGTTCACATGGTGACTGTCCTGAACCTGTTTTCCTCTGTCCAAATTGAATAAAATCAAGAAAAAATGAAATTATTCCTCATTTTTAAGCTGGCAGTGTGGAAACAGACATTTTTTAACACCACTAAAAAGTTTTGAAGTTAATGCATAATGCTGATGTTGGCTCTGGTTAAATAGTTTTGTCCAAGAAATGAATATGATGCGGTGTGATACCATTTTGTTTAAGGGCAATTATTTGGACACCGTTGTGGTTAAGGGGTCTTTGATTAACGGGGAAGAACTTTAGAGTATGGTGTCTTACATGTCACACCATAGTATGTATATTGTATTTCAGATAAATAACTACCAGGAAAATAATATTTGCTTTAGTTTAATACACTTTAATTGAATTTTTCAAACAATTACTGCGGGTTTTATTTTAACTAGGATTCTGACAACCCCTTTTTGTAAGGCATTCTAAAGCCGGATTCATTCTGATGATGACAAACAAGAAGAATAAACCACGTTTTTCAGCTCATGTGACAAGCCCGGAAGTCATGAAACTGGGCTTAAAACAAAGGAAATCACTTGAAAATGTCACCATATTCACTATCAATAAATCTATTTTTATGTAAGTGAATGGTGTGTATTTCTGAGATATACACGTGTGTGTATACATATGTCCAGCTGATTAAACTATTTGCTGTTGTACTGG
This sequence comes from Zeus faber, assembly GCF_960531495.2. Taxonomy (NCBI): domain Eukaryota; kingdom Metazoa; phylum Chordata; class Actinopteri; order Zeiformes; family Zeidae; genus Zeus; species Zeus faber. The sequence continues at coordinate 24,125,700 of NC_137195.1, read as the reverse complement.
GAAAAACAAGTTCAGATTTTCCCTGTGACCTGGTCTCTGTTTTTGTGCTCCAAGTCCACTGGATCATGTCCTGGAGTCAACTGTACGACTTTTTTCGTGCTACACATAATTTAATTTCAACCAGTTCATTTGAATGGGGTCATTTTCATGGACAGAAGCAGGGGGCATGGTGAAGGAGGGGGGAGCAGATACGTAGGATGTATTAAACCAAGGATATATTAAAATTCAAAATGCATGGGTTTGAATTTCGTCCTATCACAAAATAAAAGTGGGTTACTGGTTTCACTTTTCTTTGAATGGTCTATTACAGCGGTTCCCAACCTTTTCGGACTCGTGGCCCACTTGAAAATCTCAGATGTTCGCGGCCCACATCCGACCAGAAGTAATACAATAACAGGAGCACATTAATATTAACTTGGCTCATGAGAAGGCTGATGTTGCACGGCAGACACCCAATGCTTGATGTCTGGCTTAAGGGACGACAGTCTCAGGCGAAGATCTGCGCTTAACACTCAGTTTATTGCTGTATTTCGTCTTCAATGCCACAAGCGCTGAAAAGCGCAGCGATACGTCGTCGGGAAAGGCATCAGAAATCGCACAGCACTGTCGGACAGATCGGGTTATTCAGAAGCAACATGAAGCCAAAAGTTTGTCAGATACTCAATGCGCTGACGCCGGAGACATCCACAAGACTGTCCTTCTCTTTTGCGCTCAGGCCTGCGAGTGTCTCGTCGCTTTGGCTGGCGAAGGAGTTTTTCGATCCAGCTGCGCTGCACATCTGGGATGGGGAAGCATTCGCGCAGCTTGGTCCTCAAACCGTGCAGGTGCTCTTTGACATGATCGATCACGGTGACGGGAAGCCGCATTTCTTCCTTTGTCAAAAAATCCAACAGATTCTCAAACGAGTCAAAGTTTAACCGGTCAACTCGTCTGGGCCACATATCTATTTTTCTTATCGTCGCTTCTATTTTATTCTGGACAGTGTACATGGTCACTGCTTTTACTTCGAGACTCAGGTTGAGTCCATTTAAGTGGCTGAAAATGTCGTGTCAAGAAAAAGCGCCCTCACCTCATCGCGCAATTCAAAAAGTCGCATCAGTACCTTCCCCCTTGAGAGCCACCGGACTTCGGTGTGTAACAGAAGCTGCTTATGGTCACTGCCCATCTCGTCACATAAACGGGAAATAAAGGTGATTGCAGTGGGCGGCTTTTGATGAAGTTGACTCTGACCGCCTCATCTAGAGTAGTCTTTAGATCTGCAGCATTTTCTTTACAGCCAGTGCCGCTCCGTGTATACTGCAGTGGACGGATGCTACGAGTGGAGCCACAGCTTTCACCCGGGTGATAACTCCACTGTGCTGGCTCCATCTCAACGGCCCGATCAATGCTCACTCCCACACATTTGGACCAATCAATCCAGTTTGAAACTATGAACGCGTTCAGAATGTCAAAAATGGCCTCAGCAGTTGAATGCATCGGTAAATATTTGCAAAACAGGAGCTCTTCTTTTATCTCTCCATTGTTTTCATACCTTAGATAGGCAAACAGGTTTTACAGATTTGTGATGTCTGTCCATTCATCCGGTTGGAGGCATAAGAACAAGTCTCTCGTACGCTCGTCATCAGCTGTTCTGACACATTCTGTGGCATGTCATCGTTCCTGCGTCTGACTGAGTTATCAGACAATGAGATGAGGTTGATTGGCTTGTACGCCTTCTCTCCCGACATCACCCCGGCTATCTCTTTTGTGGCAGGAAGAATTAAATTCTTCCCGATTGTATGAGGCTTACCAGCCTTGGCTGTGAATCGGGCAACCCGAAAGGACGCTTCCACTGCCTTTGCGTTCTCGGCGCCCACACATGACATTTGGATGACTTCCTTCTTGCCCTGATACTCCTTGAGTTTATCGAAAAATTCAGGCAGCTTAAATATGTACTGTTGGTGTTTTGTCTCGAGGTGACGGTGCCGTTGACATGGCTTCAGAGCTTCGTTTGATAAAATCTCGGAACACAGCACGCACAGCGGTAACGGTTCGTCTTCCAGCGGGTCCAAAAAAATCCCAATGATAAATATTCAGCGCTAAACTTTCTCCGAGCCTTTCTTTTTTGTTTGACAAGCGGGACTGTCCCGCCTGTCCGATGTCCCGCAGGGACTTCCCTTGTGGATGATGTACCAATGCCTTCTTTCCTTTTCAGTGTGCCTGATGCTCGCCAACCATCCATTTTGATTATCACAGCAAGTTAAAAAATGTACAGGTGTAAGTCGATCGTGGTCCGACATAGTACGCCGACATAGTTGTTTTGGTAATCAATTATTTTGTATTTATTTTTCAATAAAGTATGTGTTTTGCCCATGATTTGGCGGCCCACTTGCAATACCCTCGCGACCCACCAGTGGGCCACGGCCCATTTTGTTACGCATCTTGATGCAATTGTGTCATGGGTAAAGTAGTTACCTTCTTTCCTTTTTAGCTTTCTAATAATGTGAGAGTGAAAAAAGACACGCATGTGTTACTAGGGGTTAATTTGGTCGGGGAATATACCTGTGTCATCAGAATTTACATATGTAATTTGCAAAGCCCTGAATTATATGCTAGGCCGTTTAATGTAGTGACTCCGATTGACCACCCCTCTAAAAGTACATGTCCTGGCTGTCCAAAACAGTTGAACTTATTTTGGAAGATCTTTAAATTTCTGAGATACAGGGCTTCAAAGATGACCGCAGGTCAGGGTTCAAAGGTCAATATCTAAGTTTAAGGTCCACTGAAAACTCTCAAACTTACATATGTTAAATGTACAAAATGTGTTTTGTTGTGTTCTACAAGCCAAAAAATCAGATTTTAATTATCAATGGACATGGAATCCACACTTGGCACCACACTGCAATGGCAGGGTTCAATGTTTTTGTTACTTTGAAGGTTTAAACCCATGCATTTTTTATTTTAATACATCCATCTCCCCCCCAGTTTAGTGTGCGTAGTCTTAATGGCTGATGTCTCCTCCAGTCATCTGATTTACAACACAGTGCCGGTGACTTGGATGGCAAAATGTTGACTTGAACCTGTGACGGCAGCACTGAAAGGCAGCATCTCAACCCATCACAGCACAGAGTCCCGCTGTGTCCCAGCTTCTCTGAGATGATGAATCTTCCCCTGCGCCTAAAATGCTCTGTGCACACCACTGTACTAGTTATTTTATGTCAGGGTATTGGTACTTAATTACATTAAATGTCGACGTATTTCCCGCACCAGTGATAGAGATAGACAGATCATATACATTCAAAATGTTCATAATGTTCTCCCATTCTCTTCTTCAAACTGAATGAAGAGCGTTTGAATGGTTCCGTTACGATTCTCATTTAGCTTTGCTCACCTAAAAGAGCTCACGGAAAAGAGCTATCGAAATTGTTTTTGTTAACTAGCTGTGGAAGTTCTGCCTACCACACGCGACCCAAGTGGCGTTTCCAGGGCCCACCAGCACAGACGACGATGGGTTGTAGACACCAGTTTATTGTAGAGAGGAAGCTAGGTGGGATTAGCCAGGAGCAGATGGGACATGCCATGACAGGGCTCCTCTCCTGAGTGTGTGTGTGGATGGGGGTTTTAACCTGCTGCTCATTAGCCCAAACAATGAGCAACAGGTATGCAGCCACCCTGACCCAACACCTAGATTCAGATCAGGTGTGGCTGCTCAAACAATCCCAACAGGTCACCTTACCACACCAGCCATGCTTGCATTGAAGTGGGGAAGGGCCTGACATTGGTCCTGCCTGGGGCCTCCAAATCACTCAGACCGACCCTATGTGTGTACAGCAGATTTAGTTTCTCCTACTTCCACGCAAAAAATTGCGTAGATTCTAAAGCCCTCTGTAATAACACACACGCGCACACGCACACACACACACACACACACACACACAGTGTCTCTCTTTGAAAAAGGGCCCCGATGGAAAATTTAACACAAGGAACAAGCAAGTGAGTGTATTCTGAAGAGAATTGTCGAGTGGATTGGGGAAGGTTCAAGAACTTGGCAGTAGCATCCCGAAACATTCCTCACACACACACACACCCCACTTCTTTCTACTTTACTGACTTTGGGACCACTTTGTCTGTCCCTGAAACTGTCTCTCTCACACACACACACACACACACACACACACACACACACACACACACACACACACACACACACACACACACACACACACACACACACACACACACACACACACACACACACACACACACACACACACACAGCGATTCTCTGTGTTCCTGGAGGCCGGGCATGGCATCACAAGCCTGGGTCATTATTATATGATTATATATATGATATTATATGATTCTCTGGCAGACTCTGCTGGAATGGATGTGTGTGTGTGTGTGTGTGTGTGTGTGTGTGTGTGTGTGTGTGTGTGTGTGTGTGTGTGTGTGTGTGTGTGGGGTTCAATTTAACCATGAAGGAGGGAGCAGCGTGTGGTGTGGTGAGTGGTTGTTCGGTTGATTGGTCAATTGTTTGGTTGGTTGTTTGGCCGATTACTGCTCCACAAAGGAGCTCGGACTGATATGGAGGATGGGTTGACAGGAATAAGAAACCCAGCTTTAAGATGTTATTTATCCATGTTATATCTATATGTCTATCTATCTAAAGACATTCATACACTCAATTCAAGATTTGCTGGCCCTGACAAGCTGAACATTGTGTTGCTAGGCCAAAGAATTGCACATATAACTGGACTTCTACTTCTGTCTATGGTCATATAAAAATCCATCCGTCTAGCTATTTTAAATGATACCGGGATTTTGTGCAATAATTAACATTCATTAAAAAAAAAGTTTGATCCATGCATGTTCACGCACACACACACACACACACACACACACACACACAGCAAGACCTGTGCGGACCAGCCACAGATAAGGAATGCGACTTGGGACAACGCCAAGACAAAAGCAATTCATTCACAATCCACTTGCAAAACAACACACACACACACACACACACACACACACACACACACACACAAACATTGGCAGGGCTCATTTCCGTGTCACCAGGAAAGATATAACACACTTTAAGGTAGGTATTGCAGGTGTAACTGCTCCTGCGCACACACACACACACACACACACACACACACACACACAGTTGCGCTAATTGCCAATTGATTTGGCTCCCATCCAGTCCACAGATGGAGAAGTCTTATTCTCTAGAGGCTTCCCTTTAGCCCAATAATGTGTGTGTGTGTGTGTGTGTGTGTGTGTGTGTGTGTGAGAGAGAGAAGATCAGGCATCAGACTGGCAATTTTGCATGCGTATGTAAATCATGGAAATCAATGTGTGGATGTGGGTAAATGACAAATGATACATGCATTTATAGTTATAGTATAGCTGTAGTTTTATTTGTAAAAACAAAATGTAATAAAAATATGTCTATTAAGTTCAAAGTTTGTCAGATTGTTGACACAATTTGTTAATTCCTTAAAAAATGTTTAGCACTCACATTTTTTGACATTTAAGCCACAAAACTCCCAAAATAAGTGAAGTAAAAAAATAATTGAAAGTGGGTACTGAGAGTAATCGTACTTTATAGAGAATATTTTCTATTTTACAAGTATCTTCATATCTGATTTTTTTTTTTTTATGACGATTGATTCAGACACAAAAAAAAGAGCGTCACACCATTGACCCATGTGTGTTTCTGTGTGTTAAGATCTTCTATGTTTGGGATGCCGTGACAGCTTTACAGCGCCGATGATGCATATTGGTGGAAACACGTCAAAAGAAAGACAAAAAAAGGTGCCAGACAAGACTAATCCAGAAGGAGGTACAGAGTACACTACGTCAGATTGTCAATCTTGGGTTGGCGACCCCATTTGTGGTCAGAGGACATTTGACGGATATATTGATATTAGACCCATAGATTAAAAATAAATAAATACATTAGAAATTACCAAAAATAATTATAAATAATTTGAATAGGTTTGAAGTACTGTATATTGTAATTTCTATGTCTTCCATTTGGACCTCCCTCCCTTGCTCTTTGATATTCTAAAAGATACTCAAACTCAGTTGCCAAATATGCAGTAAAATATGCAAACTTAGGCTAGGCTAGTAATGCACTGTCAGTTTTTGTATTTAATGACTTATTTATTATTTAGCCTCAATCCGTTGCGTGAAGGCATTAATGTTGAATGCAATAAAATCACGGCTGCTAAAAAATAATAAAAAAAATACATATTTCAAGTAGGATGGGAGAAACAGTCTAATTACGATTGGGTTGGAATTTTGAGACCTAAAAATGGGGGTCTTGGGCCAAAAAAATAAGTGCCAGTGAATAAACTGGTTATAAGTTCAGAGGAAACTTTATTTCATTGTGACAGGAAGTGTGTTTCCGTGTGTTCCATTGTCTGCGATCAAATATTTCTTTGGATATCGCTTCGATCTGTGAGATGAAGTGTGTTTGTGTGTGTGGTCTCGGAGTTGTCTTCTTGGAATGTTGTAGTCGCTCCCAGGTTGTGGCCTTCGGTTCTTCGTCTGGATTCCGTCATTCCGGCTTTCGCGCGCCGCGAGTCTTTTAATCCAACAAGTAGCAATCAGCGGCGAGAGTTATGGCCACGCTGCTTTGGACGACACGCATTCCTGTTTGAGACGGGGGAGGCTTGTACAGCTTGTAAACACGCGAGCGTTGAGGCTGTTTGGGGAGGAGGGCTACACTAAGATAACATGTGAGGACATGCCTGCGTGCGTGTGTGTGTGGACTATGTAAAAAAAAAAAAAAAAAAAGACCTTCTCATAATATGGAAGACAAGGAGACAGCGGTGAGAAGAGTGGCGGTTGTCTTGGACGCCGTCAAGAGTTCACTTACTTGTCCAATGGACTGATCAATCACTCATCAGTGCTTTCTGCCGAGCTGATCCATGACACCGCTCTCCGTCCTGGGTTGGAAAAGTGTCATCGCGACAACGTCAAGTACCCCAGCGTTCATTTTACAGATCCCAGCAAAAAGGTGGACAGTTTACAAAGTTTCCTCAAGGGAAGTTTATCTACGAATTGTTTACGAGAATACGTAGTCATACGAAAAAAAAAAAAAATAAAATAAAAAAATCCTATCGGGAAACAATTTGTCTATTTCAAATTGTTTTAATTGATTGAACTGAAAGGACTTTTCCACCCACCCTACATTTTTCTTTTGTGGAGAATTGTTTCCTTTCTTGATGTTGCAATAACTGAACCATTGAACGACAACTATGAACACTCGCTCACTCACTCACACACACAAAAAAAAAAAAAAACAGTCAGTTAATTTGTTAAATACTTGATTTATGTGCACATTCTGGATCAGAAACGTTCTCAATGGAGGTACGACAGCTGCCCGAGGCGTCCAATTAATTTCACATCTCAAAGCGGGCTTTTCCCATCAAAGAGCCTCGTTTTTTCAACTTTAAAGATTGACGGTAATACTACGATTCTACACGACAATCTTCTCCGCCGCCGTTGCTTTTGTGCCCAAACGTTCATTTAAGTCCATTTTCAGTACCAACATGAAGACGGTTTGTTTAACAGTGCAGGAGGAGGAAACAAAAAAACAATAGCAAATCCTTTCTCACAAATGTCCCGGTGTGTAAATAAAGAACAGAGGTAACCAAAAAGTAAATGTTCATACGGTCGATTGAAGGCACAAAATGGACGATCAGACTTATTGGTCACTTGAGATCGCTCGAACGGGGCCGTGTTGTGACGTTTAAGACAAAAGAAAACAGTCCCCTGACAGCTGATCGCCTACGACTTGGTCCCAACGATCGAAATAGATTTCAGAACCATAGCGCTTCGCAAGGTAACCTCGACTTTTGAAACACAATTTTTATTTTTTCACAATTTCCCGTGTAAAAAAAAAAAAAAGGATCAAAGTCAGAATTCTGGATGGCGTCCGGGATGGTCTGAGCCCGCTCGGACTGTGACGAGTGCACGTGCATAGTGATAGCAACTGTAGAAATGATCTTTTTACGGGTTGACTCTGGATACCAGCTTCAAACCCCCACGCTATCCAACTCTGATCTTTCGAAACGAAAGGGTCTTCACTCAGGGAGATGTTCATTCAGGTCTTAATTCAGAGCAATATCTCTCCTTCAAAATGACACGATTCAAACACTTTGTGCGGGGCAGTGGAATCACACACAAGGCAACCCTGCCGAAAGGAAACCCTGAGGGACAGCGCATCAATTTTTCGATTTGGTTCATTTTCCTCAATTAGAGACCTGTTGTCGTGTCATCGCGCCACCGTCTGCAATGATTGGAAGTTCAGTGACGTATGAATGAATTGATCGCCGATTTTGCGATTTTCCAACCCTTCTAATCCCGACCGGATGAAGATACAGTTCAGTGTGCCGCCGTCCATATCTCCTTGAACAAGCCCCACTCCCTGTCCATGCTTTCCTCCTGTACTTTAACAAATGTAGGCGTCCGTTTACAGACGCTCCTCGTTCTGAAACTGGGGAACTGAAAAAGCCGACGACGAGGTTATGACGGGTTCCTTGGAGGGCGAACGATGGGGAAAATCACTCGTCCTGGGTCCAGGAGCGGAGAAGAGGTTGTCGGCGACAAAGGTGGATTTAAAAAGATTTGTGCGGTTTTCAAACATCCAACCTGGAGGGGAGACCGCCCGTCGGTCAGGCCACCAGTCCCAGGCGGGCGATCTTCGCCGAGAGGAAGGAGTGGAGGATGAAGACGATGGGTTTGGGACACGAATGCAAGTCCAGTTGCTGCGGGAGAGGAAAGAGGAAGGAGGGAGGAGGGGAGGGAAGAAGAGTTGGACTGGATTCACACTGGGTAACATGAGCTCTGCTGCATTTGCTAGGATACTAGGTACAGTACATAGTACCTAGGACGTTGGGCTGTTGTCCAGTACCAACAGTCTACATTAGCAATTTGTATCAATGCATCTTGGCCATTACTTCCTACCAAGGATACGTCCTATTTCCTAGGTTGGAAGCAGCCTAGGAAATTTGGATGTTGTCCAATACCCACATCTAAGTAAAGCGACATGCAGAGACTTGTAGACTCAATTCACCCAAAACGATCTCATTACAAGGAAGCACAGGATACGTCCTTATAAGACTCCTTGAAATATGGTGCGTTTTCAAGGAATCCACTGTTTCCTGGACTAGAGAATCAAACGAGCAAACTTTTTGACTTTTGTTGGCCGGTGGCTCGTTTCACAGGCTTGATCATTATTGCTATGGGCTGGTCTCTAAGTTGCCTCAATGGAAAAGGAAGGTTATTTTTGAAGACTAGAGGATGCGTTGATACCGCTAACATATGATTGGTATTGGTACCAACAAGGCCCCCAAACTAAAGTGATTAGTAAAACTAATGGACTGGATCCCTTCTACCTATGGACCAAATACTAAATGTCTAGGACTTCCACTTGGTGTCCAAACACAAAAGTAAATAAATATATATAAAATAGAACAAAACATGTATAAAAATATAAAAACCAGAAACTGAGATAAACAGGCAGAAGGATTTGTTCACCAGAAGGCACGAGAGGGTGGAACGAGACACAGAGAGAATCTTAGAGCGCAAAGGAAAGGGGAAAATAAATAATGCAGCGTCCACACAGAACCAACTCCACACTTTGCTGTTCCACCCACGGGGCAAAGCCTAACGTTTACACACACACACACACACACACACACACACACACACACACACACACACACACACACACACACACACACACACACACACACACACACACACACACACACACACACACACACACACACACAAAGCTCCGTTCATAGCCACTGTTGACCCAGTGATAGAGTTACGCCAGAGTGTGACTCATATCCTGAGCTTATGGACTACACGGACTGAGGCGGCTTTTATGAAGTGCCTTTTTCTCCCCCACCATGCAAAGCTTGACATTCAGCAATATTCATATTATCACCTTAGAATATCATGTCTTAACTTGTCGCCTGTGAATAGTCCGTCACAAGCAATTAAATTTGAAAAATGATTGTAAAGGATTGAACAGATTTTTTTTAAGCATTTCCCAATATAATAAATGTTACCATTGTACCTTTTATAATGTCTTTTCCCAATGCTCTTTAATTCCTTTGATTCAGCACAAATGTCCACATTTGTAGGATCAGATCCAGTGAGTTTACAGGCATGTCTACTCAAGTCCCTTTCCCGCATGGAATCCATAGCATTAGATTAGATGACTGTTACAGTCTCAGTACGTAATGGGTTGGGGTTAGTACGTTATGTCCGGTGTAGATGCGATCGTTTGGACAATCTGTCGGCAACGACTTACAATCTCAATCGGTCTTGTTTTTTTACGGGCTCCGGCCGTGAGACCAGCGCTTCGGTTTCCACCTCCTCCTCCGGCTCCACGCTCAGGTGCAGCCGGCGGGCAAGCGAAGCGCTTGTGGGCCGATGTCCCTGCACCGCACCCCTAACTCTTAAAGACACGTCTCGGGTCTGAGTGGCATTTTTAAGAAGAAAAGGAATAACATTTAAGAATATTAAGACCTGTCCCTGTAGGAGCTGGACGTGTTTCAGTTTTTCATCTTTGCGGCCAAGCGCCACTGTTCGGATCGGACTCGCCATTTTTCAAATGGTTTTTTTTCTTCCCGAAAACAAATAACTTTTGAAATACTTGTATAAAATAAAAAACACACTATTTGTGCTTAGCCGGTATTTGGATTCGGCTCCACGCCTACTTAAGGTGCTTGTCGCGGCAATGTTGCTGCTTCCATTCGCACACACTTCCATTCACAGCCGTACCTGTATTTTCCCTCAAACGATACTAGGTCGAGAGTGGGGATATTTATGGAACAACTTTTATGGAATAATGAAATCAGATCCTGTTCCCACATTATGGCAATATGGAACATTGCCAGTGGATTCACAGCTTTCAGTGAAAGTGGCAAAGCGGCTTTAGATTCGCATCATCAAATATGTTCCTGATTGCCAAGTCGTGTGATAACAAATAAATCATATATTTGTCTATGCTTAGTTTAGTTTAAATTGTAGCCCACGGAAGAAAATTACGGCCACCTGAAAAAAACGATGTACCAAAATGTTCTGACTTTTCCCCTCAGAATCTTTTTTGCATTAATGCCTGAATTTATGCTGACAAATTTAATACACAGTACTTTAGTGGCGGACCAAGGGGCGTGGTCAAGCACTGGCTGCAGACGGCGGCACGGTTTCCTTTCCCGTGGCCGCCAAGCTGCCTTGAAGCTGCCCGTGCGGCGCGGACTGGTCGGACACGAGGCATAGAGATTTCTTAATGTTTGTCTGTCTTGCAGAGGGGATCGGCGCACAGGCTCGTCAGCCGACCAGCGGCCAGAGCGGAACGCCATTCCTCCTGTGCCAGAAATGATCATCATCATTATCAGTTATACTTCTGGCCTGCGAGCCTTTTGTTCCTCTGTCCAATAAAAACTCTCGCCATGTTGGCGCGCCACGGCAAGAAAGGAGTCTGTCTCCCTCCCTAAACCCCTACCTGTGCGCAGAGACTCCCACAACTTTATCCCGCACAAATAAAGTTAGAGGTCAAAGGATGCGAATTCGCCTAATTCTGATCGATAGCAACAACAATAATACATTTTATTCACACATAGCACCTTCCCTGAAATGCAGCTCAGAGTGCTTCACATTAAAAAAGCGAGAAAATGAAAAACAAATGAAAACAATTGCACGGACTGTAAAACAATTAAAGGCATAAAAAGTGAAAAGCATGTAATTCATGCTATGCAATGCCCCCATTTCAAGTGTCCACGGGGCCCACCTCTCTCTCTATCTTTTGGAATGGTGTTCAAAAGTCTGTCGTCATGGTGATTTTGCAACAAACTTTGGCTCCGTTTCCCTACAAGGTGTGTGATTCGTCCTCTGAGTGGTCGAGAGATCAGTTCTCGTATTCGTATTGGGATATCAAAATGCACAATAATAATTTCATTTAACTCTTGGTAGAAATATTTAAATTTAAAAAACATTAGAATTACAATGATAAAATTATCATTATTGTAAACCAAAAAAGAATGCGGTTCAAAAATAATAATAATTGAAAAAAACACTCACAATCTCGCCCTCCTTGCCTCCGAAGTCGAGGACCAGCATGCGGATCCCGTCGTCTGAGGACATCCGGAGCTTGTCGAACGGGTAGGACAGCAGCGCTCGGGGTGGGCTCGGGGTCCGAGCTCCTCTCTCTTCACCGTTCTCACCCTCCCTGGCCTCGGGCTCGGCCAGCACGGAGAAGCCCTGCTCGTAGTGGACCACCAGCCGGCACTCCTGCCCCCGGTAGAGACAACCTGCAGGATTCGGATTAGCCCAAAATGAGCCCAAACGTCCAAAGCCCGATTGGCTTTGAATAATAATATCAAATAATATCTCATGAACCGATCACCTCAATATTTCCATGGATTCCATTTTTATGAGGTTTTCCCGGGTTTTATTGGCTCTTTTCAAACCACAAATCAGCTTTTTTTGGCTAGATCCATGCTAATGTGAGAGACTAGAAACATGAAGTTGTGCCGCTTCCTCCTGGAAACCTGCTGTAGCCAACGTTATGCTTTGGGTGAACTGCAGCAATTGCTAAAAGTAATACGCAAAAAAATATATAATTGTAATGTGAGTTTCCTAGTTTTTTGTTTTTTTTTCAAGGCTGAAACATTTTCCCCATTGGACTGCATTTACCGACAGTGAGAAGCTGCAGCAGAGTGGTAAACTTCTAAATAATAAAGCGTTCAGTGAGGCGGTGCTATGAATAGCTATAAATGACGGGAACCCAGGCCTGGGTTAAAAAACAGCAAATCTGACCTTTAAGCTTATCATCATCATCATCATCATCTTTTTCAAGTGATCGATGTTCTCTTCTCAGGAAATTCCTCCTTTATCAACAAATTATTTTGGGACCCATTATCAAAGTTTACACAAAGCCATCCATGAGAAACAAAACCCTGAAATACCTCCCTGCCCCGCAACAGCAACCCCTTGTTACTGACTGAAATGACATGCCTTGCTCAAGGACACGACTACAGAGTTTGCTGACAAAGGGTCTGAACCGATCGCAACCCAGATTAATGCGACATTGACTCAAGGAAAGCATCGTTTGTCTCTGTTTGGGTTCGCCGTCATTAACGGCTGCCAAAATAAACATGACCGTTATCAGCGAGACGGCCTTCCTTCCGCCAATGACGGGTTAAATGCTGTCAAACGAGATAGGTCGTCCAACGTCCCTCCTCCACCACCTCCACCTCCTCCTCCTCCTCATTAGTACAGTTTCAGCTCCTTTCCCTTTCTGTCCTCGGCTCTTCACACGCCGCTACTTTCCCCAATTACAGAAGACCCCGTCTCCTCTCTTCATCCTGCTGAGATCAAAATCCGTTCGTCTGTTTTATGGCTCTTAAAGCGAGACACCTCGGCTTCCCCCCCGCTGTTCCACGCTCCTCGTGCCGTCACTGTTCTTTTTAATAAACGGGACCCGTCTGGTCTTTATCGCGAGCCGACTGCAGATATGGGAGTCACGGTGTCTGGACAAAATGCCTCGAGTGTGATCTACAATAACTGCTCCTAGATTGGGTGTTCTACGGTCTTCTCTTTTTAATATCTAATCACACATCTCTGGTCAACACAGGATCTGATAATATGCGCCGGGCTTTATCCAGATCAGATATCACGAATATTTATGTATCGTATGTTCCGTCCCTCTGGCCTCCTGGTCACAGTTTTGACCAGGACGCTACAAAATTCGGCTGAGTTCAAGGACACTCAATTAGAAATGGAAAAAAGACATTTTGAATTTAGAACCAATGCAACTCCTAACTGGGTCATTACTGCTCACTAAATGAATACATTTGGCGTCACCAAACAGACCCCTGGTGATTTAAAAAACAACAGGATGGCGTTGTAGGACATGAGGACGACAATGTCAGAAAAGGTTGAGAGATTTTCAGACAGAACGCCGACCCTGGCAATTTGCGTGAACACCAGTCAACCCAGGGGAATGTATCACCCGACTTTTTTTCTCCTGCCATTATCGGTACCTATTGATCCTCCGTTCAATGCATATGCATGGAGGAGCGCCAGGGCGACGAGCGTTTGATAACGTCTTTCTCGGCTCAGAATGCTATTGGAAAAAGTTTCAGTAAATCGGTTACATTTCCTACAGAAGGAAATACAAAAGGACAGTAAAGACGAATGTGTGTTGTTAGCCGCTCCTCTAAATCTCTCCCTGGTCTATGGATTCATCTAAAGGCTGTCGTTAAGCCAACAAATATGTTGTTAACGTGACGTACCGTGGCATTCCTGTGGTAAAATATAAACTCTGATGTGTGACGTCTAGCGGTGGAACCGGCCTTTGCCGAGCAGAGAAACCGTCGACGTCACGTGGCGCAGTGAAACCCGTTGGAAATCGCCCATCTTGTGCAGGCTGGGAGGAAACACCGCCGCCGAGCGGGAGGTGAGTATCATGTTTACCGTCGCAAAAAATATCAGGAAGAGAACTGGTGCGGTTCTGCTGCGGTAGCCGCTACCGAGGGAAGGGGCGCTGGAACAGCCTGGGAGACAAAAGCATGCATGGGTGGGCGGTGCCGCATTGAGGAGTTAGAAGATCATTTGAGCTGGTGTTTAGGCCGGTGGTTCTAAACCCACGGTCTGGGGACACCCCAGGGGTCCTTCTAGAGGTTCCAAGTGGTACCCCAGCCAAATTATTACTGGTTAAACTTCATCATTGTTTCATTGGCAAGACGTTAGTGCCACTGTTTCTATCCTAGTTTCACAGTTGTCTCCTTAACTGTAAGTATAGACGTCTGGAAGTTTGGACTAAATCATATCTAGCAATAAAAACTTTTCCCTTATCAAATAGCGGCCCGTGGCTGAATTTGTATCAAATTGAAGGTCCTTGATATGAAAAAGGTTGAGAATCCCTGATTTAAGCAGCTTATATGAGAATTGCGGACACACTAGCTGAGGAAACAATCGAACAATTTCGACCTCCTGAATTTAAATAAATGACTTGTGTCAGGATGACCTGTCGCTGAAGCTTATGCAGATGCAGTACTTTAATACACACACCGAATGAGCACATAACATGTTTTAAAGTTTGAAATCCCCAAGTTGGAAACTCTCCTAAGAGGCTTTCATTTAAAAATAGAACTGTGCAAGGTGTCATTTAAAAATAAATAAATAAATAGAAAATGTAGATGGTCCTCCCTCCCTGTTTATCTAGTGCGATGCCATCGAGTGTTTTGTTCTGCAGAACAACAGCTGAAGCAGCGGAATATAAACAACCCTTGCCGGCGCCTCGTCCCACTCCAATTGTCAGGAGTGCGTTGAGGCAGGAACAAACCAGACCAGGGAATGTGGGGTATTAGAGAGAAAAACATGACAAAAAAAAAAAAAAAAAAAAAAAAAAAAAGATTTCAGGAGGAAAATTGAGCTACAATCCCCCCAACACATATAGACACACATGAACGTACATGCACGACCCTCTGAGATCAACCAACTCCGTAAAACCAAAATAGCATGACCTTGAATTACTGCTCATTGACAAAGCAGATCCAAAGGACTGGCAGCATCGTTGGGGAATGATTATAAATAGATTAAATGTGTATTGTTTCATTTTCCCAGAGACTTTTTAATGAGGTGAAATTAGGCCCGGGCGATAATATCTGAGGGAATATTTGACTAATGGAGGAGATATGACCTGATATGAAGAATACATATTGAACACTTTCAATTGCGCTACAAGAGTAATATTGTACTTGATACCACAACACACCTGGAGTTCAACATAGTGAACCGCAGCGGAATTCCTTACCACGGTAATTTCAATTCATGGGTGGATATTGTCACCTGTGTGTGTGTGTGTGTGCGCGCGCGCGCGCGTCTCGATAAAGTATCAAATCCCGCGATTCGCATGTCGTTATCACATCGTTTTATCATTCTGCACGTGACCAATAAAGTTCTTGAATCTTGAATAAAGTTGTTGATCGTTGATTACCTTCAATTTCTTCCACATCCCCCGGGCCTGGTAGAAGCTTTACTACCTTTACCTGAAGGATTTCATATAATCACGCAGAGAGAGCAAGAGAGCGAGAGAGAAAAAGAGAGAGAGAGAGAGAGAGTGAGAAATGGAGTGAGAGGAAATGTCTTGTTGCCATGGTGACCAATGATGGCGGAAACCATAGCAGGCCATTTGAGGACGGATAGTTCTGCGGCTTTGTAAAAAATAGTTGACACGTCGGCATCTTGAGTTCCTGACAAGGGGGGGTTCACGATTTTTCTTTTTTTTTCCCCAAGCCAGAACTATGAAATATGTCAATGCGGCTTCCGGAGGGGCGGATGAAATATTAAAGCCTGGACGCTTAGCGGCGACGGCACACCGCCACCTGTTTTCAAACTCCAGAGTCCTGACGCTAAGCGAAGCCCGGGACAATGTAATTAGAGATGGAGATGGAGGGACCCTTGGGAAAGAACAGGAAACGGAGTTTCCCAGAACATTCTGTGCTCAGAGAGAGAGAGAGAGAGAGAGACTGAAAAGAGAGAGAACGTAAAAAAGGAGGGGATTGAGAGAAGGCACATACTTTCAAAAATCCCCAGGACTGCCACTACCCAAAGATTGAAGACCACACACACACACACACACACACACACACACACACACACACACACACACACACACACACACACACACACACACACACACACACACACACACACACACACACACACACACACACACACACACACTTCAATCCTGGGTACTTCCATTCCATAAAAAGTTACTTTGGCCATGTCTTCCATATGGCTGACTGAAACCCCTGCGTCGTGTGTGTGTGTGTGTGTGCGTGTGTGCCTGCGCACGTGTGTGTGTGTGTGTGTGTGTGTGTGTGTGTGTGTGTGTGTGTGTGTGTGTGTGTGTTGTGTCTGCGTGTGCGACATCTCCTCAGCACTCACTGGTGCTGACTTCCTTGATCATCTCGGCGGACGCGTGGCAACCGGTGACGATGTGCCGGGTCCAGAGCGACAGGTCCTTGGTGGTCTCGGCCCGGAACATGTGAGCCTCGATGCCCAGCCGGGTCCCGGTCCGGGTGGCGAAGGACAGTTCAGCGCTGCCGCGCGGGGACCCCCGCTCGGGGCCCGAATGGACCAGTCTGGAGGCACGCACGGTCACAAATGCACTGTAAATACCTGAGTCACCACCACCCTAAAAATACCTTGTTAATGTACTTAAGTATTTTTGGAGAGTATCTGTACTTTACTTAAGTTGAGTTATTATATCATGTATGAAAGTATGTATATGTATGTGACAAATAAACCTCTTGAATCTTGTCGCCTTTTACTTTGACTTGGCTACACTCAGTCCCAAAAACCAATAGTACTTAACCATACCTTTTACTCCATTACATTTCCCTTGAACAACTTTGTTCCTCGACACAAAATAAAATCGGAGGAAAACTTGGGATGATGGTGAAAGCAGTTATCATGAGGTTCACGTGAGCGAATCAAGGCTCATATCAGCTCATATCAACACCCTCGAGCCCGTATTCAGAGTTGCCAGGTCTGCGGTTTTCCTTTTTAAGCCTAGAAGCGGGTTGTTGTCTTGTCCGCGGGTTGAGGGGTGGCCGGGGTTTGTCAGGGAGACCTGGCAACCCTGCCCCGTGCTCAGTTCCGTTTTGGCAACGTTGCTTCTGAACTAGCACAGGCGCGTCCCAGAGAGCCACAACTAGAGCAGCGCGTTGGGAGAGCCACGCCCACAGTGCCGGCCTCCTCCAGCGATGCTGCTGCTCCACCTGCACCCGCTACGGCTGATGGAGACACACCCGTGGACGTATTTACAACAAATGTTTTTATTTCGTCAGATTTAAAGATGCGTTTTACTGAAAAAAAAAACAAAAAAACAAGTCTGTCATTTTTTTCCTCCACAGCATTGACTTGTACTTTTGATACTTAAGTACATTTAACATCAAGGTCATCAAACATCAACATCATAACATCAGAGTTGAATCTGATCTAATCAGTAAATATACTTTAAGACTTATTCAAGTCGTACTCTAATGAGCCACACTTCACACTTCATTTAAGTGTGGCTTTCGAGTTCTTTTTCCACCACTGAATATCAGGCAAAATAACTATTTGCACAATAGCACCGCATAAGCTAAAGCTAATGTATACACCTAATAATAAATAAGCAATATGTAAGGGATAATGTGTAGCCAGCCGCTCATTATCGCAAAATAACCAAGAACTGTAGACGTAGCTAAGAAAGTAGAAAACTATTCAAAAAAAAAAACAAACCAACAAAAACAAACATCGCCCCACATCTACTCTTATCAAAGTGAAACTGGACAGAGCCGCATTCATCCCTTCAAGTCACACGATTCCACCGCTAGCTGGTGTTAGCATTGTGAGTGGCGTGCGTTTCTTCCGCGTAGTGGATGTTTATATGCACATAGTAAAGTAGGCATGCGGAGAGGAATGTTACGAGCCGCGGCGAACGTCTCGGCCATAAACACGGGAAAATAACATAAATGGTTGGAACGACCCCGGAGGAGAAGAACGTTCATATTGAAGATGGCCAAACAGTCCTACATTTCCTAGAGGTCCTAGGTCGCTTGACTTTCGGAAGCTTTGATCAGACGACATGCAAATAGAACATGGCCGCTTTATTGTTGTTCACAGTGAGTGCTTATTTTAAATTTCTTTTATTTATTTTTATTTTTTTATCGAGAATAGGTGCTATTAAAATCACTGTTGATACTAATAACGACAAAAAACATAGTGTTCTCAAATACACACTGCCGTAAGTATATTCAAATAGTTGTTTTTTAAATGTATATATATATATATATATATATATATATATATATATATATATATATATATATAAAATCCTTTTTCTATAACGTTAAAGCCCTCCAAAGAAATCCTTGGTGTTAGTGTTATTTGCCTTATGTAAACAGGCTGTGTGTTTTCAATGAACCTAGAAATATGTCTCTTTACAGTAACCTGTGTGGCACCATGTGTTAAAGGTGTGTTTTCATAGGGCGTGACGGTGTTTGAGTAGCCCTACCGTGTGGCCAACAGCGGGTAGGTGTGTGCGGGGCTTTGCCAGGCCTCCCTGCCCCTCGGTAGGCTACCGTACAGCAGCAGGTCTTTCTCCGTCACCACCACCAGCACAGGCTTCCAGCGCTGCTTCTCGCTCTCCGTCTACGAGTCGGCATGGCAAGAAACAAATCAACCACCGCCACGCAATACCTTCTCCTCCTGAAACCCATTTTTGGACACGTGGAAACTGCCACAGTTTGAGTTAAAGAATTCACAATAATCTAACCTCCTTTTCTTAATCTGTGGAGAAGAAGATAGTGCCTAACGCACACACACGCACGCACGCACGCACACACACACACGCACGCACGCATGCACACACACTTCATTTTACAATAGTCTATTCTCATTACAAGGGCTTATCTACAGCCCGGCCACAGAATCCAAAGCCTCTCTTTGAAGTCCCGTTCCAGCCAATTACGTGCCTAGGATTTAGAGGGTCATGGGTCACCTGTTTAACATTATCAGCATATGTTGCTAAGTAACAGTGCTGCACAGCATTCCTATAGGCTCAATTATGGGCAAGTGTAAGAATATGTGTGTGTGTGTGTGTCTTTTTTCAATCACTTCAGATCATACCGAGGACTTTTCCAACACACACACACTTGGAAACCTGGGCCAGGATATCACGCACTTTCAAGAATTCCGGGAATGGGAATTTATGATATTCTTCCAAAGATTTCTTAAGAATCACACACACGCACACGCACGCGTCTGTAGATGCACCCACCTTTCCTGCCAGCCATCCTAGATGTCGCATCTCTTTGCTGCCGGCGATCCCTGTCCAGGTGGTGTTCTTGATGACCTCTGCCAGGGCTCGCTGGCAAAGAGACAACATTTTGTCTATCAATTTATGAATTATAATTGTGAGCTCCTAAGCAATGGACGTATAGTATGTAAGCGATAATGAAGCACCGCCTTATAGTGATAGGGGTCACCTGCCGGGGGTTATTTTAGGATAATGACTTGCTGCATATTATCCTGCTTATTACACAGCTACTTACTAGGTGAGAGAATACATTGAGACAAAATATTGGTTTAAGATTATTTTATAAGCAGCATGCCTAGTTTAAAAGCTTCCGTGAAGAAAAATAGTCCACAGCAACGTAGCCAACACTGTAATGACATAGCAAACTACTCACCCCACAAAAAAAAACGTCAACCTACATATGACGAACCTATTTACTGTTATTAATGTGAAATTGGATATATCCAAATTCATGTCTTCAAGTCATTGTAGTTTCAATGAAGCGCCACAAGCATGTAGGTGGAGTGATACGAGGGACGTGAAACCAGGTGGGGAAGTGGTTGCTGGTCATCATTCTGAAATAACTCACCTCTGACTGCCGCTAACTGCGACTCAGAGTGGAGTATTCCACAGAACCAGAGTGTCATATAAATGTACATATGTTGTCCTAACTGCGGCACGCACCTGCGTGAGCACCGAGGTGACGGAATGCAGGGCGGAGAACCAGGCCAGGCCGGACGCCTGGTCCGGACAACGCAGGACCACCGTGTGTCGGGCGTTGGGGGAATGCAGCTCCACCTGTCTGGAAGAAGAAGAAGAAGAAGTTTAAGAGCACACACCTTTGACCGCCTGGAAAAAAAAAAAAAGATGAGAAATTGGAGCCAAGTGTCAAGCGAAGAACCAAGACGTCTGGCCAACAGTTACTGAGAATAAGGGTTTTACAAATGTAGAATATATCTATTTGTCTGCATTTTAAGAGGCAGATGAATAGTTCCAGGGTTTTTCTTTTGTCTGTTCTCGGCCTGAAACAGATATACTAAATAGAAGAAGGCCAAATGAGGCAAAAGGGACCAGCCGCTTTATCGGCGAGAGAAGACCGTAGAGCAATCCAGAAATGCCAGCGTTTCATTTAATTCGCTCACACATTCACAGAGTTTTTTCATTTATCCAAAAAAGAAAGCCCATCAAATACTGCATTTATCACAAAAAAAGAAAAGAAAATGTATTGTTCGCCTTTAATAACATTGTTACACGCATGATTTGTTTTCCTCACTGGTTTGAATAATTTGAATAGAATTGCGCGTGAGTGACGGGTGAAGCCATGTTCTCAACGTTGTTGACGCGGGAGTTAACTTTTAATCATGGGCGACTTGAAGGCTAGGAGCGATGTAGATTTGCTAAACATTCTCCTGCCCCCGCCCCCATGCTGGGATTCCACCATGTTTGGAGACTGTGAACTCGCCGTGTTTCTCCCAGAAGTGGGAGGCGCAACAGTGAGTACACGGTTATTGATAGTAACACTCGACTCTTGAGCTCCTTTTGGGGTTACTTTACAGACAAATATGGTCAATATGTGAAAGAAAGATTGTATAATATGGAGCTGCTTCACTCCTGATCCAGCCTCAAGTTTCTACTGGGCAGAGATGTTTTCATTTTGGTTTTTCTTTCATTCACCCTGCTGTGACCTGTAGCGGGAAGAAAATAAATGTGATGAATCTTCTCCTCCTCCATTAAAAAAATGGGGTTAGGGGGAGACCCCTCCCAGTTAAAAATAGAACCAGTGCCTGTAAAAGGAGAGTGGAAGTGTGTGTGTGTGTGTGTGTGTGTATGTGTGTGTGTGTGTGTGTGCGCGGGGGCCAGATGTGTGGTCCCTAGTGTTCTGTAATGAGGGAGTGTGTGTGTGTGTGTGTGGTGTGTGTGTGTGTGTGTGTGTGTGTGTGTTCCGTTGGGGATGTTGTTTTGTATTGAGAGGGCCAGAGCCAGAGAGGCTCCTGGAAGGGGGCTGGCAGTGGAGGAAAGAGGCTTCAAAGATACTGGGACAATATACCCACAAATGAGCCCTTTTAAAAAATCGACAGTGACGGAGGAGGTAAAAAGGAAAGTAATACCTTTCTACAAGCTGGAAACAATAGACAGCCCTGTGACAGCCCAAACCTTGGAACTCAAAACGCAAAACCGTTACGTGCTTTACGGTAATTGAAAAGAAAACCATCTAATTTCCAACCCCAAACCACAGGACACGACAGACTGATCAAATGAAGCATGTCGTCCAGAACAAAAAGCTATTAGTATTCCCTTCACTGCATTTTCGGCTGCGTGGACCGGTTCGATTTTGTGGTCGTGGCTGAAAAAGGGGGAATTAATTGTTTGGATTTCGGCCGGTGTCACGGCAAACCCGTAAAAGATTCAAGGAGGAGAATTACGGAAGGGAAATTAAAAAGAAAATAACAAACTGCTCGTGGTGCAGATTGGCGGAGGGCGCTGACATTTCACGGCCTTTTTCTCGTATCAGCAGCTTGAGCCTGATCTAAAACGAGGAGCGAGAGAAACCTTCACCGCCATTCAATGTCTTTTTCAGGTCAAGAGCCTGTGGTGGAGTGTGTGTCTAGTATGGTGTATCTGTTTGTGTGTGCCTGTGTGCCGTCGCACAAACACTAAATGTGATGTTATCGTGAGTTTACAGAACAGGTGGTCATGGCGGTCCCACAAAATGACCAAAATGTTTCCTTTAAAGTCGCATTTCCGCTGAAAAAGCCAAACAAGCGGACGGAAGATGTCCTTTAAAAGTCGCATCAGGGAACCAGTGCATTTCAAAGTCTTTTCTTTGGCACGGACGCTTTGCTCCGCCCTAGACGGTTGAACTTCCGGCCTCTGAGCGTTTAGAGGCCTTTATCTCATCTCCCACATAAGTCCTCCATTCCTCTCTTTCCCCTTTATCTCCACCGCTTTCCTGTATTATCTCCCCGCTCTGCCTCGTTCTTTAGTCCCAACTGTAATTTAGGATTTTTTAAGACTTTTCACCCCCCTCGCCGACTTAGCGAGGCCTTATGGGAGGGGGGGCAGAGGAACGAAAAAATGATAATAAAACAGGAAGAGGCACACTTCCTGAAGAAGTGTGCCTCTTCTTCATCATCCTCCTCCTCCTCCCGTTCAACCCCTTCCCCTGCAAATCCGCACATAAATCGGTTTTAATCAACGTTGGTAAATCACAGTAAAGTCGTGTCAGAGGTTTAATCTGTCTCTCCACATCAGTGCATGTGTATTTGGTCGTATTCAGACTGATACTGGGGTCTTGGAAAACCTTTATTTATAACGTTTGTATGTTTGTACCAGTCACTTGTGTTGTCACGATGTGGAGGACCAAGATCTTTCTTTCTTTTTTTTTAAGTGGCAGTGGTTGCTGGTATGAGTGTGGGTAAAAATATAGACTATACTCTGTACGGGACGAATAGATATGTATACAATAACACAGGTATGCATAACAATGAAATAGTGGTTATTAATTGTTACTACGTAATTACGGCATTATTACATGTCTACAATGTTATTACAGTATTATTAAAACATATTGCGCAGTTATTGCACAAGTTGGGTGGTTGTGTTTGTAACATTTGTGAATGTTGAAATATACTATGTAACTATCTCATAAAAGGACTTTGTAGTACAATAACAAAAAGGTTAGTTGCAGGTAGCCAGAAATATGTTTTTGAGTTACAGTAAGTCAATGAAGTTGATGTTTAGCTGAAAAAAGGACTGTGGAGGCTGCTGTTAGAAGCGATTGCGGGAGGACCCAATATACAATATAGGGCACAATATAGGGTCATGAAGTCCAAAAATTACCTCATAGTTTACATAAAAGCCTCAGAGTGTAACTGTATAGCATCAGCCCTAAGGCTAACACTATGTAGGGTCAAAAATGCAAACAATGACCCCATAGTTTACATGAAAGCTTCCGAGAGCAGCTCCAATGACGTCTGACAGTTAGGGACATATACAGCTCAGCCACAACATTAAAAGCACCACTAATAACCACTTATATGGTGTAGGTCACCCTTGTGCCGCCAAAACAGCTGTGACTCGTCGAGGCATGGACTCCAAGACTTTTGAAGGTTTCCTGTGGTATCTGGCAGCAAGACGTTAGCAGCAGATCCTTTAAGTCCTGTAAGTTGCGAGGTGGGGCCTCGATGGATCATGCTTGTTGTTCCAGCACCCCGGACCCTAACACGCACCATTCACATGAAGTAAAAGAAAACGTGATTCATCAGACCAGGCCACCTTTTTCCATTGCTCCATGGTTCAGTTCTGACACTCACGTGCCCATTGTAGGAGCTTTAGGTGGTGGACAGGGGTCAGCATGGGCACTGACTGGTCTGCAGCTACACAGCCCCATACGCAGCAAGCTGTTATGCTCTGTGTGTTCTGACACCTTTCTATCATAGCAGCATGAAC
Organism: Zeus faber; assembly: GCF_960531495.2. Taxonomy (NCBI): domain Eukaryota; kingdom Metazoa; phylum Chordata; class Actinopteri; order Zeiformes; family Zeidae; genus Zeus; species Zeus faber. Next base: position 24,101,384 of record NC_137195.1, on the reverse strand, counting down.
TTTTTCAGCAATTTGTGCTACAGTAGCTCTTCTGTGGGATTGTACCAGACGGGTTAGCTTTCGCTCCCTTTGCGCATCAATGAGCCTTGGCTGCCCATGACCTGTCGCAGGTTCACCGGTTGTCCTTCCTTGCACCACCTTTGGTAGGTACTAACCACTGCATACCAGAAACACCCCACACTACCTGCTGTTTTGGAGACGCTCTGACCCAGTCGTCTATCCATCATAATTTGGCCCTTGTCAAAGTTACTCAGATCCTTACGCTTGACCATTTTTCTTGCTTCCAACACATCAACTTCAAGAACTGTGCTGGGTTCTGTTCACTTGCTGCCTAATATATCCCACCCCTTGACAGGCGCAATTAGAACTAGATGAGCAATGTTATTCACTTCACCTGTCAGTGGTTTTAATGTTGTGGCTGATCGGTGTGTCTTTTCTATCCCGAAAATAAATCAAGTTCACTTCAAGTAACAACACTGAAAAAACCTGTCCCTCCTCTTTGAGTTCCGTCTCAGATTCCCTGTCTCTCTTGCCTTCTCCTCTCCTCCTTTGCTCATCCACTCATCTTCTTCTCTATGCTCCTCTTCCTCTCTCAGCTTCCCTCCTTTTCCCCATTTCTCCTCACCACTTTTTGCTCTCCCACTTTCCCTTTGACGACTTTAACCTCCCCGTCCTCTCGTTTCTTCACCCCTCCCTCTGTCATCTCTGCAACCCCCCTTTATTATGTCACCCCTTCTCAGTTCCACGCCGCAATGCCCTTCTCTCATGTCTGTCTTCTCGCGCTTCTCACAGGCGGCTTGAAAAGAACATCTGCTGGAAGGTAGAGAGTATTCCTCAGAGAGATTGAGCCTAGTGAGCACCAACACCAGTCACGCTTCCCCATCATGTACGACAGGGTCTCTCTAAAAGTAATTTTTCAGATCAGCCACCTCAGTAGCTATTTGAGATGCTGCCAAGTATTCTGTACTGCCACATGTTTATATATATTTTAGTCTTATTGAAGACACTTTTCTCTGGAGGGTCTGATATACTGGAAGACAATGAGTCAGCAAGATAGAGGTGAGAGGATTTTCAATTTTGTAAGGTATAGCCCCTCCAACTTCCAGGACACCCTACTATCCACAGACAAAACTTTACATGTGGTGGTCAGGAACCATCAGAAACATGTCTTGAGACCTATTGTTTGGGTCCAGTACAGACTGGCGCTTTGGGTGCCAGTGACCTTATTGGTCAAATATTAACCATTCAGATTACTTTGTTTCTGCGTGGGCATGCATGAACAGTAGCTTATATATTGCTTTACTTCAACAGCATTACAGTCTAGATTCGAGTCACCAATGGCAGCTGGAGGCAAACTGTAAGTAGATGTAATAAAATGGAAGTTGCCAAAGGACCCCATAACCGAGGCTGAATGGCCACAGTTTTTGGGGGCCAATTTTCGTTCATCAATTGGGGAGAGAAAAATAGTGGCTTTGGTTGGCAGGTTGATGACAATACAATCTGGTATCTACTGCTTTGTATTGGGAACCTAGCATAAGCAATTACCATTAAACCAGGGGACATACAGTACTTGTCGTGTTGCGTGTCTCCATAGCCTGAGCAACTCAAAGGGAGGGAACGGCCCCTAAGCGGCTTGAGCCTAGAACCGGATTTCACATTCATCTCCAAAAATAACTTTTCCTCCTTGTGAAATATAAAAGTCCGTCCTAATAGCTTCTTTTTTTTCTATGTGAAATGGACGAGCTGATACCTGTTCTATCTTTCACAATGCCGTGCACTGTTTCTTGGAATATTGCACGGCCCATTAATAGCTTTGTTCACCATTCCTCCTATTGCCATGGAGCAAAAACGCAAAGGATCAAGTAACATATGCTTCTGTGTTCGAACATTCTTTGGTATGCACTTTACTAGAAAAATCTGATGAGTGTGCCGGTGCCATGCCACATAGCGCCAGTGAGGGAACATTCAAGGTCCCAGTTCAAGGAACAGAATGCTTTTTCAATGCTTTTGTTGGTTTAATAAAGCAGGTTGGGAATTTAGTATAGCAGGCAAATACTCGAATACTTGGTCAGACTGGACTTTCTAAGCCAGCAAATCGAATGCGTGTAGGGATTAAAGACAATATCACCTTACATATGCTCCAAGCTTCTTTCAGCCAAAGAACTGGAAAGCCACTGGCCCCTGGTTGTAGTCACTGAGTAACAGCTTCAACTATGGACTTTGACAGGCGTGAGAGAGGCGTGTTGATTAAAATGTGCTGTGATTAAATCCAGTTATGTGCCTGGCAAAAACTTCACCTTGTGTCGTAGTGTCTTCAAAGAGGCGACAGTTAGAAAAGCAGTAAAGTCAATTATTGACTACATTTGAACTCGCAAACACATGACTCAATCCCCAAGAGAGGTTATAATTCTTTAAAAATTTTTACTTGTGGAGAATCTTCAACCTTCTCGTCGACACCCTATATGCTGAGGCGCCTGACATTTATGTAACCCTTGTCCTTATGTCCTTGTTTTACAGCAATGATTTGTTTTACCCTAATATTGTCACACAGGCTTCTCAAAAAGTTCCTATGCAATGGTCAGTCATATAATTGGCGCCTCCACGGTGGGTGCTGGGAAATGGTTTGTGTACTATCTAAACCAGGTTATTTGGGAGCAGGTTTGGAGTCGATGATTCAGGCGGACTGGAAAATGTCCTAATGAAGAAACACAGTTGGCTGCAAGCGCTGGTCGTATTCCCAATATACAATGTAACCCACAAATTTTGCTTGTGCCTCGGCCAACCGAGAACAGTGTCGCCAGAAATGTGTTTTTACTACGAATGATTGCGGCGTGCTGTTTTTTTGTGTTTTGAAATAAATTCCATTGCGGATCGAGCCAACAACTTCTCCGGAGATGAAAACTTCTTGTTTGTTTGCGTGTGTGCATATACGTGTTGTTTGTGTGTGTGTGCTTGTGTATCTGTGTGTTTGTGATTTCAAAAATATTTATCTCCCTTTTTTTTTTTTTTTTTTACATTTACAGTGTTTAGCGAATCTGGCAACATCCGTATGGGCAGAGGAACTTTGAAGTGGGTGCCTCTCATTGTCGCCACTCAACTTTGATGTGGTCTCCGTCATCGGCGGCTTGGAGCCGTAGCGGAGGTTGAACTGCCTGAGAGCTTAGCGGCCTTTTAACATCATACACAACGCAGCGAGGGACAGACACAGGCAGAAAAAGGCAGGAGCGACGGGACCAGCAGTACGAGGCGAGAAAGGGATCAATCGCGGGCGGGGAGACAAAAAAACAATCTATTTACTTTGCTCTTCCTCTGTTTTTGATGAACTCCCATAACGTTCCTGTGTGTTGGCATACAGCGTTTCTGGAACTTTGCATGCCGCGCAGGATTTATGCAGTTTTTGTTGTTATTATTTTGAAATGTGAAGCTAAGAGCGTGCCCTGGACAGATGGAGAGAGAGGAAGAAGGAATACATTAGGAACCATTTGGAACCTTCTGAAACGGGAACCTTAGTAGTCCCTCAATAAAGTTCTAGGTTCTTCGTCATCTGATCATCGGTTGCTATATTTCCTGTTGCTGTATGATCCCTACATCATCTGCTTAGGGATATTCAGGGATGGTTTAGGGATGGTGGCTGGTATGCTTTATGATTCTCGAATAACTTGAGTTAGACCAACCGGCATTGTTCAATTCTACAAACTCTGCTCCAATGGTTCCCGTTCCCCTAAAAAGTTCCTCCTCGGATACAGGGACTTGTTTTGGGGACCGGGAACTATCTACCGAGTGGAACCAATATTCCTCCAGTGGGGAGAAGGCCTCATTTTCTAGGTACCGGGAACTAAGAAACAAGGAAAAGCCCTTCTTCAAAACCAAAGTTAACAAAGTAGTTTGTCTGTTCAGCATCAACGAAATAAAAATACATCTATAGGTTTGTACCCCAAGAGTAAATGTGTCATGTCATTTTATTTCTATTGACAGGGATTCACGGGGAGGGGGATTTGGTGCATGCCTATCATCACTGAAAATAAGTGTTCCTGTCCCAGTGGCACACCGTTGGCGGGGGGTAAGAGAGGGACTGAGAAGTCTCCCTGTTACGCTCACGGTTACGGGCGCTGTTTTTTTTCTTTTCGTTTAATTACAATAAATACATCTGCAATAAAAAACACTGTTACTATCGGTTTTGTTTGGGGAAACAGGGAGCGCGGAAGCACACCGGTTGTTGTTGTTTTTCTTGTGTTTTTTTGAAAGATACAGGATATTTAAGGGAAAATAAAAAAACAGGAGGGCGGCAGGGAAGAAGGGTAAAATACGAGAGAATCCCAGGAAAAACAGGAGGGTTGACAGCTTTGATTTGGTGCAATATTGTAATGATGACAATGAGAGTGGGAGATACCGTAGAGTGAGAAGAAGGGGGAAATTAGTCAAACTGAGAGGGAGAGAGAGAGATGCAAGCATTCATTAGTTTGCACGTTTGGGACAGGAAGTTGAAAACTGAAACTATGCTGCGGCGGTGCCGTCGCCAAGCGTCCTACCAATTAACTCCACAACAACTTGTATCTGACGGCCTCCTGCTGGTTCTGCATGTGACAGAGAATCAGCCAAGCCCTGCTTCAAATGCAGTCTAAAAATGGCTTGAGCCAATGGAGTACTGTTCAAAATTGTTAAAAAATTATTTTTTCTTTCCTTCACAACTGGTAGTGGTCAAAGGACAAAGGTTTATGTTATAATGAGAAAATCTGAGACGTGAATATACGGTAATTGGATTTTGAGATACAATGCAGGAAACACTGTGGATTCTGAAGTTTAATTAGAATTTAACGATAGGAATGGCCAATTATTCCAATTTAGTTTTCACACACAGGGTAAAATAAGGTTGGTTAAATGAGTTAGCCATCTGGTCTGTGTTTAAAAGCTGAACTTTGAGTTAGGCTTCAACATAAGCAGGCAGAATGCCTGTAACTATTTTATTGGTGAAACAATACCAACTAGCTCATTTGAATCCAGTGTTTCCCAAGGAGTGTTTTGCTGCCCTTGGACTTTCGTTCATTAACCTTGACGTTGAATCCAAGACTATCAAGTCTTTTGCCTGGGTAATTCATGTCAAAGACGCATTAAGCCTTTTAAAGAAATGTTTTTTATTTTAAGGAATTGCAATGTTTATATGCTTAAACATTGATATTCAGACATTTCATCAGAAACCCCAGACAAAAATGTATCTTATCTCAAAAGAGTTGAGTGAACTTTCTGTGTTGGCACATGTGAGCGAAAGCGATGGAATTCTCCAAATGGAAGGGTGGAGACCTAGAATGGATGGATGAACACAAAGAATTCACGCACACCAAAAGTGATTTCATTGTCACGCTTCTTAATCCACGCTGTTTATCAGTTTCTACTCGAAATTATCCCGTTCTGTGATGCGACCCCACCAAAGATGCCAAGCGTAGCAGAGGGTCTTATTTTCTAATTTTTAAGTCCAATCACCAAATCTCATAAAAGAGTTGAACCTGACGTCATGACAAATAGTTGCAGGGAGAGTTAATAACTAATAGAAACCTGAGCTTGTTCTGTTGAACACAGAGCTGCTATTCTGGCTGGAACTGATGAATTAGATGGATAAGTACAGCCTTGCCATTTTGACCTCGCACGCAAGGCTGGTACTAGGTTGTTACTGTGTTGCTGTGTCATACTGTTTTATACTGTATTGCATATCTCCGTACTCACTTTATTCACCTGCACTTTACTGCACATATCTGTATATACAGTACAAATAGCCTTTCCCATATACATAACTCTATTCCCTTCACTTCTATTTTGTATCCCCACTCTGTATTACCTTTTTGAGTCTTATTTTATTTTTATTTTATTTATATTATTCTATTCATTAACTGCATTACGTTTTAAAAATCAGTTAGTATCAGTTAGTTAGCTAGTTGGAAATTAGGTAGTTATTGTGTTTGGTTCAGTAACTATCGTGTACCGGGATTTTTTGTCCCCGCCACTTTCAGGTATTGCGGCAATAGAACTTTGGCGACTGTGGCGTCGTTAGGGGTGGGCGTCTGGGGCTTCAGCCCCAAATGTTTTATGAGGAGCCCTCGATCTAAAATAGCCCGCTCCCTCTCTGACGGTACCGACTGTGCCCACGGTGCCAGCGATGGGGCGCCCGTGATCGGTGCGCCAAGACAGTGTGCTTATATTTTAGATGTAGGTTCTTTTTTATTTTACTCCGTTTCCTTATGAAAATAAACAAGCACTGTGCGTGATGGAGACCAGTTCTCCGTCACCCCCCCTCCATTTACATTTGAACAGGTTGGTGCCTGCGATTTTAAAGCTAGCCATGAATAGGTTTTCAATTGGAAACGTGAAGTGTAAATCCTTTTTAATTTGGGGAATATTTCAAAGCCTACAAAAAAAAGGCTGTAAAACATCAATAGAGGTTTACTGAGGCTGATTTGACTTCTTCGTATCCATCCGATTCTCCATCGATTCCTTATCAATTCCTGCTGTATAAATGAATCAGGAGCAACGAGGCTTCCTACAAATATTTCAGAACATTGGTAGCTGCACCAACCGCTCTTGCCTAAAAAAGTTAATTCTTTCATTACATTTTTTTCCATAAATCCAACAGTGTCCGTTTTGTTTTTTTATATTCATGAGTGTTTCTGTCTCACCTGTTCTCGGGGTCCGGCGTGGTCATGGCTCTGGTGACGTAGCACATTTTGAGGGGGATGCACCGGCGCTCTGCCCGCGGGGACAGGGACATCGGTGGGGATGGGCTGGAGGGTTCGAAGGATGAGGTGGAGGTAGGGGGAGAGCCCCCGAGCCGGGGGGACTCGGGGGGGGGCGTCTCCCAGCCGATCTCCCACATGGGGGAGCCCTTCCTGACGTAAGGCGTTGCCTCCCGCATGTACTTGACTGAGGAAAACAGGGGGGAAAGGAGGTGAGCGAGAGGGTGAAGTCGACCATGTGTGGCGCTTTTGGAGACTTCAAAGCTCTAAATTTAGATTTTTGTGGCTGACTGGCAGGGATTTACAGCCACAACTCATGCGGAGATTTCTGCCCGAAAGAAGTGATTTCATTGAAACAAAGTAAAACAATTTCAAGTAAAGACACTTCTGTCCCACTTACGCTTAAAGCTCAGAAATGGAAATAGAGTTTTCATTGGGCAAAAAAGACACTTGTTGGTATGACTGATATTTATGTTTCAGTAATCCTTTGGAAAGCACTCAAAGACTTGCCCAATATGTCCATTTGTAATATTCAATTACCTTATTAGCAGATATGCAGCCCTTGAATTATAGTTGACTTGGCTATGGTAATTAGGGCCTCAAGGCTAAGCAAGGACTTCACAAATTCTAAGGGGATGCAAATCAAATTCATGACTTATTCATTCAGTTTTGAAAAATATTTGTATAAGGTCTCATCATTGTGAGGTTTCCTCATTTTATTTTTTATAACATTGATATTGTTAGTTGCGAGTAAACAGCCATTTCTTCTCGTTTTCATTCCTCAAACAAATTGATATGAGACACGTCCAAGAGATAATCATTGCTTATTGAGGAACATGATCCCAACCCCACTGGACGGGACCTGGGACTCTTTCGGCTGATTTGACGCAACATCAAAATTTGGAGACGATAAAGGTTAGCAGGCAAACTGTCTTCACTGGGCATTTTCACTGGAATGTCACTGAGAACCAGCAATCCCATTTAAATGCTGAGAGCTAGGGTATCTTTCAGAATGCTGGAGAGCCATTTGTATTCGGCGACGCTATTGGACGGTAATTGCATCCGTGTTGCACCGGTGATCAGTGTCCAGAGTTCGGCCCTTGGTGACTCCGTTCTTGGACATAACGATTATTTTTGCATCTCAATTGGGAGTCGGACAAAGCATCACATCCCAACACCTTCAGCTAAAACGCTGACAGGCTCAACAGATGTGTCCCATGGCCTGTGGCCTCCCTCTTGTCATTTTCTCAAACATTACATAGGAGAAAAATAAAGAAAACTACTGGAATTTCAGTGTGAGGTCCATAATTCGGAAGCAATATATGTATATTATGTATATATACAGTATACATAGTAACAATGAACTCAATTTATGTTAATAGCTAAATGAGAGTATATAGAATATGGGAACGAGGAAATAAGCGTTAACTTCTTCCTTCTCCTTTTCAGACATGGCATTTATTTATTGTGAAGAATTTGCGAGTTTCTTTCATTTCCCTTTTTTTTTCAAGCTTATTTCTTGTGTTTCTTAGCTATTGTTTCGTGAAAGTCTGAAATTTAAAAAATGATCAGTCAATAAATATAATTTTCAACCTTTTTAACAAAGGGTAAATTAAAGAAGGTTTTTTTCTCCGCTGATTTTGAATACTGAATCAATGTTGGGATGGCAGGGAGGACACAGAACGCTTGTGGAGGTATGCGAAAGATCGAAACAGAAAAAGAGACACAATCTGTTTCTTATTTCCCCGCTCCTGAATTCTACAGAATCCTCCGTATGCCCTGGATGTTTTATTGGCATATCCCACTGTACGCATTGGCTGTAATAGGCGTAATACTGGTGGCTCACTGAGCTGTTATGAACCTGGAACCATTTGATCCCGACTACAAATCCAGAGCAGCCCACACACAAATCCGCCGCTGTCAGATGGGGAGACTAGAAAGAGGTCGATGGAATAGCGAGCGTGCGTCACTGAGCACAATGCCGGTCAATTCAGCCCGGAAGAATGGACCCAATCCGTTGGCGGCCTGGTTGTAATGGATGTGTAAACCGCTGGTTGTTTCGGGGGGGGGGGTTGATTTGGCCAGTAAGGATTACGTATATTTGAGACAAAGGAAATGATTTCATTTGGACTTTAAAATCAAGAACAGAAGAGGACGGGGGACTGGCAGGGACCTTTGGCGATTCAATGTTTCAATGATATCTAGCTGACGATTGGATATGCATTGTGATTCTTCTAGTGTTGCTCTTTTGCCAGTATCGCAATGCCACGTTTCGTAAACTGTTGATAGATTTTTACACCTAACTTTGCAAAATCTTCCTAGTTTTATATCATTTTTAGGTTTGTTCTATATTGCCACGTTTTTCTTGTTCATTGTGAATTTTAGGTTAATATGTTCTTGTTTATTACGGATTTTCTTGTATTGCTTGTTTTTTTTTGTTTGTTATTCATTTCAGGTTTATTGCATATTTTTATTCTATTGCTTTATAATTATTATTATTATTGCCTTTTGTTTTGATGTGAGCTGCTGTAACACCGCAATTTCCCTCTGGAGAAAGGGAGATGACTAAAGGAGATTAATAAAGTATCCTTCTATCCATCCATCCATCCGTTTGGGAGTCAAGAAGGCCATCGTAAGATGGCCAAAATAAAAAATAAAAATCCTGATACTTTTGATTTTCATCTCAGGTCCCTTTTAAATAGAAGAAAAACACAAAAGTATAATTATTCACTCTGGCTCTTTTGTTGCACACACACACACACACACACACACACACACACACACACACACACACACACACACACACACACACACACACACACACACACACACACACACACACACACACACACACACACACACACACACACACACACACACAAACGTTAAGATCAAGATCTGCCTCATTTTCTGGGTTCCAAATTAGGAAACCCCATAGGAAAACATGCAAGCACTTCAAGCACTGAGCATAATCATAATAATAAGAAGAGTGTGTGTGTGTGCGCGAGTTAAGTGGATGTCATTTTGGGAGGCAATTATTGATCGTCTTTATGTCAGCGCTGATCACACACACACACACACACACAAATCCATTAAATCATTTGTGCTTACTTTTTCAAAGCATACCGTTGTTGTTGTTTGATATACCACAGCTTTGGATTTGTATCATTTCTCATTAAGGTGACGCCAACCGACTGACCTTTGAGTGCAAACTCAAAGCTCGCAATGCCATGTCCAGATGAAGAGCTGCAGCTACACCCTTTCCATTCCAGTGGAGCAGAAAATAAACGGGGAGCGTTCCATATTGTTTATCCTCGTTACCCTGTGTGTGTATTCCCTCTGGGCCTGTTTCTATTCCACTATATGGAAGCTGGTACAGCTAACTCCTGGGTAGAACCTCACTGTAGTAATGATAAACAGAAATATATATATAAATAAAATACTGATTCTCAGAGGAGACGCTCCACTTGAGTGTCGACGGTAAAACCGGGTTAAATTAAATAAAAGTAAATTTCGCAATGGAATGTATTTAATTATATTTCTGAGTCTGTCTCAGACTCTTTGACATGTTTTACACACACACACACACACACACACACACACACACACACAGACAGACAGACAGACAGACAGACAGACAGACAGACAGACAGAGAGACAGAGTTTACTTGCTACCGTGACAATGAGCTGGTATCCTTGGCACTGGCACTCCACCCTCCTGCTTTCTCTCTCTGATACCGCTTTCCCACTGCACCAAAAACCCAGTAACACCTGCTAACATCTGGCATTTCTCATTAGTGGGAAAGGTTACACCCGAGTTTCAGTCCTGGGACAAATGACCCTGCCATAGTCACAGGTTTTTATCGGCTCCAGCACCACTTTTTTATTTTATTTATTTTTATTTTATTTTTTAAATCACATGCGGGGCCATAAAAAGTTTTGAGTGTGGGCACAGTTCCATGGCGACCACAGTGGAAAATGTTTGGGTCGTGCTACAACTCTGGTCTCACAAATGACTACTTACACTTACTATGCCTTATGCTGTCTCCAGACAGCTCCACTGAATAAAGCTGAAAGACCCTTTAAACCAACCAAGGCTCACTTGGCCTTGACAGGCTGTGATTGGGCCACTTGGGCAACCATCATAAGGCCCGCCCCCCAGTTTATATACTGGGTCACCGCCTGTCATTCTTCCACTGCAAATTCAGCTGGTCAGTGAGGCCACCGGTAAGAACTCTCGTTTTTTAAGTTTGTTAAAGCAGGGCTGTACACAATCCAAACGTTTGACTTCATTTCGAACTCAAGTTCTTACTATGCCATACTGTATACCAGGGGTATTCAATTAAAACTCAAAGAGGTCCAGTTAGAGAACATCTCAAGCAAAGGTCCGGAACATCAGTGCCATACTGAAGTAGCCAGGTAGTTGTATCAACGTCTGTATGTAGTAAACAACTGACTGTCAAATCAAATAAAGTGCAATTCAATAATATATCAACAATTGAAAATGAATTGAAAATTGAATTGAAAATTGATTTAAAAATAAAATACATAACAGAGCTTTTCAAAGATGTGCATCTTAAAATAAAGTGCTTCATTAGAATATAGTGTAGCTTGAGTTTACCTTTCCCTTCTTTTTTGTTAACTCCATTTCACATCTTAACTGATCTAACTAACTTACTAACTTATCTAAAATTTTAAAATAAAGAACACTCAATAACAACTGAACAGCTTTAACACTTTTCTCTTTCTTTCCCTCATAAATCACACTCCGCCACGGTTTTATTAATGTTCATTGTGGAGAAAGCTGCCTCACAGCTGTATGTAGAGCTGAACATGGTTAATATGTACAGGGCTACTTTTCTCAGACCTGGGAAAGCTGTCTCTGAGACTATTTGGAGCCAGAAAGTGGCAGGGTCAGTTCCTCCAAAAAGCTCTTTCAGGGCCACATTTAATTGGAGATTGACCAGTTGCATTTGGAGAGGCGTTGGCGTTTGCACACTTGAAGTGCTGTGTGACTCCCCTGATATCCTTGATGAGGAATGGGTTCTGAAGGAACAGTGTGAGCTGCTATAGCTGTAGCTGTCAAAACATTTGTTGAAGTTTACAATCAGCTTCTCAACAAAATCTACAAAAGAAGATACCACTCTCTCACGCTGAACCTGTTCCTGTACTGTTGGAAAGTGTGCACAGTGTCCCTGCAGGTCTTCCTTGAACACCTCAAGGTTCCTCTGGAACAAGCGAACCGCTGTCATCGGGTCAAAAACTGAATTGTCTTTGCCCTGTAGCTTTAAATTCAGTTAATTTAGGTGTGAAGTGATATCAACCAAAAAAAGCCACAATATTTATCTTCTTCTCATCTTCTAATAAGAGAAAAAGTGGTGTTGCCTTTGGCTCTTCAGCTGTGCCAAAAAAAGCTGCGATTTCCCTTGGGACTGACCAAAAGCACTCCAAAACCTTGCTTTTGCTGAGCCATCTGACATCGTTGTGCAGCAGAAGGTCATCAGCATGTGCATCCACTTCTTTGAGGAATTCCCTGAGCGTGCGATGTTGATGGGAAGAGAACGCCCTGAGAAAGTTAATCATTCTCATCATTGTGTTCATCACTTCAACATACTCATCTGAAAGGGAGCACAGGACCGATTGATGAATAATGCAATGATAAGAGATGAGCTCAGGATTGTCCTCTTCCATTCTTGCCCGTGGTAAGAATGGACATGAAGAATCTGTCTGTTCTTGATAAAAAGCTCTGTTCTCGCTGTCTACTTTTGTCTTTTTAGAGCGTGCCATGTGAAATTACTTCTCTCTGAATGACTTACTTAGTTCTCTCACTGTGTGACTCTTCAATCTTGTCTCATCTCTCGACTACGTGTAACAGTGAGACGCTTGACGGAATGCACAGATTTGATTGGCTGAGTAACATTACGTGAGATGATTTACAACACATACAATTGGTCCGTTACGTTCCTGGACCGCTCCTCCAGTACTGTAAAGGCAATAAAAGTTGTGCAGATTAAAATAGAAACCAAGATGTATAAATTCTCAATAATTTATGGGTTATAAGTCCGGGTCTGGACAGGACGGCGTCTGGGTCTGGATCTGGACTGCGGTCCGCCAATTAGTGACCTCTGCTGTATACCCTCAACCCTCACTGACCGCGAGATCAGAACCGATGTGTCCTATGCAGGCCCCCAAAGGCAAGGCCATAGAACCCAGGATCGGAGTTGTCCATTCCAAGGACCAACTGGTAGATGTTACATCAAACTCCAATTCATGCGTACAAGAACCCATTCATAGGGTGTGGAGGTGAAATATATCACCGTCATCCCCTCACCCCCACCCCAATGCTCGTAGGTGGGGATTCCGCATACAGCTGAGCTTGTATCACCTGACCGTAACAACTCTCACTCACGTAGCCTAACTCTGTACGCTGGCTAGCACCAGGGGGCTGTCAAAACAGCCTGCGCCAGGTCAAGACTAGAATCCGGTGAACGTGCGTGGGGTAGCCCAGGATGCAGCACCGCAAACCTCCTTGACAGAAAGCCCTCTTAACAGCGCCCACGAGGTAGCCATACCCTTAGTAGAATGCGTTTTTAGACCCTCTGGGGGTTCCTGCCTCACAGAGGAGTAGAGATCGCTTCCACTATCCAGTGAGAGACTGGGTTTCCCAAACCGACAAAAAGCAGGTTGGTCCACAGAGACCAATAGCGCCCGGACAGGGCACAGAGTATGCTGCCTCTCATCCTACTCTGACCGAAAAAGAGGAGGAGAAAATGAAGAGAGATCAATCGTGGTCGATTTGAATCTCGCTTTTATGTTCTTGGGCTGAAAAGCCGGATAGGGTTTCAACTTAGGTATATATTTACTTCACTTCACATCCTACTTAGGTATATATTTTCTATATATTTTATGATGTTAAGAGTGCTTTTCTCACTTTTTGATGCTGTAACTGTGCAAATTTCCCCGTTGTGGGACTAATAAAGGTTTATCTTATCTTAACCCTCCGATTATCCGTGCGCCAAGCAGGACTGATGGACAGACAGTGTGGCCAGGTTTCCCACATGTTTTGCAGAGACAACTGCCAAAAGCAGCGCTGATCCCACCTCATGGAGAGGTTAGAATGGGGGTGCCATTAATGCATTCAACACCAAAACCAAATCCCATTTTGGAGTCAGCGACCGCACCTGCGGTCATAACCGGCGGGTGCCCTGCATGAACCTGAAAGCCAAAATGTGGCTTGCCATCCACTCAATTATGACAGGCCGATATAGCGGCCAGATACACCTTGAGGGTGGACAGTGCCAATCCTTTTACATGTATGCCTTGGAGGAAACTGAGTATGACCCCAATATTAAAGAGTAATGAGTCATCTCCACGCACCATACATCAGCACTCAAAGCCTAGCCACTTGGATGTGTAAAGCACCTTCGTTGACGGGACGCTAGCGCTTTGAATTATTTTCACCACCTCCATGGGTAAGCCATTGTTTAACAGCTCGTCCCACTCAAGGCCAGGTGAGCCAGTTCCACCCTGTCCTCCCTCACCTTGTCCAGCACATGCTGTAACAGCGGGAGACAACGGAATGCATACAGAAGAGCCCGAGGCCAGTGGTGAGCCAGAGCGTTGTGCCCCAAAGGATGGTTTTTGTTCTGAATGGAGTACCATAGAGGACAATAAGCTGTGTCTCGTGAAGCAAATAAATGCATCTTTACTCGGCCGAATCAACGCCAGATCATATCCATGACCAGCGGATGAATGCGCCAATCTGATGCTTGCGGCCGTCCCCTCGATAATAAGCTCGCTCCCAGGTTTTCCCTGCCCTGAATGTGAGATGCTGACAGGGAACAGAGGTGGAAATGGGCCCACAGGAGAATTCTTGAGGCGACCTGATGCATGGCTAGGGAGCAGACAGCACCCTGACGATTGATAAAAGCAATCGTGGTGGTGGTTTCGGAATGTATCAAAATGTGGTGTCCCCTCACCTGCAGAGCAAAGTGCAACAAGGCCAACTGGACTGCCTCCAATTTCAATACGTTGATGTGTCGGGACTGGTAAGCCCCCTAGTGCCCGCTGACCATTCAGCCATCACAAACAGCACCCAAGCTGTACATAGAGGCATCTGTTTTTATCACCAAATGCAGTGTCACCGGACCCAGACGGCCCCCTTCCATGAGATTGCCGTGGGTTAGTCAAAACCTCAGGCCGTCTTGATACTCCTGTATAATGGTCAGTACACAAGAGTGGTCCCCGGACCCTGCTGTTTTATAAACCAGTGTGGCAGGGGTCTCATTCTGAAAAGACCCAGTGGGACTGCGCCTGAGGGAGCTGCAATCAAGCCTAGCAGGACCATAACCCAACGTGCCCTGGCAACCTTGCACAAGGACAGATTGCAAGCTGCAGTCACCACAGCCAATCTCCTTTTCGGAGTCGGCCGTACATGCATCGACCGAGACCTAAGTACACAGTACGCTGGGCTGGAACCAGAGCGCTCTTTTTCCAATTCACCAGCAAACCCGCATCCCGTGAGGGAGTGTGCAGACTCCTTGGACCCCGCTATTATCAGGAGAGTGTTCGGATATGAGAAAACCTTTATTCCCTGGGTGTGCAGACAGCAATAGCTGCCTCTACACAAATAGTGAATATTTTGGGGGCCACAGAGAGACCGAATGGGAGAAAACAATACTCGTATGCTATTTCCCGAAAGGCAAACCTTGGACATTTCATGTGCCTTTCCACAATAATTATGTGAAAGTAAGTATCTTTCAAATGCACTGATGTGAACCAGTCTCCCCATTGGATCAATTTGAACAGGTAACTGTGTGTTAACATTCAAGGCGGGAGCTTTCACAATGTTTTGTTTAAAATTCTCAGATCCACAATTGGATTTTTTTGGAATGAGGAAATATTTACTGTAGAAGCTGCAGTTTTCTCTCTGTCCACTATGGGTCAAAAAGCGCCCTTCTCCAGCAAAGACTGAAAATCCCCTTCCAGGATGGAGACGGTTGAGTCCAAGACTTCCATCTGTGTGACTCCAGGAAACACTGGTGGATGAAGGGCGAACTGCAGTGCATAGCCCTTTAAAATCGTCCTCTCTAGTGGGCTTGGGCTGATTTACGATTACATGGTCCATCGGTGATCAACTCCATCGATTGCGATTGATATTGATGACAGATGTTTTTTGGTGTTAAGGTTCGAGGTTCATGAGGAGTTCCTCATGAATATATCTTGCCCAGACATTTGCCACATTACATTACGTTCTATGCGTGCGCAGTGGGGTACAATCATATACGATACAATCGCTGCACCCCAGTGATCTCCGATTTGAATTTTGCAAGATCACCCAAGCCTACTCTCTAGCCAGAGAAACTGTGCATGTGCATCTCCATACGCTTACACAACTGAAGAGGCATGCCCTGGTTTCTGGTAGTGATGGAACCAGAGTGGATCCGCCCACAAACTGAGCCTCCGGCCACATTTTCTGGGCAGGGAGGTCACACCTGAGGCCTCACATGAGGCTTCAGACTCATATTTTAGTTGCGGGCCATGATGCTCATGTTTCTGGGTGGACAGGGGGCCCCGTTAAAGAAACTGGGAAAACACACTAGAGGGACAGAGGGGAAATAAAGACTGTATTTTGTGTACATTAACCACACGGCTTTCGCATTCGTATCCCCGCAGGTCATCTGAGAGTTGACATTGGTAAGTTGGAAGGAGAACCGAATGAGGCGGACAGACAAAACAACGCTTTGACCGAGCTGATTGCAGCGTGAGGGCTTTGGTTTCTTGCAGGCATGGAGCAGGTAGAAAGTACTGGAGCCAATAAAAGAAAAGACCTTCACACATCTCACCTCAAGGCATCTTTGTAATGACCACAAAGACAAACAAAGACTTAACTCCTCCGTGTTACCTACACCTGTTCTGGACGCTGTGGACTTTCCCCCTCTCTCCAAAGACACAACACAAAGGTAGCCCACCAACATTAAAAGACCAATACAAGATAATATGAAAGGTGAACTTTATAGAAATTCTTGCCAAGGACCGCATGGAATCTAGTGTGTGAGTGTGACTTACTGTACAAACATTAGTTATTTTGAGTGTCCGATCACTTTTAATTTTGAGAGGAACATCTTGATGTTATGTGGTATTGCAATATAACACAAAATAACAATGTGAATCATTGTTTTTACGCACGGAGAACACATTGGCAAACATGGTTTAAAATTGACTTGCTTATTATTAGGTTAGTTTTAGGGATGGGCATTTTCATTTTTTTAGTGGCAGACTTCAACAAGAATTTCAGTCGATTAGTCGTGATGTCATCACCCCCCGATATACAGACCATTATGTTGAGTTCAGACTATACGATTATAGGCTGATTTTCATTTCATTTTTTTTTTATAACCTGTAATGTCAGCATGCTGGGCATACAACACAGAGTATTCGTATTATATTGCATTCAGGACAGAGTTAGTCTGCAAGTGGAGTTGAAGTTCTCAACCTGCAATGAGACTCTTTATTTATTCTTAAATCATCAAGAACTACTGCAACAACTCTGTCCTGTGGATGACCTGTGGGATGACAAGAGCACAGCTTTTCTATTGTACATGACTGCCAACAATCCTCCTCTTTGGAGAACGATCTTTCCAGGTTTCGGTCTATAAATAACTAATCATTACTCCAAGAGGAGGAGAATCACCACAGGTGAAACAAATAAACATAGAACCAAACAACAACATTAACATGGAAAAGTGTAAACATAAAAACATCAGATGAGATGTATCGAGAAACAGAAACAGAGTTAATTAAGTCCAGGAAAACTGGAACAGCAATTCGGTATGTGGCCTCTTCCAGTCATAGTTATGGCAGTAAATGAGGGAGGAAAGGAGAGGGATGTAAATAGGAGGGTGTTGTGGGTGTGTTCAAGGCAGATGCTGGGGATGTGTGTGTGCGCCTGTGATGAATCCATCTGTATGTATGTATGTATGTATGTATGTATGTATGTATGTTTGTTTGTATGTTTGTGTGTGTGTTTGTGTGTGATGTGTCCACTGGTGAGTGTGAGGGACTTGTCCCAATTGGTTCTGGTGTATGAGTTTGGAATTATATCCTGGCGCCTCCAAGCAGCGGAAAAGGCCCTGAAGCTACCCCTGAGTCCTGCAGCCATATAGACACTCCACGAGTGTAGGAAAGCCCCAATCACCCCGCCCTGCATCCACGGAAGACCCCCAAGCACTCAGAGAGGCCGGAAGCCCGCAGAGCACATCCACGCACGGCCCCGAAGAACATAAACAAGTCCCAGAGAGAGCAATGAGACCCTGCACCCCTGAGGCACACACATACAACCCACCCCCACGTCTAAGACGCAGGCGCAGGCGCAGAACCTGGGCCGCAGATGCCAGGCACGGACCGCAGGTCCCGAGCCAGGTCCCGCTCCGACAGACCAACCACCCGAAACCACCATTGCAGCGCCCCAGAAACCACCCGGCACCAGGCCCAAGCTGCCAGGACCCGAAGCCATCCAACAGGGGGCCCATTCGGCAGGGGGCCAATCCAGCAGGGGGCCCATCCGGCAGGGGGCCCATCCGGCAGGGGGCCCATCCGGCAGGGGGCCCATCCGGCAGGGGGCCCACTGGCCAACCACACCCCCACACTAATCTACCAGCACCCCCCCATCCCGGATACCCCCTTGCTCGATGTGTGCTGTTGGCAATTGCACTTAAAATTGTGGGGCGTGGGCTGATTTTCTGCTCACCGACAGGTTATTGGAGATCACAGAGCAAAGCCCCAGATCGAGGGCAAATCATAGCGCGCTCCTGTGAGAGACGAGAGTGTTGTGTGAACTGCTCACGACTCGATCCGAGCGCTCATTGAGCGCTCGCTGACGCCGGCGAGATATCAAGCATGTTCAATATCTGATCTGGTCGGGATAGAGTTGGGAGTGACGCAACAAGCTACAGCCAATGAGCGAAGACACAGGGTGGGGGGGTCTTTGAATCTAGGATGATGAGTTTGTTACTTTTGTGGCACGTCGATTTTGTACCAATAGATAAGACCATGAGTGAAGTAAATATAATTCTTCATAACACAATCAATAAGGCTTTCTTCAACCAAACCAAGACCATACAAAGTCAAGTCCAATAGTATCTGGAGCAGCTTGATTGCTATGGTGACAACTCTCATACTCTCGTATTTTGGAACTCAAAAGAGGTATGCGGAGGACATCAATTCAAAGTCCCAACTAAGGGTGCATTCAGGACAATTAAGAATGACAGCGGCCTTTTTATTTTGTCTTTAGAGTGTACAATTGGCCTGGGTAAAGGCTGCTCACAAACTTTGACTCCCCACACTGTCATGATACAAATGATTAGTCTATCTTCCGTTCTACCTTTTACTACCCATTAGAATATTGTGTTTGCAATCTATCTAGCTTCTTGACAACAGCGTTCTGTCTACATCATCTATATTGAACTTGGCATGTTCATAGGAAACATATTGCCGATCATTGACTGTCAATTGAGCCAAACTCAGTTTGGGCAAACTCAGTGCATGGCCATTCTCTTTTCTTTGAAGAATGAGAATACATTTGATCTCTTGGATGAAAAGTGCAATTATCAATAAATATCCCTTTATCTTCTTGGCTCACGTTCACAAAACAGAGATTCATACTTGTGCTGTACCTTGCAGTTTATAAATGACTTGCGTGTTTTGTGCATTAAAAGCAAGCCTGTTTGTCTTTTGTATTGGTGAACTCCAAATAGTTCATTTCTTTCAGAATAGCACCTTATCCTACAAACTTATTTTAATATCCACTGCAAGCCAGTGGTTGGTTCCCTTCTATAAATAACTTTCAGACATTGAAACAGAGACATTACACTCCATGGATCATCATATCATTGCAATAGATTCCATCCATCCAGAAAAATCTCTTGTTTCAATTTATGATGATGGCCTGGTTCAATAAAGCATGTCACTGCCTTTGAATTTGGAGCCAACAAAAGTAGGCCAATTTTGGCAGCTTCAGTAAAATAAACCAGCAACAATATTTACACTTATTTTTAAACCTTATGACAGTAACTCTTTGACCAAAAAAGAGCTCCCGTGGATAATTGTGGTTTTACCCCAATGTACCGGACCACACTATCGTTCTGACCAACTTACAAACTTAAACCCCGCACAAAGTTAGTGGCCGACCATGTGTGTTTTCTGTTTGACACCTGCAATTTTCACATTCTGTTCATTGGGTTTTCTAGTTCTCAACAATTTTTCAAGAAGTTTTCTTATGAGTTTACATGTTGCATCTTGAACCAAGTGAAATTCCTTGAATGACCCCTCACCTACATAGCAAGAAAAGTGTCTCTCCGGCATGTCATGCTTCAATATTCTCTCTCTTTGGTAAATGTTTGCTAATGTATATGGTAAACCTTCTCTCAAACTTCAACATTCCGAGCAAAAACGATTGAAAGAATCCTCCAGATACAGGCACACAAAACTCATCCGTTCAGTCATCAGCGAATGCACCCAAACCCAGAATCAATGCAGAATCAGATCCCAGGGCTACAGTGAACATTACGACCGTTGAGTCGCATTTTGCGACCATTTTTGGAGACAGTGCCACTAAATTTTATAACTAGGAGCACCAGCGCGACTGGTAAATATGCCGACTGTTTTTATGGGGGGGTTTTAATCGTCATCATATAATCAGTAGGAGTCACTGAGAAGGTGTCTCAATTACGTATGGTGCTTGTTTCGTTCCATGAAGAGACATAAAATAAAATAACCTTTCTGTAAAAGCACTACTGTACTTCACTATGTGACTTTTTCCTTTAAAATAAAACAGCACATTGTTATTTCTGTAATTTGTCTATTTATTACCAAAGCACCCATCAGTAATACAGTTAAAATGGAAAACAATACAAATGTCTTGCGTTGCATGTGGAATTTCAGTGGCGCTCTTAAATTTTGCGCTGGTGCTCATGAGATTTTCAGTAGGGAGTACCAGTGCTACTAGTGGAGTTAGTTACTAGTTAGTCTGGAGCCCTGGATCCCTCTTTTCACATTTACTGGTGCTTTCAGCACAGTTTCGCGACAAAATCAATGTGTAGTACAAATCCTTGCCAATGGGCCAGGATACATACAAACTGCCCTCATAAAAACACACGTAGCACAGGTATGTAAGTGACTTAAGCCCCTTTCCCACATGGAATCCATAACATTGCTGGATAAAAAATATCCGCCAAAGGCAATAGGTAGTCATTCACACATTGGCCTCCTTTACGGAAAAGTTCCGTATGGAGTCTGTTCCAACATTAGATGACAGATACAGTTACAGATACAGTATGTAATGGGTTAGGTTTAGTACGTTATGTCCAGTGTAGATGCGATCGCTTGGACAATCTGTCGGCAAAGACGTACAATCTCAATCGGTTTCCTTTTTTTCCTGGCTCTCAGAGACCAGCGCTTCGGTTTCCACCTCCCCGTCTCCCCGCCCTCCAGGACGGACTCTGTTCCCTCCGCTGTCGGAGAGGAGACAGAGCCCCTGGATGAAATAAGCTTACCCCAATGTTATTAAATCAGTGTGATCTTTATCAACCTGTCCTACACTCTCTACCTCGGAGAAGGAACGTTCTCCACCCGTTCAACCTCTCCCTGTCCGCTTGCTCCATCTCCACGCTCCGGTGCAGCCGGCGGGCAAGAAGGTACTTGTGCCGGATGTCCCTAATTCTAAAAGACACGTCTAGGATGTGAGTAGCATTTTTAAGAAGAAGAATTATAACATTTAAGAATAAAAATAAATAAAAGTCTTTGCAGCTGACTGAGCTCCACAGTTCAGAACCGACTAGCTTTTTTGCCTGAATGTTTTATTTTTCTTTCGGAAAACAAATAATATTTGAATTATGTGTACGAAATAAATATTCGTAAAAACCCACTGCTTTTGCTTATCCAGTATTTGCCTCCATGCCTACTTTCAGTGCTTGTAGCGGCAATGTTACCGCTTCCATTCACAGCCGTTACGGCATTTTCTCGGAAATGATACTCGGTCGAGAGTGGGAAATTTTACGGAATGAATGATTTTACTTTTGCGGAACATCAACACCAGGTTGTGTTCATACATTACTCCAATAGGGTACTTTGCCAGTTGATTTACAGCTTTCATTCCATGTGGTAAAGGGGCTATACAGTTGATTGCTAAGTAGCAGAGGAAAAGAGCTTAAATTAGACTTTTGCCATTTCCAGTGATTACTGCTGTTTCAGAGGGGCCAGAAAGCAAATGTTTTGTTCTGTCTCCTGTTCCATCTCGTCACATGAATTCAAAAGAATTGACCCTAGAATATACACTGATCAGCCACAACATAAAAACCACCACTTATAACCATTGGTATTGTGTAGCTCCCCCCCGTGCCTCCAAAACAGCTCTGACCCGTAGAGGCATGGACTCCACATGACCTCTGAAGGTGTCCTGTGGTATCTGGCACCAAGACGTTAGCAGCAGATCCTTTAAGTCCTGTAAGTTGCGAGGTGGGGCCCCCATGGATCGGGCTTGTTGTTCCAGCACATCCCACAGGTGCTCGATCGGATCAGTCCCGAACATACACATGATGTAGAAGAAAACATGATTCATCAGACCAGGCGACCTTCTTCCATTGCTCCATGGTCCAGTTCCTACACTCACGTGCCCATTGTAGGTGCTTTCAGCGGTGGACAGGGGTCAGCATGGGCACTCTGACCGATCTGTGGCTACACAGCCCCATACGCAGCAAGCTGCGATGTACAGTGTGCTCTGACATCTTTCTATCATAGCAGCATTAACTTTTTCAGCAATTTGTGCTACAGTAGCTCTTCTGTGGGATCAGACCAGGCGGTCTAGGCTTTTCGCTCCACAATTTGGCCCTGTCAAAGTCGCTCAGATCCTTACACTTGCACATTTTTCCTGCTTCCAACACATCAACTTCAAGAACTGACTGTTCACTTGCTGCCTAATATATACCACCCATTGACAGATGCCATTGGAACGAGATGAGCAATGTTCAATTCATTCACAACCACCTCCACCTGTCAGTGGTTTAAATGTTGTGGCTGATCAGTGTATCTTTACATCATGAATATTGAGCTTAACCTAAATATGTGTTCAAACGGTGCTGGGAGGATGTTTGCATAATTCTCTCTCTCTTCCAAGGATTTATGGAGGAAACTAAAGTAGCTACAGTATAAAATAATTTCCGTAATAGCTTTGGCATCATTTCCACCATGGATTGCCTACTGCTGTAGGTGGTAAGCAAAGATATTAAGAATTGCAGCCAGTTTCAAGTTTCATTAAAATCAGCCACCAAAATAATATCCATTCAAATATATATCAGGCTGGCACAATAACCGTCAGATGGGAATTCCAGACAAACTTGTAAGGGAGAAATAGAAGAGACCCTGACACGATGCCTGCAATGAGGAAAGCAGCAGATTTTCACTCTGGATTGTTGTGAAACACTGATAACAACAGAAAATAATAGAGCGGTGGCTGAAGTGGGCAGGCCGGGCCAGACAAATGGTAAATGATGACAGGATCAGGCTGGCGTCATTTGTCATCTTCCCTCCGGTCATCACCGCCAGCAATACCAACCCAGTCGGTACTGTCTGTGCTATCATGTGCTCACAAAGAGACACTCTGCAAACAGTAGTACAGGTGATGATAGCTTGGATGAGGACATAAACATTAAGTTTGGCAAACAGTCTGTTTTTCACTCACATTACAAAACACACATCAAATACACAGATTATAGCATCAGAGTCTAGAAGAGGGCACTGCCAATGTCTACCACACACACACACACGCACACGCGCAAGGTGATGGCAGGCGAGGCATGTCGGAGGTCAACGAGGGGTAACCGTGCACTGACTCCTTTCCTGTTGTGCACTGACATGTGCTTCTGTCCTGACTCTCATCAATTCTGTCGGTTTCCAAGAGTAAATGACTACCCTCGAGGCAGTGGTGGCACTTAGAATTAACTTATAACAGCAGGTCAGGTCAGGGACCCTGACCTTGAACATCTCCCTTGGTTTCTAATCATTTTTACTGTTTAGTTGACAATATTTAAAATGTTTCTTCCGATTGATCAATGGCGAATAGGAACTTTGTCAGTTGAAACCTCACGTCTAAAAGAACTGTCTCCACCTTCCCTGTTACCAGTGAGCCCTCCTTATCCCTCTGTGAACGTGTGAATTCTGCATGTGGACCTGAGGAGGAGCAGCAGACCGGTTTTTAAACAAACAAATTGGGGGTTGTTCTGTCATCGCAAATGAAAATTCTCAAGGTTTTTGTGTCAGGTGGAGTGGTAACAGTAGAACAGACAGTGTGAGTTCCCGGGGCCCATAATTCTTAGCGTGCACGGACACACACACACACACACACACACACACACACACACACACACACACACACACACACACACACACACACACACACACACACACACACACACACACACACACACACACACACACACACACACACACACACACACACACACACACGTTGTTGTTCCTGCATCTGCTCAATCGCAGATTCATATCACAAGGAATTGTCGCTTAAAACGGATGCCGCTCGATTCAAAATCGTCACTGTTTTCGCTTGAAGGCAGTACTCAGACACCTCAATCCTCCGCACCACCATCACAAGAGCCCCCCAAGGCTGCGTCATAAGTCCTCTGCTGCATTATCTGTACACTCATGACCATGTAGCCAAGAGTAGCTCCAACACCGTTGTAAAGTTAGCTGACGACACAGTTGTGGTGGGTCTGATCTCAAACAAAGATGAGGTCTTCCGGGGAGAGGTGGAGGACCTGACACGGTGGTGCCAGGCCAACAGCTTCTACTTGAATGGCAAAAAAAAAACAAGGAACAAAACGTGGCCTTCAGAAGGACGCAACTGAGGATATACACCCCCCTCACCATCAACGGGGCCCCAGGTGAGAGGATGAGCAGCTTGAGGTGCCTCAGTATAAATATCACCGAGGACCTGACAAGGACATTTCACACAGATACAGGTGAAAAAGGCAAGGAAGCCCCTTTATCACCTCAGACAAATGAGGAAGTTCAGAGTCTCCCCCACAGATCCAGGAAACCTTTTAAACTGATGCCAACGAGATCATTCTGTTAGAGTCCATAACCGCCTGGTGTGGGAACTGTTCCTCTCAGGACCACAAAGGCCTGCAGAGAGTGGTACGCCTGGCTGAACGTACCATGAGGATGGCACTCACCCCCCTACAGTACCAATACTGCATTCACATGGAACACGGAGACGGCATAACGGCATAATATTATATTATTATATAAGTAATAATGTGGAGCCGCAACTTTACCAGACAAATTGCGCCACGCGAGACTACCACGTCCAAATCCTCCATCTGCTTCCTCGCTACAAGCACCAAACAGCCTCCATGCAATTTATAAATTGGAAAAAAAAAAATTAATAAACTTTCAAATCATTCCACGGTTTTTATTTAAGCCATTTAAGTGCGACATTCCAGGAAAAAAAAACAAAAACGGCATCTACCGGATCAGATTCCAAAACTCCGGGTCTCCGGCAGCTGCAGTAGACATGAGCAGTAGAGTCTGCTTCTCGCCTGTGTAACATCCGGTTGCAATGCCGTCACACAGGACGGCAGAAAGTTAAAATATTTTAACCCGGACGGTAAATGCTGTGTACCGTTGACGTTTACCGGTCTTCTCTGCCGGTGTCGTGCCAAAAAGAGATCGTCCGCCAAAAACAGATTGCCAAAAAGTGATTGCAGCATCAACCCTGTCACAGAAACCTTATTTATGCCTCAAAATGACTTGGTTTCATTCATGAGAGTTATATTTGAAAGTTTTAAAAGCCCACTGTCCTTCTCACCCGTTGAAATGCCTATAAAAGGGCCAAAGCCAGTAACGTTTAGTTTTTCACGACAAAACTTGATTGCAGCTCCGACCTTGTGACTAAAAGGTTGTTTCTGCCTCAAATGGTTTAATTTTACTCTTGATTGTTATATTTCACAGAATATAGACCACCCAGTCCTATTTACACTGTTCCAGTGGCTACGATCAGGCAAACGCCTCCGCAGCCACAAGACCAGAGCAGAGGGACTCAGAAAGAGCTTCTTCCCCCAAGCCATAAGCACAATGAACTCTGTCACAAACTAGGACTCACCTCATAAATACTGTGTCCACCTCACTGCTGTAATAGTTGCACACATTTATATTCCTCGATATTTATTATTATTCTCAGTTCACAACTAAGCACAAAAAATATTGCACAATGTACATGATTATAGTCATCATTTTAGTGGATCCAGTATTTTTTTTCTTTTTGATGCTATATATAGATTTGTATTTCTTATTAACCTTAATAGTATTTTCATTCTCATTTTTTATTTTGATCATGTTTTTTTTTTTCTATCTGTATGTGACAAAATTCTTTTTAATCTTCGATCCAAGGATAAGACCTTTTTTTTTTACCACAAGGAACAAAAACAGAATGCCTTGAAATGTCTTCACTTTGACAAGACCTAAATCTTAAATTCTAACTACTGTATGTTGGTACATCCTCTTTACCTCCCTCATTCCTACCTCACCCTGCTCTCCCCTTTCTTTCAAGGTGTCTTGCACCGTGGAGTTTTGTTTTTTATTTCGATGTGGAATGTGAAGCTTGTGAGGCCCTTTGAGGTTGTACCGTGATTCAGGAGTATAGAAGTCAACTTGACTTGAATTGTCACAATGTGAACTGTAACTTAATGTGATTAAAGAAGGGCGGAAGGAAGGAAAACCAGAGATTTTTTATTAATACCTCAATATTGCTCATTTGACGATATTTCGTCAATGACTATGGATAATTTAAAAATCAGGAAGACGCATGTAAAATATTTAAAAAAAATACTTTTTACACTGCAGAAACACAGCTTTAATGGCCTTTCGAATAATGAGGACACATATCTCAAGTGTCCAATGCTGGTGGGTATTCAGGTATTTTGTCCCTTCTTTTAAGACGTATGCACACACACATCCTTTCCAACCAACTGTATTCCTTGTGCGCGCACACACACACACACACACACACACACACACACACACACACACACACACACACACACACACACACACACACACACACACACACACACACACACACACACCTTTACCTTCCAGGGTCACCTCTCTGCCGGCCCGCTTCAGCGCCTGCACGGCCTCGTCGTGGGTCGCGTCCCGCAGATTGACGCCGTTGACCGACAGTACGGCGTCGCCCACGTACAGCGCCTGGGTTCGGTCAGCGGCCAGCCCCCTGAAGATCTTACTGATGAGGATCGGCATCTTGTTCTCCCTGCCGCCCTTGATGCTCACCCCGAGCCCGCCGACCTCCTGCTTCGACACCCGGACGCAGCGCTTGCGGTTGGCGATCGCCTCCGGTACCGGCTCCGGGGAGTCGGCGAATGGACCGGCTCCGGGGTGCTGTTCTCCGGGGTGACCGGCGGTGTTGTTGTTGCCGTTGTACGAGCCGTTGAGCGCCCCGTCCTCGCAGCTCACCGTCAGCGAGTCCTCGCTCAGCTCGGCCAAAACTTTGTGCCACCGCTCCCGCACCCACACCTCCACGGAGCCACTTTTCCGCACCGCGGCCACACCGGCCGCCGTGACCACAACCGCCATCTGGGCCGCCGCCACCCGGACTCGGACGTCGCCCCCCACCGCCCCACTCACAAGTTTGCTGAGGGACTTGTCCGGGCTCCGGCTCCGGCTCCGGGACCGGGACTGAGACTCCGCCGCTCCGGCTCCGCCTCCCCCGGACTCTACACCCTCGTCCGCGCTGGGTGGAGTTTTACTCCATCTCACCTCCTAATATTGTGACTTTGTTCTGCTATTCCGGCCACACCGCAGCTGGAAGCAGCAATGAGCGCCCTGTCCAGACGTGGTGAATGCACATGGATCCAGACTGAGTGTGGACGCAGCTTGAGGCGGGTTTTGCTGGTCACACCTGCTTTTATGTCACCAGGCTCCAAACAATTACAACAAACAGCATCGATTTTTTTTTTTTAACAAATCGTCTCTTATTGTATCTGGAAATATTTACAAATAAATATTCGCTTTTTACAAATTTCCTTTTTTTTTTAACTCATTGTATTTATTTTTTTTTTTTTACAAATCTCCGCATGTGACGTCACACGGTATATTGACTCACCCGTGACATACAATAGATCGAGTGCGTTGACGCGATTCAACTAAAGAATCGTTTGAACTTCGTAATTGAAAGCCAATATGACCAGATGACAGAAGGTCTGTAAATATCCACATCCAGGGCGGTGTTGTGTTGCGGGCCCACGCTCATCCATTCACGCCGTGGAGTGCGATCGGGGGCGCGCTCGAAGGAACGTGCCCGTGCAGGTTTGGAGCGGCCTCCACGTTTCAGAAACTTTTGAGGTGGAGAGAAGCCCCCACCCCCGCCGGGCAATGCCCCTGACCTTTGACCTTTATTATCATTTCAAACTAATATCTCTCTGCTGTGCAGTCAACGGTTATCATTATTATCACAAGGATGAGAAGGATTTCTTATCTTACTGTATTTGCACAGTTGGGGTTGAGCTTGACCTCCAGGGGTTAATAAAGGTTGTTTTTTGAAATCGTATTTTCTATCATAATTGTATTTATAACACTGTTAACATTCATTTGAGTTTGCTGCTCCTCTCCGTGTCAATCAGTGAATTCCAAAAATCAAGTGACAGTGGCTGCATTGCTTTTAAAGCGCGGCGCAAGTGTCTACAAACAATAAAGGATCAGTTGTTCTTGTGATCGTACACAACAACACAGTGCAACCTTTTCTTCCTTATCTGCACAGTTGAAATTAACAAAAAAAGTTCATGGTTTAACATTTATTGAACTTAAACTGAGTAAAAAGTGGCAAATATCACACAATCAATCATCATTAGTGTAGTAGAGTAAATATATGGGGGGGTCTATGTTAAAACATATGAAACAATAATAATAATAATAATAATAAAAATAATAACAACAATAACAATAAATAATTATAATAATAATAATAATAACAATCATAATAACAACAAAAAAATAAAAATAAATTATTACAACTACTACTACTACTACTACTACTACTACTACTACTAATAATAATAATAATAAAAAAAATATATATTATAATAATAATAATAACTTCTGCTGCCGACCTCCTGGGCCTAGGGGAACCACGGACCCCCATTTGGGAACCCTGCAATAGGCCACAAGCTGCCAGAATCCACTCACCTTCGCCTTCCCACGCACTGAGCCATCAGTGGAGTAGTTCCCTCCATCTACTGGAGAGAACTTTTACAGCCTCCACCCCCCTCTCACCAAAGCAGGGTGGGGCGTGATTCATTTTAAATCACATGTCTTAATGCATCAGGCCACACAAAGAATCCTGCATTCAAGGTAACAGTCATCGCTTTTTCTCACCATATTCAGCTCCAGACTTGCTGGATTTGACAACAAATAGTCAATTGCAATTATGCCGCTTGACCATGTTGTTTTGAGAATAGTATGGGAGAATTATGACAGAAAATATATTTTTAAATACCTTGCTGTGAGTGTCTCTATCCACATGTACGGGTTTAGGGAGGGAGACGTGGTCGTTCTGGCAGTGGAGCGCCGACATGGCGAGGATTGAATTAATAATGAAAACACAAAGGCTCGCTGGCAAAACAGGAAGATCAAATGGAGGGCATGATTGGAGTCTGTTTGGCGTCATGCACCACACACTACCCCCGAAAGACAAAACAACATGTATGAAAACTCTCCCAGCCGGAAGAGTCGGCCTCTTTAGCGCCGACGGGTCGGTAAAGCTGCGCCGTCACGGAGCCAAGCCAGCCCCGCCCCTTGCAGGCGTGGCTCAACCACGCCATCTCGTCTGCCACAGTTGCCTTATCTTTGAAAGCCAGAAATCATGGGATTTAAAATGGCTGGCTTGATTACCATGAACATGTATTAAATATTAGGGCCGCTTCATCCCAGTCTCACTTTTTCAAGAACATTGTTACCGTTATGCATTAAAGATAATTAGCAATAAACAATACCAAAGAGGGGGGGTGATTCCAAGAATAACCATTTTGGCTTAATGAGGTGTAGGGATTACAGCAAAGTTTTACTTTCATATGCAAATTCTTCATCAGATGAAATGTGCATTCTTTGTTGTGGTCATGGCCTTCAAAGAAAGACTGCAATATTACTAATGCGGATGGAAGCAAGGTTGTTAATGAATTGTTTTTGTTAATGCCTTCATTCACTGGCTAGGTCGGACCACAACACACGGTTGTTTTACTGCAACTGTACCAAATGGCATCCTGACAATTACACCCTTTTACTGTTCTTGGAGACGCCACCCAGCCAGTGAAGAGGGTTTTGTCCATTTGTCATTTCCAATTCAAGAGATAAATGCCTTGATCTCATTGATCCCGACCCCACACAGTCAGAAATCTCTCTTCCTTCTGCCCTTTTGATCTTCTTTATCCCCCTTGTTCAGTCTTTCCTGCTTCCCCCAAAACCCAGGAAGCATGCTGAACTTATGGGGTAAAAATAATAAAGATGAAAAACAAGGATTTTAAGAAATTGGGAGGTGAGATGAGGATCAAAGACAATTCTATTCATAGTTTGAAGCCTTTATTGTTCAAAAACCAAATCTCCACAGTGAAGCTAATATGTGGAAGCGACAGGTAAAGCACAAAGAAACCAGCGGCATAAAGTCCAAAAACAGTTCTGTTCACATCAAACAAAACATTTAAAAATAAGCTTTTACGATGGAAAAAAGAGAAAATCACAGAAAGGGAGAAATGGGAAAGATAGAATGATGTCAGTGTTATCTTTACAAAACGTACCTTTGAAAATATCGAGCAGTTTTCACAGACACAAAAACTGTTGAAAAATGTTGTTTAAAGAGTACCTCACACAGTATGTTTTAAATGTTTGTAATTTCATTAACTCATTTCAGTGGCTGTAAGTCGCTCTGGATTAAAGCATCTGATAAAGGTATATAAAACTGTAAACTGTTTTAGCCACTGAGGTGTCTTGGAATGTGTGGCGTCCCAAGACAGTACCCATTGTATAAGATAATGATTAACAGACGGTGCCAGGGGTCACAAGAGAGAGAGAGAGACCATTGTCAGGGGTCCCAGTGATAAGGGAGGTGAAATGTGAAGGGTGACCTATGTAGGGGAATCAGATGGTCAACATTGTCTCTGGTCAAGCATAACAGCACCTGCCCGAGTTTCATTCGACAGAGAATCCATCCGGCTCGGTTTGTCTCCTGGACGTCCATGGCAAGTCTGGTCTAATGCTGTTCTTTTGTAATGAATCTATTATTTCACTCAAGTCAGCGTCAGCGGTCACTCCTTCTTCATCAACACATCAAATTCATCAAGAAGCTACAAAGTGACATCACAAACAGGATCTGTTGGGCCTCACCTGCTGATGCTGCCTGCTCCAGCGAATTTCCACTTTAAAACCTTAGGGTGAGTGCTATCTCAAAAATTGAGCTGTGTGTGGTTCTTGGAGCGGTAGTGTTTTGTGCAGACAGGCTGCACTGACAAGAGCAGATTGTGCGGAGATAGAGATGATGTGTTGATGTGTGAAGTGAGTTTCTAAATTTGGGTTTATTAAGTTGTAAAAAACGTAAATAAGGGGAATAAGAGAATAATAAACGAAGAGAAAGAGAATTAAGTTGTGAAGTAAAGAGTTACAAGTTAAAGGCTTAAAAGATGAAAAATAAAGTTTGAGAAAAAATGGGGAAAAGCAGGGCTGAACCAGCCTAGGAGAATGAGTGCACATTGAACATGCATGCTGAAAGAATCTGATTAAAAAGATAATTTCTTAAAAGTTTGGCCAAAGCGAAAATTTAAAAGTCTGGCCAAAGTGAAAATCTTGATGAAATTAGAAAAGTATAAATGAGTCGACGTTAAAAGTATAAAGTTAAGCGCTGTTGAAGTTATTGGAGAATCAGATGTGCTGCCGGGGAGACATGGCTTTTTCCATTAGGGGTGTGAGTGTGCCGCGGCTAAAGATGTGTGAAGAAATTTGTGTATTGTTTGTGTATATGTATAAATGATATATAGAATATATGGGTTATTAAATAGGTATACATATGTGGTGAGCAGTTGAATAATAAAACATAAAGAGAAACATTTCTTGCCCCTTAAGTGATAAATATATATGAGCCTGTTTACGGACTTTGTAAAGCTGATGATAAGGATTATGAGCCTTTTTCTTTAAGGACGTTTGATAAATATATATGAGCCTTTTTCTTTCAAGGACGTTTTGTACATTTGATCAAGGATATGGGCTGACGCAGCATATACACGAACCCACCCACCGATATGGGAACACATTAGACCTACCGATAACAGCAGGGTTAGATATTGAGAACGTGCCGGTGCAACAAATGCCCATTTCCCGACCATTATTGCGTGTTCTATGAGACAAAACTTATTTCTCCAAAATAATTTCAGAAAATACAGGTAACCACAGAGTGCTTTTCTCCACTATCAATCGGCTGATAAATGCGCCCCCCCCATCTCCACCACAGCAGTCAGCCGGGAAGTGTGAGGAGTTTGCGCTCTTCTTTGAGGATAAAATAACCATGATCAGAGCGAGCATCACCCCTGACGTAAACTTAGACGAGATCAGTCAATCTCACAGAAAAGAAGTAACCATGAAGGATTTCGCCTGCATTACACTGTCAGACCTCTGCAAGACTGTTGACGAATGTAGCTCAGCCACCTCCTGCCTTGACCCTGTACCAACGGCATTCTTAAAGCGGGTATTTGATAGTGTCGCGAGTCACATCCTGATGATCATAAACATGTCACTTCAAACTGGCATCTTTCCAGACGCCTTCAAAACAGCTGTGGTGAAACCGCTACTAAAGAAGGCCAATCTAGATGTGAACGAATTGAAAAACTATAGGCCAATATCCAATCTTCCCTTCGTCAGTAAGGTACTCGAGAAGATAGTTTCAGTACAAATAAACTCTTTTCTCAAAGAACATAACATAATGGAAGAATTACAGTCAGGCTTTAGAACAAATCACAGCACACAAACTGCCCTCACTAAAATAGTTAGTGATCTCAGGCTGAACGCTGATGCAAACAAGGTCTCGATCCTTGTCCTGCTAGACCTGAGCGCAGCATTTGATACAACTGACCATGACATCCCAATCAATCGTTTTGAAAGGCTGGTTGGTCTCTCCGGCAACGTGCTCAATTGGTTCAGAACATTCATTATAGGGAGGAAGTTCTACGTTAAGCTGGGAGATCAAGTATCAGAGAAACATGACAGCAGCTTGGGAGTGGCGCAAGGAAGGTACCTTGGCCCTTTGCTTTTCTCACTATACATGCTGCCACTTGGGCACACCATTAGAGAGCACGATGTACGCTTCCATAGCTATGCCGATGACACACAGCTATACATCTCGGCAGAACCAAATGATGAGCAATAACTTCCTGAAGCTAAATGAAAACAAAACTGAAATCCTTCTGATTGCCCCCCCACCCAAAAAGGGACATGCTACTTAAAAACCTGGGGAAATTGGCACCCTGGGTCAAACCTGAGGCTACAAGTTTGGGTGTCATTCTAGACTCTGACCAAAGCTTCAAGTCCCCTATTAACAAGGTGAGGAAAGTTTCATTTTTTCACCTTAGAAATATACAAGAGCCAAAAGGATGCTGAAAAGCTGATTCACGCCTTTGTATCAAGCCGGCTTGACTACTGTAATGCACTTCTCACTGGCCTTCCCAAAGTAACTACTGAAAGGCTGCAGCTCATCTACTGCTGGCCTGTTAGAAGCACCAAGTAATACACAGAAGAGAATCGGGAGTGCAGCCTTCCAAACTTATGCCCCAAAGCTTTGGAATGCACTACCTATAGATTTTAGGAAAGCCGGCTTGTTTGCCATCTTTAAAAGAAAACTAAAAACGCATGTATTCACTCTGGCGTACAACTAGAGCGCTCCTGCACTGCTACGTCCACTGCACTGCTACTTCCTACCGGCCGTACCTACTGTTTTACTGCTGTACCTACTGTACCTAGTAGGCCTACCTAGACTTTTATTGTTTTATCAGCACTTTGTAACCCTACGGTTCTCTAGTTGTTTTTCCCTAACGTGTGTCATCACCTTGTGTCGCAGCTGTGGAGAGACAGGGCCAGTAGACATCGACTGCGGAAACTGTGCTTTGGCTTGTTTTTAATCTTCTAATTCTTATTAATGTTTTTGATTTTCAATCTTCTAATTCTTATGATTAATGGCTTGATTTGAATCTTTTATTCCTTATTATTATCTGATTAATGTTTTTGAGTTTCATTGTTGGTTAAATCTTTTACTCTGTAATGCGCTGTTGTACAGCACGTTGAGTTGCATTTATTGTTGGAAAGGTGCGATATAAATACATTTTTACTTACTTACTAACCATGAGCTGTCCTAGCATTAGCCGTATTAGCATGAGCCGTGTTAGAATTAGCCGCATTAGCATTAGCCGTCTTAGCAAAAGCCGCCTTAGCATTAGCCATATTAGCATAAGCCTTCTTAGTCTTAGCCGTCTTAGCATTAGCCGTATTAGCATTAGCCGTCTAAGCATGAGCCCTCTTAGAATTAGCCAACTAACTTTGAGCCCTCCTAGCATTAGCCGTATTAGCCTGAGCCGTATTAACATTAGCCGTCTTAGCACACAGCTGAGGTTGCTGTGTAGTGTATCACTGCTCGTATTGTAATATTGCAACTTGGACTACTGGATTGACTCTGTACATTTCACTGCTATTTGCTGATCTGCCAACAAGCTTGTGTTCCAGACACACCCCCTATTCAGGTAAGTCCTCTCTTATGTGGGCGTGCTCTTAGCCAGGTGCAACCCTAATCACACGAGCAGCTGTATTCTATCACCTATTTATGGTCCTGCCCTTGAAGCGTTAGCTTCAAGCGTTGGCCCATTTGTAGTCGCTCTGTGTAAAGACGCACGTCTACCTCTGCACGTCAACCGAAGCAAGGACACCGAACAAGGCAAACCTGCCTTCTTTCTCTCACTCCATACAAAATGTGCTACTACCGCATCCCTACAACTTCAAGGTCACCCAGAAAGCGTCGTTATACCATACGCCGATGCAATCCGGGTAACCTCAGGTCCCTGCAGCAAACATCTTCTGCAAAGACCTCCTTCTCTGTTGGCTTGTGGAATTGTCGATCTGCAGTTAACAAGGCAGACTTCATTTCTGGTCATGCCAACCACCTCTCCTCGGAGCTCCTTGCTCTCACTGAGACATGGATTAAACCGGAAGATAGCGCAACCCCGGCTGCACTCTCCACTAACTACACATTCTCCCACACATCCAGACCATCTGGCCGTGGTGGTGGGACTGGCCTGCTAATTTCCAACACATGGAAATTTAATCCACTGCTGCCTTTAAACAACTTTGCCTCCTTTGAATATCACGCCGTCTTGGTGACTGCTCCGGTGAAAGCCTATGTGGTCGTCATCTACCGTCCACCAGGACAACTAGGTGACTTCCTACATGAGCTTGACACCCTGCTGTCATCAATCCCTGAGCACGAGTGTCCCATGCTCGTCCTCGGAGACATGAACATCCACTTGGACAGTGCGAGCTCGGCTGACTTCCTGTCTTTGGTTCGCTCGTTCGACCTAAGACAGATCCCGACTCCACCGACTCACAAGGCTGGCAAAGTGCTTGATCTCATTCTTGCTCGGAGCTGTACCACCGACAACCTATGGGTCACTCCTCTTCATCTCTCTGACCACTTCTTCATCCACTTCAATGTCCAGCTACCAAAACAACCCCCCACCTCCCCACCCATGGTTACTATCCGCAGCAATC
This sequence comes from Zeus faber, assembly GCF_960531495.2. NCBI lineage: Eukaryota > Metazoa > Chordata > Actinopteri > Zeiformes > Zeidae > Zeus > Zeus faber. Next base: position 24,065,787 of record NC_137195.1, on the reverse strand, counting down.
TCCGCAACTTGTCTCCCACCCACTTCTCCTCTGTGCTCTCCTCTTCTCTTCCACCCCACGGCACTTTCTCCTCTCTGCAGGTTAATGATGCCACTGACTCCCTCTGCTCCACCTTGAGCTCATGTCTGTATAGCCTGTGTCCACTATCCACCAGACCTGCTCGTTCAACCCAGTCGCACCCTTGGCTGACTGACACCCTCCGGACAACGCGCACCGACCTCAGAGCAGCCGAGAGGAAATGGCACAAATCCAAAACAACTGAGGATCTTGCTAGCTACCAGACACTGCTGTCCTCCTTCTCCTCCAGCATCACTGCTGCCAAGAAGGCCTTCTTCAACGATAGGATCAACGGTGCCACAGACTCACGTAAGTTATTCGCCACCTTCAAGTCTCTGCTTTACCCTCCACCACCTCCCCCAGCTACTAACCTCACTGCCGACTGCCTTGCCTCCTTTTTTACTCACAAAGTGGCAGCCATCAGCAGCCAATTCACTAAACAACTTACTCACAACCTGTCTTCTCCAGCCCTAGGCTCATCGTTCCCTGGTTTCACCCCCCTCGCTGAAAGTGAGGTATCTAAACTACTAACATGTAGCCGTCCCACTACCTGTCCGCTAGATCCGATCCCATCCAACCTCCTTCAAGCCATATCACCGACTATCACCCCGGCAATCACACATGTGATTAATTCTTCCCTAACTTCCGGCACTTTCCCTTCCGCTTTCAAAGCGGCTCGGGTCGCACCACTGCTCAAAAAACCCTCACTCGATCCCAATCAAGTAGGAAACTATCGGCCGGTCTCTCTCCTCCCATTCCTTTCCAAAACCTTAGAGAGGGCGGTCTCTAGACAGGTTACAGAGTACCTGTCAAGAAACAACCTTCTTGATACACTTCAATCTGGCTTCAAAAGTGGTCACTCCACTGAAACATCCCTGTTGTCTGTGACAGAGGCCTTAAAAACTGCTAGAGCTGCTGCCAAATCCTCGGTCCTCATTCTGCTAGACTTATCAGCTGCTTTTGACACTGTCAATCATTGCATACTCCTGTCCATACTCTCAAGCATGGGCATAACGGGCAGTGCACTTTCCTGGTTCGAATCTTACCTAACTGGGCGCTCGTTCAGTGTGACATGGCGAGGCCAGCTGTCTGTGCCTCACAACCTCACCACAGGGGTGCCCCAAGGCTCGGTGCTAGGACCCCTCCTCTTTGCCATATACACCACCTCACTGGGCCCGATCATCCGCTCACATGGCTTTTCATATCACTGCTATGCGGATGATACTCAACTCTATCTGTCCTTCCCGCCAGACGACCCTACTATCTCGACGCGGATCTCGGATTGTCTCGCTGACATATCCACATGGATGAAGGATTATCATCTTCAACTAAATCTGGCGAAAACGGAACTGCTGGTCTTCCCGGCCAAACAAGGTATTTATCACAACATTGATATTAAAATCGACTCTCTATCTCTTGTTCCTACCAAGGCTGCAAGGAATCTTGGTGTCATTATTGATGACCAACTGACATTCTCGGACCATGTTGCCGCAGTCTCCCGGTCCTGCCGCTTCGCACTACTCAACATCCGAAAAGTCAGGCCGTACCTGACCCAATATGCCACTCAACTGCTGGTACAAACCTTGGTGATGTCCCGTCTCGACTACTGCAACGCCCTCTTAACAGGCTTGCCGGCCTGTGCGGTGAAGCCACTTCAGATGATACAGAATGCGGCGGCCCGACTGGTGTTCAACCAGCCAAAGAGGGCACATGTCACTCCGCTGCTCATCGAGCTCCACTGGTTACCTGTAGCCGCCCGCATCAAGTTCAAGTCTCTTACGCTGGCCTACAGAGTGATTGCTGGGAACGCTCCCGCCTACTTAAATGCTCTTGTAAGAGCACATGTTGCCCCCCGGATGCTGCGCTCGTCAAATGAGCGTCGCCTGGCTCTGCCGGCCATACAGCCACGGCAATCCAGGCTATTCTCATTTGTAGTTCCACGTTGGTGGAACGAGCTGCCAAAAATGACCAGAGCGGGGACCTCCCTCTCTGTCTTTAAGAAGCACCTGAAGAGCCAGCTCTTCAGTGAGTACCTCCTGTCCTAACCTACAACTACTCAGCACCACCTAGCAGTATTTATTGTTACACCAATGTTGTTGTTACACTAATCTCTGTCGCAATGTAGCTGAATGTTATTCTCCCTTGTAAGTCGCTTTGGATAAAAGCGTCTGCCAAATGACTAAATGTAAATGTAAATGTAAATGTCTTAGCATGAGCCACCTTAGCATGAGCCACCTTAGCATTAGCTGTCCTAGCATGAGCCGTCTTAGAATTAGCCGTTGTTAGAAATAATATGACGCCTCTGGTTGGAAACAGTTCTTTGTGACCAGTCGCTCACACATTGTTTCCAGTACGTTTCCTATTGCGTGCATGTTGCTCATGCTGTTTGCACGTACATAGGTCTTTGTGATCCATTTATCCTTTGAGGACCCGCTGAGGGGAGACTTCATAAGGGTCGAGAAAAGAGAGAGAGGGGGTTGAGACCTAGCGAACTGACCCTGCTCGATAGCTCTGTCAGGGAGACAAGGGATTAGACCCAGAGACTCTGTTATACTTTTTGATTCTGCTTGACAATAAATATGACCGACTCCTAGAGTCCTGTTACGTCTTCTGATTGACGCTCCAACCCATCAACGAGCACGCGGAGAACCTCGAAGGTAATTATCATACTTGAATCCATAGTAATTGATTAAAACAGGTTAAGACAACTGAACAACTTGGTGATGCTTCGAGGAGGATATATCTTTTTCTCCGAACACTAACACTAGCACAGCTGTCCTAGCATTAGCCGTCTTAGCATTAGCTGTATTAGCATTAGCCGTATTAGCCGTATTAGCATGAGCCGTCTTAGCATTAGCTCTCTTAGCATTAGCTCTCTTAGAATTAGCCTTCTAACCATGAGCTGTCCTAGCATTAGCCGTCCTAGCCTGAGCCGTCTAACCATGAGCTGTCCTAGCATTAGCCGTGTTAGCATTAGCCGTAGTAGCGTTAGCCGTCTCACCATAAGACATCCTAGAATGAGCCATATTAGCATTACCATGAGCTACCCTAGCATAAGCCGTATTAGATTGAGCCTAATTAGCATTAGCCATTTTAGGATGAGCCGTGTTAGCATTGGCCGTATTAGCATGAGCCGTCAAACCATGAGTTGTCCTAGCATTAGCCGTGTTAGCATGAACCGTATTAGCATTAGCCGTAGTAGCGTTAACCGTCTTATTAAGAGCCGTCTTAGCATTAGCCGTCTCACCATGAGACATCCCAGCATGAGCAATCTTAGCATTAGCCATTTAAGCAGTAGCAATGCTACCATGAGCTGTCCTAGCATTAGCCGTATTAGAATGAGCCGAATTAGCATTAGCCGTTTTAGAAAGAGCCGTCTTAGCATTAGCCGTGTTAGCATGAGCCGGATTAGCATTAGCCGTCTAACCATGGGCTGTCCTAGCGTTAGCCAAATTAGCATGAGCTGTATTAGCATTTGCCGTATTAGCATTAGCCGTATAAGCATGAGCCGTATTAGCATGAGCTGTCTTAGAATTAGCCGTCTAACAGAGCTGTTTTAGCATTAGCGGTCTATCCGTGAGCTGAATTAGCAATAGCCGTATTATCATTAGCCGTATTAGCAATAGCCGTATAAGCATGAGCCGTATTAGCATGAGCTGTCTTAGAATTAGCCGTCTTAGCATCAGCTGTCCTAGCATTAGCCGAATTACCATTAGCTGTATTAGCATTAGCCGTATTAAAATTAGTTGTCTTTGCATTAGCCGTCTAACCATGGGCTGTCCTAGCGTTAGCCAAATTAGCATGAGCTGTATTAGCATTTCCCGTATTAGCATTAGCCGTATAAGCATGAGCCGTATTAGCATGAGCTGTCTTAGAATTAGCCGTCTAACATGAGCTGTATTAGCATTTGCCGTATTAGCATTAGCCGTATAAGCATGAGCCGTTTTAGAAAGAGCCGTCTTAGCATGAGCCGTCTTAGAATTAGCATTAGTTGTTTTAGCATTAGCGGTCTAACCGTGAGCTGAATTAGCATTTGCAATATTATCATTAGCCGTCTGGGCATTAGCCGTCTAACCATGAGCTGAATTAGCATTAGTTGTTTTAGCATTAGCAGTCTAACCATGAGCTTAATTAGCATTAGGCGTCTTAGCATTAACCGGGTAACCATGAGCTGAATTAGCATTAGCCGTATTAGCATTGGTTGCTTTAACATTAGCCGTCGAACCATGAGCTGAATTAGCATTAGCCGTATTAGCATTAGCCGTCTTAGCATTAGCCGGGTAACCATGAGCTGAATTAGCATTAGCCGTATTAGCATTAGTTGCTTTAACATTAGCAGTCTAACCTTGGGCTGATTTAGCATTAGCCGTATTAGCATTAGCCGTCTCACCATGGGCTGTCCTAGCGTTAGCCAAATTAGCATGAGCTGTATTAGCATTTGCCGTATTAGCAATAGCCGTATAAGCATGAGCCGTATTAGCATGAGCTGTCTTAGAATTTGCCGTCTAACATGAGCTGTATTAGCATTAGCCGTATAAGCATGAGCCGTATTAGCATTAGCCGTTTTAGAAAGAGCCGTCTTAGCATGAGCCGTCTTAGAATTAGCATTAGTTGTTTAGCATTAGCGGTCTAACCGTGAGCTGAATTAGCATTAGCCGTATTATCATTAGCCGTCTTGGCATTAGCCGTCTAACCATGAGCTGAATTAGCATTAGTTGTTTTAGCATTAGCAGTCTGACCATGAGCTTAATTAGCATTAGCCGTATTAGCATTAGGCGTCCTAGCATTAGCCGGGTAACCATGAGCTGAATTAGCATTAGCCGTATTAGCATTGGTTGCTTTAACATTAGCCGTCTAACCATGAGCTGAATTAGCATTAGTTGTTTTAGCATTAGCAGTCTTACCATGAGCTGAATTAGCATTAGCCGTCTGGGCATTAGCCGTCTAACCATGAGCTCAATTAGCATTAGTTGTTTTAGCATTAGCAGTCTTACCATGAGCTGAATTAGCATTAGCCGTCTGGGCATTAGCCGTCTAACCATGAGCTCAATTAGCATCAGTTGTTTTAGCATTAGTAGTCTGACCATGAGCTGAATTAGCATTAGTTGTTTTAGCATTAGCAGTCTGACCATGAGCTTAATTAGCATTAGCCGTATTAGCATTAGGCGTCCTAGCATTAGCCGGGTAACCATGAGCTGAATTAGCATTAGCCGTATTAGCATTGGTTGCTTTAACATTAGCCGTCTAACCATGAGCTGAATTAGCATTAGTTGTTTTAGCATTAGCAGTCTTACCATGAGCTGAATTAGCATTAGCCGTCTGGGCATTAGCCGTCTAACCATGAGCTCAATTAGCATCAGTTGTTTTAGCATTAGCAGTCGAACCATGGGCTGAATTAGCATTAGCCGTCTTAGCATTAGCCGGGTAACCATGAGCTGAATTAGCATTAGCCGTATTAGCATTAGTTGCTTTAACATTAGCAGTCTAACCTTGGGCTGAATTAGCATTAGCCGTATTAGCATTAGCCGTCTTAGCATTAGCCGTCTAACCATGAGCTGAATTAGCATTAGCATTAGGTGAGATGAGGAGACGATTCCATTCGTAGTTTGAAGCCTTTATTGTTCAAACCAAAAAGCAAATGTCCTCAGTGAAGCACAAAGAAACCAACGTCATCAAGTCCAAAAACAGTTCTGTTCACATCAAACTAAACATTTAAAAAGAAGCTTTTACGATGGAAACAAGAGAAAAACACCAAAAAAGGGAGAAATGGAGGAAAAAAAGAATGATGTCCATGTTATTTTTACAAACATTATAAGTGATGACATCAAAGTAAAGAACACCTCACACAACATGTTGTAAATGTTTGTCATGTCACTCACTCATTGTAGTGGCTGCAAGTGGCTCTGGATGAAAGCATCTGAACAATGGAGATCAAAGTGTAAAGATACAAATGTGCTGTGGCTGGATGAGAGCTCATTGTTTTCACCTCAGAGCTGTGATCCTCAGTGACACTTTATTGGAATAAACTAAACTTGGGTTAAACGCTGGATAGATCTTCTCGGTGAATGTGCAGCCTGTGAAGGAGTAGATATGATCCTTTGCCTCCACATGGTAGAAGGAAACTAGCCCTTCCTCATAGTCTACAAACACCCCAACTTTGGACATATTTTGTTTACAGGATAGTTTAACCCCAGAAGAAGTTATTTTATCTCCATATATAAACCAGCAGCCATCTTTAGTGCTGAGAGATAAACCTTCCTTCCTGTTGACTGACTCTTTGAACACTCCTAAACACCAGTCCTCCCCTTCCACCTCAACCTCAAAATAAAATATCCCTGAAGTGAAACCTTCTCTTCCCAGAACAAATCTATAATAATCAAATCGTTTTGGATTATCAGGGAGCTGCTGATATTTGTCTCCAAGTGTCACTTGTTTGCCATCACCAGACACTATCAGCAGTGGATGTGCTGTATCAGGGTCCAGGGTCACATCCACTGTGTACAGCTGCTGCATCAGCCTCAGTCTGACATCTATCGCTAAGTTTTCCAGATCTTCCTCGACCAAGGACGTTCTGACCAGAATTCTCTCCATTTCCTGAGCGATTGTCTTCTCCAACTGTGCTACGGCCAATCCAAGCCTCGGCCGATGGAGATGAGTGCGTACGGGTATATCAGACAAGTCCTTGGCATGTGGAGAGGAGAAGACGGATGGGAGGCGCTGGAGGAGCTGGAGGTGGTCCTCAGCGTGTGAGAGATGCTCCATCTCGCTGCTCCTCCGCTGGAGCTCTGTGATTTCCTGCTCCAGCTCTGTGATGCACTCTTCAGCCTGTTTCTCTGCTGCTTTTTGCTTCTCCTCGATGGCTGAGATCAGCTCATCCTGCTTCGTCCGGACGGAGGCCATCAAAGCGGCGACGGCCTCCGCCCACTCCGCTATCTCTTTCTCTGCGACTGTCTTACCCTCCTCCACCGAGCGCTCGATCTCTTCCACCTTCCGTCGTCGTTCTTCTATCATCTCCTGATATTCCGGTATCCTCTTCCCCAGCTGGACCTTGCGGCGCTCGTACTCTTCCTCTACGGGCACCGTTTCGTGACCCTTGTGTTCCGTGCACATGACGCAGACACAGAGCTGCTCAGTCCTGCAGTAGAGATCTAAAAGCTTATCGTGTTTCTTACAGATCCTGTCCTCCAGGTTCTCTACAGGGTTGATCAGCTTGTGTCTCTTCAGGGCTGCCACCCTCTGATGGGGCTCCAGGTGAGTCTCACAAAAAGAGGCTGAACACACCAGGCAGGACTTCAGGGCCTTGAGCTTGGTGCCTGGACAGATGTCACAGAGCACCGCCCCTTCCTCTTGGTTGTGGTGGTTGGAACCGGCAGCTTTAACATGAACAGCCATCTTGAAATGAGCAGCCACCACCTCAGATATTAAAGTATTGACACAGACATCGGGTCTTTTTTCAAATGACTTTTTACACATTGGGCAATTATACTGTTCACATTCGTCCCAATATTTGGTGACACAGGCCTTGCAGAAGTTGTGTCCACATGAAATGGTAACAGGTTCGGCAAACACGTCCAGACAGATGGAACATATGAACTGTTCCGGGTCCAGGAGATCGGTGGCTGAGGCCATGGCTGGAGGAGAGGAGAGAGGAGAGAATGACACAGAGACATGGGGAGCAGATGACAACAAGAGCAAAGCTTATTTTTGTTTCCGTGGTTTAGAACCAGGAGCTCATTCACAAGGTCACCAACTTCAACCTTTCAAACATATATTTGGTGGTGAATTGTGTTGTCAGAACAGTCTTTTTTCAAAAAATACTCAAACTACATGATGACTGACATGAAATGCAAAAGGATTGGACCATTTTACTAAAATGACTGCAAAAATAAAACACTTCCCCCTCCACCCTACTGCTTGTTTCTGTTGATGATCTCAATGAACGTCACAAGTTTATGCTCCACAAAGCTCCCAAAAACCCTCTGCTCAACACGTCACTTGATCAAATATTTTCATTAAAAAAAAACAACGACCGACCAAGAATCACAGACATTCAAGACAGAACTGACCTGTATCCTTCGTGTGACTGTGAAAGAGAAACTGGATTCTTTTAAGTTTCATTTCCTTGAAAGTGAGAAGCACCACCTACATAGCTCCACCTTTTACTGACAGTCAGCCCACCCCAGCAGCCAAAAAACAAATAAGATTGATTTAATATATCAAAGTTATTATTATTACAATGTATTATCAATATTATTATTATTATGATTTCATTATTGTTATTAGTAATTTGAATTTATTATTATGCTTATGCTTTTTTATTATTATTATTATTACAATACTTATATATTAACTTAAAATAATACTACTATCGGTAAACTGGTAAATAAAATTATAAGAGAAATAACAAATTCTTTAGCAAACATCACTGACATCATCATTGATCATAACTAGAGCTGTCAAACGATTAAAATCATTGACAGCGATGACAGGTATGAGATTAATGACATGTTTTTGTTTGGCCAGGGCTACATTCATAGAGTAAGAGGACAAAGTCATATCAATATTGGATCATATTGAATTATTTTAAGTTCAATTTCTGTGACAACCGACCAAGAATCAGACAATTAAGACAGAACTGACCTGTATCCTTCGTGTGACTGTGAAAGACAAACTGGATTCTTTTAAGTTTCATTTCCTTGAAAGTGAGAAGCACCACCTACATAGCTCCGCCTTTTACTGACAGTCAGCCCACCCCAGCAGCCAAAAAACAAATAAGATTGATTTAATATATCAAAGTTGTTCTTATTATTACAATGTATTATTATTTCAATGTATTATTACGATTATTATTTAATTATAATTTCATTATTTTTATTAGTCATTTGTATTTCTTATTATGATTATGCTTATTAATATTATTCTTATCATTATCATTTTATTATTATTGCAATACTTATATATTTACTTATAAAACTACTATCAGTAAACTGTTAAATAAAAAAGTATTAGAGAAATGACAAATTCTTTAGCAAATAACACTGACATCATCATTGATCATCACTAGAGCTGTCAAACGATTAAAATCATTGACAGCGATGACAGGTGTGAGATTAATGACATGTTTTTGTTTGGCCAGGGCTACATTCATAGAGTAAAAGGACAAAGTCATATCAATTATCTTAACAATCCAGCAGGTGACAGTAAAGTGCAGTAAGTCTACAAAACAACATTTAGGGTCAGGCATATTCTTTGGCTCTTTAATGCTTTTTGGTTCTTCCCAAATACATTTAATATATGATTCCATTTCTTTTTCTCCAACTAAAAATTGGGCTTTGGATGTGATCAAATTTCCTTTAAATGTGACAAGAACAGATGGAAGTGGTACCATCTGTGGATGATGTTAAATGAAACCTCTTTCATTTTATTGGTTAATGAGTATTTTTCAGTTGGAGTCCAAACTCTCTTCCGGCAAGTATCTATCCCAGTGTTCCGGAATGCATGTCCATACGGGACGGACACAATGTCATTCTGGAACAAGGAACCAACTTTGCTGTTTTTACATAAAGGTTCAATAGATATTTGTATTTATCTTGATCTTTTAAAGGCAAGGCTCTTTGCAGCCATTGACTTTTCCAGAGTTTTTTTCTAGAATACGAGTGAAATTCAAAGAACACCTTCTTGTTTGGTCTTTAGTAATAAAACATTCGCAGGTGGGTAACTCAATCTTTGACTGGAATAGAACAAATTGAATGCATGTTACCTAGTAATTCACACTTATTGACATTTAGACAAAGAGCAGATGCTTTAGAAAATACATGGACTCCATCAAGTGAACTGTTGTCTCTGTGTTGTCACGATGAGCTGCACTGAGGCCTCACAGCAAGTTCAACTGTTCTCCACTCAACCCTCCAAGGAACAGGCAGATTGTTGCATCTGGCAGCTTTTCAATGCAGGAAGGTGAAAGGGAAAACATACAAGGTAAAAAACACATCAATCACCATAGGAATTGGATTCCAACAGGAAGGTAATAAAGGTAAGTATGATGTTAGTTATTTTCAGGGTGACACGGTAAGTATAAAAGACATAACTACACAACAACAATTATTTCCCCGCTACAGGTAACGTTCAAACAAGTATTTCACAGTAACTAAAACATTTTCTCCATAGAACATAAATCCTTTGTCAGAGGCTTATATCACTTGCATATGTTCATTAAAATACTCTTGGAAATACTGCAGACTTTACCTACGCTAAAGCCAGGAATGGAGGCATTTAGATTTGAATGACAGGAATGACACATTTTCACCGTATAATGTCATTTTCCACAATGCAAAGACAAGAGCGTTGTTGTCAATTACAAATGTAAACCTTCACACAAAGATGTACTTAATTCAAACAGCGGTCGGAGTTAAAACCACTGATATAAATAAAGTTAGAAGAACTGACTTTGCAGAGAACGCAAAAAATGGGCCTGTATTTCGAGAATAAACTCGTAATTCCGAGTTGGTAGCCGACTCGAGAATAAACTCGAAAGAACCTTTCGAGAATAAATTCGGAATTCCAATTCGGGGGGAAGCCCCGGCCATTCCACACCCTGAGTTTGGAGGCCCTAGCCCCCAGGGCCGGGCCGCTGCTTCCCATCAATGTCCACGGAGGTCCCGGGCCATGTCCCCAGGCGACCGGCCCAAAACCTAGTCTATTATTATTATATGTCAGTGCTTCTAACGCTGGTGGAAAAAGAACCACTTTTTCACAATTATTGACTGTATATAGAACCACCGCATTCAACATGGCGGCTTAAACCGTTTTCACACCAATTTTTTTTTTTTTAACCCGGGTAAACCCTTTCCCGTTGCTAGGAGAAATGCTGTTTATTTCAGATGCTCCGTGCTGCCGGTGGGCACTCGCACACCGGTCCTTCGATGCCGGGGAGCGGCTTGGGGCGGTGCTGGAGTGACTAGGAGCCCGGCGGGGGGCATAGGGGTTCTCCGCTGTCCTCCCCACGGTGCGATCACCTCACTCAAAACATTTCATGGTCCCCCATGCGGAAAAAAAGTCCAACTTCTGATTTTGATTTTGGATTCTTAAAGGGATATTAAATGATGGAATGATACACAGATACTCCTGTCTATTTATGTGCCAGCGTCCAGAATTTCAACGTGCGTCACATCGTGCAGCTAAAGGGGCCAAAATGAGCGTGTGGACCCGGGTGTCCTACTCACATCAGAGCCGATCAGAGGTGGAACCGATTGAAACCTGTGTCTATCGCAGGGTCATTAGACCCGGGACTGAGACCAGGGATTTTCCTTTCCCACTGATGACAAATGGCAGATGTTGGCAGGTGTTACCAGGTTTTTGGTGCAGTGGGAAAGGGGTATTAGTTCTAGCTGTCTTGCTTGCAGTTGTGCATTAGACGCAAATCAATATGAACTGTCTATAAACTCATCCTCCGGCCTGACCACACTCCCTATGAATAGCATGAAATAACTTCAATGAAATCATATTTTCTGACAGATGGCCTGCCCTCCATTCCCTTGCATTGTTGTGGTTAAATCTTAACCAAGTTGTTCTGGCAACATCTTGGTTCAGATCATTGTTCAAGAGTTGCTAAACAAGGTCAACAAAGTTGGAGTGACAAATGTATTGATTTTGCCTGCAAAAAGTGACAGATTTCAGTTTGAAAAGTCTGCGATGATCGCAACAGTGACAGAAAGAAGGAATGATGTTGAAAGCCTTTTCATTTTTGCGACAGGGAAATCACTTCCGGAACTCTTTATTTGGACACAGTTGACGTCAATTGTCAATAAATTGATGACTCACTTACTTGTGCCTGAGTGTGTGCTGCTTGCATGGCAACAGCTGTTACAAATCTAGTGCATGGGAGTGGATGAAGGGCGACGGGGGTTAGTTTCAGGTCTGTGATACTGGGAAACGCCTCGCCCACATGGCCCCGCCTCCTTTCTGGCAAGTTCACCAGTTAAGAGACAATTTTTGTCAATCAAATTGACCAAAAAAGAAAAACATGTTGGCGGCGGCGACGTCTTTTCTTCTCTTCAGTTTTTCTTTTGCTGAGCAAGCTGAGCATTGTACAGCACGTCCAGGTGTGGGTGCAGTCCATAAGCTGGTGAGCTGTATGTCATATGTGGCATTGCCCTGCCAGGTGTGATGGTCAGTCAGTCAGTCAGTCAGTCTCTCTCTCTCTCTCTGTGATTGTTGGTTCTAGAGTTGCTCTTCTCACCTAAAACCATTTTTGGGGGTTTTTGTATATAGTTTGTGTGACGTCTTCAATAAATCTTTCAAAAGAAAAAACATTGCTTACATTTCTTGAATTGCCCCACTCCCACTCGCCTACAGCCTCATTCCTTTGAGAGTGTGCCAGAGAGAGGGCCCAGCCTGCTGCAGAGCCACACCTCTAATGGCCCCCACCAGGGGGTCGTGCATTTTCAGCTCGTGGCTCATTTCACACCTTGGGTCAAATAAAATAAAGTTGTGAACAGTTGTGATAAAACCTTGTTTTTAACTATTTAGAAATTAGATTTGATCAACTATTTTGACTTCATTGAACAACATGAACAACTTTTGTGTTGACAAAACAGTTTGTTAATATATTCTCGTGTGTTGCTATGACAACATTTCTGGCGGCAACACAAAATACAAAAACATTCTCTTTATGTCTTGTGTGTTTTAGATCTATCTAAAAGCTGCATAATGATACTGACAAAACTATTGATGGCACATCAATGCAGCTGTGTTTTTCCCTCAAATAGATATATCAAGCACTTTGGAGTCAGAGTGTGTTAAGTTGATTATATTTAGATAAATATCAGACCACACCAAAATCACACTCATCACGCTTCTCTGACTACAGCTTGGTCTTCAGAGGGTTAATGGCATTTTCACCGTAAACAAGCCGCCATCGTTCTCCTTTTCCTTTGCACACAAAATACAATAAACCTAAACGAATAAAATAAATAAATCATCATTTTGCTGTCCAGTTAAAGGTGGGACGTGAGATAGAAGCAGTTTGTTGTTTTGTTTGACGTTTTCTCAGGTTCCAGTTTCGTTTGCATTTGAACAACAACGGGTGCAGTTGTTGTTTTTAGTTATGGCGGAAGGTGCAGTGCTTTGTCTTTACCACGCGGTGGCGGCAGCGAGTTTGCAGCGAGGCTCGGGGCAGGAAGCAGCGTCTCTGAAAGGCTTCATCGATCACAAGTGACAAGCATTTTGGATATTCCTTTTGAGAAAGGGGAAGAAAAAAGGACAATGAGGAAATGGCAGCAAAGATGGCATGAGGCCAATAAGGGACGAACACACTACAAAGTTGTGAAATCCATAAAGGCCCAGGATGTAAGGAGGGGAAACAGGAGGGAGGAAGTCAGTTGAACGAGGTTAAGGTTTGATCACACAGGACTCAACAAGACACTGTTCCTGGTTTGGAGAATATGTCAGAAGAATGCTCTCATTGCAAAAGCACAGACAATGTCAAACATATACTCATGGAATGCAATACGTACAAGGAAGAGAGGGAACGGCTCCTCCTGCAGTAAGGATTAGGGAGACAGGTAGAGAATGGAACCGAGAGGGAATACTGGGAACAACTGGAAAGCTGGGATTTAATTTTTTAAGGATACAAGGTTTTTGCTGCTGTAACTGTGGAAATTTCCCCATTGTGGGAATAATAAAGGTTTATCTTATCTTGTTGAGGTGTACACTATTTATCCACTTCATAATGTAATGTCAATATAATTTCGACATACAACGGTACAGTAGGTGGCGATATGCACCTTCAAAGTCAAAGATCACAATCCACCATCAAACAAAGAAGATGAAGATGAAGATGAAGAGTCCTTTTTACCAGTTGAAATACATTTGAAGGGCCAATACAACTCACAAAATGCAGTTTTGCACTTGTCTTAAAGTGATTGCAGCTCCTAGTTTGTGACTGAAAGGTTGTTTATGACTCAGAATGACTTGGTGTCATTCATAAGGGTTATATTTGACAGATTACAGCCACCCAGTGGACGGCAATCACTTTTTGGCACCACACCGGTCTGCCGTCATGCTCTCGTCCACTAATATGACTTCCGGTTTGCCGCCTCCCGTCTGCTGGGTTCCATGTGAATGCAGCGTCACACAGCAGGCAGTGCAGGACCAGGGCTAAGAAGATTATTAAGGATCCCCACCATCCCAACGATGGACTGTTCCAGTGGCTACGATCAGGCAAACGCCTCCGCAGCCACAAGACCAGAGCAGAGAGACTCAGAAAGAGCTTCTTCCTCCAAGCCATAAGCACACTGAACTCTGTCACAAACTAGGACTCACCTCATAAATACTGTGTCCACCTCACTGCTGTAATACTTGCACACATTTATATTCCTCTATATTATTATTCTCAGTTCCCAAACATTGCACAAAAAATATTGCACAATGTAAATGATTATATACATTTATATACATATCGTTGCAGTGGATCCAGTATCTTTTTCTTTTTGATGCTTTATATAGATTTGTATTTATGATTTACCTTATTCATATTTTCATTCTCATTTTTAATTTTTATCTTGTTTATCAAAGGATTGGAACATTGTTTTACCACCAGGAAAAACAACAGAATGCCTTGAAATTTCTTCACTTTGACAAGACTTAAATCTTCTATCTGCCGCAAAACCTCTACTATCTGATGTCGATGGTGAATGCGGGGACCTACTCTCCCATTCTGATGTGCCCTGGCTAAGTCGCGGCTCCGTGCTGCAGCGGTTTTATTCCCTGAGGTCAGAAAATCGACCAGTTTTTGAAAGAGAAGGAGCGACCTCCTAAAGAGCTGAGTGATGTCCCACATCATGAAGACCTTCGAGAGGCTCGTCCTGGAGCAGCTAAGGCCTATGGTCAGGCCTTTCACTGATCCACTGCAGTTTGCCTACCAGCCCCGCCTGGGAGTTGAGGACAGCATCATCTACCTGCTGAACAGAGTCTACACTCATCTGGACAAGCCGGCGAGCACTGTGAGAGTCATGTTCTTTGATTTCTCCAGGGCTTTCAACACCATCCGTCCGGCTCTTCTGGGTGAGAAGATGGCTGAGATGCTGGTGGAGGCCCCCATCGTGTCCTGGATTGTTGATTACCTGACGGGCAGACCACAGTATGTACGCCTACAGAACTGTGTGTCTGACAGAGTAGTCAGCAACACTGGGGCCCCACAGGGGACTGTCCTCTCTTCATTCCTCTTCACCCTCTTCACCTCAGACTTCAACTATTGCACTGAGTCCTGCCACCTTCAGAAGTTTTCTGATGACTCAGCAATAGTTGGTTGTATTAAAAAGTGTGATGAGAGTGAATACAGGACTGTTGTGGGCAACTTTGTCACTTGGAGTGAGCTGAACCATCTGCTGCTCAATGTGAGTAAGACAAAGGAGCTCATAATGGATCTGAGGAGGGCAAAAACACCTGTGACCCCTGTTTCCATCCAGGGGGTCCCTGTGGACACTGTGGAGGAGTACAAGTACCTGGGGGTGTACTTCAATAACAAGTTGGACTGGACCAGAAACACCGAGACAGTCTACAAAAAGGGCCAAAGCCGACTCTATTTCCTACGGAGGCTGAGGTCCTTTAACATCTGCCGGACCATGCTGAGGATGTTCTATGAGTCTGTTGTGGCCAGTACGATCTTCTTCGCTGTCACATGCTGGGGCAGTGGGCTGGGGGTCGCAGACAACAACAGACTAAACAAACTAATCAGGAGGGCCGGTGATGTCGTAGGAGAGGAGCTGGACACCCTGATGACTGTGGCAGAGAGGAGGATACTGTCCAGGCTTCAGACCATCTTGGACAATGTCTCACACCCTCTCTACGACACACTGGCCCAGCAGAGGAGCACCTTCCGCAGAAGACTCCTCTTACCCAGATGCACCACAGAGCGCCACAGGAAATCATTCCTGCCAGAGGGCATCAATCTCTACAAAGCCTCCCTCAGAGAGTCAGACACCCCCTCTCTGTAACCTGACCTCAAAACACGGACTTCCACTTCTGCACCTTCTTCTTTTTGCACATTTTAACTGCACATTTTACACTTTATCATGTGTATATAGATATGTTTATATATATATTTATATATAAATATGTTTCTTAATAATTATTATATGTTGTATGTAAATATGTTGTATGTAGATTTGGAGCTGTAACAAAAGTAATTTCCCCCTGGGATTATTAAAGTATTTCTGATTCTGATTCTGATTCTGACCCTCTATGGTTGGCAGCCCTGGCTTTGTTACTTGATCTTACTGATCATCTTAACACACTGAACAAGAGCCTACAAGGCAAAGACCAGCTTGTACCACAACTTTATGCGCACATGAAAGCATTCTGTGTGAAGCTCCGTCTCTTTGAGACACAACTACGCAACTTCAATGTTGCAAACTTCCCCACGCTGTCCGAAATCAAATTTGCTTTTCCAAAAGGCCAAGCTTTCTGCTAAAAAGCGGAAATGTGTTTCTGTGATCACATCTCTCATGACAGAATTCAGTCAGCGCATCCAAGATTTTTCTATCATCGAGAAAGAAATCAAGCTGTTCTTGACTCCCTTCCTGATGGATGCAGAAGAAGTGGAAGAGAGTCTGCAATTAGAACTTATCGAAATGCAGTGTGATAATTCTCTGGAGAAGCAACATCAGCTTCTCTCTCTTGCCGACTTCTACCGGAGCTTGGAAGAGGCCGAGTTTCCTCCGATGAGACGCCACGCAAAAAGAATGATGAGTCTGTTCGGCTCAACATACATATGTGAGCAAACATTTTCTCTTTTAACTCTGAACAAAAGCAGATTGAGAACCAAAATGACCGACGCCCATCTCTGCGATGTCCTTCGCATCTCAACCACCAAACTTACTCCTGACCTGCCGGCCATCCTTCAGATCAAAACACAGCATCACTGCTTCCACTGAGCGCAACGCTGTTCCCATTATAGGTGAGTTAAAAATATATGACACAGTATTCATGTGTTAATAATCCCAATTACTTCATCAATTCAGTCAATTAAAGTTGATAACATTTTCCAACAAACATTAGTTGATGTGTTAACAAGCCCAATAACTTATTTGCATAACAAGCTTGAAATATACCCATCCCCTTTTCCCCTTATTTGTCCCCCTTTATACAGGGATGTGAAGGGGGATCACCATCCTGACTAACAAGCGATCTGAGGCTGCTGTTGAGAATGTGCTGCCAATCATTTTTGTAACTAAATGAATGAAAAGTCATTAATAGAAAGCTGAGATGTAGGCTGTTTTTTTTCTTTAAGCATATTCAATTATCAAGCATAATGTACCTACATTTGATTGATTTTTCTAACTTCAATACACTAGAGGTGAGGCGATACAGCTCACCTCTAGTGAGTGGCCCAGCCCTTTGCCTATTTTTCTGTATGTGGCCCTCAGTGAAAAAAGTTTGGACACTCCTGGTCTAGACCAAGCAGGCATGCCTCCAGAATATCAGCCAGCCACACTCCATGCAGGTAGGTGGGGTGGGGGGGGGGCTCTCTGACCACACCTCCAACAGCTCTGGGTCTGTGGATCAACTGGGAGCCTGGGGGCAGACAGAGGCGGGGGGTAGAACCTGTGGCCGCCCAGACGCAGGGTTGCAGAGCTCTCCGCTCCATCCGAAGCCCTGTTCCATCACAGAAATTCCGCTCCACCTCTTGGGCGCGCTCACTCAGCAGTGTTCCACATCTGGACTCCTTCAGGGCTGGGGCTAGTGGGCTCACTGCTTACACTTCCGGGAACAAGGGGGTACGCCACAGGGCTAACGAGCACTGCATGAGACCTGTTAGCGTAGTTGAAGAAAGCTGGTGTGGAGTAACGAGGCTTGGGCTCTGCATGGCGAGGGGGTTAGAGCACTGTAGGACAGCTGGGCTGGGGTCAGGTTGTACGTCATAACCGTGCGGCGCGGGGCAGGTAGGCTGCTATAGGGGCTCATTTGGCCGTATTAGCTGGGGGGAACTAACCTTAGCGGCACCAGCGTCTGAGGGCCCCCCACGCACGGGGGTTAACTATCAGTCACCGTCTTTCTCTCTTTGGTTACCATTTCACCCTATGTTGCCATGAGCCACTCCCTAAACATCTTTCTGTCCAGTTTGGCGGCAACTTTTGTCTTTCAGCGGGTTGTACTTTAACGCTGGTTTTACCTCAAAGCAATACGACGGTGACGCTGTGGCGACTTGGGAGACCATGTGCGTTCGGCTGTTTTCAGTTCGCAGCTCCATCTCGGCACACCTCTGTTCCGCAGCTTTCATTGCCCCCCGGCTTCCCGACTGTGAGGGGGTGAGCATCCGCATCTCCTCCATGGTAATCTGGCCAATGGCGACGTGGCGCTAATCCCGCTTCTGACACCTATGTGATGCTCAGCGGTATTAACCAGATGGACCCAATGAAGGAGAAGCAGATCGCATTGTTGTGGGAAGCTGAACAGTCTTTATTCCCTGCCGCGAGGCGTACAACTAATCCCGAGGTTTGAGGCGTCCAGAGAGAACGAAATAATCCACTTTGTTTGGCCCTGTTGCATCTATTCTTCCCCTCGACCACTTCCTCTCTTTGTTCCAGCCCCTTTGTTCCGACACCTCGCCCAGTTACCAACTACTTAGTACATCCTGGACACCTCCCCACCAATCAAACGAAGCCAAGAACACAACAACCACCCAATAAACCTGAACCCCCCCCCCCCCTCCAGCGACTTTCACCACAGTTAGAAACACACATAGCGTTGCATTATAAACACCATGTCAGCTTAACATCAAATAATAGCATGCACAGCATGTGGATTAACATTTCACTAAAGCAAAATACCAACAAACAAACAAAATACCTTTTTGGCTGCATGCTACAAGGAGGGAAGTAGACTTTGAATCTTCCTTGAAACCATTGACATCCTCCCCTGACGATTCCCATCTTATATTCAAGTCCTTCCAACCAGTTAACTTTTCACCCACACATACACCAAGTTCGTGCTCGCTGCTTCTGACTGCAATAGAGTAAGCGTCGCACGTCGCCTTCAAAATAAAAGTAATACTAAATTAGGCAATATATAAATAAATGACAGCAACTTAAATCAATACTCAATTACAAATTGGTTTAAAAAAGTGAACAAATATTGTAGGCATACAAACTATGACAAATGTAACCAATATAATGTCAACAATTACACTCCCACCAAATCATACAAGGCTTAATGTGGGATTTCCCTAAATGAAATGTTGTCGCATGTAAACACTTCAACTTTTCAATAAAACATTTCCTGTTATTAACCGGACGATGTCATTCACCTTCAAGTTCCTTCTATTCTTGTGCCACTTTTGTCTTGGTTGTAAGTTCAAAAGATATTCTTTCTTCCATCGAGTCCAAAATTCATTAGCCAAACACTGTACTCGGCGCCGCCTCTTTTGGAGATAAAGATGTTCTCTGACAAATTGTCCTGGAGGGGGCAGAACGTTTGTGGACTTTTTTATAAGAATGTGATTCGGAGATAAAGGTTCTGGTCAGGATGGGTCATTCAAATGTTCAGCGGTTAATGATGGCCATTACCTCATACAGGAATGTCCTTAGAGAGCTGCTGTGAAGGTTTTTGATCTGATTGCAAGCACAAAGCAAATTGTTTTTAAAAATGTGTTCCAGATAAGTAATTCCTTGTCTTTTCCAAGACCTAAAGATTATTGGTCTGTTTTTAACCAGAAAATCCTGGTTGTGCCAGATTGGCGTGAATTTGGTTGGAGATAGAGAGCGACCACTGAGTTTGAGGAATTTCCACCAGGCTCACAGAGTTGTTGCGATAAATGGGTTTTTACAGCAATTATGTTTCCTTATTGATTCAGTAAGGAATGCTAGATCAGATATTATAACTCCTGACATTCTGTTTGTTCAATGTCATGCCATCCATGGCCCAGTCGTTGCTCTGGTTGTAACCTCTTAATTTTAAATTGACGATGGTTTGCTAGATAGTAGTATCTAAAGTTTGGGGCTGCTAGGCCTCCACAGTCTTTGTTTTTCTGTAGTGTTGCTAGTTTAATTCTCGGTTTCTTGTATACCCAATAAAACGTATTGACTATTGAATCTAGAGTATTAAACCAATGTACTGTTGGTTGCACTGGGGTCATTGAAAATATAGAGTTTATTTTTGGGAGTATATTCATTTTCACTGCTGCTATCCTACCAATTAGTGAGATGGGTAGGTTGTTCCATCGAATGAGGTCTTCTTCAATAGATTTGAGCAATGGAGTGAAGTTAAGGGTAAACGAATCTGACAGATTGGCAGACATATCAATATCAAGGTATCTAATATTGCCCGTTGTGATGGTTAAGGGAAGTTTCTGAGTTGCAGCATTGCAGTCCCCCCCACTTAGTGGTAAGTCCGTGGCTTTAGTCAAATTTATTGAATAGTCTGAGATAGCTGAGAATTTAGATATAAGATTGAACAACTCCGGTTGGGATGATATTGGGTTCCGTACGTACAACAAGACATTGTTTGCATTCAAACTGATTTTGTGAACAGAGTTTCCTGTTTGTATGCCTACGATAGTACTGTTTTAATGGATGGCCGCTGCGAGGGGTTCAATAAAGATGGCGAATAGTAAAGGGGAGAGCGGACATCCTTGTCTTGTGCCGCATTGTAGATTGAAACGCTGTGAAGTGTAACCATTAGTGAGGACAGAAGCAGATGGGGAGTTGAAGAGGACTCTGATCCATTGAATGAGTGACTCTCCAAAACCAAATTTGTTGAGGATTGAAATGAGATATGTCCAATTAACTCTGTCAAATGCTTTTTCGGCATCTAAATGGGCAATAATAGTATTTAAGTAGTTCCTTTGAGATATGCTGATCAGATTGAATAAATGATGCATATTGCTGGATTGAGTGTCTGCTTTTGACAAACACTGTTTGGTCTGGGAGAATTATAAATGGAATCACTTTTTTGAATTCCGTTGGTTAGTGATTTACTTATAATCTTAAGGTCGCAATTAATAAGGCTAATGGGTCTATCACTGGAGGTGAGGGTTGGGTCCTTATTGGGTTTGAGCAAAACAAAAAAATGAGAGTGGTCTTCATGTGCGGAGGCATGGTGGAGGTTGACTAAATCTCTGTAAGCATTCTGATGTATAATGGGGATATAAGTGGCCAGAAGTGTTTATCGAATTCCACTGGGTAGCCATCTGATCCAGGTGATTTATTGTTGGGCATAGAGAAGAGAGCGTTCCTGAGTTCTTCTAGAGTAGGTGGCTGATCTAAGGTGGTAGCCTGCTCTGTCCAAAGGCTAAGAGCCTAAGGCCTAAGGCTCTTAAATGGTTTAAAAATTACTTAACAGGTACCCTTGTTGAGACTGAAGTTAAAGGCTGTTCCATCATCACGGGCACCACCTCGACTGAGATCCTCTCATCTCCAGGATCCAACCATCACCTCAGTGTTTACCCGCTCCATCTCCAACCGGTATAATGCCCTGGCCAAAGAAGAACTCACCAACTGGAACCTTTTCGTGTTCACAATTAACCAGGCAGCTGCTGACTCCATCTGACGCCCTCACCATACACCTAGGCGCCCCTGGATAACACCAACAACGCTAGAAATCATAGAGCTCCATAGAGCAGTACGTCGTACTGGCGACGTGACTAAATACCGTGGCCGAAATTGCATACGCAACACCACGATACGAGAAGACAGGGAGAGATTCTGGCAAGGAGAAGCAGAATGCCTGAAGTCTGCCGCCGAAAATAACAACTTCACCCAAGTGTATCGAACCCTGAGGCGAGTGAAATCAAGCCCCCAACAGAAGGCAGTCCAGGTAAAAGACGCACAGGGTATCATATTGAACTCCGAGGATGAATGCATCAGCCGCTGGAAGGAGCACTTCAGTGACCTTCTGCATTACCCCGCACCCCAAACCGACCCCACTCTCACCATTTCATCTGAAAATGCCAGCGCAAATGACAACTGCAGCATAGACCCCGTCACCAAAGTAGAGGTCGTGCAAGCTCTGACCAAACTGAGAAAGGACAGAGCCCCTGGTATCTGCAACATCACAGCTGAAATAATGAAATTGGGCGGTGACAACACCATTGACTGGCTGACCGAAATCATCAATCATGTCGGGATAACTGAGCACCCCCCGGAAGACTGGACCAGGGGTATCATCCTCCCCTTTTGGAAACATAAGGGTGATAACATGGTCTGCAGCAACCACAGAGGCATCACACTCCTGTCTATCCCAGAAAGACGAAAGACGCCCCCAACAGGCGGGCTTCATGCCAAACCGCTCCACAACGGACCAGATCTCTGCCCTCCGCCTCATCATTGAGAATGTACACGAGTTCCGCCAAAACAGACACCTCTACATTGCCTTTCTTGAACTTAAGGCAGCTTTCGACACCGTGGACCACTCCGGAGACGTGCCCTGGCAGCCAGTGCCATGAAAACACTTTGGAAGCCGCTGTGGAGACACCACTCCATATCAAGAGCGACCAAACTAAGGATCTATAACACCTGAGTCCTCTCCATCCTCTCCACGGAGCAGAAACCGGGCCTCTCAACAAGACCCTGGCTGCCAGAATCGATGGCTTTGACACCAGAGCACTGCGCTCAATAGAGGGGATAAAATGGCAAGATAGGGTTTCCAACATCATGCTGCGTGAATGCACCCAACAGCCCCCTGCGTCCCACCTGGCAGCACAGCGTCGGATGCGCTGGTATGGCCATGTCAAAAGGCTCTCCTCAGAACAGTCTACTCACGCTATCCTCCACTTCCAACCTAAAGCTGCCGGCTGGAAACGCCCCCGCGTTGCCCCCCGCACCCGATGGATTGATGCCGTCACTAGGGACCTACACCAAATGGACCTGTCGCTTGCTGAAGCTGAGTCTCGCACTGGACTAGGATTTAGTGTGTCCAGGCAGAGGGCCATAAATCAGACTTTCTTAAGCTAACTAAAGGTGTGCCCCAAGGTTCCTTTTTGGCTCCTATTTTATTTTCTATTTTTTATAAATGATTTAGGTAAGGACATTCAAGCTAAATTTCATCTGTATGCGGATGACACAATCGTCTATACATCTGCTCCCTCTGCAGCAAAGGCGATTGAAGAACTTCAGACTGTATTTCAGTCATTACAAAGAGCTTTGAAGGGTCTAAAATTGGCTTTAAATGCCCAGAAAACAAAGTTTATGATTTTATCAAAAGCTCGCTTGCAAAACTTTAACAATCTAGGAATCTTTACATCTGATGGTACATTGATTGAAAGGGTGTCTTCTTATAAGTACCTGGTAATATGGATTGATGAAAAGCTCTCATTTAATGTACATATTTCTAATCGAGTCAAGAAACTAAAAATGAAGATTGGCTTTTATTTTAGAAATAAATCATGTTTCACATTCTCCGCAAAGAAAAAACCTGTGGAAGCCACCTTTCTGTCTGTGTTGGATTATGGTGATATACTGTACATGCATGCGGTTCGGGTTAGGGTTAGGGTTAGACATCATTAACTATTCATAGACAGCAACACTGGTATATGTTCATCTATAAAGCTCTCCTGGGTAAGCTCCCAGAATACCTCAGTACCCTTCTCTCTGTCAGCTCTAGTAGTTACTATCTGCAGCCTCCAAGTGGCTGCTCTTGAAGGTTCCTCTGGCTTTGACAGACTTTGGCAAAACAGCATTTTCTTACCATGCGCCATGGTCATGGAATAATCTCCAAAAAGCTCTAAAACTAAAAACATTCATATCTATTAATGATTTTAAGAGTATCGTAAAGAATGCCGTGACGGAGGAATGTCATTGTTTTTCTTGAGGCCATTGTGCTTGAATCGCTATCATTCTGTTTTATTGTTCATTTGTATATCATGTACGTGTTTTATATTGTTTATTTTGTATCGCTGCTACCTTGGCTAAGTCTCCCCTGTAAAAGAGATTTTTGATCTCAATGGGACTTCCTGGTTAAATAAAGGTAAAATTTAAAAAAAAGAGAATTGTTGGGGATAGAGAAGAGAGCGTTCCTGAGTTCTTCTAGAGTCTTGAGTTCTCCTAGAGTAGGTGGTTGCTTGCTCTATCGAAAGTTTAGGAAGGTCAATATCATCAAGAAATTAGTGAATGTTTGATATATTAGATTCATTATCTGAGTAATACAGCTAATTATAACTCTCTTAATATGTTATTGATGTCTTGCGGGGAGTATGTTATCCTACCCTGTGGATCTTTGATGGCATAAGTGTTTTTTCTCTATCTAGTTCAACTGATTGGCAAGAAATGTACATGATTTGTCATTGAATTCAAAATAATTTGCTCTTGTTTGTTGCATGAGGAATTGTGTCTTTTGATGGATGATATTATCAAGTTGAGATGTAATTGTCCGGATCTCATTTCGGATTTGCTCAGTGGATGAGTGGGCTTGTTGGGAGTGCAATTCCTTTAGTCGTTGTTTGAGTTTATTTTGGCATTCTTGTCCTTTCTTTTTCTTGTGAGTGGACAATGAAATAATACGACACCTTGGAACTGCCTTAGCCGTTTCCCAGAGTAAGGATGGTGATATTTCAGGGGAGTCATTGGGTTCAATGACGGAAGTCCATTCTCTGGAAAAAAAAAAAGGTTAAATTCTTTATCTGTCAAAAGTGAGGCGTTAAACCGCCACCTTCCGGGAGGGTTCCAGTTTGAGTCATTTATGAGGTTGAAACTAATCGGCCTGTGATCGGAAATTACAATGGGGTGGATTTCAAGATTAGTGATTTTGGACATTGCAGAGTTACTTGTCAAGAAAAGGTCGATTCTAGAGAAAACTTTGGTGGGGTGGTGAATAATATGTGTATTTGCTAATTCGCTGTGGGTTACTTGATCGCCAACGATCCCCAAGAGCAAGATCACTCATATATTGTTTTATAGTGTCCGACGAACGCCAGGATTTGTGAATATTTCTGGTTTGAGAACGGTCTAAACCTGGATCCAGTACTGTGTTGAAGTCTCCTCCAAATATGAAAATTGATTCAGATAATTCTAAGAGTTTTGAAAATATATTGTGAAAGAAATTTGGGTCATCCTCATTGGGGATATAAATATTAGCTATGGTTAATTCGATGTTACCTAAAATTCCATTAATCATTATGTAACGCCCTTCTGGGTCTGATATTGTGGTTTTATTTTGATATGGGATACATTTTATTGATCAATATCGAAACACCTCTTTTTTTTAGTTGTATGATGCAGAAAACATCTGATTAACCCATTTAGCTTTGAGTTTGAGGTGCTCGGATGCAGTGAGGTAAGTTTCTTGCGGTAGACAGAAGCTGGGGTTCATCCTGGTGAGGTGACTTAAAGTTTTGCTACCAGTATGCTTCAGTATCACCTACTTGACCATCGTCAGGTTGGTCTTGAGAATTTGCACTATCCCTGACACTGTCCCTTACCGCAGTTGTAGACTCACTGGGCTCTGATATTTTTAAATAACTGCTTTACACTGTCTCAATTTGCAAATAGAAAATGTCAATTATAAATAAACCCTCTACATCCACCATTAACACTTACTCAGAGGTAAATGTCACTTAAATGTAAATAATGTAAATGTAAAGCTTACGCAAATCAAAAGTTATGAATTTTATTAGCCGTATTTCAAAATGCACTTCCTCTCCGGGAACCATCCCCTCTCCGGGAACCATCACCTCTCCGGGAACCATCACTTTACCGTGGTGGAGAGGTTTGTGCGTCTCCGTGACCCTGGGAGCTATGTTGTCTGGAGCCTTGTGCTCCTGGTAGGGTTTCCCATGGCAAACCGGTCTCAGGCGAGGGGCCTGACGAAGAATGGTTCAGGGCAGGCCAGCAGGCCCTAAAGGGGGCAGCCCCCCCAGCTGGCTATCTGGCAGTGGGCTAACAACCTACTCCAGAGAACCTCTCCTTGTTACGAAACCAATCAGAAATAGCCGGACAGACCCTTGGTATCGACCCTTGCACGCCCCTGACTCACGAACAATTAATCTCCGACATCCCTTCCGTGTTGCTACATGGAATGTGCAAACACTTCGACGCACAGGACACGCTACTCTTCTGTATCGTGAACTGTCTCGTTACAACATCTCCATCGCGGGACTCTGCAAATCACGCTGGTGCGATAGCGGTGAGAAGAAAGAGGGAGACCACAGCTACATCTGGAGCGGCTGAAATGATAACAGAGGGCTATATGGTGTCGCCCTAGCAATGCCATGCTATGTTAGGAAATACCTAATAGGATGGACCCCAGTCAGCGAACACACGGCAAGTTAAGTCATTGTTGCCTATGCACCAACAGAGGTCGCAGACGACCGGGCAAAGAACGCTTTCTTTGATCAACTACATCTGGCCATCCAGCAGATACCCCCTCATGACATCACTATTGTGCTAGCAGTCTTTAACGCCACTGTCTCCTCTGCTTCACAGGACTCGCAGACCAAAAACATCATTGGCCCAGAATCTCCAGATCCCATCACCAACAACAACGGTGACCGCTTCCAGCATCTATGCAGTGCTGGGGCCCTATCTATTGTAGACACGTGGTTCCCCAGGAAGAACATACACAAATGGACATGGTATAGCAATGATGGCAAAACCCGCAAGGCCTTAGATCACGTCATCATCTCCAGTCGCTGGAAATTCAGTGTCACCAACTGCCGTGTGTATCGTGGAGCCCAGCTAGGCAACACGGACCACCGATTATTGGTTGCCCAGTTGAGACTGAAGTTAAAGGCTGTTCCATCATCACGGGCACCACCTCGACTGAGATCCTCTCATCTCCAGGATCCAACCATCACCTCAGTGTTTACCCGCTCCATCTCCAACCGGTATAATGCCCTGGCCAAAGAAGAACTCACCAACTGGAACCTTTTCGTGTCCACAATTAACCAGGCAGCTGCTGACTCCATCCGACGCCCTCACCATACACCTAGGCGCCCTTGGATAACACCAACAACGCTAGAAATCATAGAGCTCCGTAGAGCAGTACGTCTTAGTGGCGACGTGACTAAATACCGTGGCCGAAATTGCATACGCAACACCACGATACGAGAAGACAGGGAGAGATTCTGGCAAGGAGAAGCAGAATGCCTGAAGTCTGCCGCCGAAAATAACAACTTCACCCAAGTGTATCGAACCCTGAGGCGAGTGAAATCAGGCCCCCAACAGAAGGCAGTCCAGGTAAAAGACGCACAGGGTATCATATTGAACTCCGAGGATGAATGCATCAGCCGCTGGAAGGAACACTTCAGTGACCTTCTGCATCACCCCGCACCCCAAACCGACCCCACTCTCACCATTTCATCTGAAAATGCCAGCGCAAATGACAACTGCAGCATAGACCCCGTCACCAAAGTAGAGGTCGTGCAAGCTCTGACCAAACTGAGAAAGGACAGAGCCCCTGGTATCTGCAACATCACAGCTGAAATAATGACATTGAGCGGTGACAACACCATTGACTGGCTGACCGAAATCATCAATCATGTCTGGATAACTGAGCACCCCCCGGAAGACTGGACCAGGGGTATCATCCTCCCCTTTTGGAAACATAAGGGTGATAACATGGTCTGCAGCAACCACAGAGGCATCACACTCCTGTCTATCTCAGAAAGACGAAAGACGGCCCCAACAGGCGGGCTTCATGCCAAACCGCTCCACAACGGACCAGATCTCTGCCCTCCGCCTCATCATTGAGAATGTACACGAGTTCCGCCAAAACAGACACCTCTACATTGCCTTTCTTGAACTTAAGGCAGCTTTTGACACTGTGGACCACTCCTCCCTCTGGAAGATCCTCACCATCCTGGGAGCTCCAAGAAAGATTACCTCTCTCTTCCAAAAGCTCTACAGCGATGCCGAAAGCTGTGTGCGTGTCAATGGCACAAACTCTACCTGGTCCCCAATCAACAGCTGAGTGAGGCAGGGATGCGTAGCTGCACCAGACCTTTTTAACTGCATCATCGACCCCCTGATGGAACGGATAGGTGCACGTTACACCCAAGGCAGTTACACCCTCACAGATCTGGAATACGCGGACGACACCACACTATTCTGCTCCACTCTTGACCAGATAAAAGAAGCCTTGGAAACCTACCAAGAGGAAGCCAACAAACTGGGTCTGAAGGTAAGCTGGCCCAAAACAAAATTAATGCACATTAGAGGTCCCCCCTCCGCTGCATATCAGTGGAGAGGAGGTTGGGTTTGTGACCTCCTTCACCTACCTCGGGTCCATCATCACCAACGATGGAAACATTTCACCAGAGATAAACCGGAGACGTGTCCTGGCAGCCAGTGCCATGAAAACACTTTGGAAGCCGCTGTGGAGACACCACTCCATATCAAGAGCGACCAAACTAAGGATTTATAACACCTGAGTCCTCTCCATCCTCCTCTACGGAGCAGATACCTAGCCTCTCAACAAGACCCTTGCTGCCAGAATCGATGGCTTTGACACCAGAGCACTGCGCTCAATAGAGGGGATAAAATGGCAAGATAGGGTTTCCAACATCATGCTGCAGGAACGCACCCAACAGCCCCCTGCGTCCCACCTGGCAGCACAGCGTCGGATGCGCTGGTATGGCCATGTCAAAAGGCTCCCCTTGGAACAGCCTACTCACGCTATCCTCCACTTCCAACCTAAAGCTGCCGGCTGGAAACGCCCCCGCGGTGGCCCCCGCACCCGATGGATTGATGCCATCACTAGGGACCTACACCAAATGGACCTGTCGCTTGCTGAAGCTGAGTCTCGCACTGGACCGACCCAAATGGAGAAGATTGGTGAAACCGATTGGCTCTACTCATGGCGTCGCCCCCGTCGCCGAGCAAGAGACCTGATGATGATGATGATGATGATGACTTAGAAATTGAAAATGTGCAAACAAAAAGGTAAGTTCTCTTGAAAAAAAATACAAATAAATCAAATAAAATAAAATGTATGTTTTTGTACCTTATGTGTGTTTTGTCATGTATGTCATTGCTGCTGCAACACTGGAATTTCCCTTTGGGGATTAATTAAGTATCTTTATCTTTACACACACACACGCACACACACACACATTACAGGGTCACCTCATTGCCGTACGGCGTCTCCCACGTACAGCGCCTGGGTTCGGTCAGCGGCCAGCCCCCTGAAGATCTTACTGATGAGGATCGGCATCTTGTTCTCCCTGCCGCCCTTGATGCTCACCCCGAGCCCGCCGACCTCCTGCTTCGACACCCGGACGCAGCGCTTGCGGTTGGCGATCGCCTCCGGTACCGGCTCCGGGGAGTCGGCGAATGGACCGGCTCCGGGGTGCTGTTCTCCGGGGTGACCGGCGGTGTTGTTGTTGCCGTTGTACGAGCCGTTGAGCGCCCCGTCCTCGCAGCTCACCGTCAGCGAGTCCTCGCTCAGCTCGGCCAAAACTTTGTGCCACCGCTCCCGCACCCACACCTCCACGGAGCCACTTTTCCGCACCGCGGCCACACCGGCCGCCGTGACCACAACCGCCATCTGGGCCGCCGCCACTCGGACTCGGACTTCGCCCCCCACCGCCCCACTCACAAGTTTGCTGAGGGACTTGTCCGGGCTCCGGCTCCGGCTCCGGCTCCGGGACCGGGACTGAGACTCCGCCGCTCCGGCTCCGCCTCCCCCGGACTCTACACCCTCGTCCGCGCTGGGTGGAGTTTTACTCCATCTCACCTCCTAATATTGTGACTTTGTTCTGCTATTCCGGCCACACCGCAGCTGGAAGCAGCAATGAGCGCCCTGTCCAGACGTGGTGAATGCACATGGATCCAGACTGAGTGTGGACGCAGCTTGAGGCGGGTTTTGCTGGTCACACCTGCTTTTATGTCACCAGGCTCCAAACAATTACAACAAACAACATCGATTTTTTTTTTTTTTAACAAATCGTCTCTTATTGTATCTGGAAATATTTACAAATAAATATTCGCTTTTTACAAATTTCCTTTTTTTTTTAACTCATTGTATTTATTTATTTTTTTTTACAAATCTCCGCATGTGACGTCACACGGTATATTGACTCACCCGTGACATACAATAGATCGAGTGCGTTGACGCGATTCAACTAAAGAATCGTTTGAACTTCGTAATTGAAAGCCAATATGACCAGATGACAGAAGGTCTGTAAATATCCACATCCAGGGCGGTGTTGTGTTGCGGGCCCACGCTCATCCATTCACGCCGTGGAGTGCGATCGGGGGCGCGCTCGAAGGAACGTGCCCGTGCAGGTTTGGAGCGGCCTCCACGTTTCAGAAACTTTTGAGGTGGAGAGAAGCCCCCACCCCCGCCGGGCAATGCCCCTGACCTTTGACCTTTATTATCATTTCAAACTAATATCTCTCTGCTGTGCAGTCAACGGTTATCATTATTATTACAAGGATGAGAAGGATTTCTTATCTTACTGTATTTGCACAGTTGGGGTTGAGCTTGACCTCCAGGGGTTAATAAAGGTTGTTTTTTGAAATCGTATTTTCTATCATAATTGTATTTATAACACTGTTAACATTCATTTGAGTTTGCTGCTCCTCTCCGTGTCAATCAGTGAATTCCAAAAATCAAGTGACAGTGGCTGCATTGCTTTTAAAGCGCGGCGCAAGTGTCTACAAACAATAAAGGATCAGTTGTTCTTGTGATCGTACACAACAACACAGTGCAACCTTTTCTTCCTTATCTGCACAGTTGAAATGAACAAAAAAAGTTCATGGTTTAACATTTATTGAACTTAAACTGAGTAAAAAGTGGCAAATATCACACAATCAATCATCATTAGTGTAGTAGAGTAAATATATGGGGGGGTCTATGTTAAAACATATGAAACAATAATAATAATAATAATAATAAAAATAATAACAACAATAACAATAAATAATTATAATAATAATAATAATAACAATCATAATAACAACAACAAAAATAAAAATAAATTATTACAACTACTACTACTACTACTACTACTACTACTACTAATAATAATAATAAAAAATATATATATTATAATAATAATAATAACTTCTGCTGCCGACCTCCTGGGCCTAGGGGAACCACGGACCCCCATTTGGGAACCCTGCAATAGGCCACAAGCTGCCAGAATCCACTCACCTTCGCCTTCCCACGCACTGAGCCATCAGTGGAGTAGTTCCCTCCATCTACTGGAGAGAACTTTTACAGCCTCCACCCCCCTCTCACCAAAGCAGGGTGGGGCGTGATTCATTTTAAATCACATGTCTTAATGCATCAGGCCACACAAAGAATCCTGCATTCAAGGTAACAGTCATCGCTTTTTCTCACCATATTCAGCTCCAGACTTGCTGGATTTGACAACAAATAGCCAATTGCAATTATGCCGCTTGACCATGTTGTTTTGAGAATAGTATGGGAGAATTATGACAGAAAATATATTTTTAAATACCTTGCTGTGAGTGTCTCTATCCACATGTACGGGTTTAGGGAGGGAGACGTGGTCGTTCTGGCAGTGGAGCGCCGACATGGCGAGGATTGAATTAATAATGAAAACACAAAGGCTTGCTGGCAAAACAGGAAGATCAAATGGAGGGCATGATTGGAGTCTGTTTGGCGTCATGCACCACACACTACCCCCGAAAGACAAAACAACATGTATGAAAACTCTCCCAGCCGGGTCCGACCCATCGGCCTCTTTAGTGCAGACGGGTCGGTAAAGCTGCGCCGTCACGGAGCCAAGCCAGCCCCGCCCCTTGCAGGCGTGGCTCAACCACGCCATCTCGTCTGCCACAGTTGCCTTATCTTTGAAAGCCAGAAATCATGGGATTTAAAATGGCCGGCTTGATTACCATAAACATGTATTAAATATTAGGGCCGCTTCATCCCAGTCTCACTTTTTCAAGAACATTGTTACCGTTATGCATTAAAGATAATTAGCAATACACAATACCAAAGAGGGGGGGTGATTCCAAGAATAACCATTTTGGCTTAATGAGGTATAGGGATTACAGCAAAGTTTTACTTTCATATGCAAATTCTTCATCAGATGAAATGTGCATTCTTTGTTGTGGTCATGGCCTTCAAAGAAAGACTGCAATATTACTAATGCGGATGGAAGCAAGGTTGTTAATGAATTGTTTTTTTAAAGCCTTCATTCACTGGCTAGGTCGGACCACAACACACGGTTGTTTTACTGCAACTGTACCAAATGGCATCCTGACAATTACACCCTTTTACTGTTCTTGGAGACGCCACCCAGCCAGTGAAGAGGGTTTTGTCCATTTGTCATTTCCAATTCAAGAGATAAATGCCTTGATCTCATTGATCCCGACCCCACACAGTCAGAAATCTCTCTTCCTTCTGCCCTTTTGATCTTCTTTATCCCCCTTGTTCAGTCTTTCCTGCTTCCCCCAAAACCCAGGAAGCATGCTGAACTTATGGGGTAAAAATAATAAAGATGAAAAACAAGGATTTTAAGAAATTGGGAGGTGAGATGAGGATCAAAGACAATTCTATTCATAGTTTGAAGCCTTTATTGTTCAAAAACCAAATCTCCACAGTGAAGCTAATATGTGGAAGCGACAGGTAAAGCACAAAGAAACCAGCGGCATAAAGTCCAAAAACAGTTCTGTTCACATCAAACAAAACATTTAAAAATAAGCTTTTACGATGGAAAAAAGAGAAAATCACAGAAAGGGAGAAATGGGAAAGATAGAATGATGTCAGTGTTATCTTTACAAAACGTACCTTTGAAAATATCGAGCAGTTTTCACAGACACAAAAACTGTTGAAAAATGTTGTTTAAAGAGTACCTCACACAGTATGTTTTAAATGTTTGTAATTTCATTAACTCATTTCAGTGGCTGTAAGTCGCTCTGGATTAAAGCATCTGATAAAGGTATATAAAACTGTAAACTGTTTTAGCCACTGAGGTGTCTTGGAATGTGTGGCGTCCCAAGACAGTACCCATTGTATAAGATAATGATTAACAGACGGTGCCAGGGGTCACAAGAGAGAGAGAGAGACCATTGTCAGGGGTCCCAGTGATAAGGGAGGTGAAATGTGAAGGGTGACCTATGTAGGGGAATCAGATGGTCAACATTGTCTCTGGTCAAGCATAACAGCACCTGCCCGAATTTCATTCGACAGAGAATCCATCCGGCTCGGTTTGTCTCCTGGACGTCCATGGCAAGTCTGGTCTAATGCTGTTCTTTTGTAATGAATCTATTATTTCACTCAAGTCAGCGTCAGCGGTCACTCCTTCTTCATCAACACATCAAATTCATCAAGAAGCTACAAAGTGACATCACAAACAGGATCTGTTGGGCCTCACCTGCTGATGCTGCCTGCTCCAGCGAATTTCCACTTTAAAACCTTAGGGTGAGTGCTATCTCAAAAATTGAGCTGTGTGTGGTTCTTGGAGCGGTAGTGTTTTGTGCAGACAGGCTGCACTGACAAGAGCAGATTGAGCGGAGATAGAGATGATGTGTTGATGTGTGAAGTGAGTTTCTAAATTTGGGTTTATTAAGTTGTAAAAAACGTAAATAAGGGGAATAAGAGAATAATAAACGAAGAGAAAGAGAATTAAGTTGTGAAGTAAAGAGTTACAAGTTAAAGGCTTAAAAGATGAAAAATAAAGTTTGAGAAAAAATGGGGAAAAGCAGGGCTGAACCAGCCTAGGAGAATGAGTGCACATTGAACATGCATGCTGAAAGAATCTGATTAAAAAGATAATTTCTTAAAAGTTTGGCCAAAGCGAAAATTTAAAAGTCTGGCCAAAGTGAAAATCTTGATGAAATTAGAAAAGTATAAATGAGTCGACGTTAAAAGTATAAAGTTAAGCGCTGTTGAAGTTATTGGAGAATCAGATGTGCTGCCGGGGAGACATGGCTTTTTCCATTAGGGGTGTGAGTGTGCCGCGGCTAAAGAGGTGTGAAGAAATTTGTGTATTGTTTGTGTATATGTATAAATGATATATAGAATATATGGGTTATTAAATAGGTATACATATGTGGTGAGCAGTTGAATAATAAAACATAAAGAGAAACATTTCTTGCCCCTTAAGTGATAAATATATATGAGCCTGTTTACGGACTTTGTAAAGCTGATGATAAGGATTATGAGCCTTTTTCTTTAAGGACGTTTGATAAATATATATGAGCCTTTTTCTTTCAAGGACGTTTTGTACATTTGATCAAGGATATGGGCTGACGCAGCATATACACGAACCCACCCACCGATATGGGAACACATTAGACCTACTGATAACAGCAGGGTTAGATATTGAGAACGTGCCGGTGCAACAAATGCCCATTTCCCGACCATTATTGCGTGTTCTATGAGACAAAACTTATTTCTCCAAAATAATTTCAGAAAATACAGGTAACCACAGAGTGCTTTTCTCCACTATCGATCGGCTGATAAATGCGCCCCCCCCATCTCCACCACAGCAGTCAGCCGGGAAGTGTGAGTCGTTTGCGCTCTTCTTTGAGGATAAAATAACCATGATCAGAGCGAGCATCACCCCTGACGTAAACTTAGACGAGATCAGTCAATCTCACAGAAAAGAAGTAACCATGAAGGATTTCGCCTGCATTACACTGTCAGACCTCTGCAAGACTGTTGACGAATGTAGCTCAGCCACCTCCTGCCTTGACCCTGTACCAACGGCATTCTTAAAGCGGGTATTTGATAGTGTCGCGAGTCACATCCTGATGATCATAAACATGTCACTTCAAACTGGCATCTTTCCAGACGCCTTCAAAACAGCTGTGGTGAAACCGCTACTAAAGAAGGCCAATCTAGATGTGAACGAATTGAAAAACTATAGGCCAATATCCAATCTTCCCTTCGTCAGTAAGGTACTCGAGAAGATAGTTTCAGTACAAATAAACTCTTTTCTCAAAGAACATAACATAATGGAAGAATTACAGTCAGGCTTTAGAACAAATCACAGCACACAAACTGCCCTCACTAAAATAGTTAGTGATCTCAGGCTGAACGCTGATGCAAACAAGGTCTCGATCCTTGTCCTGCTAGACCTGAGCGCAGCATTTGATACAACTGACCATGACATCCCAATCAATAGTTTTGAAAGGCTGGTTGGTCTCTCCGGCAACGTGCTCAATTGGTTCAGAACATTCATTATAGGGAGGAAGTTCTACGTTAAGCTGGGAGATCAAGTATCAGAGAAACATGACAGCAGCTTGGGAGTGGCGCAAGGAAGGTACCTTGGCCCTTTGCTTTTCTCACTATACATGCTGCCACTTGGGCACACCATTAGAGAGCACGATGTACGCTTCCATAGCTATGCCGATGACACACAGCTATACATCTCGGCAGAACCAAATGATGAGCAATAACTTCCTGAAGCTAAATGAAAACAAAACTGAAATCCTTCTGATTGCCCCCCCACCCAAAAAGGGACATGCTACTTAAAAACCTGGGGAAACTGGCACCCTGGGTCAAACCTGAGGTTACAAGTTTGGGTGTCATTCTAGACTCTGACCAAAGCTTCAAGTCCCCTATTAACAAGGTGAGGAAAGTTTCATTTTTTCACCTTAGAAATATAGCAAGAGCCAAAAGGATGCTGAAAAGCTGATTCACGCCTTTGTATCAAGCCGGCTTGACTACTGTAATGCACTTCTCACTGGCCTTCCCAAAGTAACTACTGGAAGGCTGCAGCTCATCTACTGCTGGCCTGTTAGAAGCACCGAGTAATACACAGAAGAGAATCGGGAGTGCAGCCTTCCAAACTTATGCCCCAAAGCTTTGGAATGCACTACCTTTAGATTTTAGGAAAGCCGGCTCGTTTGCCATCTTTAAAAGAAAACTAAAAACGCATGTATTCACTCTGGCGTACAACTAGAGCTCTCCTGCACTGCTACGTCCACTGCACTGCTACTTCCTACCGGCCGTACCGACTCTTTTACTGCTGTACCTACTGTACCTAGTAGGCCTACCTAGACTTTTATTGTTTTATCAGCACTTTGTAACCCTACGGTTCTCTAGTTGTTTTTCCCAAACGTGTGTCATCACCTTGTGTCGCAGCTGTGGAGAGACAGGGCCAGTAGACATCGACTGCGGAAACTGTGCTTTGGCTTGATTTTAATCTTCTAATTCTTATTAATGTTTTTGATTTTCAATCTTCTAATTCTTATGATTAATGGCTTGATTTGAATCTTTTATTCCTTATTATTATCTGATTAATGTTTTTGAGTTTCATTGTTGGTTAAATCTTTTACTCTGTAATGCGCTGTTGTACAGCACTTTGAGTTGCATTTATTGTTGGAAAGGTGCGATATAAATACATTTTTACTTACTTACTAACCATGAGCTGTCCTAGCATTAGCCGTATTAGCATGAGCCGTGTTAGAATTAGCCGCATTAGCATTAGCCGTCTTAGCAAAAGCCGCCTTAGCATTAGCCATATTAGCATAAGCCTTCTTAGTCTTAGCCGTCTTAGCATTAGCCGTATTAGCATTAGCCGTCTAAGCATGAGCCCTCTTAGAATTAGCCAACTAACTTTGAGCCCTCCTAGCATTAGCCGTATTAGCCTGAGCCGTATTAACATTAGCCGTCTTAGCATGAGCCACCTTAGCATGAGCCACCTTAGCATTAGCTGTCCTAGCATGAGCCGTCTTAGAATTAGCCGTTGTTAGAAATAATATGACGCCTCTGGTTGGAAACAGTTCTTTGTGACCAGTCGCTCACACATTGTTTCCAGTACGTTTCCTATTGCGTGCATGTTGCTCATGCTGTTTGCACGCACATAGGTCTTTGTGATCCATTTATCCTTTGAGGACCCGCTGAGGGGAGACTTCATAAGGGTCGAGAAAAGAGAGAGAGGGGGTTGAGACCTAGCGAACTGACCCTGCTCGAT
This sequence comes from Zeus faber, assembly GCF_960531495.2. Classification (NCBI taxonomy): domain Eukaryota; kingdom Metazoa; phylum Chordata; class Actinopteri; order Zeiformes; family Zeidae; genus Zeus; species Zeus faber. The sequence continues at coordinate 24,028,901 of NC_137195.1, read as the reverse complement.
AGCTCTGTCAGGGAGACAAGGGATTAGACCCAGAGACTCTGTTATACTTTTTGATTCTGCTTGACAATAAATATGACCGACTCCTAGAGTCCTGTTACGTCTTCTGATTGACGCTCCAACCCATCAACGAGCACGCGGAGAACCTCGAAGGTAATTATCATACTTGAATCCATAGTAATTGATTAAAACAGGTTAAGACAACTGAACAACTTGGTGATGCTTCGAGGAGGATATATCTTTTTCTCCGAACACTAACACTAGCACAGCTGTCCTAGCATTAGCCGTCTTAGCATGAGCTGTATTAGCATTTGCCGTATTAGCATTAGCCGTATAAGCATGAGCCGTATTAGCATGAGCTGTCTTAGAATTAGCCGTCTAACATGAGCGGTATTAGCATTAGCAGTCTAACCATGAGCTTAATTAGCATCAGCCGTATTAGCATTAGGCGTCTTAGCATTAACCGGGTAACCATGAGCTGAATTAGCATTAGCCGTATAAGCATTGGTTGCTTTAACAGTAGCCGTCTTACCATGAGCTGAATAAGCATTAGCCGTATTAGCATTAGCCGTCTGGGCATTAGCCGTCTAACCATGAGCTGAATTAGCATTAGTTGTTTTAGCATTAGCAGTCTAACCATGGGCTGAATTAGCATTAGCCGTCTTAGCATTAGCCGGGTAACCATGAGCTGAATTAGCATTAGCCGTATTAGCATTAGTTGCTTTAACATTAGCAGTCTAACCTTGGGCTGAATTAGCATTAGCCGTATTAGCATTAGCCGTCTAACCATGGGCTGTCCTAGCGTTAGCCAAATTAGCATGAGCTGTATTAGCATTTGCCGTATTAGCAATAGCCGTATAAGCATGAGCCGTATTAGCATGAGCTGTCTTAGAATTAGCCGTCTAACATGAGCTGAATTAGCATTAGCGGTCTAACCGTGAGCTGAATTAGCATTAGCCGTATTATCATTAGCCGTATTAGCAATAGCCGTATAAGCATGAGCCGTATTAGCATGAGCTGTCTTAGAATTAGCCGTCTTAGCATCAGCTGTCCTAGCATTAGCCGTATTAGCATGAGCCGTATTAAAATTAGTTGTCTTTGCATTAGCCGTCTAACCATGGGCTGTCCTAGCGTTAGCCAAATTAGCATGAGCTGTATTAGCATTTGCCGTATTAGCATTAGCCGTATAAGCATGAGCCGTATTAGCATGAGCTGTCTTAGAATTAGCCGTCTAACATGAGCTGTTTTAGCATTAGCGGTCTAACCGTGAGCTGAATTAGCATTAGCCGTATTATCATTAGCCGTATTAGCAATAGCCGTATACGCATGAGCCGTATTAGCATGAGCTGTCTTAGAATTAGCCGTCTTAGCATCAGCTGTCCTAGCATTAGCCGAATTAGCATTAGCTGTATTAGCATGAGCCGTATTAAAATTAGTTGTCTTTGCATTAGCCGTCTAACCATGGGCTGTCCTAGCGTTAGCCAAATTAGCATGAGCTGTATTAGCATTTGCCGTATTAGCATTAGCCGTATAAGCATGAGTCGTATTAGCATGAGCTGTCTTAGAATTAGCCGTCTAACATGAGCTGTATTAGCATTTGCCGTATTAGCATTAGCCGTATAAGCATGAGCCGTATTAGCATGAGCCGTTTGAGAAAGAGCCGTCTTAGCATGAGCCGTCTTGGAATTAGCATTAGTTGTTTTAGCATTAGCGGTCTAACCGTGAGCTGAATTAGCATTAGCCATATTATCATTAGCCGTCTTGGCATTAGCCGTCTAACCATGAGCTGAATTAGCATTAGTTGTTTTAGCATTAGCAGTCTAACCATGGGCTGAATTAGCATTAGCCGTATTAGCATTAGCCGTCTTAGCATTAGCCGGGTAACCATGAGCTGAATTAGCATTAGCCGTATTAGTATTAGTTGCTTTAACATTAGCAGCCTAACCTTGGGCTGAATTAGCATTAGCCGTATTAGCATTAGCCGTCTTAGCATTAGCCGTCTAACCATGAGCTGAATTAGCATTAGCATTAGGTGAGATGAGGAGACGATTCCATTCGTAGTTTGAAGCCTTTATTGTTCAAACCAAAAAGCAAATGTCCACAGTGAAGCACAAAGAAACCAACGTCATCAAGTCCAAAAACAGTTCTGTTCACATCAAACTAAACATTTAAAAAGAAGCTTTTACGATGGAAACAAGAGAAAAACACCAAAAAAGGGAGAAATGGAGGAAAAAAAGAATGATGTCCATGTTATTTTTACAAACATTATAAGTGATGACATCAAAGTAAAGAACACCTCACACAACATGTTGTAAATGTTTGTCATGTCACTCACTCATTGTTGTGGCTGCAAGTGGCTCTGGATGAAAGCATCTGAACAATGGAGATCAAAGTGTAAAGATACAAATGTGCTGTGGCTGGATGAGAGCTCATTGTTTTCACCTCAGAGCTGTGATCCTCAGTGACGCTTTAGTGGTTAATATGTTAAACGCTGGATAGATCTTCTCGGTGAATGTGCAGCCTGTGAAGGAGTAGATATGATCCTTTGCCTCCACATGGTAGAAGGAAACTAGCCCTTCCTCATAGTCTACAAACACCCCAACTTTGGACATATTTTGTTTCCAGGATAGTTTAACACCAGAACAAGTTCTTTTATTTCCACGTATAATCCAGTAGCCATCTTCAGTGCTGAGAGATAAACGTCCCTTCCTGTTGATTGACTCTTTCAACACTCCTAAACGCCAGTCCTCCCCTTCCACCTCAACCTCATAATAGAATCTCCCTGAAGTGAAACCTTCTTTTCCCAGAACAAAACTATAATAATCAAATCGTTTTGGATTATCAGGGAGCTGCTGAGGTTTGTCTCCACGTGTCACTTGTTTGCCATCACCAGACACTATCAGCAGTGGTTGTGCTGTTTCAGGGTCCAGGGTCACATCCACTGTGTACAGCTGCTGCATCAGCCTCAGTCTGACATCTATCGCTGAGTTTTCCAGATCTTCCTGGACCAGAATTCTCTGCACCTCCTGAGTGATTGTCTTCTCCAACTGTGCTACGGCCAATCCAAGCCTCGGCCGATGGAGATGAGTGCGTACGGGTATATCAGACAAGTCCTTGGCATGTGGAGAGGAGAAGACGGATGGGAGGCGCTGGAGGAGCTGGAGGTGGTCCTCAGCGTGTGAGAGATGCTCCATCTCGCTGCTCCTCCGCTGGAGCTCTGTGATTTCCTGCTCCAGCTCTGTGATGCACTCTTCAGCCTGTTTCTCTGCTGCTTTTTGCTTCTCCTCGATGGCTGAGATCAGCTCATCCTGCTTCGTCCGGACGGAGGCCATCAAAGCGGCGACGGCCTCCGCACACTCCGCTATCTCTTTCTCTGCGACTGTCTTACCCTCCTCCACCGAGCGCTCGATCTCTTTCACCTTCCGTCGTCGTTCTTCTATCATCTCCTGATATTCCGGTATCCTCTTCCCCAGCTGGACCTTGCGGCGCTCGTACTCTTCCTCTACGGGCACCGTTTCGTGACCCTTGTGTTCCGTGCACATGACGCAGACACAGAGCTGCTCAGTCCTGCAGTAGAGATCTAAAAGCTTATCGTGTTTCTTACAGATCCTGTCCTCCAGGTTCTCTACAGGGTTGATCAGCTTGTGTCTCTTCAGGGCTGCCACCCTCTGATGGGGCTCCAGGTGAGTCTCACAAAAAGAGGCTGAACACACCAGGCAGGACTTCAGGGCCTTGAGCTGGTGCCTGGACAGAAGTCACAGAGCACCGCCCCTTCCTCTTGGTTGTGGTGGTTGGAACCGGCAGCTTTAACATGAACAGCCATCTTGAAATGAGCAGCCACCACCTCAGATATTAAAGTATTGACACAGACATCGGGTCTTTTTTCAAATGACTTTTTACACATTGGGCAATTATACTGTTCACATTCGTCCCAATATTTGGTGACACAGGCCTTGCAGAAGTTGTGTCCACATGAAAGTGAAACAGGTTCGGCAAACACGTCCAGACAGATGGAACATATGAACTGTTCCGGGTCCAGGAGATCGGTGGCTGAGGCCATGGCTGGAGGAGAGGAGAGAGGAGAGAATGACACAGAGACATGGGGAGCAGATGACAACAACAGCAAAGCTTATTTTTGTTTCCGTGGTTTAGAACCAGGAGCTCATTCACAAGGTCACCAACTTCAACCTTTCAAACATATATTTGGTGGTGAATTGTGTTGTCAGAACAGTCTTTTTTCAAAAAATACTCAAACTACATGATGACTGACATGAAATGCAACAGGATTTGACCATTTTACTAAAATGACTGCAAAAATAAAACACTTCCCCCTCCACCCTACTGCTTGTTTCTGTTGATGATCTCAATGAACGTCACAAGTTTATGCTCCACAAAGCTCCCAAAAACCCTCTGCTCAACACGTCACTTGATCAAATATTTTCATTAAAAAAAAACAACGACCGACCAAGAATCACAGACATTCAAGACAGAACTGACCTGTATCCTTCGTGTGACTGTGAAAGACAAACTGGATTCTTTTAAGTTTAATTTCCTTGAAAGTGAGAAGCACCACCTACATAGCTCCACCTTTTACTGACAGTCAGCCCACCCCAGCAGCCAAAAAACAAATAAGATTGATTTCATATATCAAAGTTGTTCTTATTATTACAATGTATTATCAATATTATTATTATTATGATTTCATTATTGTTATTAGTAATTTGAATTTATTATTATGCTTATGCTTTTTTATTATTATTATTATTACAATACTTATATATTAACTTAAAATAATACTACTATCGGTAAACTGGTAAATAAAAAAGTATTAGAGAAATGACAAATTCTTTAGCAAACATCACTGACATCATCATTGATCATAACTAGAGCTGTCAAACGATTAAAATCATTGACAGCGATGACAGGTATGAGATTAATGACATGTTTTTGTTTGGCCAGGGCTACATTCATAGAGTAAGAGGACGAAGTCATATCAATATTGGATCATATTGAATTATTTTAAGTTCAATTTCTGTGACAACCGACCAAGAATCAGACAATTAAGACAGAACTGACCTGTATCCTTCGTGTGACTGTGAAAGACAAACTGGATTCTTTTAGGTTTCATTTCCTTGAAAGTGAGAAGCACCACCTACATAGCTCCGCCTTTTACTGACAGTCAGCCCACCCCAGCAGCCAAAAAACAAATAAGATTGATTTAATATATCAAAGTTGTTCTTATTATTACAATGTATTATTATTTCAATGTATTATTACGATTATTATTTAATTATAATTTCATTATTTTTATTAGTCATTTGTATTTCTTATTATGATTATGCTTATTATTATTATTCTTATCATTATCATTTTATTATTATTGCAATACTTATATATTTACTTATAAAACTACTATCAGTAAACTGTTAAATAAAAAAGTATTAGAGAAATGACAAATTCTTTAGCAAACATCACTGACATCATCATTGATCATCACTAGAGCTGTCAAACGATTAAAATCATTGACAGCGATGACAGGTGTGAGATTAATGACATGTTTTTGTTTGGCCAGGGCTACATTCATAGAGTAAAAGGACAAAGTCATATCAATTATCTTAACAATCCAGCAGGTGACAGTAAAGTGCAGTAAGTCTACAAAACAACATTTAGGGTCAGGCATATTCTTTGGCTCTTTAATGCTTTTTGGTTCTTCCCAAATACATTTAATATATGATTCCATTTCTTTTTCTCCAACTAAAAATTGGGCTTTGGATGTGATCAAATTTCCTTTAAATGTGACAAGAACAGATGGAAGTGGTACCATCTGTGGATGATGTTAAATGAAACCTCTTTCATCTTATTGGTTAATGAGTATTTTTCAGTTGGAGTCCAAACTCTCTTCCGGCAAGTATCTATCCCAGTGTTCCGGAATGCATGTCCATACGGGACGGACACAATGTCATTCTGGAACAAGGAACCAACTTTGCTGTTTTTACATAAAGGTTCAATAGATATTTGTATTTATCTTGATCTTTTAAAGGCAAGGCTCTTTGCAGCCATTGACTTTTTCCAGAGTTTTTTTCTAGAATAAGAGTGAAATTCAAAGAACACCTTCTTGTTTGGTCTTTAGTAATAAAACATTCGCAGGTGGGTAACTCAATCTTTGACTGGAATAGAACAAATTGAATGCATGTTACCTAGTAATTCACACTTATTGACATTTAGACAAAGAGCAGATGCTTTAGAAAATACATGGACTCCATCCAAGTGAACTGTTGTCTCTGTGTTGTCACGATGAGCTGCACTGAGGCCTCACAGCAAGTTCAACTGTTCTCCACTCAACCCTCCAAGGAACAGGCAGATTGTTGCATCTGGCAGCTTTTCAATGCAGGAAGGTGAAAGGGAAAACATACAAGGTAAAAAACACATCAATCACCATAGGAATTGGATTCCAACAGGAAGGTAATAAAGGTAAGTATGATGTTAGTTATTTTCAGGGTGACACGGTAAGTATAAAAGACATAACTACACAACAACAATTATTTCCCCGCTACAGGTAACGTTCAAACAAGTATTTCACAGTAACTAAAACATTTTCTCCATAGAACATAAATCCTTTGTTAGAGGCTTATATCACTTGCATATGTTCATTAAAATACTCTTGGAAATACTGCAGACTTTACCTACGCTAAAGCCAGGAATGGAGGCATTTAGATTTGAATGACAGGAATGACACATTTTCACCGTATAATGTCATTTTCCACAATGCAAAGACAAGAGCGTTGTTGTCAATTACAAATGTAAACCTTCACACAAAGATGTACTTAATTCAAACAGCGGTCGGAGTTAAAACCACTGATATAAATAAAGTTAGAAGAACTGACTTTGCAGAGAACGCAAAAAATGGGCCTGTATTTCGAGAATAAACTCGTAATTCCGAGTTGGTAGCCGACTCGAGAATAAACTCGAAAGAACCTTTCGAGAATAAATTTGGAATTCCAATTCGGGGGGAAGCCCCGGCCGTTACACACCCCGAGTTTGGAGGCCCTAGCCCCCGGGGCCGGGCCGCTGCTTCCCATCAATGTCCACGGAGGTCCCGGGCCATGTCCCCGGGCGACCTGCCCAAAACCTAGTCTATTATTATTATATGTCAGCGCTTCTAACGCTGGTGGAAAAAGAACCACTTTTTCACAATTATTGACTGTATATAGAACCACCACATTCAACATAGCAGCTTAAACCGTTTTCACACCAATTTTTTTTTTTTTAACCCGGGTAAACCCTTTCCCGTTGCTAGGAGAAATGGTGTTTATTTCAGATGCTCCATGCTGCCGGTGGGCACTCGCACACCGGTCCTTCGACGCCGGGGAGCGGCTTGGAGCGGTGCTGGAGTGACTAGGAGCCTGGCGGGGGGCATAGGGGTTCTCCGCTGTCCTCCCCACGGTGCGATCACCTCACTCAAAACATTTCATGGTCCCCCATGCGGAAAAAAAGTCCAACTTCTGATTTTGATTTTGGATTCTTAAAGGGATATTAAATGATGGAATGATACACAGATACTCCTGTCTATTTATGTGCCAGCGTCCAGAATTTCAACGTGCGTCACATCGTGCAGCTAAAGGGGCCAAAATGAGCGTCTGGACCCGGGTGTCCTACTCACATCAGAGCCGATCAGAGGTGGAACCGATTGAAACCTGTGTCTATCGCAGGGTCATTAGACCCGGGACTGAGACCAGGGATTTTCCTTTCCCACTGATGACAAATGGCAGATGTTAGCAGGTGTTACCAGGTTTTTGGTGCAGTGGGAAAGGGGTATTAGTTCTAGCTGTCTTGCTTGCAGTTGTGCATTAGACGCAAATCAATATGAACTGTCTATAAACTCATCCTCCGGCCTGACCACACTCCCTATGAATAGCATGAAATAACTTCAATGAAATCATATTTTCTGACAGATGGCCTGCCCTCCATTCCCTTGCATTGTTGTGGTTAAATCTTAACCAAGTTGTTCTGGCAACATCTTGGTTCAGATCATTGTTCAAGAGTTGCTAAACAAGGTCAACAAAGTTGGAGTGACAAATGTATTGATTTTGCCTGCAAAAAGTGACAGATTTCAGTTTGAAAAGTCTGCGATGATCGCAACAGTGACAGAAAGAAGGAATGATGTTGAAAGCCTTTTCATTTTTGCGACAGGGAAATCACTTCCGGAACTCTTTATTTGGACACAGTTGACGTCAATTGTCAATAAATTGATGACTCACTTACTTGTGCCTGAGTGTGTGCTGCTTGCATGGCAACAGCTGTTACAAATCTAGTGCATGGGAGTGGATGAAGGGCGACGGGGGTTAGTTTCAGGTCTGTGATACTGGGAAACGCCTCGCCCACATGGCCCCGCCTCCTTTCTGGCAAGTTCACCAGTTAAGAGACAATTTTTGTCAATCAAATTGACCAAAAAAGAAAAACATGTTGGCGGCGGCAACGTCTTTTCTTCTCTTCAGTTTTTCTTTTGCTGAGCAAGCTGAGCATTGTACAGCACGTCCAGGTGTGAGTGCAGTCCATAAGCTGGTGAGCTGTATGTCATATGTGGCATTGCCCTGCCAGGTGTGATGGTCAGTCAGTCAGTCAGTCAGTCTCTCTCTCTCTCTCTGTGATTGTTGGTTCTAGAGTTGCTCTTCTCACCTAAAACCATTTTTGGGGGTTTTTGTATATAGTTTGTGTGACGTCTTCAATAAATCTTTCAAAAGAAAAAACATTGCTTACATTTCTTGAATTGCCCCACTCCCACTCGCCTACAGCCTCATTCCTTTGAGAGTGTGCCAGAGAGAGGGCCCAGCCTGCTGCAGAGCCACACCTCTAATGGCCCCCACCAGGGGGTCGTGCATTTTCAGCTCGTGGCTCATTTCACACCTTGGGTCAAATAAAATAAAGTTGTGAACAGTTGTGATAAAACCTTGTTTTTAACTATTTAGAAATTAGATTTGATCAACTATTTTGACTTCATTGAACAACATGAACAACTTTTGTGTTGACAAAACAGTTTGTTAATATATTCTCGTGTGTTGCTATGACAACATTTCTGGCGGCAACACAAAATACAAAAACATTCTCTTTATGTCTTGTGTGTTTTAGATCTATCTAAAAGCTGCATAATGATACTGACAAAACTATTGATGGCACATCAATGCAGCTGTGTTTTTCCCTCAAATAGATATATCAAGCACTTTGGAGTCAGAGTGTGTTAAGTTGATTATATTTAGATAAATATCAGACCACACCAAAATCACACTCATCACGCTTCTCTGACTACAGCTTGGTCTTCAGAGGGTTAATGACATTTTCACCGTAAACAAGCCGCCATCGTTCTCCTTTTCCGTTGCACACAAAATACAATAAACCTAAACGAATAAAATAAATAAATCATCATTTTGCTGTCCAGTTTAAGGTGGGACGTGAGATAGAAGCAGTTTGTTGTTTTGTTTGACGTTTTCTCAGGTTCCAGTTTCGTTTGCATTTGAACAACAACGGGTGCAGTTGTTGTTTTTAGTTATGGCGGAAGGTGCAGTGCTTTGTCTTTACCACGCGGTGGCGGCAGCGAGTTTGCAGCGAGGCTCGGGGCAGGAAGCAGCGTCTCTAAAAGGCTTCATCGCTCACAAGTGACAAGCATTTTGGATATTCCTTTTGAGAAAGGGGAAGAAAAAAGGACAATGAGGAAATGGCAGCAAAGATGGCATGAGGCCAATAAGGGACGAACACACTACAAAGTTGTGAAATCCATAAAGGCCCAGGATGTAAGGAGGGGAAACAGGAGGGAGGAAGTCAGTTGAACGAGGTTAAGGTTTGATCACACAGGACTCAACAAGACACTGTTCCTGGTTTGGAGAAATATGTCAGAAGAATGCTCTCATTGCAAAAGCACAGACAATGTCAAACATATACTCATGGAATGCAATACGTACAAGGAAGAGAGGGAACGGCTCCTCCTGCAGTAAGGATTAGGGAGACAGGTAGAGAATGGAACCGAGAGGGAATACTGGGAACAACTGGAAAGCTGGGATTTAATTTTTTAAGGATACAAGGTTTTTGCTGCTGTAACTGTGGAAATTTCCCCATTGTGGGAATAATAAAGGTTTATCTTATCTTGTTGAGGTGTACACTATTTCTCCACTTCATAATGTAATGTCAATATAATTTCGACATACAACGGTACAGTAGGTGGCGATATGCACCTTCAAAGTCAAAGATCACAATCCACCATCAAACAAAGAAGATGAAGATGAAGATGAAGAGTCCTTTTTACCAGTTGAAATACATTTGAAGGGCCAATACAACTCACAAAATGCAGTTTTGCACTTGTCTTAAAGTGATTGCAGCTCCTAGTTTGTGACTGAAAGGTTGTTTATGACTCAAAATGACTTGGTGTCATTCATAAGGGTTATATTTGACAGATTACAGCCACCCAGTGGACGGCAATCACTTTTTGGCACCACACCGGTCTGCCGTCATGCTCTCGTCCACTAATATGACTTCCGGTTTGCCGCCTCCCGTCTGCTGGGTTCCATGTGAATGCAGCGTCACACAGCAGGCAGTGCAGGACCAGGGCTAAGAAGATTATTAAGGATCCCCACCATCCCAACGATGGACTGTTCCAGTGGCTACGATCAGGCAAACGCCTCCGCAGCCACAAGACCAGAGCAGAGAGACTCAGAAAGAGCTTCTTCCCCCAAGCCATAAGCACAATGAACTCTGTCACAAACTAGGACTCACCTCATAAATACTGTGTCCACCTCACTGCTGTAATACTTGCACACATTTATATTCCTCTATATTATTATTCTCAGTTCCCAAACATTGCACAAAAAATATTGCACAATGTAAATGATTATATACATTTATATACATATCGTTGCAGTGGATCCAGTATCTTTTTCTTTTTGATGCTTTATATAGATTTGTATTTATGATTTACCTTATTCATATTTTCATTCTCATTTTTTATTTTTATCTTGTTTATCAAAGGATCGGAACATTGTTTTACCACCAGGAAAAACAACAGAATGCCTTGAAATTTCTTCACTTTGACAAGACTTAAATCTTCTATCTGCCGCAAAACCTCTACTATCTGATGTCGATGCTGAATGCGGGGACCTACTATCCCATTCTGATGTGCCCTGGCTAAGTCGCGGCTCCGTGCTGCAGCGGTTTTATTCCCTGAGGTCAGAAAATCGACCAGTTTTTGAAAGAGAAGGAGCGACCTCCTAAAGAGCTGAGTGATGTCCCACATCATGAAGACCTTCGAGAGGCTCGTCCTGGAGCAGCTAAGGCCTATGGTCAGGCCTTTCACTGATCCACTGCAGTTTGCCTACCAGCCCCGCCTGGGAGTTGAGGACAGCATCATCTACCTGCTGAACAGAGTCTACACTCATCTGGACAAGCCGACGAGCACTGTGAGAGTCATGTTCTTTGATTTCTCCAGGGCTTTCAACACCATCCGTCCGGCTCTTCTGGGTGAGAAGATGGCTGAGATGCTGGTGGAGGCCCCCATCGTGTCCTGGATTGTTGATTACCTGACGGGCAGACCACAGTATGTACGCCTACAGAACTGTGTGTCTGACAGAGTAGTCAGCAACACTGGGGCCCCACAGGGGACTGTCCTCTCTTCATTCCTCTTCACCCTCTTCACCTCAGACTTCAACTATTGCACTGAGTCCTGCCACCTTCAGAAGTTTTCTGATGACTCAGCAATAGTTGGTTGTATTAAAAAGTGTGATGAGAGTGAATACAGGACTGTTGTGGGCAACTTTGTCACTTGGAGTGAGTTGAACCATCTGCTGCTCAATGTGAGTAAGACAAAGGAGCTTATAGTGGATCTGAGGAGGGCAAAAACACCCGTGACCCCTGTTTCCATCCAGGGGGTCCCTGTGGACACTGTGGAGGAGTACAAGTACCTGGGGGTGTACTTCAATAACAAGTTGGACTGGACCAGAAACACCGAGGCAGTCTACAAAAAGGGCCAAAGCCGACTCTATTTCCTACGGAGGCTGAGGTCCTTTAACATCTGCCGGACCATGCTGAGGATGTTCTATGAGTCTGTTGTGGCCAGTACGATCTTCTTCGCTGTCACATGCTGGGGCAGTGGGCTGGGGGTCGCAGACAACAACAGACTAAACAAACTAATCAGGAGGGCCGGTGATGTCGTAGGAGAGGAGCAGGACACCCTGATGACTGTGGCAGAGAGGAGGATACTGTCCAGGCTTCAGTCCATCTTGGACAATGTCTCACACCCTCTCTACGACACACTGGCCCAGCAGAGGAGCACCTTCAGCAGAAGACTCCTCTTACCCAGATGCACCACAGAGCGCCACAGGAAATCATTCCTGCCAGAGGGCATCAATCTCTACAAAGCCTCCCTCAGAGAGTCAGACACCCCCTCTCTGTAACCTGACCTCAAAACACGGACTTCCACTTCTGCACCTTCTTCTTTTTGCACATTTTAACTGCACATTTTACACTTTACCATGTGTATATAGATATGTTTATATATATATATTTATATATAAATATGTTTCTTAATAATTATTATATGTTGTATGTAAATATGTTGTATGTAGATTTGGAGCTGTAACAAAAGTAATTTCCCCCTGGGATTATTAAAGTATTTCTGATTCTGATTCTGATTCTGACCCTCTATGGTTGGCAGCCCTGGCTTTGTTACTTGATCTTACTGACCATCTAAACACACTGAACAAGAGCCTACAAGGCAAAGACCAGCTTGTACCACAACTTTATGCACACATGAAAGCATTCTGTGTGAAGCTCCGTCTCTTTGAGACACAACTACGCAACTTCAATGTTGCAAACTTCCCCACGCTGTCCGAAATCAAATTTGCTTTTCCAAAAGGCCAAGCTTTCTGCTAAAAAGCGGAAATGTGTTTCTGTGATCACATCTCTCATGACAGAATTCAGTCAGCGCATCCAAGATTTTTCTATCATCGAGAAAGAAATCAAGCTGTTCTTGACTCCCTTCCTGATGGATGCAGAAGAAGTGGAAGAGAGTCTGCAATTAGAACTTATCGAAATGCAGTGTGATAATTCTCTGGAGAAGCAACATCAGCTTCTCTCTCTTACCGACTTCTACCGGAGCTTGGAAGAGGCCGAGTTTCCTCCGATGAGACGCCACGCAAAAAGAATGATGAGTCTGTTCGGCTCAACATACATATGTGAGCAAACATTTTCTCTTTTAACTCTGAACAAAAGCAGATTGAGAACCAAAATGACCGACGGCCATCTCTGCGATGTCCTTCGCATCTCAACCACCAAATTTACTCCTGACCTGCCGGCCATCCTTCAGTCCAAAGCACAGCATCACTGCTTCCACTGAGCGCAACGCTGTTCCCATTATACAACATATAAAATGTCTCTTTATGACATCTCTCATCCAAAAAGCCTTTATGACGACTTGCCAAATAACCTTTATGACAACTGGCCTAGGAGGATATACAGTGGGGCAAAAAAGTATTTAATCAGCCACCAATTGTGCAAGTTCTCCCACTTAAAAAGATGAGAGAGGCCTGTTATTTTTATCATAGGTACACCTCGACTATGAGAGACAAAATGAGAAAAAAAAATCCAGAAAATCACATTGTCTGATTTTTAAAGAATTATTTGCAAATTATGGTGGGAAATAAGTATTTGGTCAATAACAAAAGTTCATCTCAATACTTTGTTATATACCCTTTGTTTGCAATGACAGAGGTCAAACGTTTTCTGTAAGTCTTCACAAGGTTTTTTCACACTGTTGCTGGTATTTTGGCCCATTCCTCCATGCAGATCTCCTCTAGAGCAGTGATGTTTTGGGGCTGTCGCTGGGCAACACAGACTTTCAACTCACTCCAAAGATTTTCTATGGGGTTGAGATCTGGAGACTGGCTAAGCCACTCCAGGACCTTGAAATGCTTCTTACGAAGCCACTCCTTCATTGCCCAGGCGGTGTGTTTGGGATCATTGTCATGCTGAAAGACCCAGCTACGTTTCATCTTCAATGCCCTTGCTGATTGAAGGAGGTTTTCACTCAAAATCTCACGTTACATGGCCCCATTCATTCTTTCCTTTACACGGATCAGTCGTCCTGGTCCCTTTGCAGAAACACAGCCCCAAAGCATGATGTTTCCACCCCCATGCTTCACAGTAGGTATGGTGTTCTTTGGATGCAACTCAGCTTTCCTTCTCCTCCAAACACGAAAAGTTGAGTTTTTACGAAAAAGTTCTATTTCTGGTTTCATCTGACCATATAACATTCTCACAATCCTCTTCTGGATCATACAAATGCTCTCTAGCAAACTTCAGACGGGCCTGGACATGAGCTGGCTTAAGCAGGGGGACACGTCTGGCACTGCAGGATTTGAGTCCCTGGCGGCGTAGTGTGTTACTGATGGTAGCCTTTGTTACTTTGGTCCCAGCTCTTTGCAGGTCATTCACTAGGTCCCCCCGTGTGGTTCTGGGATGTTTGCTCACCGTTCTTGTGATCATTTTGACCCCACGGGGTGAGATCTTGCCTGGAGCCCCAGATCGAGGGAGATTATCAGTGGTCTTGCATGTCTTCCATTTTCTAATAATTGCTCCCACAGTTGATTTCTTCACAACAAGCTGCTTACCTATTGCAGATTCAGTCTTCCCAGCCTGGTGCAGGTCTACAATTTTGTTTCTGGTGTCCTTTGACAGCTCTTTGGTCTTGGCCATAGTGGAGTTTGGAGTGTGACTGTTTGAGGTTGTGGACAGGTGTCTTTTATACTGATAACGAGTTCAAACAGGTGCCATTAATACAGGTAACGAGTGGAGGACAGAGGAGCCTCTTAAAGAAAAAGTTACAGGTCTGTGAAAGCCAGAAATCTTGCTTGTTTGTAGGTGACCAAATACTTATTTTACCAAGGAATTTACCAATGAATTCATTAAAAATCCTTCAATGTCATTTCCTGGATTCTTTCCCCCCATTCTGTCTCTCATAGTCGAAGTGTACCTATAATGAAAATTACAGGCCTCTCTCATCTTTTTAAGTGGGAGAACTTGCACAATTGGTGGCTGACTAAATACTTTTTTGCCCCACTGTATATATAGGAGCGTGTCTAAAGACTCGAGCTCTCTCTCGCTTGGTCGCTCCTGCTTTGGGGTCGTCTCCTGGTCTTTGTCATTGTGCCAATAAAGGATCCATTCTGCATCGCATCCGTCTCCATCTGATTGAAGAATCTCTCGACATCAACAAACCTGGGAGGGATCGGTTTCCCAGATCCCAACAGTTTGGGGGCTTGTCCGGGATTTGAACCCGGGACCTCTCGCACTTCCTGCCCTTGGAGCGGATGTAGGGCTTTGTGTGGCTGTGAGGGGTTCCAGGGGCTTTTCCAAAGTGCCTGTACACTTCCCTGGCCTTGCGGCATCCTGACAGCAGCACAGTTCCCTGTCCTTTGGGGGCAGCCAAAGCCAGCTGGTCCAAAGTCATGACCTGACCACCTGCCTTCAGGATCCTGCTGCGGGCTCTATCAGTAACCCTCAAAGCACAAATCTTGAGCTTGGGGATGTCTTGAATCCTGACATCATCAGTCACGGTTCCCACAACCACTGCAGTCCTGTTCTCACGGCCAGACAGTCTCATTTTGCGGATCAGACGGGAGATTGAGATGGGAGGCCTGTTGGTCTTGCTCATAAAGAGCCTCCTCAGGACCACTTTGTTGAAGGGAGCATTGGAGCGACGGGCCAGGAACCTGTACAACTTGACCAGGAGCCTCAGGTAGATATCTTGGCTCTTGGGCTCCTTTCGGTGCACCTTACGGTCCTTGTTGTGTCTGATGTCGACTCCCATCTTGGACTCAGAACGAAAAGGTTTTGGGGGCTCGTCCGGGATGTCGAGGAGATTTTAGAGATTGACAGACCGAAAGTTGCCCCGGACCTTTGCCTACGGATGACTCTGGTCGACCACATCTAAAAGGTAAGCACTGGCCTGTTACATCGAACCTGTGCAAATTGGACTTTGTCAAATTTTGAGTCGGAAGTAAAAGGGGGTCCGGGAGAGAAATTAAAGCTAAGCAACGATTGAGGTGAATGCAATGTTTGCAATGTACGATTTTATGCAGTGATGTGCGCTGGTTGTGAAACACACGGACATGTATTAAAACTATTTGTGGGACTGGGATAGAACCCCCAGTAGTCGGCCGCAGTTTTCTCAGGAAGCTGTAGAAGCTTGCCGATTAGGTCCCAGAATAGGGCATTGCGTCCATACATGGTCTGTTGATCACGTGGAAGAATTTTGAAGTTTGTGGCGGTTAGTTCCCTCGTGCCTCTCTGGTAATACATGCATGTATGAGCCTGTATACGGACTTTGATAAGAATCTATGAGCCTTTATAGGACGTTTATAAATTTGCCCCCTAATCGATTGATAATAAATCTATGAGCCTTCCCCAGGACGTTTATCAGATTGCCCCATAGTCAACTGATAAAAATCTATGAGCCTTGCCCAGGACGTTTATAAATTTAATTGATGAGTATATGAGTCGTTTTTCAGGACATTTATGAAAACATATATGGGAAACAAGGAACTTGGCCTTTTTGTCCGCGTTGCGCAGGATTGGGGGGGTCTCGTCTGCATGTGCGCATGGGCGTAGCACGGACGTGTGGTTGAACTTGGCCTTTTGATCTGAGTTACGGAGAATTTGGGGTCTCTGAAATCCTGGCCGGGTAATAGAACAGGCGGACAACAGACATCGTTTTACTGTTACAGGCGGACATTAGATACCGTTATACTGTAGCAGGCGGACAACAGATACCGTTATACTGTTAAAATTGTTTAAATAGAACAGGCGGACAACAGACATCGTTATACTGTTATAGGCGGACAACAAAGACACCGTTATACTATAGCAGGCGGACAACAGATACCGTTATACTGTCAAAATTGTTTAAATAGAACAGGCGGACAACAGACATCGTTATACTGTTACAGGCGGACAACAGAGACACCGTTATACTGTAGCAGGCGGACAACAGATACCGTTATACTGTCAAAATTGTTTGGATAAAACAGGCGGACAACAGACATCGTTATACTGTTACAGGCGGACAACAGAGACACCGTTATACTGTAGCAGGCGGACAACAGATACCGTTATACTGTCAAAATTGTTTGGATAAAACAGGCGGACAACAGACATCGTTATACTGTTACAGGCGGACAACAAAGACACCGTTATACTGTGGCAGGCGGACAACGGATACCGTTATACTGTTAAAATTCTTTCGATAAAACAGGCGGACAACAGAAATCGTTATACTGTAGCAGGCCAAATACTGTTACAGGCGGACAACGGATACCGTTATACTGTTAAAATTTGAACCATTAGGCTAAGGAGATTCCTGTTTTTTCTGTGACGTGGACCGGGAGGTTGGTTTTGGCCGAGTGTCTGTGTGGCCTGTGTGTGTGTGTGTGTGTGTAGAGCACCCCTGGTTTTTCTGTGGTGAGGACAGAGAGGTAAAGTTGGACAATATGTCGACGGCAGGATATAAACCGATTAGTGTACAGGTGAAGTTGTTGTTGACGGCTCTGGAAGGGGCCAAAAAGACGGAATGGGGTCCTAGGAAGGACATGAAAGACGAGTTAAATCTCGCATTGGGGCGACAGGGAGTAAACCAAGATGACGAATTGCCGTTGGGGCCAGTGTTGTGGAAGAGGGAAAAAGAGTATAAGAAAGCGGTAGAAGACGCGGAGGAGGCCGCCAAGGGCAAGTTGTGGTTGTCACGAAAGAAGTTGCATAAGGTCAGAGACGAGGAAGAGGGCCACAGATGCAAGTGGTTTTCGTGGGCCATGTTTTGGCAGGGGATAGCTCATCAGTTGAAGAACAAACAGAGTAAAATGGAGGAAGAGGCCTCTTTGCAGCAGAAGGCCGAAGCGGCACCGACCGCGCCTCCGTTGCCCAGTGCGATGTATCCAATATTGGAAATAGACTCGGGCAGATTCCAAATAGAGGTAGAGAATGGTCCTGAAAGGGGGTCTGACGGGTGTGGGACAGGGACTCCACCGATGAGGGCTGAGGACTGTCCTCCGTGCGGGCCAAGGCCAGCAAACCAGCTGGGCCCTGAAATGGAGGCGCCGCCCAGGGAAGTTTTTCCCCAGGGGCCCCTGCCATGCACTGTGACGTGGGAGCAAACGACGTTGCACAGAATTAGCAATGAGACACGGGAACAACAACAGGAAGTTGCGGGCCGCGAGGAGGCGTGTCGCAAATATCGCCCGATGGGAGGGATTAAAACAGGAGGCCGTCAAGTCACTGTTCGAGGAGTTTTGACAGGCATTTATGACGACTCAAAGGACACTGACGACGGGGAACCGAGAAGGCAAAAAAAGGGAGGGACGATTGGAACCCACAGAGGGGTGGTGAGAGTGACGGATGGCTCCTCCCAGGAGGGCAGTTCCGATGATGACACAGAGGACGAGGAAACTAAGGTGTTAAGGGAAATAGCGGACTTGGAAAAAAAGATTGGGACGTCGCACAAACACATGCCCACCCCGCGCCCCAAAGATACTGATACTAACCGACGACAGGCCAGACTCACGGCTCGTACCCGACGTCAAGCCGGGGGAACGACCAGTCCGGCTCACACTTGCACCGGACTACCCTACGGGCCCGAAGGCCCACAGTCCCGCTTAATGTTACCCCTAATGCAGGAAAGTGGAGGTCCTCCGGTGTACCGACCGTACGGGCTGAGTGACCTCCAGGCCCTAGCGGACAAATTACCGCCCCTACACGAGGGGGGCATGGTGTGGTTGGAAAAATTAAGCGGCCTAACGGCAGGCCACACCCTAGCCCTTGGCGATTACCGTGGGGTGGCGTCGCGGTGTATGACTCCGGGGGAGGCGCAAGAGATCGAACGCGACGCTAAAACCACGCATACGGCCGATCAGGAACCGTTACACATGATTGCCCTACCACTTAATGATGCCATACGTAAGCGGTTTCCCCCTACTGTGGCCCCCACCGTCCCTAAGTTTCCCTGGAAGGAAGGACGGTCCCCTAGAGAGCACCTGACGGCATGTAAGGACGAATGGACTCGTTTGACCGGTAGTCACCCTGAAAAGGACCGAAACTCGATCGAATGGTATCGGAGGGCGGTGTTAGAGGGGGCTGAGGGGACAGTAAAGGACGCCATGATGGCAAATCCTGACATCCCGGGATGCCCCTCTACGACCTGGGAAAGACATTTTGTACACCACATGCAGCGAGCGCTCGACTCCAAGGAGAAGGAGGCCGCTGCGGTTAAGGACCTGCAGCTGCAACTACTAAAATTAGAACTAGACAAGGCCCGACGGGATGCGACCGATAAAAAGAAGGCGGGGACCGCCAAACAAATGTCTGCGCAGGCCGGCCCACCGGGTCCAGCCACTCCTGATTTGCACCCGATCCCATTATGGGAGGAACAAGGCCCCTACCCTCCAGGGCCTCAAGGGCGTGGATGGGGCCAGGGGCGGGGCTATGGGGCTCGACCATGGGGACAGCGAGGTATGAGAGGGGAACCTTCGGGGCGTCCGATGCAAGACGGATGCTACGCGGGTGGAGAAAGAGGCCATTGGTCAAGGGAATGTCCATACCAAGGGCAGAAGCCCCAACACCCGCGGGGAAT
This sequence comes from Zeus faber, assembly GCF_960531495.2. NCBI lineage: Eukaryota > Metazoa > Chordata > Actinopteri > Zeiformes > Zeidae > Zeus > Zeus faber. The sequence goes on along the minus strand of NC_137195.1, from coordinate 24,009,247 downwards.
GCGTGGGTCCAGAGAACCTTACCGAGGGGGTCGAGTGGCCCCCAACCCACATCGGGCGCCTGGCCCTGCGGCAGGAGCCTTCCCGCTCCGGGATTATGGATGGGAAGACCCTGAGAACCAGCAGTGACACACCCCACAGAGAGAGCCAAGAGCAGGGGGCCAGGCAGACCCCATACTCCCGATGGAAGTGCTTGGCGAATCACTGCCGTTCTTGGTAGACACAGGGGCCACCCATTCAACTCTGAACCGGCCTCTGTCGCCTCACCATATGTCGCGCAACACCGTGAACGTTGTGGGTTTCTCTGGGATAGGACAACAACAGCCATTATCAACCAGACTGGGGAATCAACGGCTACTCCACCCGTATGTCATGTCTCCCCAAGTGCCCGTGAACCTCATGGGTCGTGATCTACTAATACGATTGGGGGCCAGCGTGTTGTGCTCTACAGATGGACTAATTGTGACTCTCCCTGATGGAATTGAACTGGCCTGCGGCCATGCCCTGACAGAACGGGGCCAGTGGCTATTGGCCTCCCCCGAACCCCAAATGGCAGATATCTACTGGGGTATAATTGTTACCCCCGGCAGACCCCATCCTGAAGGGATCCTCGCCCAGTACGCCCGGTGGAAACCCTGGATTTCTCTGCTGGCACCCGCCCCATGTCACATTATTCTACGATCGAGACCAAACCGAAGTATACGCGGATTTGTTCAGAGATATTGAGGATACTGAGTGGGAAATTGTCACTCACAATATTTACGTCGGTCCCCTAGGTGTCGCAACCGCGGTGGACCTCACGCCCGAGCAGGCAGTCTGGTATCAAATGGCTCCCACCGCGGTTCCCCATGTCTCCTTAGCAATACACCCCAACCATGACGCTAAGGACCTAGGGCCCATGACGAAGACCGCTGTGTCACTGACCGATTGGACTCAGACACAGATCCCCCAGGTGTGTTACTCCCCCTCGACCAAGATATATAGAATCTCACTCACAGGTCGCGATGCCGTCCGTCTAGAACACGACGAAGTAGCTCGTGACCACGGCTGTGAGAGAACTGACCACCCGAGGTTGGCACAGGCTCTGGAAACTTTGCCTCCCCACCTGTGGTCGACCGGACCGATGGACGTTGGCCTGGCTTCTTGCCCCCCGGTGACCTTTGAGGTGACCCCGGGGGGCCCCATTTGGCTCCCTCAGTACTCCAGGAAACCGGAGGCTGAAGCAGGGATAGCAGAGACGATAGAAGGACTAATAGCCTCTGGGGTGTTAGAACCCTCCACCTCTCCATGGAACACACCTATTCTCCCGGTGGAGAAAGCAGGAACAGGGAAATACCGCATGGCACATGATCTCCGCGCAATCAATAACATCCTCAAAACCCCGATCATACCGGTTCCGAACCCTTACACCGCGCTAAATAGTCTCAGTCCCACGCATAAGTATTTCACTTGCATTGACTTGGCCAATGCGTTTTTCTGTCTACCCCTAGTGCAGGGATGTCGGGATTTTTTCTAGTTCACCGACAAAGGTGAACAATTACCAGGATGCCACAGGGATTTGCGGCGTCCCCAGGCCTTTTTAATCAGGCCCTGCGCGAGGCACTGGACGAGTGCCCCCTCCCGGAGGGCTGCACGTTGATCCAGTATGTTGATGATCTCCTACTGGAGGAGACGCCGACTCCTGCTTAGCCGCCACGTTGACGGTTCTCCACCGATTGGCAGACACGGGGTTCAAAGTGAGCAAAACCAAACTACAAGGCGTCCGCCAAACGGTCACCTTCTTGGGCCGCGTGGTTTCCAAAACAGGCGCGGGCCTCACCACGAGTCATCGAGACTCCATTACATCACGCGCGCCCTCAGACGGTGAAACAAATGCTATCCTTCTTAGGATTGACAGGATATAGTCGCGCCTATATTCCAGATTACGCGGGCCGCACACGCCTGCTCCGTGCCCTCGTTAACGCACAAGGCATGCGCAAATTGCGGGCTCCGTTGGTCTGGACCGAACAGGCCGAAGAATCGTTTATCGCACTAAAACAGGCCCTCGCGTGCGCAACTGACCTGTCCGTTCCAGATTACACTCAGCCGTTTTTCCTCGATGTTTCTGAAACACCAGGCGTCGCTAACGGGGTGTTGTTTCAGAAAAAAGGGGGAGGGAGGAAAGTGCTAATGTACGCCAGCAGCATGCCCGACGAAACCGAGAAACGCCATCCACCGTGCACAAGACATGCCGCAGGTGTTGCGAAGATATTACAGAAAACCGCGCACCTGGTCATGGGCCACCCGCTAACAGTGATAACCACGCACAGCGTTGTGGCCTACGTGAATTCGGTAAAATTCACCCTCACCCCTCTAAGACAACACCGATTGAGCCGTTTTTTGACCGAACCAAACTTAGTGTTCACGCACGAGGGCATCAATATGGCAGACCACATGGATGTAGAGGGAGGAAAGCCCCACCATTGTGAGGCGCTGGTACAGACAGAGCTCAAAATACGACCCGACCTTGAGACTGACCCGATCCCCGACTCCGAACAACTGTTCACAGACGGCTGCTGTTACAAACACGACACCTACGGACTACAGGCGGGATACGCGGTAGTCCGACTGACCCCGACTGGACACGAGACGATACGATCAGTTAAAATGGAAGGGCAGCAATCGGCCCAGAGGGCGGAAGTCATGGGACTCATTGCGGCCCTGGAGTAGGCAGAGGGGAAAGCTGTGACCATTTATACCGATTCGGCCTACGCAGTAGGGGCAGCCCAGGTGGAGTTGACATTATGGAAACGGGGAGATTACCGCACAGCAGGCGGAAAACCCATCAGACATGCTCGTGAGATGCAGGACCTAGAAAAGGCTCTCCTCCTCCCACGAAAGGTGGCAGTGGTGAAATGCCGAGGGCATGGGGTAGGAAACAGTGAGGTAGCGAGAGGGAACAGGCAGGCAGACGCCGCGGCAAAGGCTGCAGCCGGCTACCACGTGACGTTTCAGATGGTGTGGGAGGATGGCCTCATGGGAGAAGAGTTAGACGAAGACACAGTTAGTGAGGCCCAAAAGGGGGCGACGGACCAGGAGAGGACATTGTGGACCCAAAGGGGAGCGACATGTGGGGGAGAATTGTGGAGAAGCCCGGATGGTCGGGTAGTGTTACCACCGGGACTCCAACAGAGTGTGGTGGGAGAAGCCCACGGATTGGGACATGTGGGAGCGGCTCAGGTGAAACGGAACCTTTGCCACTGGTGGCACCCCTATTTGGACGAAATAATCAAGGAGTATGTGCGGTCCTGCCCGGTGTGCACCATGTACAACCCCCGGCCGGGGATCCGGCCGGAAATGGGAAAGTTCCTGCTTCCCGAGTGCCCAGGGGGAGAAATCGTGATTGACTACACCGACATGATGGTCCCGGTGAGGGGACAGCGGTACCTCCTCGTGTGTGTGGATGCTCTGACCGGCTGGCCGGAAGCATGCCCCACCAAGAGGGAGGACAGCGCCACGGTGGTCAAGTTCCTCATAAATCAGTACATCCCCCGGCACGGGTTCCCGCGCAAAGTCCGAAGTGACAACGGGACCCATTTAAGAATAAAGACCTCCAGAGGGTGGAGGCGGCACTAGGTCCCAGACACGCGTTCGGGACGGTGTACCACCCACAGTCGCAGGGCAAAGTTGAAAGAATGAATCAGACACTAAAAAACAAAATTGGCCAAAATATGTGCACAGACCTCCCTCAACTGGGTGGACGCCCTCCCAATCGCGCTTATGTCCATACGGAGTTCACTTAATAGGGGAACCGGGTTCACGCCGTATGAGTTACTTACCGGGCGCCAGTTCCCTGGGCCCAGCGCAGCGCCAAAGTGGGGGGAGGAACTGGAAATGTTGCTAAGAAAAGCATACTTTAACGACCTGCGAGCCCTTGTTGCCAGTTTTGCCTCACAGGTGGAGGAGACGAAGGGAAGCCCAGGTGATTCCAAGCTCCACACGGCAGAGTGGGTCCTGCTAAGGGTCATCAAGCGAAAGTGGGCGGACCCCCGGTGGACGGGACCACATCGGGTCACCGAGCGCACCTCCCGCGCCGTCCGGCTCGAGGGAAAAGGGGACACGTGGTATCACTGGAGCCAGTGTGCCCCAGCCTTCAACCCGGGCAGCCAACGACAGATCCTCACAGCACCACAACACAGCCCGACCCCAGAGGAACGGGCGGCAGCCGCCCAATCGAGGCACTCACTGTTAGCTGCAAGGGTGATAGTGCTGGAAACCTCTCCCCTAGGTCATAGAGGAGCGAGGCGGGACGGTCACCATTCCCCGCCCAGAAGCAGACTGTCCAACTGCATGGAACCCCAGCTGCTTCTCCTTCTGAGTGGTTTATGGTCCATGGTGTGGTTGAGATCGAAACCGCGGCGGGGCCTGAGAAGGACGCGTGTTTGAATAAATATGGGGGGCTAGAGTTGAACTACACACAGGGGCACAAAACGACCTTTGTGTTTGATTTATGCATGGTTATTAATTGTGGGCCCCAACCATGGACCCAGGCAAAGAAGTGGCGGGGCTATAAACTGTATGCCTGTTTTGACTCCCGCGTACATCGCCAATGCGCGACAAGAGGCTATACGAGCGGGCCTTGGTGTAGAACCTAGAGCCAGGTGGTAGCGTATACCAGCGGTTCCTGGACCTCCACTAAAATGGCCAGGAAACTGGGAGGAGACATATGGGACAAATTAGAGCTACAACGAAATTACGACTGGATTTCGAATCCCGTGGCCCTTTCATTGGAGTGGGATGTTTCCCCCGCCCAGACCCCGTCCAATAGTAGTTTGTACCTGGTCTTAGGGGTGGAATTAACCGGAAAGGATACCATGGGGCTGATCAAAATCAATTTCTTGCCCCCTCAGCGCACCCCCAACACCCCTGAGGCTAGCAAAGATCATTTCATGCCCTGACCGGGCTCCAGCTCGAGCCGTGGCCATAATCGATGGTACTTTGAAACCCCTAGACGTGATTCAGATGTCCACCGGATACCGAGAGAGTAATCTCTGGTTGAGTTGGATGGCCCAGACGGCCCGAGAGCAGGGGCTGGGGAACTGCATAGCGTGTGCGGCGGCTCGACCTTACCTAGTCACGGATCCTGCGCTGTCAGGACGCCTGGGGATACGGTTGTATGCTCCGATTGACCCGCGAGGCGACTCCACCAAAGTGCAACACCTTAGCTAGACTATTCCCGCCCATGGACAACGAAACACTTTCGGGACCATTTACGCCCCATAAGGGCACAGGTAATTACACCTGTTTCAATTTGACCCACGACAAACCCCAGTTTCAACTAGGACAGATCCCGGAGGACTGGTGTAACACCACCCGAGCGGGAAATGGCGCTATCGGCCATTGGGCGCGGGGCGGCCTCTACTATTACTGCGGGGGTCAACGGCTGTTGACTCGTATCCCTAGTAAAGCGATAGGGATCTGTGCCATGGTTAGACTTGTGGCTCCTCTAACGTTGATAGGGGAAAGGACACGGCCCACAGGGCCCTCTAAAGGAAATGGGGACTTGACCACTCAAGGACGCGGGCACGTTCGCCGCAAACGAGATTCGGGTCAGTTTGACCTCACCCGCGGTTCCCCCACCTACATCGACGCCATCGGAATCCCCCGGGGAGTGCCCGATGAGTATAAGTTAGCCAACCAGGTGGCAACCGGGTTTGAAAATATCCCCATAATCTCTGCCTTATTCCCCGTGACTCCCAATAAGAATGTTGACCGCATTAACTACGTCCATTATAATGTCCAAAGACTGGCCAACCTCACCCGAGATGCCGTGACCGGACTGGCCTCCCAGTTGGACGCCACCTCCCTGATGGCCCTACAGAACCGTATGGCCCTTGATATGTTGTTGGCGGAGAAGGGCGGAGTATGTCACATGTTTGGGGAAGTCTGTTGTACGTTCATCCCCAACAATACGGCACCGGACGGGTCGGTGACCCGGGCGTTGGAGGGTCTGCGAACCCTAGCAGATACTATGAAGGAACACTCAGGGGTGGACAACCCTGTTAACCGCTGGTTGGACCGGTTGTTTGGGAAGTGGAAGAGGATACTTATGCCCATCTTAATGTCCGTGGCCACCTTCTTAGCTCTATTGATCACTTGCGGTTGTTGTTGCATCCCGTGCTGTCGTGCTCTCTGCATGCGCCTGATAATCACGGCAGTGGAAAAGAGGGACAGCACGGTCCCCCACGTACAGATAATGCCGTTGTTGGCCGAGAACTGGGTGGATGACTCCGAGAGAGAAGAGAACCCCCGCGTGGACGAGCAGATGATGTCGTTCTCGATCGAACCCCGGGTAGATGACTCCTATATGTATGAGCTGGAAAGACCTAATTTTAGATGTGACCCCTAGGAGGAAAAGGACATGTAAGCCGGAGTGTTTGTGGGTTTCTAGCGCACAATAGTCGGGTAAGGCTGTAAGAGTCTCCGACTGGGTGTGGATGAAAGTGGTGAAAATGACAACCGCCTTTAGTCGACCCGGGTTCAAGAGAGAAAGGTCAAAACAGCGGAGTAAGCACACCTCGCATGAGGTTAAGAGCAGAAAAACTGTGAGACCCAGTATCACACCCAGGGAGACACTGTTCCATAAGAAATCACCCGGTACTTTTTGTTTGCTCATTATATAAATGCTTAAGTTTAGTATAAGGTTAATAAATGTTTAAGTTTAGTATAAGGTTAACGAAAGTTTAATAATAAGTTTAGTATAAGGTAAAAGAGAGTTAGATCTGTGCAGTTCGTTGAAGATTTTGTTGTTAAACATGGTCCAGGTGGTGAGTGAATGCCATCCTCGCGTTCAGTAATATGGATGTTGGTAGGTTTTCCCACAAAGACAAATGGGGTTTTCCCTACCAATCACTCCTGGTGCCATGCATTGTCATGAATTGTGTAGTGTTTGTTGTACATGTCATTGCGATGTTGTATTTGTTTTCCCCATGGTTATTATATGTTGTAATTACTGTTTTAGAGTGACCTCATATTTACTGAGGTCAAAAGGGGGATTGTTGGATGTAGTATAGCGCTCAAAATGGCGGCTAATAGAAATAACAGGGCATTTTAATTAAAATGGTGCCCAACATATAAAATGTCTCTTTATGACATCTCTCATCTCTCAAAGCCGAGGCCTTCTCCGTGTTCCGCGGCCACAGAACGGGAGAGTCGGGGAAATCCAAAGGTGGAGGCGTCTGCCTAATGGTAAACAACCGCTGGTGTAACGCCAACAACACCAAATTCCTCTCCCACTCCTGCTCGCCGCACCTGGAACAGCTGACCATACTATGCCGTCCATTTTATCTCCCCCGGGAATTCAGCACGGTCATCATTACAGCCGTTTATATCCCACCGCAAGCGGACACCGACGCAGCTCTGTCGGATCTGTACGATGTGTTGTGCGGATTTCAGAACAGACATCCCGACGCGGCTGTGGTGGTGACTGGGGACTTTAACAGGGCCAACCTTAAAAAAGTTCTGCCGAATTTCCACCAACACATCACGTGTGCCACCAGGGGAGACAGAACTCTGGACCATTGTTACACTCCTTACAAGAACGGATACAAGCCCGTGTCGCTTCCTGCTTTCGGGAAATCAGATCACGCCGCGATCTCGCTGCTTCCTGTTTACAGGCCTCTGATCGCGCGGGATCTGGTGATGACGAGGGAAGTGAAGCGGTGGACGGACCAATCGGAGGCTGCGCTTCGGGACGCTCTGACTGACGTAGACTGGGACATGTTCCAAACAAGTTCAAGTGACGTCAACGAGTTTACGGAGGCTGTAGTGAGTTTTGTGGCTACGCTCGCGGATGAAATCGTTCCCACGGTGAAAGTACGGATATTTCCAAACCAGAAACCATGGGTTGATAAATCCATCCGCTGCGCTCTGAATGCGCGCACGGGCGCTTACAACGACGGTCTTGTATCTGGTAACATGGACAATTACAAAGCGGCGTCGTACAATCTGCGGAGGGCGGTGAGAGACGCTAAACGGACGTACAGAGAGACCGTGGAGCTGCAGATGGAGCGGGGGGACACAAGACGCTTATGGGAGGGGCTGCGAACAATAACAAACTACAAGAGCGGCTCCTCCCCAGCCACGAGTGTGGACGCCTCCCTGGCCAACCAACTGAACTCCTTTTATGCGCGGTTCGAGTCTGGCAGCAGCACCGCTAGCTCGCCGGCTAATTGGAGTTAGCGTAAGAGTTCCCCGCTGGGGACGAGCGCGCACTCTCAGTGTCTGTGCACGAGGTCAGGAGGGCTTTGATGCGGGTGAACACCAGGAAAGCTGCGGGCCCAGATGGCATATCTGGACGAGTACTGAAGACCTGTGCTAACCAGCTAGCTCCGGTGTTCACCACAATATTCAACATCTCCCTGGCTGAATCAGTGGTCCCGTCCTGCTTCAAGAGGTCCACCGTCGTTCCTGTCCCGAAGATCGCCTCTCCAACCTGCCTGAATGACTACCGTCCGGTGGCCCTCACCTCGGTGGTCATGAAGTGTTTCGAGAGGCTGATTAAGGATTACATCTGTGCCTCCCTCCCCCGCACCTTGGACCCGTTGCAGTTCACGTACCGGCAGAACAGATCCACGGATGACGCGGTCTCCCAGGTACTGCACACCACGCTCACGCACCTGGATGGCCAGAAGGGGGCCTATGTGAGAATGCTGTTCATCGAATATAGTTCAGCTTTCAACACCATAGTTCCCACCAGACTGGCTGTCAAGCTGATGGAGCTAGTGCACCTGGATCCTGGACTTCCTCACAGGCCGCCCCCAGGTGGTCAAGGTGGGGAAGTACATGTCAAGCTCCCTCACCCTGAATACAGGATCCCCCCCAGGGCTGCGTCCTCAGCCCCCTACTGTACTCCCTGTACACACATGACTGTGTGGCCAGGTCCAGCTCCAACACCATCATCAAGTTTGCTGACGACACCGTGGTCGTGGGCCTGATCACCGACTGCGATGAGAAGGCCTACCGCGAGGAGGTGGCTGACCTGTCACTCTGGTGCCAGGACAACAGCCTCCACCTGAACGTCAGCAAAACCAAGGAGCTGATTGTGGACTTTAGGCGTGGATCACAATCGAGGACGCACGCGCCCCTGTGGATTAATGGGACTTCTGTCGATAGGGTGAGCAGCTTCAGATATCTGGGAGTCCACATCACAGAGGACTTAACATGGACTGTTCACACAGACACTCTGGTGAGAAAGGCGAGGCAGCGTCTCTACCACCTCAGGCAGCTGAGGAAATTCCGGGTCTCGGTGAGGATCCTCAAGTCCTTCTACTCTGGAGCAGTGGAGAGCATCCTGACAGGCAACATCACTGCCTGGTTTGGGAACTGTACTGCCCAGGACAGGCGGGCCCTGCAGAGGGTGGTGCGTTCAGCTGAACGAACCACTGGAACTACCCTCCCCCCCTTGCAGGAGTTATACACCAGGAGGTGTAGTAGCAGAGCCCGTAGGATCATGAAGGATCCTCATCACCCCAACAACGGACTGTTTCAGCTGCTGCGGTCAGGCAAGCGCCTCCGCAGTCACGCAGCGAGAACAGAGAGACTGAGACTGAGTTTTTTCCCGCAAGCCATAAGAACTGTCAATGCTGACCTCACCAGGGGTCCTAACTGAGCCATGCACTAGGTTCCACTACCTACTGTACTGTATGTAGCATACTGTACCGCATACTGTGTCACTGTTCAGGGTTGTTCGTGATGCCGTATTGCTGCGCCGTACTGTTGTATACTGTGCTGTATTATCCCAAACACTACCTCACATTCACATTCACATGCCACTTTAATTCACATGCCACTTTAAATGCACATATCTGTATATACATAGCCATATTCCTTCAACCTATTCCATTTTATTTCAATTTACTTTTATTGTGTTTCATTCTATATATTTTTTATCTTATTCTATAAGTATTCCACTTACTGTATTACGTTTTAGGAGTCAGTTAGTCGGTCTATTAGAAAGGAATTTTCCACTTTTTATTTTATTTTATTTTTTAATTTTTTCCTAGGACATAGTGTGTGCTATCACCGGGTGCGTTGCATTACATTTCACTGCATATATGTATGGAAGTATGTATATGTATGTGACAAATAAAAATCTTGAATCTTGGATCTTGAATCATCCAAAAAGCCTTTATGACGACTTGCCAAATAACCTTTATGACGACTTGCCAAATAACCTTTATGATGACTGGCCTAGGAGGATATATATATAGGAGCGTGTCTAAAGACTCGAGCTCTCTCTCGCTTGGTCGCTCCTGCTTTGGGGTCGTCTCCTGGTCTTTGTCATTGTGCCAATAAAGGATCCATTCTGCATCGCATCCGTCTCCATCTGATTGAAGAATCTCTCGACATCAACAAACCTGGGAGGGATCGGTTTCCCAGATCCCAACAGTTCCTGGGAATATGGATTGATGAAAAGCTCTCATTTAATGTACATATTTCTAATCTAGTCAAGAAACTCAAAATGAAGATTGGCTTTTGTTTTAGAAATAAATCATGTTTCACATTCTCCGCAAAGAAAAAACCTGTGGAAGCCACTTTTCTGTCTGTGATGGATTATGGTGATATACTGTACATGCATGCGGTTCGGGTTAGGGTTAGGGTTAGACATCATTAACTATTCATAGACAGCAACACTGGTATATGTTCATCTATAAAGCTCTCCTGGGTAAGCTCCCAGAATACCTCAGTACCCTTCTCTCTGTCAGCTCTAGTAGTTACTATCTGCAGCCTCCAAGTGGCTGCTCTTGAAGGTTCCTCTGGCTTTGACAGACTTGGGCAAAACACAGTTTTCTTACCATGCGCCACGGTCATGGAATAATCTCCAAAAAACTCTTAAACTAAAAACATTCATATCTATTAATGATTTTAAGAGTATCATAAAGAATGCCGTGACAGAGAAATGTCATTGTTTTTCTTGAGGCCATTGTGCTTTAATCGCTGTCATTCTGTTTTATTGTTCATTTGTATATCATGTACGTGTTTTATATTGTTTATTTTGTATGGCTGCTACCTTGGCTAAGTCTCCCTTGTAAAAGAGATTTTTGATCTCAATGGGACTTCCTGGTTAAATAAAGGTAAAATTTAAAAAAAAAAGAGAATTGTTGGGGATAGAGAAGAGAGCGTTCCTGAGTTCTTCTCGAGTCCTGAGTTCTTCTAGAGTAGGTGGTTGCTTGCTCTGTCGAAAGTTTAGGAAGGTCAATATCATCAAGAAATTAGTGAATGTTTGATATATTAGATTCATTATCTGAGTAATACAGCTAATTATAAAAGTCTCTAAATATGTTATTGATGTCTTGCGGGGAGTATGTTATCCTACCCTGTGGATCTTTGATGGCATAAGTGTTTTTTCTCTATCGTGTTTCAATTGATTGGCAAGAAATGTACATGATTTGTCATTGAATTCAAAATAATTTGCTCTTGTTTGTTGCATGAGGAATTGTGTCTTTTGATGGATGATATTATCAAGTTGAGATGTAATTGTCCGGATCTCATTTCGGATTTGCTCAGTGGATGAGTGGGCTTGTTGGGGGTGCAACTCCTTTAGTCGTTGTTTGAGTTTATTTTGGCATTCTTGTCCTTTCTTTTTTTTGTGAGTGGACAATGAAATAATACGACACCTTGGAACTGCCTTAGCCGTTTCCCAGAGTAAGGATGGTGATATTTCTGGGGAGTCATTCGGTTCAATGAAGGAAGTCCATTCTCTGGAAAAAAAAACACAAACTGCCCTCACTAAAATAGTTAGTGATCTCAGGCTGAACGCTGATGCAAATAAGGTCTCGATCCTTGTCCTGCTAGACCTGAGCGCAGCATTTGATACAACTGACCATGACATCCCAATCAATCGTCTTGAAAGGCTGGTTGGTCTCTCTGGCAACGTGCTCAATTGGTTCAGAACATACATTATAGGGAGGAAGTTCTACGTTAAGCTGGGAGATCAAGTATCAGAGAAACATGACAGCAGCTTGGGAGTGGCGCAAGGAAGGTACCTTGGCCCTTTGCTTTTCTCACTATACATGCTGCCACTTGGGCACACCATTAGAGAGCACGATGTACGCTTCCATAGCTATGCCGATGACACACAGCTATACATCTCGGCAGAACCAAATGATGAGCAATAACTTCCTGAAACTAAATGAAAACAAAACTGAAATCCTTCTGATTGCCCCCCCCCCCCCAAAAAAAAGGGACATGCTATTTAAAAACCTGGGGAAACTGGCACCCTGGGTCAAACCTGAGGTTACAAGTTTGGGTGTCATTCTAGACTCTGACCTAAGCTTCAAGTCCCATATTAACAATATTGGGATTTCCCATATTGACGAAAGTTTCATTTTTTCACCTTAGAAATATAGCAAGAGCCAAAAGGATGCTGAAAAGCTGATTCACGCCTTTGTATCAAGCCGGCTTGACTACTGTAATGCACTTCTCACTGGCCTTCCCAAAGTAACTACTGAAAGGCTGCAGCTCATCTACTGCTGGCCTGTTAGAAGCACCGAGTAATACACAGAAGAGAATCGGGAGTGCAGCCTTCCAAACTTATGCCCCAAAGCTTTGGAATGCACTACCTATAGATATTAGGAAAGCCGGCTCGTTTGCCATCTTTAAAAGAAAACTAAAAACGCATGTATTCACTCTGGCGTACAACTAGAGCTCTCCTGCACTGCTACGTCCACTGCACTGCTACTTCCTACCGGCCGTACCGACTGTTTTACTGCTGTACCTACTGTACCTAGTAGGCCTACCTAGACTTTTATTGTTTTATCAGCACTTTGTAACTCTACGGTTCTCTAGTTGTTTTTCCCTAACGTGTGTCATCACCTTGTGTCGCAGCTGTGGAGAGACAGGGCCAGTAGACATCGACTGCGGAAACTGTGCTTTGGCTTGTTTTTAATCTTCTAATTCTTATTAATGTTTTTGATTTTGAATCTTCTAATTCTTATGATTAATGGCTTGATTTGAATCTTTTATTCCTTATTATTATCTGATTAATGTTTTTCAGTTTCATTGTTGGTTAAATCTTTTACTCTGTAATGCGCTGTTGTACAGCACTTTGAGTTGCATTTATTGTTGGAAAGGTGCGATATAAATACATTTTTACTTACTTACTAACCATGAGCTGTCCTAGCATTAGCCGTATTAGCATGAGCCGTGTTAGAATTAGCCGCATTAGCATTAGCCGTCTTAGCAAAAGCCGCCTTAGCATTAGCCATATTAGCATAAGCCTTCTTAGTCTTAGCCGTCTTAGCATTAGCCGTATTAGCATTAGCCGTCTAAGCATGAGCCCTCTTAGAATTAGCCAACTAACTTTGAGCCCTCCTAGCATTAGCCGTATTAGCCTGAGCCGTATTAACATTAGCCGTCTTAGCACACAGCTGAGGTTGCTGTGTAGTGTATCACTGCTCGTATTGTAATATTGCAACTTGGACTACTGGATTGACTCTGTACATTTCACTGCTATTTGCTGATCTGCCAACAAGCTTGTGTTCCAGACACACCCCCTATTCAGGTAAGTCCTCTCTTATGTGGGCGTGCTCTTAGCCAGGTGCAACCCTAATCACACGAGCAGCTGTATTCTATCACCTATTTATGGTCCTGCCCTTGAAGCGTTAGCTTCAAGCGTTGGCCCATTTGTAGTCGCTCTGTGTAAAGACGCACGTCTACCTCTGCACGTCAACCGAAGCAAGGACACCGAACAAGGCAAACCTGCCTTCTTTCTCTCACTCCATACAAAATGTGCTACTACCGCATCCCTACAACTTCAAGGTCACCCAGAAAGCGTCGTTATACCATACGGCGATGCAATCCGGGTAACCTCAGGTCCCTGCAGCAAACATCTTCTGCAAAGACCTCCTTCTCTGTTGGCTTGTGGAATTGTCGATCTGCAGTTAACAAGGCAGACTTCATTTCTGGTCATGCCAACCAACTCTCCTTAGAGCTCCTTGCTCTCACTGAGACATGGATTAAACCGGAAGATAGCGCAACCCCGGCTGCACTCTCCACTAACTACTCATTCTCCCACACATCCAGACCATCTGGCCGTGGTGGTGGGACTGGCCTGCTAATTTCCAACACATGGAAATTTAATCCACTGCTGCCTTTAAACAACTTTGCCTCCTTTGAATATCACGCCGTCTTGGTGACTGCTCCGGTGAAAGCCTATGTGGTCGTCATCTACCGTCCACCAGGACAACTAGGTGACTTCCTACATGAGCTTGACACCCTGCTGTCATCAATCCCTGAGCACGAGTGTCCCATGCTCGTCCTCGGAGACATGAACATCCACTTGGACAGTGCGAGCTCGGCTGACTTCCTGTCTTTGGTTCGCTCGTTCGACCTAAGACAGATCCCGACTCCACCGACTCACAAGGCTGGCAAAGAGCTTGATCTCATTCTTGCTCGGAGCTGTACCACCGACACCCTATGGGTCACTCCTCTTCATCTCTCTGACCACTTCTTCATCCACTTCAATGTCCAGCTACCAAAACAACCCCCCACTTCCCCACCCATGGTTACTATCCGCAGCAATCTCCGCAACTTGTCTCCCACCCACTTCTCCTCTGTGCTCTCCTCTTCTCTTCCACCCCACGGCACTTTCTCCTCTCTGCAGGTTAATGATGCCACTGACTCCCTCTGCTCCACCTTGAGCTCATGTCTGAATAGCCTGTGTCCACTATCCACCAGACCTGCTCGTTCAACCCAGTCGCACCCTTGGCTGACTGACACCCTCCGGACAACGCGCACCGACCTCAGAGCAGCCGAGAGGAAATGGCACAAATCCAAAACAACTGAGGATCTTGCTAGCTACCAGACACTGCTGTCCTCCTTCTCCTCCAGCATCACTGCTGCCAAGAAGGCCTTCTTCAACGATAGGATCAACGGTGCCACAGACACACGTAAGTTATTCGCCACCTTCAAGTCTCTGCTTTACCCTCCACCACCTCCCCCAGCTACTAACCTCACTGCCGACTGCCTTGCCTCCTTTTTTACTAACAAAGTGGCAGCAATCAGCAGCCAATTCACTAAACAACTTTCTCACAACCTGTCTTCTCCAGCCCTAGGCTCATCGTTCCCTGGTTTCACCCCCTTCGCTGAAAGTGAGGTATCTAAACTACTAACATGTAGCCGTCCCACTACCTGTCCGCTAGATCCGATCCCATCCAACCTCCTTCAAGCCATATCACCGACTATCACCCCGGCAATCACACATGTGATTAATTCTTCCCTAACTTCCGGCACTTTCCCTTCCGCTTTCAAAGCGGCTCGGGTCGCACCACTGCTCAAAAAACCCTCACTCGATCCCAATCAAGTAGGAAACTATCGGCCGGTCTCTCTCCTCCCATTCCTTTCCAAAACCTTAGAGAGGGCGGTCTCTAGACAGGTTACAGAGTACCTGTCAAGAAACAACCTTCTTGATACACTTCAATCTGGCTTCAAAAGTGGTCACTCCACTGAAACAGCCCTGTTGTCTGTGACAGAGGCCTTAAAAACTGCTAGAGCTGCTGCCAAATCCTCGGTCCTCATTCTGCTAGACTTATCAGCTGCTTTTGACACTGTCAATCATTGCATACTCCTGTCCATACTCTCAAGCATGGGCATAATGGGCAGTGCACTTTCCTGGTTCGAATCTTACCTTACTGGGCGCTCGTTCAGTGTGACATGGCGAGGCCAGCTGTCTGTGCCTCATAATCTCACCACAGGGGTGCCCCAAGGCTCGGTGCTAGGACCCCTCCTCTTTGCCATATACACCACCTCACTGGGCCCGATCATCCGCTCACATGGCTTTTCATATCACTGCTATGCGGATGATACTCAACTCTATCTGTCCTTCCCGCCAGACGACCCTACTATCTCGACGCGGATCTCGGATTGTCTCGCTGACATATCCACATGGATGAAGGATTATCATCTTCAACTAAATCTGGCGAAAACGGAACTGCTGGTCTTCCCGGCCAAACAAGGTATTTATCACAACATTGATATTAAAATCAACTCTCTATCTCTTGTTCCTACCAAGGCTGCAAGGAATCTTGGTGTCATTATTGATGACCAACTGACATTCTCGGACCATGTTGCCGCAGTCTCCCGGTCCTGCCGCTTCGCACTACTCAACATCCGAAAAGTCAGGCCGTACCTGACCCAATATGCCACTCAACTGCTGGTACAAACCTTGGTGATGTCCCGTCTCGACTACTGCAACGCCCTCTTAACAGGCTTGCCGGCCTGTGCGGTGAAGCCACTTCAGATGACACAGAATGCGGCGGCGCGACTGGTGTTCAACCAGCCAAAGAGGGCACATGTCACTCCGCTGCTCATCGAGCTCCACTGGTTACCTGTAGCCGCTCACATCAAGTTCAAGTCTCTTGTGCTGCCTACAGAGTGATTGCTGGGAATGCTCCCACCTACTTAAATGCTCTTGTAAGAGCACATGTTGCCCCCCGGATGCTGCGCTCGTCAAATGAGCGTCGCCTGGCTCTGCCGGCCATACAGCCACGGCAACCCAGGCTATTCTCATTTGTAGTTCCACGTTGGTGGAACGAGCTGCCAAAAATGACCAGAGCGGGGACCTCCCTCTCTGTCTTTAAGAAGCACCTGAAGACCCAGCTCTTCAGTGAGTACCTCCTGTCCTAATCTACAATTACTTTGCACCACCTTGCAGTATTTATTGTTACACCAATGTTGTTGTTACACTAATCTCTGTCGCAATGTAGCTGAATGTTATTCTCCCTTGTAAGTCGCTTTGGATAAAAGCGTCTGCCAAATGACTAAATGTAAATGTAAATGTAAATGTCTTAGCATGAGCCACCTTAGCATGAGCCACCTTAGCATTAGCTGTCCTAGCATGAGCCGTCTTAGAATTAGCCGTTGTTAGAAATAATATGACGCCTCTGGTTGGAAACAGTTCTTTGTGACCAGTCGCTCACACATTGTTTCCAGTACGTTTCCTATTGCGTGCATGTTGCTCATGCTGTTTGCACGTACATAGGTCTTTGTGATCCATTTATCCTTTGAGGACCCGCTGAGGGGAGACTTCATAAGGGTCGAGAAAAGAGAGAGAGGGGGTTGAGACCTAGCGAACTGACCCTGCTCGATAGCTCTGTCAGGGAGACAAGGGATTAGACCCAGAGACTCTGTTATACTTTTTGATTCTGCTTGACAATAAATATGACCGACTCCTAGAGTCCTGTTACGTCTTCTGATTGACGCTCCTACCCATCAACGAGCACGCGGAGAACCTCGAAGGTAATTATCATACTTGAATCCATAGTAATTGATTAAAACAGGTTAAGACAACTGAACAACTTGGTGATGCTTCGAGGAGGATATATCTTTTTCTCCGAACACTAACACTAGCACAGCTGGCCTAGCATTAGCCGTCTTAGCATTAGCTGTATTAGCATTAGCCGTATTAGCCGTATTAGCATGAGCCGTCTTAGCATTAGCTCTCTTAGCATTAGCTCTCTTAGAATTAGCCTTCTAACCATGAGCTGTCCTAGCATTAGCCGTCCTAGCCTGAGCCGTCTAACCATGAGCTGTCCTAGCATTAGGCGTGTTAGCATTAGCCGTAGTAGCGTTAGCCGTCTCACCATGAGACATCCTAGAATGAGCCATATTAGCATTACCATGAGCTGCCCTAGCATAAGCCGTATTAGATTGAGCCGAATTAGCATTAGCCATTTTAGGATGAGCCGTGTTAGCATTGGCCGTATTAGCATGAGCCGTCAAACCATGAGTTGTCCTAGCATTAGCCGTGTTAGCATGAACCGTATTAGCATTAGCCGTAGTAGCGTTAACCGTCTTATTAAGAGCCGTCTTAGCATTAGCCGTCTCACCATGAGACATCCCAGCATGAGCAATCTTAGCATTAGCCATTTTAGCATTAGCAATGCTACCATGAGCTGTCCTAGCATTATCCGTATTAAGAAAGAGCCGTCTTAGCATTAGCCGTGTTAGCATGAGCCGGATTAGCATTAGCCGTCTAACCATGGGCTGTCCTAGCGTTAGCCAAATTAGCATGAGCTGTATTAGCATTTGCCGTATTAGCAATAGCCGTATAAGCATGAGCCGTATTTGCATGAGCTGTCTTAGAATTAGCCGTCTAACATGATCTGTTTTAGCATTAGCGGTCTAACCGTGAGCTGAATTAGCATTAGCCGTATTATCATTAGCCGTATTAGCAATAGCCGTATAAGCATGAGCCGTATTAGCATGAGCTGTCTTAGATTTAGCCGTCTTAGCATCAGCTGTCCTAGCATTAGCCGTATTAGCATGAGCCGTATTAAAATTAGTTGTCTTTGCATTAGCCGTCTAACCATGGGCTGTCCTAGCGTTAGCCAAATTAGCATGAGCTGTATTAGCATTTGCCGTATTAGCATTAGCCGTATAAGCATGAGCTGTCTTAGAATTAGCCGTCTAACATGAGCTGTTTTAGCATTAGCGGTCTAACCGTGAGCTGAATTAGCATTAGCCGTATTAGCATTAGCCGTCTAACCATGGGCTGTCCTAGCGTTAGCCAAATTAGCATGAGCTGTATTAGCATTTGCCGTATTAGCATTAGCCGTATAAGCATGAGCCGTATTAGCATGAGCTGTCTTAGAATTAGCCGTCTAACAGAGCTGTTTTAGCATTAGCGGTCTATCCGTGAGCTGAATTAGCATTAGCCGTATTATCATTAGCCGTATTAGCAATAGCCGTATAAGCATGAGCCGTATTAGCATGAGCTGTCTTGGAATTAGCCGTCTTAGCATCAGCTGTCCTAGCATTAGCCGAATTAGCATTAGCCGTATTAGCATGAGCCGTATTAAAATTAGTTGTCTTTGCATTAGCCGTCTAACCATGGGCTGTCCTAGCGTTAGCCAAATTAGCATGAGCTGTATTAGCATTTCCCGTATTAGTATTAGCCGTATAAGCATGAGCCGTATTAGCATGAGCTGTCTTAGAATTAGCCGTCTAACATGAGCTGTATTAGCATTTGCCGTATTAGCATTAGCCGTATAAGCATGAGCCGTTTTAGAAAGAGCCGTCTAAGCATGAGCCGTCTTAGAATTAGCATTAGTTGTTTTAGCATTAGCGGTCTAACCGTGAGCTGAATTAGCATTTGCAATATTATCATTAGCCGTCTGGGCATTAGCCGTCTAACCATGAGCTGAATTAGCATTAGTTGTTTTAGCATTAGCAGTCTAACCATGAGCTTAATTAGCATTAGGCGTCTTAGCATTAACCGGGTAACCATGAGCTGAATTAGCATTAGCCGTATTAGCATTGGTTGCTTTAACATTAGCCGTCGAACCATGAGCTGAATTAGCATTAGCCGTATTAGCATTAGCCGTCTTAGCATTAGCCGGGTAACCATGAGCTGAATTAGCATTAGCCGTATTAGCATTAGTTGCTTTAACATTAGCAGTCCAACCTTGGGCTGATTTAGCATTAGCCGTATTAGCATTAGCCGTCTCACCATGGGCTGTCCTAGCGTTAGCCAAATTAGCATGAGCTGTATTAGCATTTGCCGTATTAGCAATAGCCGTATAAGCATGAGCCGTATTAGCATGAGCTGTCTTAGAATTAGCCGTCTAACATGAGCTGTATTAGCATTAGCCGTATAAGCATGAGCCGTATTAGCATTAGCCGTTTTAGAAAGAGCCGTCTTAGCATGAGCCGTCTTAGAATTAGCATTAGTTGTTTTAGCATTAGCGGTCTAACCGTGAGCTGAATTAGCATTAGCCGTATTATCATTAGCCGTCTTGGCATTAGCCGTCTAACCATGAGCTGAATTAGCATTAGTTGTTTTAGCATTAGCAGTCTGACCATGAGCTTAATTAGCATTAGCCGTATTAGCATTAGGCGTCCTAGCATTAGCCGGGTAACCATGAGCTGAATTAGCATTAGCCGTATTAGCATTGGTTGCTTTAACATTAGCCGTCTAACCATGAGCTGAATTAGCATTAGTTGTTTTAGCATTAGCAGTCTTACCATGAGCTGAATTAGCATTAGCCGTATTAGCATTGGTTGCTTTAACATTAGCCGTCTAACCATGAGCTGAATTAGCATTAGTTGTTTTAGCATTAGCAGTCTAACCATGGGCTGAATTAGCATTAGCCGTATTTGCATTAGCCGTCTTAGCATTAGCCGGGTAACCATGAGCTGAATTAGCATTAGCCGTATTAGCATTGGTTGCTTTAACATTAGCCGTCTAACCATGAGCTCAATTAGCATCAGTTGTTTTAGCATTAGCAGTCTGACCATGAGCTGAATTAGCATTAGTTGTTTTAGCATTAGCAGTCGAACCATGGGCTGAATTAGCATTAGCCGTCTTAGCATTAGCCGGGTAACCATGAGCTGAATTAGCATTAGCCGTATTAGCATTAGTTGCTTTAACATTAGCCGTCTAACCATGAGCTGAATTAGCATTAGTTGTTTTAGCATTAGCAGTCTAACCATGGGCTGAATTAGCATTAGCCGTATTAGCATTAGCTGTCTTAGCATTAGCCGGGTAACCATGAGCTGAATTAGCATTAGCCGTATTAGTATTAGTTGCTTTAACATTAGCAGTCTAACCTTGGGCTGAATTAGCATTAGCCGTATTAGCATTAGCCGTCTTAGCATTAGCCGTCTAACCATGAGCTGAATTAGCATTAGCATTAGGTGAGATGAGGAGACGATTCCATTCGTAGTTTGAAGCCTTTATTGTTCAAACCAAAAAGCAAATGTCCACAGTGAAGCACAAAGAAACCAACGTCATCAAGTCCAAAAACAGTTCTGTTCACATCAAACTAAACATTTAAAAAGAAGCTTTTACGATGGAAACAAGAGAAAAACACCAAAAAAGGGAGAAATGGAGGAAAAAAAGAATGATGTCCATGTTATTTTTACAAACATTATAAGTGATGACATCAAAGTAAAGAACACCTCACACAACATGTTGTAAATGTTTGTCATGTCACTCACTCATTGTAGTGGCTGCAAGTGGCTCTGGATGAAAGCATCTGAACAATGGAGATCAAAGTGTAAAGATACAAATGTGCTGTGGCTGGATGAGAGCTCATTGTTTTCACCTCAGAGCTGTGATCCTCAGTGACGCTTTATTGGAATAAACTAAACCTGGGTTAAACGCTGGATAGATCTTCTCGGTGAATGTGCAGCCTGTGAAGGAGTAGATATGATCCTTTGCCTCCACATGGTAGAAGGAAACTAGCCCTTCCTCATAGTCTACAAACACCCCAACTTTGGACACATTTTGTTTCCAGGATAGTTTAACCCCAGAAGAAGTTATTTTATCTCCATATATAAACCAGCAGCCATCTTCAGTGCTGAGAGATAAACCTTCCTTCCTCTTGACTGACTCTTTCAACACTCCTAAACGCCAGTCCTTCCCTTCCACCTCAACCTCATAATAAAATCTCCCTGAAGTGAAACCTTCTCTTCCCAGAACAAAACTACAATAATTAAATCGTTTTGGATTATCAGGGAGCTGCTGAGGTTTGTCTCCATGTGTCACTTGTTTGCCATCACCAGACACTATCAGCCGTGGATGTGCTGTATCAGGGTCCAGGGTCACATCCACTGTGTACAGCTGCTGCATCAGCCTCAGTCTGACATCTATCGCTGAGTTTTCCAGATCTTCCTCGACCAGAATTCTCTGCACCTCCTGAGCGATTGTCTTCTCCAACTGTGCTACGGCCAATCCAAGCCTCGGCCGATGGAGATGAGTGCGTACGGGTATATCAGACAAGTCCTTGGCATGTGGAGAGGAGAAGACGGATGGGAGGCGCTGGAGGAGCTGGAGGTGGTCCTCAGCGTGTGAGAGATGCTCCATCTCGCTGCTCCTCCGCTGGAGCTCTGTGATTTCCTGCTCCAGCTCTGTGATGCACTCTTCAGCCTGTTTCTCTGCTGCTTTTTGCTTCTCTTCGATGGCTGAGATCAGCTCATCCTGCTTCGTCCGGACGGAGGCCATCAAAGCGGCGACGGCCTCCGCCCACTCCGCTATCTCTTTCTCTGCGACTGTCTTACCCTCCTCCACCGAGCGCTCGATCTCTTTCACCTTCCGTCGTCGTTCTTCTATCATCTCCTGATATTCCGGTATCCTCTTCCCCAGCTGGACCTTGCGGCGCTCGTACTCTTCTTCTACGGGCACCGTTTCGTGACCCTTGTGTTCCGTGCACATGACGCAGACACAGAGCTGCTCAGTCCTGCAGTAGAGATCTAAAAGCTTATCGTGTTTCTTACAGATCCTGTCCTCCAGGTTCTCTACAGGGTTGATCAGCTTGTGTCTCTTCAGGGCTGCCACCCTCTGATGGGGCTCCAGGTGAGTCTCACAAAAAGAGGCTGAACACACCAGGCAGGACTTCAGGGCCTTGAGCTTGGTGCCTGGACAGAAGTCACAGAGCACCGCCCCTTCCTCTTGGTTGTGGTGGTTGGAACCGGCAGCTTTAACATGAACAGCCATCTTGAAATGAGCAGCCACCACCTCAGATATTAAAGTATTGACACAGACATCGGGTCTTTTTTCAAATGACTTTTTACACATTGGGCAATTATACTCTTCACATTCGTCCCAATATTTGGTGACACAGGCCTTGCAGAAGTTGTGTCCACATGAAATGGTAACAGGTTCGGCAAACACGTCCAGACAGATGGAACATATGAACTGTTCCGGGTCCAGGAGATCGGTGGCTGAGGCCATGGCTGGAGGAGAGGAGAGAGGAGAGAATGACACAGAGACATGGGGAGCAGATGACAACAAGAGCAAAGCTTATTTTTGTTTCCGTGGTTTAGAACCAGGAGCTCATTCACAAGGTCACCGACTTCAACCTTTCAAACATATATTTGGTGGTGAATTGTGTTGTCAGAACAGTCTTTTTTCAAAAAATACTCAAACTACATGATGACTGACATGAAATGGAACAGGATTTGACCATTTTACTAAAATGACTGCAAGAATAAAACACTTCCCCCTCCACCCTACTGCTTGTTTCTGTTGATGATCTCAATGAACGTCACAAGTTTATGCTCCACAAAGCTCCCAAAAACCCTCTGCTCAACACGTCACTTGATCAAATATTTTCATTAAAAAAAAACAACGACCGACCAAGAATCACAGACATTTAAGACAGAACTGACCTGTATCCTTCGTGTGACTGTGAAAGAGAAACTGGATTCTTTTAAGTTTCATTTCCTTGAAAGTGAGAAGCACCACCTACATAGCTCCACCTTTTACTGACAGTCAGCCCACCCCAGCAGCCAAAAAACAAATAAGATTGATTTAATATATCAAAGTTGTTCTTATTATTACAATGTATTATCAATATTATTATTATTATGATTTCATTATTGTTATTAGTAATTTGAATTTATTATTATGCTTATGCTTTTTTATTATTATTATTATTACAATACTTATATATTAACTTAAAATAATACTACTATCGGTAAACTGGTAAATAAAATTATAAGAGAAATAACAAATTCTTTAGCAAACATCACTGACATCATCATTGATCATAACTAGAGCTGTCAAACGATTAAAATCATTGACAGCGATGACAGGTGTGAGATTAATGACATGTTTTTGTTTGGCCAGGGCTACATTCATAGAGTAAGAGGACGAAGTCATATCAATATTGGATCATATTGAATTATTTTAAGTTCAATTTCTGTGACAACCGACCAAGAATCAGACAATTAAGACAGAACTGACCTGTATCCTTCGTGTGACTGTGAAAGAGAAACTGGATTCTTTTAAGTTTCATTTCCTTGAAAGTGAGAAGCACCACCTACATAGCTCCACCTTTTACTGACAGTCAGCCCACCCCAGCAGCCAAAAAACAAATAAGATTGATTTCATATATCAAAGTTATTATTATTACAATGTATTATTATTTCAATGTATTATTACGATTATTATTTAATTATTATTTCATTATTTTTATTAGTCATTTGTATTTCTTATTATGATTATGCTTATTATTCTTATTCTTATCATTATCATTTTATTATTATTGCAATACTTATATATTTACTTATAAAACTACTATTAGTAAACTGGTAAATAAAAAAGTATTAGAGAAATGACAAATTCTTTAGCAAATAACACTGACATCATCATTGATCATAACTAGAGCTGTCAAACGATTAAAATCATTGACAGCGATGACAGGTGTGAGATTAATGACATGTTTTTGTTTGGCCAGGGCTACATTCATAGAGTAAGAGGACAAAGTCATATCAATTATCTTAACAATCCAGCAGGTGACAGTAAAGTGCAGTAAGTCTACAAAACAACATTTAGGGTCAGGCATATTCTTTGGCTCTTTAATGCTTTTTGGTTCTTCCCAAATACATTTAATATATGATCCCATTTCTTTTTCTCCAACTAAAAATTGGGCTTTGGATGTGATCAAATTTCCTTTAAATGTGACAAGAACAGATGGAAGTGGTACCATCTGTGGATGATGTTAAATGAAACCTCTTTCATCTTATTGGTTAATGAGTATTTTTCCGTTGGAGTCCAAACTCTCTTCCGGCAAGTATCTATCCCAGTGTTCCGGAATGCATGTACATACGGGACGGACACAATGTCATTCTGGAACAAGGAACCAACTTTGCTGTTTTTACATAAAGGTTCAATAGATATTTGTATTTATTTTGTTCTTTTAAAGGCAAGGCTCTTTGCAGCCATTGACTTTTTCCAGAGTTTTTTTCTAGAATAAGAGTGAAATTCAAAGAACACCTTCTTGTTTGGTCTTTAGTAATAAAACATTCCCAGGTGGGTAACCCAATCTTTGACTGGAATAGAACAAATTGAATGCATGTTACCTAGTAATTCACACTTATTGACATTTAGACAAAGAGCAGATGCTTTAGAAAATACATGGACTCCATCAAGTGAACTGTTGTCTCTGTGTTGTCACGATGAGCTGCACTGAGGCCTCACAGCAAGTTCAACTGTTCTCCACTCAACCCTCCAAGGAACAGGCAGATTGTTGCATCTGGCAGCTTTTCAATGCAGGAAGGTGAAAGGGAAAACATACAAGGTAAAAAACACATCAATCACCATAGGAATTGGATTCCAACAGGAAGGTAATAAAGGTAAGTATGATGTTAGTTATTTTCAGGGTGACACGGTAAGTATAAAAGACATAACTACACAACAACAATTATTTCCCCGCTACAGGTAACGTTCAAACAAGTATTTCACAGTAACTAAAACATTTTCTCCATAGAACATAAATCCTTTGTCAGAGGCTTATATCACTTGCATATGTTCATTAAAATACTCTTGGAAATACTGCAGACTTTACCTACGCTAAAGCCAGGAATGGAGGCATTTAGCATTCCAAGTTACAACAACACATTGACACATTTTCACCGTATAATGTCATTTTCCACATTGCAAAGACAAGAGCGTTGTTGTCAATTACAAATGTAAACCTTCACACAAAGATGTACTTAATTCAAACAGCGGTCGGAGTTAAAACCACTGACATAAATAAAGTTAGAAGAACTGACTTTGCAGAGAACGCAAAAAATGACCCTGTATTTCAAGAATAAACTCGGAATTCCGAGTTCGTAGCCGACTCGAGAATAAACTCGAAAGAACCTTTCGAGAATAAATTCGGAATTCCAATTCGGGGGGAAGCCCCGGCCATTCCACACCCCGAGTTTTCAGGCCCTAGCCCCCGGGGCCGGGGGCAGAGGTGGAACCGATTGAAACCTGTGTCTATCGCAGGGTCATTAGACCCGGGACTGAGACCAGGGATTTTCCTTTCCCACTGATGACAAATGGCAGATGTTGGCAGGTGTTACCAGCTTTTTGGTGCAGTGGGAAAGGGGTATTAGTTCTAGCTGTCTTGCTTGCAGTTGTGCATTAGATGCAAATCAATATGAACTGTCTGTAAACACATCCTCCGGCCTGACCACACTCCCTATGAATGAAATAACTTCAATGAAATCATATTTTCTGACAGATGGCCTGCCCTCCATTCACTCGCATTGTTGTGGTTAAATCTTAACCAAGTTGTTCTGGCAACATCTTGGTTCAGATCATTGTTCAAGAGTTGCTAAACAAGGTCAACAAAGTTGGAGTGACAAATGTATTGGTTTTGCCTGCAAAAAGTGACAGATTTCAGTTTGAAAAGTCTGCGATGATCGCAACAGTGACAGAAAGAAGGAATGATGTTGAAAGCCTTTTCATTTTTGCGACAGGGAAATCACTTCCGGAACTCTTTATTTGGACACAGTTGACGTCAATTGGCAATAAATTGATGACTCACTTACTTGTGCGTGAGTGTGTGCTGCTTGCATGGCAACAGCTGTTACAAATCTAGTGCATGGGAGTGGATGAAGGGCGACGGGGGTTCGTATCAGGGCTGTGATACTGGGAAACGCCTCGCCCACATGGCCCCGCCTCCTTTCTGGCAAGTTCACCAGTTAAGAGACAATTTTTGTCAATCAAATTACCCAACAAAGAAAAACATGTTGGCGGCGGCGACATCTTTTCTTCTCTTCAGTTTTTCTTTTGCTGAGCAAGCTGAGCATTGTACAGCACGTCCAGGTGTGGGTGCAGTCCATAAGCTGGTGAGCTGTATGTCATACGTGGCATTGCCCTGCCAGGTGTGATGTATGTAGTCTGAAGAGATATGAGTGATGTCAATATCACATTTCTTTACACTTTTTTAATTTGTTTTTACAGTATAAGAGCACCTCTACAAGCTGCCCTAGCAGGCCAGGACCGCAAGCTTCTCTCTCTCTCTCTCTCTCTCTTTTTTGTTCATGAATTCAAATGTTCATTTGACTTGAAAGTGATTGTTGGTTCTAGAGTTGCTCTTCTCCCCTAAAACCATTTTTGGGGTTTTTGTATATAGTTTGTGTGACGTCTTCAATAAATCTTTCAAAAGAAAAAACATTGCTTACATTTCTTGAATTGCCCCACTCCCACTCGCCTACAGCCTCATTCCTTTGAGAGTGTGACAGAGAGAGGGCCCAGCCTGCTGCAGAGCCACACCTCTAATGGCCCCCACCAGGGGGTCGTGCATTTTCAGCTTGTGGCTCATTTCACACCTTGGGTCAAATAATATAAAGTTGTGATAAAACCTTGTTTTTATCTATTTAGAAATCAGATTTGATCAACTATTTTGACTTCATTGAACAACATGAACAACTTTTGTGTTGACAAAACAGTTTAATATATTCTCGTGTGTTGCTATGACAACATTTCTGGCGGCAACACAAAATACAAAAACATACTCTTTATGTCTTGTGTGTTTTAGATCCTCCCAAAAGCTGCATAATGATACTGACAAAACTTGATGGCACATCAATGTAGCTGTGATTTTCCCTCAAATAGATATATCAAGCACTTTGGAGTCAGAGTGTGTTAAGTTGATTATATTTAGATAAATATCAGACCACACCAAAATCACACTCATCATGCTTCTCTGACTACAGCTTGGTCTTCAGAGGGTTAATGGCCTTTTCACTGTAAACAGGCCGCCATCGTTCTCCTTTTCCTTTGCACACAAAATACAATGAACCTAAACGAATAAAAGAAATAAATCATCATTTTGCTGTCCAGTTTAAGGTGGGACGTGAGATAGAAGCAGTTTGTTGTTTTGTTTGACGTTTTCTCAGGTTCCGGTTTCGTTTGCATTTGAACAACAACGGGTGCAGTTGTTTTTAGTTATGGCGGAAGGTGCAGTGCTTTGTCTTTACCACGCGGTGGCGGCAGCGAGATTGCAGCGAGGCTCGGGGCAGGAAGTGGCGTCTCTGAAAGGCTTCATCGATCACAAGAGTGACAAGCATTTTGGATATTCCTTTTGAGAAAGGGGAAGAAAAAAGGACAATGAGGAAATGGCAGCAAAGATGGGACGGGGCCAATAAGGGACGAACACACTACCATTCTGTGTGAAGCTCCGTCTCTTTGAGACACAACTACGCAACTTCAAATGTTGCAAACTTCCCCACGCTGTCCGAAATCAAATTTGCTTTTCCAAAAGGCCAAGCTTTCTGCTCAAAAGGGGAAATGTGTGTCTGTGATCACGTCTCTCATGACAGAATTCAGTCAGCGCATCCAAGATTTTACCATCATCGAGGAAGAAATCAAGCTGTTCTCGACTCCCTTCCTGATGGATGCAGAAGAAGTGGAAGAGAGTCTGCAATTAGAACTTATCGAAATGCAGTGTGATAATTCTCTGGAGAAGCAACATCAGCTCTTCTCTCTTCCCGACTTCTAGTGGAGCTTGGAAGAGGCCGAGTTTCCTCCGATGAGACGCCACGCAAAAAGAATGATGAGTCTGTTCGGCTCAACATACATATGTGAGCAAACATTTTCTCTTTTAACTCTGAACAAAAGCAGATTGAGAACCAAAATGACCGACGGTCATCTCTGCGATGTCCTTCGCAACCACCAAACTTACTCCTGACCTGCCGGCCATCCTTCAGATCAAAACACAGCATCACTGCTTCCACTGAGCGCAACGCAATCCCCATTATAGGTGAGTTAAAAATATATGACACAGTATTCATGTGTTAATAATCCCAATTACTTTATCAATTCAGTCAATTAAAGTTGATAACATTTTCCAACAAAAATTAGTTGATGTGTTAACAAGCCCAATAACTTATTTGCATAACAAGCTTGAAATATACCCATCCCCTTTTCCCCTTATTTGTCCCCCTTTATACAGGGCTGTGAAGAGGGATCACCATCCTGACCAACAAGCGATCTAGGGCTGCTGTTTGGAGAATGTGCTGCCAATCATTTTTGTAACTAAATGAATGAAAAGTCATTAATAGAAAGCTGAGATGTAGGCTGTTTTTTTTCTTTAAGCATATTCAATTATCAAGCATAATTTACCTACATTTGATTGATTTTTCTAACTTTAATACACTAGAGGTGAGGCGATATAGCTCACCTCTAGTGAGTGGCCCAGCCCTTTGCCTATTTTTCTGTATGTGGCCCTCAGTGAAAAACATTTGGATACTCCTGGTCTAGACCAAGCAGGCATGCCCCCAGAATATCAACCAGCCACACTCCATGCATCTCTGAACACACCTCCAACAGCTCTGGGTCTGTGGATCAGCTGGGAGCCTGGGGGCAGACAGAGGCGGGGGTAGAACCTGTGGCCGCCCAGACGCAGGGTTGCAGAGCTCTCCGCTCCATCCGAAGCCCTGTTCCATCACAGAAATTCCACTCCACCTCTTGGGCTCGCTCACTCAGCAGTGTTCCACATCTGGACTCCTTCAGGGCTGGGGCTAGTGGGCTCACTGCTCAGACCTGTTAGCGTTGTTGAAGAAAGCTGGTGTGGAGGCCGTGGCAGTCGTTGGACTGGGAGGTTGGTGAGTAACGAGGCTCGGGCTATGCATGGCGAGGGGGCTAGAGCACTGTAGGACAGCTGGGCTGGGGTCAGGTTGTACGTCATAACCGTGCGGCGCGGGGCAGGTAGGCTGCTATAGGGGCTCATTTGGCCGTATTAGCTGGGGGAAATAACCTTAGCGGCACCAGCGTCTGAGGGCCCCCCACGCACGGGGGTTAACTATCAGTCACCGTCTTTCTCTCTTTGGTTACCATTTCACCCTATGTAGCCATGAGCCACTCCCTAAACATCTTTCTGTCGCGTTTGGCGGCAACTTTTGTCTTTCAGCGGGTGGTACTTTAACGCTGGTTTTACCTCAGAGCAATACGACGGTGACGCTGTGGCGACTTGGGAGACCATGGCTGTTTTCAGTTCCCAGCTCCATCTCGGCACACCTCTGTTCCGCAGCTTACATTGCCCCCCCGGCCAATTACCAAGTATTTAGTACATCCTGGACACCTCCCCACCAATCAAACGAAGCCAAGAACACAACAACCACCCAATAAACCTGAACCCCCCCCTCCAGCGACTTTCACCACGGTTGGAAACACACACAGCGTTGCAATATAAACACCATGTCAGCTTAACATCAAATAATAGCATGCACAGCATGTGGATTAACATTTCACTCAAGCAAAATACCAACAAACAAACAAAATACCTTTTTGGCTGCATGCTAGAAGGAGGGAAGTAGACTTTGAATCTTCCTTGAAACCATTGACATCCTCCCCTGACGATTCACATCTTATATTCAAGTCCTTCCAACCAGTTAACTTTTCACCCACACATCCACCAAGTTGGTGCTCGCCGCTTCTGACTGCAATAGAGTAAGCGTCGCACGTCGCCTTCAAAATAAAAGTAATACTAAATTAGGCAATATATAAATAAATGACAGCAACTTAAATCAATACTCAATTACAAATTGGTTTAAAAAAAGTAAACAAATATTGTAGGCATACAAACTATGACAAATGTAACCAATATAATGTCAACAATTACACTCCCACCAAATCATACAAACCTTAATGTGGGATTTCCCTAAATGAAATGTTGTCGCATGTAAACACTTCAACTTTTCAATAAAACATTTCCTGTTATTAACCGGACGATGTCATTCACCTTCAAGTTCCTTCTATTCTTGTGCCACTTTTGTCTTGGTTGTAAGTTCAAAAGATATTCTTTCTTCCATCAAGTCCAAAATTCATTAGCCAAACGCTGTACTCGGTGCCGCCTCTTTTGGAGATAAAGCTCTTTTCTGACAAATTGTCCAGGAGGGGGCAGAACGGTTGTGGACTTCATTATAAGAATGTGATTCGGAGATAAGGGTTCTGGTCAGGATGGGTCATTCAAATGTTCAGCGGTTAATGATGACCATAACCTCCTACAAGAATGTCCTTAGAGAGCTGCTGTGAAGGTTTTTGTGCTGATTGCAAGCACAAAGCAAATTGTTTTGAAAAATGTGTTCCAGATAAGTAATTCCTTGTCTTTTCCAAGACCTAAAGATTATTGGTCTGTTTTTAACCAGAAAATCCTGGTTGTGCCAGATTGGCATGAATTTGTTTGGAGATAGAGAGCGACCACTGTGTTTGAGGAATTTCCACCAGGCTCACAGAGTTGTTGCGATAAATGGGTTTTTACAGCAATTATGTTTCCTTATTGATTAAGTAAGGAATGCTAGATCAGATATTATAACTCCTGACATTCTGTTTGTTCAATGTCACGCCATCCATGGCCCAGTCGTTGCTCTGGTTGTAACCTCTTAATTTTAAATTGACGATGTTTTGCTAGATAGTAGTATCGAAAGTTTGGGGCTGCTAGGCCTCCACAGTCTTTGTTTTTCTGTAGTGTTGCTAGTTTAATTCTCGGTTTCTTGTATACCCAATAAAACGTATTGACTATTGAATCTAGAGTATTAAACCAATGTACTGTTGGTTGCACTGGGGTCATTGAAAATATAGAGTTTATTTTTGGGAGTATATTCATTTTCACTGCTGCTATCCTACCAATTAGTGAGATGGGTAGGTTGTTCCATCGAATTAGGTCTTCTCCAATGGATTTGAGCAATGGAGTGAAGTTAAGGTTAAACGAATCTGACAGATTGGCAGACATATCAATATCAAGGTATCTAATATTGCCCGTTGTGATGGTTAAGGGAAGTTTCTGAGTTGCAGCATTGCAGTCCCCCCCACTTAGTGGTAAGTCCGTGGCTTTAGTCAAATTTATTGAATAGTCTGAGATAGCTGAGAATTTAGATATAAGATTGAACAACTCCGGTTGGGATGATATTGGGTTCCGTACGTACAACAAGACATTGTTTGCATTCAAACTGATTTTGTGAACAGAGTTTCCTGTTTGTATGCCTACGATATTACTGTTTTAATGGATGGCCGCTGCGAGGGGTTCAATAAAGATGGCGAATAGTAAAGGGGAGAGCGGTCATCCTTGTCTTGTGCCGCATTGTAGATTGAAACGCTGTGAAGTGTAACCATTAGTGAGGACAGAAGCAGATGGGGAGTTGCAGAGGACTCTGATCCATTGAATGAGTGACTCTCCAAAACCAAATTTGTTGAGGATTGAAATGAGATATGTGCAATTATCTCTGTCAAATGCTTTTTCGGCATCTACATGGGCAATAATAGTATTTAAGTAGTTCCTTTGAGATATGCTGATCAGATTGAATAAATGGTGCATATTGCTGGATTGAGTGTCTGCTTTTGACAAACACTGTTTGGTCTGGGAGAATTATAAATGGAATCACTTTTTTGAATTCCGTTGGTTAGTGATTTACTTATAATCTTAAGGTCGCAATTAATAAGGCTTATGGGTCTATCACTGGAGGTGAGGGTTGGGTCCTTATTGGGTTTGAGCAAAACCAAAATGAGAGTGGTATTCATGTGCGGAGGCATGGTGGAGGTTGATTAAATCTCTGTTAGCATTCTGATGTATAATGGGGATATAAGTGGCCAGAAGTGTTTATCGAATTCCACTGGGTAGCCATCTGATCCAGGTGATTTATTGTTGGGCATAGAGAAGAGAGCGTTCCTGAGTTCTTCTAGAGTAGGTGGTTGATTTAACGTGGTAGCCTGCTCTGTCGAAAGATTAGGAAGGTCAATATCATCAAGAAATTAGTGAATTTTTGATATATTAGATTCATTATCTGAGTAATACAGCTAATTATAAAAGTCTCTAAATATGTTATTGATGTCTTGAGGGGAGTATGTTATCCTACCCTGCGGATCATTGATGGCTGTAATAAGTGTTTTTTCTCTATCGTGTTTCAATTGCTTGCCGAGAAATTTACCTGATTTCTCATTGAATTCAAAATAATTTTCTCTTGTTCATTGCATGAGGAATTGTGTCTTTTGATGGATGATATTATCAAATTGAGATGCAATCGTCCAGATCTCATGACATTTTGAGTGGGCTTGTTGGGAATGCAACTCCTTTAGTCGTTGTTCATGTTTATTTTGGCATTCTTGTCCTTTTTTTTTCTTGTGAGTGGAGAATGAAATAATACTACCTCTTGGAACTGCCTTAGCCGTTTCCCAGAGTAAAGATGGTGATATTTCTGGGGAGTCATTCAGTTCAATGAAGGAAGTCCATTCTCTGGAAAATAAATGGTTAAATTCTTTATTTGTGAGGCGTTAAACTGCCACCTGGCGGGAGGGTTCCAGTTTGTTTCATTTATGAGGTTGAAACTAATCGGCCTGTGATCAGAAATTACAATGGGGTGGATTTCAAGATTAGTGGGCTTTTGGACATTGCGGCTTTCCTTGTCAAGAAAAGGTCGATTCTACAGAAACTTTGGTGGGGTGGTGAATCATATGTGTATTCTCTAGAATGTTGGTTATTTGATCACCAACAATCCCCAAGAGCAAGATCACTCACATATTGTTTTATAGCGCCGACGAACGCCAGGATTTGTGAATATTTCTGGCTTGAGAACGGTCTAAACTTGGATCCAGTACTGTGTTGAAGTCTCCTCCAAATATGATAAATGATTGAGAGAATTCTAAGAGTTTTAAAAATATGTTGTGAAAGAAATTTGGGTCATCCTCATTGAATAAATATTAGCTATGGTTAATTTTACCTAAAATTCCATTACTCATTATGTAACGCCCTTCTGGGTCTGATATTGTGGTTTTATTTTGATATGGGATACTTTTATTGATCAATATAGAAACACCTCTTTTTTAGATTTTTTTTTGCGTATGATGCAGAAAACATCTGATTAAACCCACTTAGCTCTGAGTTCGAGGTGCTCGGATGCAGTGAGGTGAGTTTCTTGCAGTAGACAGAAGCTGGGGTTCATCCTGGTGAGGTGACTTAGAATTTTGCTACGTTAGCAGGTGAGCGCAAGCCATTCACATTCCACCTCACAAACTTAATGGGTGTCATTGAAGTTAGTTAGGGGGTGATGGTACAGTGCATCCAAGGCAATAGCTATACTTCCTTTCCCATGCTTTCCCCTAGATAAGTCTGGGATTTCCTCCTTTACATTCCTTTTTACTGTCCTAGTATTGCAGGAAGCTTGTAGGGATACATATCTCCATAAACAAATGGCAAGTAGACAATGATAAACATTGAACATTGCAGGATTAGACAAACTGTACATATAGTAAGAGACAGAATAGAGTAAGAATGATGGGAGAAGTGGGGAGAGAGGGATTAGGGAGGTTAAATGACAAGAGAAGTAGGGAGGGGGGATTAGGAGGGTGAGATGATGAGAGTGAGCAATATTTAAAATGCTGACAAAGATAGCATGCTAATTTCTACATCTTGCAGGATTTAATTACCAGAATTACAAGCATACATACATAATGATCAAAATAACCAGGTTGTGGTGGAGGAGTCTCGGAATAACAGACCTTCTATATATGTGACCCACCACAGCAAAAGCCGCCATCTCGCGCATTTCTAAAATCGCCAGGAGCAGCCAAATAAATTGAAAAAAACTTTCTTGAAGGAAAATTAGATTTTTCCAGGATCGGGTTGCTTTGTTTTTTTTTTTTATCTCTCAACGTATTTTCAAAACCGAGTTTGATTCATAAATAGTAGAAAAATGTTTAACCATGGAGTTAAATATTCCCTTAGAATACATGGGGAAATGCAGTTCACTTACAGAGATGCTGAACAGCACTGAATGATGCAGATCGATCCTTTACTTTAAAGTGACCATCCAGGTGAAGATCATTCCTCCATAATCCATGTGATGTGAAGTCACAATGTGAAACCGTTTTGATAGAGTTCAGCCTTTAAATATTACGTGTTTTATACATACACGGAGACAACGTTGTGGAGGGGGCGTGTCACTGACGTCATCTTCACTTCCGGAAACAAGACGAGGCTCCGGTTTTACTTTGAAAACTCTGTTTCATTAGGAGAAGCGGGTGGAGGAAGATCTAAATCATATTGCGGACCTTAATCTGACCATTGCGATAGATCCAAGTCAGTTTAAGCAGCGCGCGCTAGACTTAATTTTCCACGATGATAGTTAGTTCTCCGACAGCGACTGAATCTGATATTACTCCGGACCTGGAGAACAGTTCAAACAGCGGATTTCATCCCGAATGTGATGATAAAACAGAATATTTTCAAGAACCACCGGAAAATAAATTACACTTTAAAAAACATTATTCTTACTGTTAAATAAAAGCTTTTTTCCAAAACAAAAATACGTTCAACGTTCCCTCAAAACACAAGAACAAAGCAGTGATTGGCCCATTCAGCAGTATGTTAAGTAGCCATGTGGCTCTGGCTACCCCATTTGCATTCTGGGAGCTAAGTGAATGAAGCCAAGTCTTGGCAAAACTTTCAAGGTGATTATCTCAGAAACACAGTTTGCCACACCCTTGTCATTAACAAGTCATAGCTTTAAAAATATTTGCTTGATTTGCACAAGTGACACCTTGTTTGGAAGCTCTGATTCTTCTCTAAAAAAGACAAAAGCCCCCAAATGACCCTAAAATATGCGGTGGGTCACATATAGTTTATCAACAACCATCGATACGCATTAACCCTTCTGCCGGTTCTCCTTCAGGATGGGGTACAGCACCCTTCCGTCGGTCGTTGATCTCACGGGGGAAATGGTCATTCATGCCCAGCGTGGTTCCTTTCAGCTCCCGTCCTTTGCTTTTAACCAGCTCCTTGTGCTTGAAGTGTTCAAACTTGGCAATGATGGAGCAGGGTCCTCCACTTTGGTTTCGCGCATTATACCCTTTTTTAAATGCATATATATTAATATTATTTGCAATTCGCTTTGTTATCTGTCTGAGTTGGAGCGGATTGCCGGTGTGTTAGTCAGTGTAGCAGGGCGCCCCATTGTTGGATCTTTACTCACTTCCGTCTTCTCACAAAATCACAGCATCCTCCCGTTCTCAGAAGCTCTAATCTACTGTTCTTGTCTTGTTGTTAGCTAGTTTCGGTCTTTCCTCTTTGAACGTTAATGGAATTTCGTAGTGACCATTGCCTTTTTGTGTGATGTTTTCTCTTAACTTTGACAAGAACTTGAGATCTTGAGACACAGGCTCACCTTCTACAGCTCATTATGAGAAGTCTGGTTCGAGGACTCTTGATGATGTCTGAGGAAGTAATTTCCTTTACTTTGGTACAGCGCACATAGATCACATAGTCAGTTTGAGATTGACAAAAGGCTCCACACCTGGTGTCACTTGTCTCACTACTATGCGATGGCTGATTCCAATGGCGTCGCCGTAGTCTACCCAAGGCTCCTTGTAGCCAACAATACTCCATCCAAGGTCTGTATGCTGCGCATAAGGCTGATTTTCTTTGCCAGATACAACTTCCCTTGGAAATAGGGCTTGTGAACCGTTGTACCCAATGTGCAGACCTACTTTAAAGTCCTGCAAGTTTGGCATGACGCAGGACGTCTGGCAGTCGGTTATCTCTCCACCTGCCTATCAAACTGTCTGTGAGTCGTCTCAGGAGCAGCGGTCGGAGCCCGTCGCAGAAGTCCATTTTGAGGATGGTCTCGAACGTGGATTCCTCACCACCATCGAATGAAGCAGGACAAACGTGTCCTGAGAAGGACGTGCAAACGTCCATTGCGCGATGATAAAAATCAGTGACTGATTCGTCTAGCTTTTGGTAGCAGTCTCTGATCTTTCCGAGGTCGAATTTGGAAGTTGTGTTCGATGGATCTGAGCACTGATTCAACCCATATTTCCCACAGGCCAGTAACGTCCCAAGCCGCGGTGCGTGGTCGGAGCAGGTCTGGGTCGTTGTTGTGGCAATTTCTGTAATAAAGGATCGTGAACAAATTTGTTGTTGTGTGTATATTTATTTTAGAAGGACAGAGTTAGTCTTTGCAAAGAGAGGAGAGGGAGAGAGCGAATGGCAGGACGCAGCCTGTAGTTGAGCTCACCCCGTCCTGCTGGATATAGGAAGAGCATGCGTATATATGTGGTGCGATGTGTAAGGCACTTAGGGTGGAGTGATGTACTACCGCATCTGTGCGATGTGCTTGCCCTATCTATGTGATATACTGCCCTGTCTATGTGACGTGCCTCCCTATCTGTGATGTACTGCCCATGTCTATGTGACGTGCCTCCCTATCTGTGTGACGTACTGCACTGTCTGTTGATGACCTGTAGGTCACTGCCTTAGACCATGGGCCTTTGTGTGTTCCGAAAGTGGGTCACAGGTGTTCCTTGTTTATGGGAATAGAGAGTCCTTGCTTGGGATGCATGCTGTTAAGATAGTGCTTGACAAACATGCTATTGTAGAAAAGGAAAAGTAGGATTTTGCCTATACAATTACAATTATCTTGGAGGTGCTCTAGATGGGACCAAGCTTTTGCAGATTCATTGGTTGGTATGAAAGTTCTGTTGGTTGGAATAAACTCACACGTGTAGATCGTGGTAAGGAAATCTTCCCACTGGAGTTAAAGCCTCGGACTTGGAGGTCATTTACTCTTTGAGAGCTTACTACTGTGGTTCTTGAAGTCACAGTAGACAGCTTTAACTTGACTTGGTCTTTGTTTGCTTCCAAAGCTTCAGCTACTTCACTTAGAACAAAAGTTGTGCCACTCTGAAAATCCAACAGAGCATATACAAGGACTTCTTGTGCTGGCTGAGTTGTGGATGAAAGCCAGACAGGAATTATTGCAGCTGTTTGCATGTTAGCTTCTTCACGTATTACTCTATTTGAAGTAGCGGCTGTGGTTGTTTCTTTGTGTTGTGTTGATTGATGTCTTTCTTTGTTCTTTTCTTGACTTGAACTTGGCTTTTCCTGACTTGGATTTTGCTTGTGGCTCAAACCCCAGGTGCAGGCACAAGACGCAGCCACAGGCGCCAGGCACAGGACCCCCATGCCCACCCACGACCCGTGTAAGGGCGAGGCCCGCCCCAACGCAGCTGACTAGACGCCCCACCTGGCGTATGCGCCAAGTGCCCATCCACGTAGCAGAGTGTGGTCAGCGCGGGGCACCTGGATGTTAGCCACCCCCCCACCCCCGCCAATGCCAGCAGGCAACTCAAACTTGAATCACTCGCACCCCTCCTGCCCCGCAGACCCTGGTCTGGTGGAGTGTTGTTCGGAGTAGGATTGGTGTGCGACTGTATGTGTTCTAAGCTAATATGAGTGGGATTAAAATTTCAGGACGGAAGAGAAGCACGCTGGAGCAGGAGCGTGACAGGCAAGATGGCAGCTGCCCACTACATCCCCACCCACATACGTAGCTTGCACCCCACCCATCCCGCAAGCCCTAGGCCTATTGTGTGGTGTATGTGCTGAGTATGAGTTTTGGCACTGGGAGAGATAGGCGAATCGCGAGCAGATCGATGTAGGGGTGCAGCAGGCCGGGGAGCCCCCAACCCGAGCCCGAAACCCTCAACCATGCCCCTAACCCGCAA
Organism: Zeus faber; assembly: GCF_960531495.2. Lineage (NCBI taxonomy): Eukaryota > Metazoa > Chordata > Actinopteri > Zeiformes > Zeidae > Zeus > Zeus faber. Next base: position 23,970,992 of record NC_137195.1, on the reverse strand, counting down.
CCACGCCCCAAACCAACATAAGGACGCCAGCTGCAGGTACTCCCCAGGAGTACGCCCCCCGCCCCCGGAGACAGGCTAGCTCAACTCAGGAAATGGAGCGGGCGCCACCACTCTGCCCCCCTAACACCCCTGTGGGGCAGAGCCACCCGGGCACCCACCCAACCGCACAACCCCGGCAGACCAGGAGGACCCCCACATGCCCCAAAACACCACGACATTGCCCCGACTTAAGAAGACTCAAGTATTAAAAGATGAAGTTATGTCAGTGATAAAAGTAGCCCATATTTTATTATGGGATGATGTAATCTATTAATAACTGCAACCCTTGGGATGTGGTGAGATTCTTTCTTTTTCCAATTGAGTAATATTGTTTTCTTGGCAATTTTTAAGGCCATAAAAATGGGTTGGTGGTGTTTAAGTGGTGGGTCGACTGAGGAGAGGTCACGTAGAAGACATATAGACGGGGAGACTGGGATGCTGCGACCCAGAAGGGTTGATAGCTTCTTGGTGATGTTGGTCCAGAATGCGAGGATAGGTGGGCAGAGCCAGAAGGCATGAAAGTAGTCATCTCTGGTATTAAGGAAACAGTGAGAGCAAATGTCTTCATCCACAAAACCCATTTTGAACATTTTGTGTTCCGTGATATGAGCCCTGTTTAGAATCTTACATTGGATGAGTTGCATTTTGGAGTTGCGGGTCACAGAAAAGGTGTTTCCACAGGTTGATATCGGTGGGAACAGCAAAGTCTCTTTCCATTTCATTGTAGGTTAAGATAAAGTGTCATCTGCTTTGAATAAAAGTTTGTATATTCTGGAAAATTGATTTTTTAAGTGATCGATATTTGTGAGATCTTCAATCATTGGAGATGGTAGTAGGATGTTCGTCAATTTGATTTAAACTTTAAGTAGCTGACGGAATTGAAGGAAGCCATGGCCACCGATATTATACCTTTGGGTTAAGGTTGGGAAGGATATAAGGAAATTGTTTTCAAAAATGTGTTCCAGATGAGTAATTCCTTGTCTTTTCAAAAATCTAAATATTATTGGTCTGTTTTTAACCAGAAAATCTAGGTTGTGCCAGATTGGCGTGAATTTGTTGGAGATAGAGAGTGACCACTGAGTTTGAGGAATTTCCACCAGGATGACAGAGTTGTTGCGATAAATGGGTTTTTACAGCAATTATGTTTCCTTATTGATTCAGTAAGGAATGGTAGATCAGATAATGATAACTCCTGACATTCTGTTTGTTCAATGTCATGCCATTCATGGCCCAGTCATTGCTCTTGTTATAACCACTTAATTTTAAATAGACGATGGTTTGCTAGATAGTCGTAACTAAAGTTTGGGGCTTTGACTCTAGAGTATTAAACCAATGTACCGTTGGTTGCACTGGGGTCATTGAAAATATAGAGTTTATTTTTGAGAGTATATTCATTTTCACTGCTGCTATCCTACCAATTAGTGAGATGGGTAGGTTGTTCCATCGAATGAGGTCTTCTTTAATGGATTTGAGCAATGGAGTGAAGTTAAGGTTAAACAAATCTGACAAATTGGCAGACATATCAATATCAAGGTATCTAATATTGCCCATTGTGATGGTTAAGGGAAGTTTCTGAGTTGCAGCATTGCAGTGCCCCCCACTGAGCGGTAAGACCGTGGTTTTAGTCAAATTTATTGAATAACTGAGAATTTAGAGATAAGATTGAACACCTCCGGTTAGGATGATATTGGGTTCAGGACGTACAACAAGATATTGTCTGCATACAAACTGAGTTTGCGAACAGAGTTTCTTGTTTCTATGTCTACGATATTAATATTTTAACGGATGGCTGCCGCAAGGGGTACAATAAAGATGGCGAATAGTAAAGGGGAGAGCGGACATCCTTGTCTTGTGCCGCGTTGTAGAGTGAAACGCTGTGAAGTGTAACCATTGATGATGACAGAAGACGATGGGGAGTTGTAAAGGATTCTGATCCATTGAATGAGTGACTCTCCAAAGCCAAATTTGTTGAGGATTGAAAAGAGATATGTCCAATTAACTCTGTCCAATGCTTTTTCAGCATCTAAAGAGGCAATAATAGTATTTAAGTAGTTTCTTTGAGATATGCTGATCAGATTGAATAAACGACACGTTTTGCTGGATTGAGTGTCTGCTTTTGTATATGTATTTGTTGTGTATCACATGAGTACAGACACCGCAACAACACTCTGAGCTGGTTTCGCGAAACCCGAACTGATTCATCCCTTTGTCCTGATATCTTTTATAGTCGTGATGAGGTGTTTGCTCGTTTACATATCTCACCTCTTTTTATGTCAAGAAATAATCAGAAATATTTTTTGAGCCAATCGTAGTCTTATTTCTTTGTTTAGCTGTTCTCTGATGTTGCTTCTTAGCTGGCCAATCACAGCCTTTATCCCTCCTTCTTTTGAAGATGGCGTTCAATTTGTAGTTTTCTATAGGCTGCCAAAATAAAAAAAACAGAAAGACGGATATATGCTGACTGTCCAATCTTAGGGCTTGTCCTTACATGACCCCGGGAGCTGGTGTCCTCTGTGGCTTCATCTGGTGGTTTACAGAGTGTACTATTTTTCCAAAGGTATTTTTAAAGGATAGTTTTATATTAAATTTGGTGCTAAGTTGGGTTGTTCTTGCATCAATTTTTTTTCATACATATTGAGTGTTTTTTAGGTTGGGTGACTAGATTTATTCATAACAGGTTACTCATTAAACCACAACAGTTGGGTCTTTATTTGGTTTGAAAAACCGAAATGAGAGCAGTATTCATGTGCGGGGGCATGGTGAAGGTTGACTTAATCTTTGTAACCATTCTGATGAACAATGGGGATATAAGTGGCCAGAAGTGTTTATCGAATTCCACTGGGTAGCCATCTGATCCAGGTAATTTATTGTTGGGCATAGAGAAGAGAGCGTTCCTGAGTTCTTCTAGAGTAGGTGGTTGACCTAAGGTGGTAGCCTGCTCTGTCGAAAGGCGAAGAGCATAAGGCCTAAGGCTCTTAAATGGTTTAAAAATTACTTAACAGGTAGGATTTAGTGTGTCCAGGCAGAGGGCCATAAATCAGACTTTCATAAGCTAACTAAAGGTGTGCCCCAAGGTTCCTTTTTGGCTCCTATTTTATTTTCTATTTTTTATAAATTATTTAGGTAAAGACATTCAAGCTAAATTTCATCTGTATGCGGATGACACAATCGTCTATACATCTGCTCCCTCTGCAGCAAAGGCGATTGAAGAACTTCAGACTGTATTTCAGTCATTACAAAGAGCTTTGAAGGGTCTAAAATTGGCTTTAAATGCCCAGAAAACAAAGTTTATGATTTTATCAAAAGCTCGCTTGCAAAACTTTGAAAATCTAGGAATTTTTACATCTGATGGTACATTGATTGAAAGGGTGTCTTCTTATAAGTACCTGGCAATATGGATTGATGAAAAGCTCTCATTTAATGTACATATTTCTAATCTAGTCAAGAAACTCAAAATGAAGATTGGCTTTTGTTTTAGAAATAAATCATGTTTCACATTCTCCGCAAAGAAAAAACCTGTGGAAGCCACCTTTCTGTCTGTGATGGATTATGGTGATATACTGTACATGCATGCGGTTCGGGTTAGGGTTCGGGTTAGACATTATTAACTATTCATAGACAGCAACACTGGTATATGTTCATCTATAAAGCTCTCCTGGGTAAGCTCCCAGAATACCTCAGTACCCTTCTCTCTGTCAGCTCTAGTAGTTACTATCTGCAGCCTCCAAGTGGCTGCTCTTGAAGGTTCCTCTGGCTTTGACAGACTTTGGCAAAACAGCATTTTCTTACCATGCGCCATGGTCATGGAATAATCTCCAAAAAGCTCTTAAACTAAAAACATTCATATCTATTAATGATTTTAAGAGTATCATAAAGAATGCCGTGACGGAGGAATGTCATTGTTTTTCTTGAGCCCATTGTGCTTGAATCGCTGTCATTCTGTTTTATTGTTCATTTGTATATCATGTACGTTTTTATATTGTTTACTTTGTATGGCTGCTACCTTGGCTAAGTCTCCCTTATAAAAGGGAGGCGGCGCGACTGGTGTTCAACCAGCCAAAGAGGGCACATGTCACTCCGCTGTTCGGCGGCAGGCCAGCGGCGGCTGCAGGGGCCGGTGGCACCTCGGCGGCAGGCCGGTGGCACCTCGGTGGCAGGCCGGCGGCAGCAGGGGCCAGCGGCACCTCAACGGCAGTGCTGCAGAGGCCGGCGGCACCTCGGCAGGAGCGATTGCAGAGGCTGGCGGCACCTCACGGTAGCGGCTGCAGGGGCTGGCGGCACCTCGGCGGCAGTGGCTGGCGGCAGACCGGGACCAGCGGCAGGAACCAGGTGGGTCTCGGGTGAGGCACCCGGCAGCGGAAACTGGGGAGTGCCCGCCAGTGGAGACTGGGGAGCGGCGGGCCGCGGACAACCTTGGGTACCCCTTGGGCCGCGTCCTCTCCCGGGGGATCTCCGAGGGTCCCAAGAGAAAACGCGAAGCACAACCCCCAGAAGGGGGACTGCTCGGGATCCTCGGAAGCAGGAGGGGACCAGGCAGATACCGGCCTAGCAGGCTTAGGCCTGGGGGCTTGACCAAGGGACAGCTCCAGCTTAACAACCCCACATCGTATATACGAGGGTGAGGGCGGGGTGCGAGCAGTCCGGGGAGCCTGCTGGCGACCAGCAGGCTTACCGCTAGGGGTCCGTGTTTGAATAATTGTAAGTCGCTTTGGATAAAAGCGTCTGCTAAATGTAATGTAATGTAAAGGAAGGAAGACCCAGCAGAGCGGCTGGTTTGAGGCAGCAGGGGGCCTGGACAAGGTGGGAGCAGGCGGTGGACCGGAAAGTCACTTGGACGGACCTCAGGAAGGCTGAGCCACACCGCATCACATTCCTGATTCGGGCAGTGTATGATGTCCTGCCTAGCCCGGTGAACCTCTTCTCCTTGGGAAAGGTCGAGACCCCGAACTGCCCATTGTGCTCAGCAAGGGGAACATTGGAGCACATACTTCCGGCACTTTCCCTTCCGCTTTCAAAGCGGCTCGGTCACACCACTGCTCAAAAAACCCTCACTCGATCCCAATCAAGTAGAAAACTATCGGCCGGTCTCTCTCCTCCCATTCCTTTCCAAAACCTTAGAGAGGGCGGTCTCTATACAGGTTACAGAGTACCTGTCAAGAAACAACCTTCTTGATACACTTCAATCTGGCTTCAAAAGTGGCGGCTCCACCGAAACAGCCCTGTTGTCTGCGACAGAGGCCTTAAAAACTGCTAGAGCTGCTGCCAAATCCTCGGTTCTCATTCTGCTAGACTTATCAGCTGCTTTTGACACTGTCAATCATAGCATACTCCTGTCCATACTCTCAAGCATGGGCATAACGGGCAGTGCACTTTCCTGGTTCGAATCTTACCTTACTGGGCGCTCGTTCAGTGTGACATGGCGAGGCCAGCTGTCTGTGCCTCACAACCTCACCACAGGGGTGCCCCAAGGCTCGGTGCTAGGACCCCTCCTCTTTGCCATATACACCACCTCACTGGGCCCGATCATCCGCTCACATGGCTTTTCATATCACTGCTATGCGGATGATACTCAACTCTATCTGTCCTTCCCGCCCGACGACCCTACTGTCTCGACGCGGATCTCGGATTGTCTCGCTGACATATCCACATGGATGAAGGATTATCATCTTCAACTAAATCTGGCGAAAACGGAACTGCTGGTCTTCCCGGCCAAACAAGGTATTTATCACAACATTGATATTAAAATCGACTTTCTATCTCTTGTTCCTACCAAGGCTGCAAGGAATCTTGGTGTCATTATTGATGACCAACTGACATTCTCGGACCATGTTGCCGCCGTCTCCCAGTCCTGCCGCTTCGCACTACTCAACATCCGAAAAGTCAGGCCGTACCTGATCCAATATGCCACTCAACTGCTGGTACAAACCTTGGTGATGTCCCGTCTCGACTACTCGGCGGCGCGACTGGTGTTCAACCAGCCAAAGAGGGCACATGTCACTCCGCTGCTCATCGAGCTCCACTGGTTACCTGTAGCCGCCCGCATCAAGTTCAAGTCTCTTATGCTGGCCTACAGAGTGATTGCTGGGAATGCTCCCGCCTACTTAAATGCTCTTGTAAGAGCACATGTTGCCCCCCGGATGCTGCACTCGTCAAATGAGCGTCGCCTGGCTCTGCCGGCCATACAGCCACGCAATCCAGGCTATTCTCATTTGTAGTTCCACGTTGGTGGAACGAGCTGCCAAAAATGACCAGAGCGGGGACCTCCCTCTCTGTCTTTAAAAAGCACTTGAAGACCCAGCTCTTCAGTGAGTACCTCCTGTCCTAACCTTGCAGTATTTATTGTTACACGAATGTTGTTGTTACACTAATCTCTGTCGCAATGTAGCTTGAATGTTATTCTCCCTTGTAAGTCGCTTTGGATAAAAGCGTCTGCTAAATGACTAAATTTAAATGTAAATGTAACCAATCAGAAATAGCCGGACTGACCCTTGGTATCGACCCTTGCACGCCCCTGACTCACGAACAATCAATCTCCGACATCCCTTCCGTGTTGCTACATGGAATGTGCAAACACTTCAACACACAGGACACGCTACTCTTCTATCTCGTGAACTGTCACGTTACAACATCTCCATCGTGGGACTCTGCAAATCACGCTGGCACGATAGCGGTGAGGAGAAAGAGGGAGACCACAGCTACATCTGGAGCGGCTGAAATGATAACAGAGGGCTATATGGTGTCGCCCTAGCAATGCCATGCTATGTTAGGAAATACCTAATAGGATGGACCCCAGTCAGCGAACACACGGCAAGTTAACAGTCATTGTTGCCTATGCACCAACAGAGGTCGCAGACGAGCGGGCAAAGAACGCTTTCTTTGATCAACTACATCTGGCCATCCAGCAGATACACCCTCATGACATCACTATTGTGCTAGCAGTCTTCAACGCCACCGTCTCCTCTGCTTCACGGGACTCGCAGACCAAAAACATCATTGGCCCAGAATCTCCAGATCCCATCACCAACACCAACGGTGACCGCCTCCAGCATCTATGCAGTGCTGGGGCCCTATCTATTGTAGACACGTGGTTCCCCAGGAAGAACATACACAAATGGACATGGTATAGCAATGATGGCAAAACGCGCAAGGCCTTAGATCACGTCATCATCTCCAGTCGCTGGAAATCCAGTGTTACCAACTGCCGTGTGTATCGTGGAGCCCAGCTAGGCAACACGGACCACCGATTATTGGTTGCCCAGTTGAGACTGAAGTTAAAGGCTGTTCCATCATCACGGGCACCACCTCGACTGAGATCCTCTCATCTCCAGGATCCAACCATCACCTCAGTGTTTACCCGCTCCATCTCCAACTGGTATAATGCCCTGGCCAAAGAAGAACTCACCAACTGGAACCTTTTTGTGTCCACAATTAACCAGGCAGCTGCTGACTCCATCCGACGCCCTCACCATACACCTAGGCGCCCCTGGATAACACCGACAACGCTAGAAATCATAGAGCTCCGTTGAGCAGCACGTCTTAGGGGCGACATGACTGAATACCGTCGCCAAAATTGCATACGCAACACCGCGATACGAGAAGACAGGGAGAGATTCTGGCAAGGAGAAGCAGAATGCCTGGAGTCTGCCGCCGAAAATAACAACTTCACCCAAGTGTATCGAACCCTGAGGCGAGTGAAATCAGGCCCCCAACAGAAGGCAGTCCAGGTAAAAGACGCACAGGGTATCATATTGAACTCCGAGGATGAATGCATCAGCCGCTGGAAGGAACACTTCAGTGACCTTCTGCATCACCCCGCACCCCAAACCGACCCCACTCTCACCATTTAATCTGAAAATGCCAGCGCAAATGACAACTGCAGCATAGACCCCGTCACCAAAGTAGAGGTCGTGCAAGCTCTGACCAAACTGAGAAAGGACAGAGCCTCTGGTATCTGCAACATCACAGCTGAAATGATGAAATTGGGTGGTGACAACACCATTGACTGGCTCACCGAAATCATCAATCATGTCTGGATAACTGAGCACCCCCCGGAAGACTGGACCAGGGGTATCATCCTCCCCTTCTGGAAACATAAGGGTGATACAATGGTCTGCAGCAACCACAGAGGTATCACACTCCTGTCTATCCCAGGCAAGATCTTCACTCGCATACTTCTCACCCGGGCCCTTTCGGCCATTAGAAGCGAAAGACGCCCCCAACAGGCGGGCTTCATGCCAAACCGCTCCACAACTGACCAGATCTCTGCCCTCCGCCTCATCATTGAGAAGGTACACGAGTTCCGCCACAACAGACATCTCTACATTGCCTATCTTGATCTTAAGGCAGCTTTTGACACCGTGGACCACTCCTCCCTCTGGAAGATCCTCACCATCCTTGGAGCTCCAAGAAAGATTACCTCTCTCTTCCAACAGCTCTACAGCGATGCCGAAAGCTGTGTGCGTGTCGATGGCACAAACTCTACCCGGTTCCCAATCAACAGCGGACTGAGGCAGGGATGCGTAGCTGCACCAGACCTTTTTAACTGCATCATCAACCACCTGATGGAAAGGATAGGTGCACGTTACACCCAAGGCAGTTACACCCTCACAGATCTGGAATACGCGGACGACACCACACTATTCTGCTCCACTCTTGCCCAGTTAAAAGAATCCTTGGAAATCTACCAAGAGGAAGCCAACAAACTGGTCTGAAGGTAAGCTGGCCCAAAACAAAATTAATGCACATTGGAGATGCCGCCCCCCCTCCGCTGCATATCAGTGGAGAGGAAGTTGAGTTTGTGACCTCCTTCACCTACCTCGGGTCCATCATCATCAACGATGGCAACATTTCACCAGAAATAAACCGGAGACATGCCCTGGCAGCCAGTGCCATGGAAACACCCAACAGCCCCCTGCGTCCCACCTGGCAGCACAGCATCGGATGCGCTGGTATGGCCATGTCAAAAGGCTCCCCTCAGAACAGCCTACTCACGCAATCCTCCACTTCCAACCTAAAGCTGCCGACTGGAAACGCTCCCGCGGTGCCCCCCGCACCCGATGGATTGATGCCGTCACTAGGGACCTACACTAAATGGACCTGTCACTTGTTGAAGCCGAGTCCCTAGCACTGGACCGACCCAAAAGGAGAAGATTGGTGAAACTGATTGGCTCTACACATGGCGTCGCCCCCGTCGCCGAGCAGGGCGGTGTTGTGTTGCGGGCCCACTTTCATTTATTCACGCCGTGGAGTGCGATCGGGGGCGCACTCGAAGGAACGTGCCGTGCAGGTTTGGAGCGGCCTCCACGTTTCAGAAACTTCGACATGGATAAATAATAATATAATATAATAATCATAACAACAAAAATAAAAATAAATTATTATTATATACTACTACTACTACTACTACTAATAATAATAATAATAATAACAATAATAATAATAAAAAAAATAAAAAATAATAATAATAATAACTTTTTCTGCTGACCTCCTGGGCCTACGGGAACCACGGACCCCCATTTGGGAACCCTGCAATAGGCCACAAGCTGCCAGAATCCACTCACCTTCGCCTTCCCACACACTGAGCCATCAGTGGAGTAGTTACCTCCATCTACTGGAGAGAACTTTTACAGCCTCCACCCCCCTCTCACCAAAGCAGGGTGGGGCGTGATTCATTTTAAATCACATGTCTTAATGCATCAGGCCACACAAAGAATCCTGTATTCAAGGAAACAGTCATCGCTTTTCTCATCATATTCAGCTCCAGACTTGCTGGATTTGACAACAAATAGTCAATTGCAATTATGCCGCTTGACCATGTTGTTTTGAGAATAGTATGGGAGAATTATGACAGAAAATATATTTTTAAATACCTTGCTGTGAGTGTCTCTATCCACATGTACGGGTTTAGGGAGGGAGACGTGGTCGTTCTGGCAGTGGAGCGCCGACATGGCGAGGATTGAATTAATAATGAAAACACAAAGGCTTGCTGGCAAAACAGGAAGATCAAATGGAGGGCATAATTGGAGTCTGTTTGGCGTCATGCACCACACACTACCCCCGAAAGACAAAACAACATGTATGAAAACTCTCCCAGCCGGGTCCGACCCATCGGCCTCTTTAGTGCAGACGGGTCGGTAAAGCTGCGCCGTCACGGAGCCAAGCCAGCCCCGCCCCTTGCAGGCGTGGCTCAACCACGCCATCTCGTCTGCCACAGTTGCCTTATCTTTGAAAGCCAGAAATCATGGGATTTAAAATGGCTGGCTTGATTACCATGAACATGTATTAAATATTAGGGCCGCTTCATCCCAGTCTCACTTTTTCAAGAACATTGTTACCGTAATGCATTAAAGATAATTAGCAATAAACAATACCAAAGAGGGGGGGTGATTCCAAGAATAACCATTTTGGCTTAATGAGGTGTAGGGATTACAGCAAAATTTTACTTTCATATGCAAATTCTTCATCAGATGAAATGTGCATTCTTTGTTGTGGTCATGGCCTTCAAAGAAAGACTGCAATATTACTAATGCGGATGGAAGCAAGGTTGTTAATGAATTGTTTTTGTTAATGCCTTCATTCACTGGCTAGGTCGGACCACAACACACGGTTGTTTTACTGCAACTGTACCAAATGGCATCCTGACAATTACACCCTTCTACTGTTCTTGGAGACGCCACCCAGCCAGTGAAGAGGGTTTTGTCCATTTGTCATTTCCAATTCAAGAGATAAATGCCTTGATCTCATTGATCCCGACCCCACACAGTCAGAAATCTCTCTTCCTTCTGCCCTTTTGATCTTCTTTATCCCCCTTGTTCAGTCTTTCCTGCTTCCCCCAAAACCCAGGAAGCATGCTGAACTTATGGGGTAAAAATAATAAAGATGAAAAACAAGGATTTTAAGAAATTGGGAGGTGAGATGAGGATCAAAGACAATTCTATTCATAGTTTGAAGCCTTTATTGTTCAAAAACCAAATCTCCACAGTGAAGCTAATATGTGGAAGCGACAGGTAAAGCACAAAGAAACCAGCGGCATAAAGTCCAAAAACAGTTCTGTTCACATCAAACAAAACATTTAAAAATAAGCTTTTACGATGGAAAAAAGAGAAAATCACAGAAAGGGAGAAATGGGAAAGATAGAATGATGTCAGTGTTATCTTTACAAAACGTACCTTTGAAAATATCGAGCAGTTTTCACAGACACAAAAACTGTTGAAAAATGTTGTTTAAAGAGTACCTCACACAGTATGTTTTAAATGTTTGTAATTTCATTAACTCATTTTAGTGGCTGTAAGTCGCTCTGGATAAAAGCATCTGATAAAGGTATATAAAACTGTAAACTGTTTTAGCCACTGAGGTGTCTTGGAATGTGTGGCGTCCCAAGACAGTACCCATTGTATAAGATAATGATTAACAGACGGTGCCAGGGGTCACAAGAGAGAGAGAGAGAGACCATTGTCAGGGGTCCCAGTGATATGGGAGGTGAAATGTGAAGGGTGACCTATGTAGGGGAATCAGATGGTCAACATTGTCTCTGGTCAAGCATAACAGCACCTGCCCGAGTTTCATTCGACAGAGAATCCATCCGGCTCGGTTCTCTCCTGGACGTCCATGGCAAGTCTGGTCTAATGCTGTTCTTTTGTAATGAATCTATTATTTCACTCAAGTCAGCGTCAGCGGTCACTCCTTCTTCATCAACACATCAAATTCATCAAGAAGCTACAAAGTGACATCACAAACAGGATCTGTTGGGCCTCACCTGCTGATGCTGCCTGCTCCAGCGAATTTCCACTTTAAAACCTTAGGGTGAGTGCTATCTCAAAAATTGAGCTGTGTGTGGTTCTTGGAGCGGTAGTGTTTTGTGCAGACAGGCTGCACTGACAAGAGCAGATTGTGCGGAGATAGAGATGATGTGTTGATGTGTGAAGTGAGTTTCTAAATTTGGGTTTATTAAGTTGTAAAAAACGTAAATAAGGGGAATAAGAGAATAATAAACAAAGAGAAAGAGAATTAAGTTGTGAAGTAAAGAGTTACAAGTTAAAGGCTTAAAAGATGAAAAATAAAGTTTGAGAAAAAATGGGGAAAAGCAGGGCTGAACCAGCCTAGGAGAATGAGTGCACATTGAACATGCATGCTGAAAGAATCTGAATAAAAAGATAATTTCTTAAAAGTTTGGCCAAAGCGAAAATTTAAAAGTCTGGCCAAAGTGAAAATCTTGATGAAATTAGAAAAGTATAAATGAGTCGACGTTAAAAGTATAAAGTTAAGCGCTGTTGAAGTTATTGGAGAATCAGATGTGCTGCCGGGGAGACATGGCTTTTTCCATTAGGGGTGTGAGTGTGCCGCGGCTAAAGAGGTGTGAAGAAATTTGTGTATTGTTTGTGTATATGTATAAATGATATATAGAATATATGGGTTATTAAATAGGTATACATATGTGGTGAGCAGTTGAATAATAAAACATAAAGAGAAACATTTCTTGCCCCTTAAGTGATAAATATATATGAGCCTGTTTACGGACTTTGTAAAGCTGATGATAAGGATTATGAGCCTTTTTCTTTAAGGACGTTTGATAAATATATATGAGCCTTTTTCTTTCAAGGACGTTTTGTACATTTGATCAAGGATATGGGCTGACGCAGCATATACACGAACCCACCCACCGATATGGGAACACATTAGACCTACTGATAACAGCAGGGTTAGATATTGAGAACGTGCCGGTGCAACAAATGCCCATTTCCCGACCATTATTGCGTGTTCTATGAGACAAAACTTATTTCTCCAAAATAATTTCAGAAAATACAGGTAACCACAGAGTGCTTTTCTCCACTATCAATCGGCTGATAAATGCGCCCCCCCCATCTCCACCACAGCAGTCAGCCGGGAAGTGTGAGGAGTTTGCGCTCTTCTTTGAGGATAAAATAACCATGATCAGAGCGAGCATCACCCCTGACGTAAACTTAGACGAGATCAGTCAATCTCACAGAAAAGAAGTAACCATGAAGGATTTCGCCTGCATTACACTGTCAGACCTCTGCAAGACTGTTGACGAATGTAGCTCAGCCACCTCCTGCCTTGACCCTGTACCAACGGCATTCTTAAAGCGGGTATTTGATAGTGTCGCGAGTCACATCCTGATGATCATAAACATGTCACTTCAAACTGGCATCTTTCCAGACGCCTTCAAAACAGCTGTGGTGAAACCGCTACTAAAGAAGGCCAATCTAGATGTGAACGAATTGAAAAACTATAGGCCAATATCCAATCTTCCCTTCGTCAGTAAGGTACTCGAGAAGATAGTTTCAGTACAAATAAACTCTTTTCTCAAAGAACATAACATAATGGAAGAATTACAGTCAGGCTTTAGAACAAATCACAGCACACAAACTGCCCTCACTAAAATAGTTAGTGATCTCAGGCTGAACGCTGATGCAAACAAGGTCTCGATCCTTGTCCTGCTAGACCTGAGCGCAGCATTTGATACAACTGACCATGACATCCCAATCAATCGTTTTGAAAGGCTGGTTGGTCTCTCCGGCAACGTGCTCAATTGGTTCAGAACATTCATTATAGGGAGGAAGTTCTACGTTAAGCTGGGAGATCAAGTATCAGAGAAACATGACAGCAGCTTGGGAGTGGCGCAAGGAAGGTACCTTGGCCCTTTGCTTTTCTCACTATACATGCTGCCACTTGGGCACACCATTAGAGAGCACGATGTACGCTTCCATAGCTATGCCGATGACACACAGCTATACATCTCGGCAGAACCAAATGATGAGCAATAACTTCCTGAAGCTAAATGAAAACAAAACTGAAATCCTTCTGATTGCCCCCCCACCCAAAAAAAAGGGACATGCTACTTAAAAACCTGGGGAAACTGGCACCCTGGGTCAAACCTGAGGCTACAAGTTTGGGTGTCATTCTAGACTCTGACCAAAGCTTCAAGTCCCATATTAACAAGGTGAGGAAAGTTTCATTTTTTCACCTTAGAAATATACAAGAGCCAAAAGGATGCTGAAAAGCTGATTCACGCCTTTGTATCAAGCCGGCTTGACTACTGTAATGCACTTCTCACTGGCCTTCCCAAAGTAACTACTGAAAGGCTGCAGCTCATCTACTGCTGGCCTGTTAGAAGCACCGCGTTATACACAGAAGAGAATCGGGAGTGCAGCCTTCCAAACTTATGCCCCAAAGCTTTGGAATGCACTACCTATAGATATTAGGAAAGCCGGCTCGTTTGCCATCTTTAAAAGAAAACTAAAAACGCATGTATTCACTCTGGCGTACAACTAGAGCTCTCCTGCACTGCTGCGTCCACTGCACTGCTACTTCCTACCGGCCGTACCTACTGTTTTACTGCTGTACCTACTGTACCTAGTAGGCCTACCTAGACTTTTATTGTTTTATCAGCACTTTGTAACTCTACGGTTCTCTAGTTGTTTTTCCCTAACGTGTGTCATCACCTTGTGTCGCAGCTGTGGAGAGACAGGGCCAGTAGACATCGACTGCGGAAACTGTGCTTTGGCATGTTTTTAATCTTCTAATTCTTATTAATGTTTTTGATTTTGAATCTTCTAATTCTTATGATTAATGGCTTGATTTGAATCTTTTATTCCTTATTATTATCTGATTAATTGTGTTTGAGTTTCATTGTTGGTTAAATCTTTTACTCTGTAATGCGCTGTTGTACAGCACTTTGAGTTGCATTTATTGTTGGAAAGGTGCGACATAAATACATTTTTACTTACTTACTAACCATGAGCTGTCCTAGCATTAGCCGTATTAGCATGAGCCGTGTTAGAATTAGTCGCATTAGCATTAGCCGTCTTAGCAAAAGCCGCCTTAGCATTAGCCATATTAGCATAAGCCTTCTTAGTCTTAGCCGTCTTAGCATTAGCCGTATTAGCATTAGCCGTCTAAGCATGAGCCCTCTTAGAATTAGCCAACTAACTTTGAGCCCTCCTAGCATTAGCCGTATTAGCCTGAGCCGTATTAACATTAGCCGTCTTAGCATAAGCTGTCTTAGCATGAGCCACCTTAGCATGAGCCACCTTAGCATTAGCTGTCCTAGCATGAGCCGTTTTAGAATTAGCCGTTGTTAGAAATAATATGACGCCTCTGGTTGGAAACAGTTCTTTGTGACCAGTCGCTCACACATTGTTTCCAGTACGTTTCCTATTGCGTGCATGTTGCTCATGCTGTTTGCACGTACATAAGTCTTTGTGATCCATTTATCCTTTGAGGACCTGCTGAGGGGAGACTTTATATGTGATGACATCAAAGTAAAGAACACCTCACACAATATGTTGTAAATGTTTGTCATGTCACTCACTCATTGTAGTGGCTGCAAGTGGCTCTGGATAAAAGCATCTGAACAATGGAGATCAAAGTGTAAAGATACAAATGTGCTGTGGCTGGATGAGAGCTCATTGTTTTCACCTCAGAGCTGTGATCCTCAGTGACGCTTTATTGTAATAAACTAAACTTGGGTTAAACACTGGATAGATCTTCTTGGTGAATGTGCAGCCTGTGAAGGAGTAGATATGATCCTTTGCCTCCACATGGTAGAAGGAAACTAGCCCTTCCTTGTAGTCTACAAACACCCCAACTTTGGACACATTTTGTTTCCAGGATAGTTTAACCCCTGAAGAAGTTGTTTTATTTCCATATATAAACCAGTAGCCAGCTTCAGTGCTGAGAGATAAACCTTCCTTCCTGTTGACTGACTCTTTGAACACTCCTAAACACCAGTCCTTCCCTTCCACCTCAACCTCATAATAGAATCTCCCTGAAGTGAAACCTTCTCTTCCCAGAACAAAACTACAATAATCAAATCGTTTTGGATTATCAGGGAGCTGCTGATATTTGTCTCCAAGTGTCACTTGTTTGCCATCACCAGACACTATCAGCCGTGGATGTGCTGTATCAGGGTCCAGGGTCACATCCACTGTGTACAGCTGCTGCATCAGCCTCAGTCTGACATCTATCGCTAAGTTTTCCAGATCTTCCTGGACCAGAATTCTCTGCACCTCCTGAGCGATTGTCTTCTCCAACTGTGCTACGGCGAATCCAAGCCTCGGCCGATGGAGATGAGTGCGTACGGGTATATCAGACAAGTCCTTGGCATGTGGAGAGGAGAAGACGGATGGGAGGCGCTGGAGGAGCTGGAGGTGGTCCTCAGCGTGTGAGAGATGTTCCATCTCGCTGCTCCTCCGCTGGAGCTCTGTGATTTCCTGCTCCAGCTCTGTGATGCACTCTTCAGCCTGTTTCTCTGCTGCTTTTTGCTTCTCCTCGATGGCTGAGATCAGCTCAGCCTGCTTCGTCCGGACGGAGGCCATCAAAGCGGCGACGGCCTCCGCCCACTCCGCTATCTCTTTCTCTGCGACTGTCTTACCCTCCTCCACCGAGCGCTCGATCTCTTCCACCTTCCGTCGTCGTTCTTCTATCATCTCCTGATATTCCGGTATCCTCTTCCCCAGCTGGACCTTGCGGCGCTCGTACTCTTCCTCTACGGGCACCGTTTCGTGACCCTTGTGTTCAGTGCACATGACGCAAACACAGAGCTGCTCAGTCCTGCAGTAGAGATCTAAAAGCTTATCGTGTTTCTTACAGATCCTGTCCTCCAGGTTCTCTACAGGGTTGATCAGCTTGTGTCTCTTCAGGGCTGCCACCCTCTGATGGGGCTCCAGGTGAGTCTCACAAAAAGAGGCTGAACACACCAGGCAGGACTTCAGGGCCTTGAGCTTGGTGCCTGGACAGAAGTCACAGAGCACCGCCCCTTCCTCTTGGTTGTGGTGGTTGGAACCGGCAGCTTTAACATGAACAGCCATCTTGAAATGAGCAGCCACCACCTCAGATATTAAAGTATTGACACAGACATCGGGTCTTTTTTCAAATGACTTTTTACACATTGGGCAATTATACTCTTCACATTCGTCCCAATATTTGGTGACACAGGCCTTGCAGAAGTTGTGTCCACATGAAAGTGAAACAGGTTCGGCAAACACGTCCAGACAGATGGAACATATGAACTGTTCCGGGTCCAGGAGATCGGTGGCTGAGGCCATGGCTGGAGGAGAGGAGAGAGGAGAGAATGACACAGAGACATGGGGAGCAGATGACAACAAGAGCAAAGCTTATTTTTGTTTCCGTGGTTTAGAACCAGGAGCTCATTCACAAGGTCACCAACTTCAACCTTTCAAACATATATTTGGTGGTGAATTGTGTTGTCAGAACAGTCTTTTTTCAAAAAATACTCAAACTACATGATGACTGACATGAAATGCAACAGGATTTGACCATTTTACTAAAATGACTGCAAGAATAAAACACTTCCCCCTCCACCCTACTGCTTGTTTCTGTTGATGATCTCAATGAACGTCACAAGTTTATGCTCCACAAAGCTCCCAAAAACCCTCTGCTCAACACCTCACTTGACAATTAAACATTCTTCTTCTTCTTCTTCTTGTATCAAATATTTTCATTAAAAAAAACGACGACCGATCAGGAATCAGACATTTAAGACAGAACTGACCTGTATCCTTCGTGTGACTGTGGAAGAGAAACTGGATTCTTTTAAGTTTCATTTCCTTGAAAGTGAGAAGCACCACCTACATAGCTCCACCTTTTACTGACAGTCAGCCCACCCCAGCAGCCAAAAAACAAATAAGATTTATTTAATATATCAAAGTTGTTCTTATTATTACAATGTATTATTATTTCAATGTATTATTACGATTATTATTTAATTATAATTTCATTATAGTTATTAGACATTTGTATTTCTTATTATGATTATGCTTATTATTATTATTCTTATCATTATCATTTTATTATTATTGCAATACTTATATATTTACTTATAAAACTACTATTAGTAAACTGTTAAATAAAAAAGTATTAGAGAAATGAATGACAAATTCTTTAGCAAATAACACTGACATCATCATTGATCATAACTAGAGCTGTCAAACGATTAAAATCATTGACAGCGATGACAGGTGTGAGATTAATGACATGTTTTTGTTTGGCCAGGGCTACATTCATAGAGTAAAAGGACAAAGTCATATCAATTATCTTAACAATCCAGCAGGTGACAGTAAAGTGCAGTAAGTCTACAAAACAACATTTAGGGTCAGGCATATTCTTTGGCTCTTTAATGCTTTTTGGTTCTTCCCAAATACATTTAATATATGATCCCATTTCTTTTTCTCCAACTAAAAATTGGGCTTTGGATGTGATCAAATTTCCTTTAAATGTGACAAGAACAGATGGAAGTGGTACCATCTGCGGATGATGTTAAATTAAACCTCTTTCATCTTATTGGTTAATGAGTATTTTTCCGTTGGAGTCCAAACTCTCTTCCGGCAAGTATCTATCCCAGTGTTCCGGAATGCATGTCCATACGGGACGGACACAATGTCATCCTGGAACAAGGAACCAACTTTGCTGTTTTTACATAAAGGCTCAATAGATATTTGTATTTATCTTGATCTTTTAAAGACAAGGCTCTTTGCAGCCATTGACTTTTCCAGAGTTTTTTTCTAGAATACGAGTGAAATTCAAAGAACACCTTCTTGTTTGGTCTTTAGTAATAAAACATTCCCAGGTGGGTAACCCAATCTTTGACTGGAATAGAACAAATTGAATGCATGTCACCTAGTAATTCACACTTATTGACATTTAGACAAAGAGCAGATGCTTTAGAAAATACATGGACTCCATCAAGTGAACTGTTGTCTCTGTGTTGTCACGATGAGCTGCACTGAGGCCTCACAGCAAGTTCAACTGTTCTCCACTCAACCCTCCAAGGAACAGGCAGATTGTTGCATCTGGCAGCTTTTCAATGCAGGAAGGTGAAAGGGAAAACATACAAGGTAAAAAACACATCAATCACCATAGGAATTGGATTCCAACAGGAAGGTAATAAAGGTAAGTATGATGTTAGTTATTTTCAGGGTGACACGGTAAGTATAAAAGACATAACTACACAACAACAATTATTTCCCCGCTACAGGTAACGTTCAAACAAGTATTTCACAGTAACTAAAACATTTTCTCCATAGAACATAAATCCTTTGTCAGAGGCTTATATCACTTGCATATGTTCATTAAAATACTCTTGGAAATACTGCAGACTTTACCTACACTAAAGCCAGGAATGGAGGCATTTAGCATTCCAAGTTACAACAACACATTGACACATTTTCACCGTATAATGTCATTTTCCACATTGCAAAGACAAGAGCGTTGTTGTCAATTACAAATGTAAACCTTCACACAAAGATGTACTTAATTCAAACAGCGGTCGGAGTTAAAACCACTGATATAAATAAAGTTAGAAGAACTGACTTTGCAGAGAACGCAAAAAATGGGCCTGTATTTCCAGAATAAACTCGGAATTCCGAGTTCGTAGCCGACTCGAGAATAAACTCGAAAGAACCTTTCGAGAATAAATTCGGAATTCCAATTCGGGGGGAAGCCCCGGCCATTCCACACCCCGAGTTTGGAGGCCCTAGCCCCCGGGGCCGGGCCGCTGCTTCCCATCAATGTCCACGGAGATCCCGGGCCATGTCCCCGGGCGACCGGCCCAAAACCTAGTCTATTATTATTATATGTCAGCGCTTCTAACGCTGGTGGAAAAAGAACCACTTTTTCACAATTATTGACTGTATATAGAACCACCACATTCAACATGGCAGCTTAAACCGTTTTCACACCAATTTTTTTATTTTTAACCCGGGTAAACCCTTTCCCGTTGCTAGGAGAAATGCTGTTTATTTCAGATGCTCCATGCTGCCGGTGGGCACTCGCACACCGGTCCTTCGACGCCGGGGAGCGGCTTGGGGCGGTGCTGGAGTGACTAGGAGCCCGGCGGGGGGCATAGGGGTTCCCCGCTGTCCTCCCCACGGTGCGATCACCTCACTCAAAACATTTCATGGTCCCCCATGCGCAAAAAAAGTCCAACTTCTGATTTTGATTTTGGATTCTTAAAGGGATATTAAATGATGGAATGATACACAGATACTCCTGTCTATTTATGTGCCAGCGTCCAGAATTTCAACGTGCGTCACATCGTGCAGCTAAAGGGGCCAAAATGAGCGTCTGGACCCGGGTGTCCTACTCACATCAGAGCCGATCAGAGGTGGAACCGATTGAAACCTGTGTCTATCGCAGGGTCATTTGACCCGGGACTGAGACCAGGGATTTTCCTTTCCCACTGATGACAAATGGCAGATGTTGGCAGGTGTTACCAGGTTTTTGGTGCAGTGGGAAAGGGGTATTAGTTCTAGCTGTCTTGCTTGCAGTTGTGCATTACACACAAATCAATATGAACTGTCTATAAACTCATCCTCCGGCCTGACCACACTCCCTATGAATAGCATGAAATAACTTCAATAAAATCATATTTTCTGACAGATGGCCTGCCCTCCATTCCCTTGCATTGTTGTGGTTAAATCTTAACCAAGTTGTTCTGGCAACATCTTGGTTCAGATCATTGTTCAAGAGTTGCTAAACAAGGTCAACAAAGTTGGAGTGACAAATGTATTGGTTTTGCCTGCAAAAAGTGACAGATTTCAGTTTGAAAAGTCTGCGATGATCGCAACAGTGACAGAAAGAAGGAATGATGTTGAAAGCCTTTTCATTTTTGCGACAGGGAAATCACTTCTGGAACTCTTTATTTGGACACAGTTGACGTCAATTGTCAATAAATTGATGACTCACTTACTTGTGTGTGAGTGTGTGCTGCTTGCATGGCAACAGCTGTTACAAATCTAGTGCATGGGAGTGGATGAAGGGCGACGGGGGTTAGTATCAGGTCTGTGATACTGGGAAACGCCTCGCCCACATGGCCCCGCCTCCTTTCTGGCAAGTTCACCAGTTAAGAGACAATTTTTGTCAATCAAATTACCCAAAAAAGAAAAACATGTTGGCGGCGGCGACGTCTTTTCTTCTCTTCAGTTTTTCTTTTGCTGAGCAAGCTGAGCATTGTAGAGCACGTCCAGGTGTGAGTGCAGTCCATAAGCTGGTGAGCTGTATGTCATATGTGGCATTGCCCTGCCAGGTGTGATGTATGTAGTCTGTAGAGATATGTGTGATGTCAATATCACATTTCTTTACACTTTTTAAATTTGTTTTTACAGTATGAGAGCACCTCTACAGGCTGTCACAGGAAATCATCTTGCACCTACACCAGCTAGCAGGCCAGGACCGCAATCTTCACTCTCTCTCTCTCTTTTTTATTCATGAATTCAACTGTTCATTTGACTTGAACGTGATTGTTGGTTCTAGAGTTGCTCTTCTCACCTAAAACCATTTTTGGGGGTTTTTGTATATAGTTTGTGTGACGTCTTCAATAAATCTTTCAAAAGTAAAAACATTGCTTACATTTCTTGCATTGCCCCACTCCCACTCGCCTACAGCCTCATTCCTTTGAGAGTGTGACAGAGAGAGGGCCCAGCCTGCTGCAGAGCCACACCTCTGATGGCCCCCACCAGGGGGTCGTGCATTTTCAGCTCGTGGCTCATTTCACACCTTGGGTCAAATAATATAAAGTTGTGATAAAACCTTGTTTTTAACTATTTATAAATCAGATTTGATCAACTATTTTGACTTCATTGAACAACATGAACAACTTTTGTGTTGACAAAACAGTTTGTTAATATATTCTCGTGTGTTGCTATGACAACATTTCTGGCGGCAACACAAAATACAAAAACATACTCTTTATGTCTTGTGTGTTTTAGATCTATCTAAAAGCTGCATAATGATACTGACAAAACTATTGATGGCACATCAATGTAGCTGTGATTATCCCTCAAATAGATATATCAAGCACTTTGGAGTCAGAGTGTGTTAAGTTGATTATATTTAGATAAATATCAGACCACACCAAAATCACACTCATCACGCTTCTCTGACTACAGCTTGGTCTTCAGAGGGTTAATGACATTTTCACTGTAAACAAGCCGCCATCGTTCTCCTTTTCCTTTGCACACAAAATACAATAAACCTAAACGAATAAAAGAAATAAATCATCATTTTGCTGTCCAGTTTAAGGTGGGACGTGAGATAGAAGCAGTTTGTTGTTTTGTTTGACGTTTTCTCAGGTTCCAGTTTCGTTTGCACGGGTGCAGTTGCTGTTTTTAGTTATGGCGGAAGGTGCAGTGCTTTGTCTTTACCACGCGGTGGCGGCAGCGAGTTTGCAGCGAGGCTCGGGGCAGGAAGCAGCGTCTCTAAAAGGCTTCATCGCTCACAAGTGACAAGCATTTTGGATATTCCTTTTGAGAAAGGGGAAGAAAAAAGGACAATGAGGAAATGGCAGCAAAGATGGCATGAGGCCAATAAGGGACGAACACACTACAAAGTTGTGAAATCCATAAAGGCCCAGGATGTAAGGAGGGGAAACAGGAGGGAGCAAGTCAGTTGAACGAGGTTAAGGTTTGATCACACAGGACTCAACAAGACACTGTTCCTGGTGAGGAGAAATATGTCAGAAGAATGCTCTCATTGCAAAAGCACAGACAATGTCAAACATATACTCATGGAATGCAATAAGTACAAGGAAGAGAGGGAACGGCTCCTCCTGCAGTAAGGATTAGGGAGACAGGTAGAGAATGGAACCGAGAGGGAATACTGGGAACAACGGGAAAGCTGGGATTTAATTTTTTAAGGATACAAGGTTTTTGCTGCTGTAACTGTGGAAATTTCCCCATTGTGGGAATAATAAAGGTTTATCTTATCTTGTTGAGGTGTACACTATTTCTCCACTTCATAATGTAATGTCAATATCATTTCCACATACAACGGTACAGTAGGTGGCGGTATGCACCTTCAAAGCCCAAGATCACAATCCACCATCAAACAAAGAAGATGAAGATGAAGATGAAGAGTCCTTTTTACCAGTTGAAATACATTTAAAGGGCCAATAAAACTCACAAAATGCAGTTTTGCACTTGTCTTAAAGTGATTGCAGCTCCTAGTTTGTGACTGAAAGGTTGTTTATGACTCAAAATGACTTGGTGTCATTCATAAGGGTTATATTTGACAGATTACAGCCACCCAGTGGACGGCAATCACTTTTTGGCACCACACCGGTCTGCCGTCATGCTCTCGTCCACTAATATGACTTCCGGTTTGCCGCCTCCCGTCTGCTGGGTTCCATGTGAATGCAGCGTCACACAGCAGGCGGTGCAGGACCAGGGCTAAGAAGATTATTAAGGATCCCCACCATCCCAACGATGGACTGTTCCAGTGGCTACGATCAGGCAAACGCCTCCGCAGCCACAAGACCAGAGCAGAGAGACTCAGAAAGAGCTTCTTCCTCCAAGCCATAAGCACACTGAACTCTGTCACAAACTAGGACTCACCTCATAAATACTGTGTCCACCTCACTGCTGTAATACTTGCACACATTTATATTCCTCTATATTTGTTATTATTCTCAGTTCCCAAACATTGCACAAAAAATATTGCACAATGTAAATGATTATATACATTTATATACATATCGTTGCAGTGGATCCAGTATCTTTTTCTTTTTGATGCTTTATATAGATTTGTATTTATGATTTACCTTATTCATACTTTCATTCTCATTTTTTATTTTTATCTTGTTTATCAAAGGATCGGAACATTTTTTTACCACCAGGAAAAACAACAGAATGCCTTGAAATTTCTTCACTTTGACAAGACTTAAATCTTCTATCTGCCGCAAAACCTCTACTATCTGATGTCGATGCTGAATGCGGGGACCTACTCTCCCATTCTGATGTGCCCTGGCTAAGTCGCGGCTCCGTGCTGCAGCGGTTTTATTCCCTGAGGTCAGAAAATCGACCAGTTTTTGAAAGAGAAGGAGCGACCTCCTAAAGAGCTGAGTGATGTCCCACATCATGAAGACCTTCGAGAGGCTCGTCCTGGAGCAGCTAAGGCCTATGGTCAGGCCTTTCACTGATCCACTGCAGTTTGCCTACCAGCCCCGCCTGGGAGTTGAGGACAGCATCATCTACCTGCTGAACAGAGTCTACACTCATCTGGACAAGCCGGCGAGCACTGTGAGAGTCATGTTCTTTGATTTCTCCAGTGCTTTCAACACCATCCGTCCGGCTCTTCTGGGTGAGAACATGGCTGAGATGCTGGTGGAGGCCCCCATCGTGTCCTGGATTGTTGATTACCTGACGGGCAGACCACAGTATGTACGCCTACAGAACTGTGTGTCTGACAGAGTAGTCAGCAACACTGGGGCCCCACAGGGGACTGTCCTCTCTCCATTCCTCTTCACCCTCTTCACCTCAGACTTCAACTATTGCACTGAGTCCTGCCACCTTCAGAAGTTTTCTGATGACTCAGCAATAGTTGGTTGTATTAAAAAGTGTGATGAGAGTGAATACAGGACTGTTGTGGGCAACTTTGTCACTTGGAGTGAGTTGAACCATCTGCTGCTCAATGTGAGTAAGACAAAGGAGCTCATAGTGGATCTGAGGAGGGCAAAAACACCCGTGACCCCTGTTTCCATCCAGGGGGTCCCTGTGGACACTGTGGAGGAGTACAAGTACCTGGGGGTGTACTTCAATAACAAGTTGGACTGGACCAGAAACACCGAGGCAGTCTACAAAAAGGGCCAAAGCCGACTCTATTTCCTACGGAGGCTGAGGTCCTTTAACATCTGCCGGACGATGCTGAGGATGTTCTATGAGTCTGTTGTGGCCAGTACGATCTTCTTCGCTGTCACATGCTGGGGCAGTGGGCTGGGGGTCGCAGACAACAACAGACTAAACAAACTAATCAGGAGGGCCGGTGATGTCGTAGGAGAGGAGCAGGACACCCTGATGACTGTGGCAGAGAGGAGGATACTGTCCAGGCTTCAGTCCATCTTGGACAATGTCTCACACCCTCTCTACGACACACTGGCCCAGCAGAGGAGCACCTTCAGCAGAAGACTCCTCTTACCCAGATGCACCACAGAGCGCCACAGGAAATCATTCCTGCCAGAGGGCATCAATCTCTACAAAGCCTCCCTCAGAGAGTCAGACACCCCCTCTCTGTAACCTGACCTCAAAACACGGACTTCCACTTCTGCACCTTCTTCTTTTTGCACATTTTAACTGCACATTTTACACTTTATCATGTGTATATAGATATGTTTATATATATATTTATATATAAATATGTTTCTTAATAATTATTATATGTTGTATGTAAATATGTTGTATGTAGATTTGGAGCTGTAACAAAAGTAATTTCCCCCTGGGATTATTAAAGTATTTCTGATTCTGATTCTGATTCTGACCCTCTATGGTTGGCAGCCCTGGCTTTGTTACTTGATCTTACTGATCATTTAAACACACTGAACAAGAGCCTACAAGGCAAAGACCAGCTTGTACCACAACTTTATGCGCACATGAAAGCATTCTGTGTGAAGCTCTGTCTCTTTGAGACACAACTACGCAACTTCAATGTTGCAAACTTCCCCACGCTGTCCGAAATCAAATTTGCTTTTCCAAAAGGCCAAGCTTTCTGCTAAAAAGCGGAAATGTGTTTCTGTGATCACATCTCTCATGACAGAATTCAGTCAGCGCATCCAAGATTTTTCTATCATCGAGAAAGAAATCAAGCTGTTCTTGACTCCCTTCCTGATGGATGCAGAAGAAGTGGAAGAGAGTCTGCAATTAGAACTTATTGAAATGCAGTGTGATAATTCTCTGGAGAAGCAACATCAGCTTCTCTCTCTTACCGACTTCTACCGGAGCTTGGAAGAGGCCGAGTTTCCTCCGATGAGACGCCACGCAAAAAGAATGATGAGTCTGTTCGGCTCAACATACATATGTGAGCAAACATTTTCTCTTTTAACTCTGAACAAAAGCAGATTGAGAACCAAAATGACCGACGGCCATCTCTGCGATGTCCTTCGCATCTCAACCACCAAACTTACTCCTGACCTGCCGGCCATCCTTCAGGCCAAAGCACAGCTTCACTGCTTCCACTGAGCGCAACGCTGTTCCCATTATAGGTGAGTTAAAAATATATGACACAGTATTCATGTGTTAATAATCCCAATTACTTCATCAATTCAGTCAATTAAAGTTGATAACATTTTCCAACAAACATTAGTTGATGTGTTAACAAGTCCAATAACTTATTTGCATAACAAGCTTGAAATATACCCATCCCCTTTTCCCCTTATTTGTCCCCCTTTATACAGGGCTGTGAAGGGGGATCACCATCCTGACTAACAAGCGATCTGAGGCTGCTGTTTTGAGAATGTGCTGCCAATCATTTTTGTAACTAAATGAATGAAAAGTCATTAATAGAAAGCTGAGATGTAGGCTGTTTTTTTTCTTTAAGCATATTCAATTATCAAGCATAATGTACCTACATTTGACTGATTTTGCTAACTTCAATACACTAGAGGTGAGGCGATATAGCTCACCTCTAGTAAGTGGCCCAGCCCTTTGCCTATTTTTCTGTATGTGGCCCTCAGCGAAAAACATTTGGACACTCCTGGTCTAGACCAAGCAGGCATGCCCCCAGAATATCAGCCAGCCACACTCCATGCAGGTAGGTGGGGTGGGCTCTCTGACCACACCTCCAACAGCTCTGGGTCTGTGGATCAGCTGGGAGCCTGGGGGCAGACAGAGGCGGGGGTAGAACCTGTGGCCGCCCAGACGCAGGGTTGCAGAGCTCTCCGCTCCATCCGAAGCCCTGTTCCATCACAGAAATTCCGCTCCACCTCTTGGGCGTGCTCACTCAGCAGTGTTCCACATCTGGACTCCTTCAGGGCTGGGGCTAGTGGGCTCACTGCTTACACTTCCGGGAACAAGGGGGAACGCCACAGGGCTAACGAGCACTGCATGAGACCTGTTAGCGTAGTTGAAGAAAGCTGGTGTGGAGTAACGAGGCTTGGGCTCTGTATGGCGAGGGGGTTAGAGCACTGTAGGACAGCTGGGCTGGGGTCAGGTTGTACGTCATAACCGTGCGGCCGGGGCAGGTAGGCTGCTATAGGGGCTCATTTGGCCGTATTAGCTGGGGGGAACTAACCTTAGCGGCACCAGCGTCTGAGGGCCCCCCACGCACGGGGGTTAACTATCAGTCACCGTCTTTCTCTCTTTGGTTACCATTTCACCCTATGTAGCCATGAGCCACTCCCTAAACATCTTTCTGTCCAGTTTGGCGGCAACTTTTGTCTTTCAGCGGGTGGTACTTTAACGCTGGTTTTACCTCAGAGCAATACGACGGTGACGCTGTGGCGACTTGGGAGACCATGTGCGTTCGGCTGTTTTCAGTTCGCAGCTCCATCTCGGCACACCTCTGTTCCGCAGCTTACATTGCCCCCCGGCTTCCCGACTGTGAGGGGGTGAGCATCCGCATCTCCTCCATGGTTAACTGGCCAATGGCGACGTGACGCTAATCCCGCTTCTGACACCTGTGACGCTCAGCGATATTAACCAGACGGACCCAATGAAGGAGAAGCAGATCGTATTGTTGTGGGAAGCTGAACAGTCTTTATTCCCTGCCGCGAGGCGTACAACTAATTCCGAGGTTTGAGGCATCCAGAGAGAACTAAATAATCCACTTTGTTTGGCCGTGTCGCGTCTCTTCTTCCCCTCGACCACTTCCTCTCTTTGTTCCAGCCCCGCCCCCTCGACACCTCGCCCAATTACCAACTACTTAGTACATCCTGGACACCTCCCCACCAATCAAACGAAGCCAAGAACACAACAACCACCCAATAAACCTGAACCCCCCCCCCCCTCCAGCGACTTTCACCACGGTTAGAAACACACACAGCGTTGCAATATAAACACCATGTCAGCTTAACATCAAATAATAGCATGCACAGCATGTGGATTAACATTTCACTAAAGCAAAATACCAACAAACAAACAAAATACCTTTTTGGCTGCATGCTACAAGGAGGGAAGTAGACTTTGAATCTTCCTTGAAACCATTGACATCCTCCCCTGACGATTCACATCTTATATTCAAGTCCTTCCTGACCAGTTAACTTTTCACCCACACATCCACCAAGTTGGTGCTCGCTGCTTCTGACTGCAATAGAGTAAGCGTCGCACGTCGCCTTCAAAATAAAAGTAATACTAAATTAGGCTATATTTAAATAAATGACAGCAGCTTAAATCAATACTCAATTACAAATTGGTTTAAAAAAGTAAACAAATATTGTAGGCATACAAACTATGACAAATGTAACCAATATAATGTCAACAATTACACTCCCACCAAATCATACAAAGCTTAATGTGGGATTTCCCTAAATGAAATGTTGTCGCATGTAAACACTTCAACTTTTCAATAAAACATTTCCTGTTATTAACCGGACGATGTCATTCACCTTCAAGTTCCTTCTATTCTTGTGCCACTTTTGTCTTGGTTGTAAGTTCAAAAGATATTCTTTCTTCCATCGAGTCCAAAATTCATTAGCCAAACACTGTACTCGGCGCCGCCTCTTTTGGAGATAAAGCTCTTTTCTGACAAATTGTCCTGGAGGGGGCAGAACGTTTGTGGACTTTTTTATAAGAATGTGATTCGGAGATAAAGGTTCTGGTCAGGATGGGTCATTCAAATGTTCAGCGGTTAATGATGGCCATTACCTCATACAGGAATGTCCTTAGAGAGCTGCTGTGAAGGATTTTGATCTGATTGCAAGCACAAAGCAAATTGTTTTTAAAAATGTGTTCCAGATAAGTAATTCCTTGTCTTTTCCAAGACCTAAAGATTATTGGTCTGTTTTTAACCAGAAAATCCTGGTTGTGCCAGATTGGCGTGAATTTGTTTGGAGATAGAGAGCGACCACTGAGTTTGAGGAATTTCCACCAGGCTGACAGAGTTGTTGCGATAAATGGGTTTTTACAGCAATTATGTTTCCTTATTGATTCAGTAAGGAATGCTAGATCAGATATTATAACTCCTGACATTCTGTTTGTTTAATGTCACGCCATCCATGGCCCAGTCGTTGCTCTGGTTGTAACCTCTTAATTTTAAATTGACGATGGTTTTGCTAGATAGTAGTATCTAAAGTTTGGGGCTGCTAGGCCTCCACAGTCTTTGTTTTTCTGTAGTGCTGCTAGTTTAATTCTCGGTTTCTTGTATACCCAATAAAACGTATTGACTATTGAATCTAGAGCAGTGGTCCCCAACCTTTTTATCACCGCGGACTGGTCAATGCTTGACAATTGTAATTGTAAAAGTTTATATTGCGAATATAATAAACGTGATAATAAATAATAAAGAAATATATATTATAATAAAATAAATAATAAAATAATAAACTTTATAAAAAATACGAAGAACCAGCAATTCCACATTTCACATTTTTATTATTAAACACTCCATGAATGATATTTTTCAACAGCTGAAATAAAGTTGTCCACAGCCCTAACGCTCTCGGACTCTGGTCGCTATGGTAACGTTTAAACATGCCTTCAAAATAAGATACAGATACGCCACAAAAATGAATATAAAGTGCATGAAAATTTTAACTCACCACAACGCTAAATCAATAAGAGCCCTGAGCTTGTTTCTCTGCAACGAGATGGTCCCATCTTGGGGTAATGGGAGAGACTGACACCCGAAGCGTGTTGCTTATGTCCAGTCTACTCCGTTGTTTTGTTTTGGTTTCTGTCACGGCAGAAAACCCTGCTTCACACAGATAGGATGTGGGAAATGGCAACAGGGTTTTAAGTGCTGTGGTGGCGATCTCCGGGTATTCTGCCATGACTTTAATCCAGAACATCGGCAGAGTTGTTGTCTCGAAAATACTTTTAAAGCCGCCGTTGTTTGCGATCTCCAGCAGTTGATCTTCTTCTTGCACAGACATGCTGGATTCACCTGGTTTGTTGATAAATGGGTCGCGGATCCATCCCTTGGCAGTTCGTGGGTCCTTTTTGGTTGGGAAGTAGCGCTCGAACTCTTTTAAAAGCAAAGACAGGTGATCGTGCACCAGCTGTGAGAATGAAGGCTCAGGCTCAGTCTCACACAAAATCCCCGCTAATGTTTGAAACATGTCCAATATGCCTCTGTTCACGCGCCGTCCCCACAAATCCAGTTTGGCTTTAAATGCAGCTACTTTATCTGCCAACTTGAAGACCGTTGTCATTTTCCCCTGAAGTGACATTTAATTCATTGAGCAGGCTGAATATGTCGCACAAGTATGCTATTTTTGCGACCCATTCCTCGTCACTGAAATGTGGTGCCAACGGTGACTTCTTTTCTGAGAGAAATCTTTGCAGCGGCTCTCGTAATTCAAACACTCTGGCCAGTGATTTCCCTCTGGATAACCATCTTATTTCTGTGTATAAGAGAAGCCGTGTGTGCTCCGCGTCCATCTCCTCACAAAGCTGCTCAAAAAGGCGTGAGTTAAGGGCGTGTGCTTTAATGTGGTTAATAACTTTAACGACATAATTCAAAACGCTGTTCAATTCCGGTGGCATTTTTCGGCTTGCAAGCATTTCCCTGTGAATGATACAATGCGTAGATTCACACTCAGGTGCAACCTCCTTAATCCGAGCAGTTAAACCAGACAGCCGTCCGGTCATGGCAGCAGCTCCATCTGTGCATATGCCGACACAAAAGGACCATTTAAGTTTTCCTAATATATAACCATCCAGCGACTTCTGCGGCTGTGGTGTTGGTTGGCAACGATAGCGCACACAACATGTCCTCATGTACATCCTCCTGATAAAGATATCGCACATAAACAAGTAGTATTGCCTTATTGTCAACATCTGTAGATTCGTCTACTTTCTGTGTGGAGTTTGCATGTTCTCCCCGTGCTCACATGGGGTTTCCTCCACCTCACGTCAGTAAGGACCCCCACCAAAAACATGCACCCATCATCGTCTGACCAGCGATGGACACTTATCACCTGGTCCCCGGGCGCGTCCACATATGCTGCCCACTGCTCCTGGCTGTGCCCCCGGAGGAAGGACAAGCCAGGATGGGTCAAATGCAGAGGATCCATTTCACCGGCCACCATCAAAGCATGTGCATGTGTGTGTGTGCAAGCATGTGTTGTAGTGTGGTGTGTTGCATGACGAATAAAGACTGTTTCTTCTTCTTTTCTTTTTCTTCTACCTGGAGTGCGTACCACGGTGACGTATTAATCCTCTCCAACAATTGTTTCTCAATGTCTTTGGCTATTTCCTCAATGCGCCGAGTCACAGTGCTAGCCGACAAAGGTACCCGTGCTATCTTGTTAACAGCAGCCTCTCCTAGAAGTTCACGGCAAATGTCTTTAGTGGAGGGCAAGATCAACTCTTCACCAATAGTGAATGGCTTTTCAGCCTTAGCAATACGGTTAGCCACCAAGTATGATGCTCTCAGTGCATTCGCATTTATTGATGTGGTGGCCGCCAGTAATTTCTTCTGTCTTTCGTGTTCCTGTTTTTTTCTTTCAAAATACTCCGGGGGCTTGTTTTTTAATCCAGGGTGCTTGGTCTCCAGGTGGCGAAGCAATTTTGAAGGCTTCATTGCCTCGTTAGAGAGCCGTTCGCCGCATATTATGCAGAGCGGGCTTGGTCTGTGGGAATCACCTGTCGCGATAAATCCATACTTCAAGTAGAACTCCTGGTACTGTCTGTTAAAAACTTTCTTTTTCTTGGAAGTTGTAGGCTCTTCTTCTGTCTCTTCACCGGTCCTTTTCCCCTTTGAAAAGAAACTTTCCAAAGACGTCTGTTTTTTGCTCATTTTGCTAGCTTGTGGGTTGAATTTTTGGCGCTCAAGTGACCGAGATGTAACCGAGAGAATCCGGTCATTTTTCAAAATAAAAGATTGTTCAGACTCAGATAATAAATATAACGGAAATAATTAATTATTTCTTGGGCGGCCCGGTACCAATTGATCCGCGGACCGGTGGTTGGGGACCACTGATATAGAGTATTAAACCAATGTACTGTTGGTTGCACTGGGGTCATTGAAAATATAGTTTATTTTTGGGAGTATATTCATTTTCACTGCTGCTATCCTACCAATTAGTGAGATGGGTAGGTTGTTCTATCGAATGAGGTCTTCTTTAATGGATTTGAGCAATGGAGTGAAGTTAAGGTTAAACGAATCTGACAGATTGGCAGACATATCAATATCAAGGTATCTAATATTGCCCGTTGTGATGGTTAAGGGAAGTTTCTGAGTTGCAGCATTGCAGTCCCCCCCACTTAGTGGTAAGACCATGGCTTTAGTCAAATTTATTGAATAGTCTGAGATAGCTGAGAATTTAGATATAAGATTGAACAACTCCGGTTGGGATGATATTGGGTTCCGTACGTACAACAAGACATTGTTTGCATTCAAACTGATTTTGTGAACAGAGTTTCCTGTTTGTATGCCTACGATATTACTGTTTTAATGGATGGCCGCTGCGAGGGGTTCAATAAAGATGGCGAATAGTAAAGGGGAGAGCGGACATCCTTGTCTTGTGCCGCATTGTAGATTGAAACGCTGTGAAGTGTAACCATCAGTGAGGACAGAAGCAGATGGGGAGTTGCAGAGGACTCTGATCCATTGAATGAGTGACTCTCCAAAACCAAATTTGTTGAGGATTGAAATGAGATATGTCCAATTAACTCTGTCAAATGTTTTTTCGGCATAAATGGGCAATAATAGTATTTAAGTAGTTCCTTTGAGATATGCTGATCAGATTGAATAAATGATGCATATTCCTGGATTGAGTGTCTGCTTTTGACAAAGACTGTTTGGTCTGGGAGAATTATAAATGGAATCACTTTTTTGAATTCCGTTGGTTAGTGATTTACTTATCATTTACATTTACATTTAGTCATTTAGCAGACGCTTTTATCCAAAGCGACTTACAAGGGAGGATAACATTCAGCTACATTGCGAACAGAGATTAGTGTAACAACAACATTGGTGTAACAATAAATACTGCAAGGTGGTGCTAAGTAATTGTAGATTAGGACAGGAGGTACTCACTGAAGAGCTGGGTCTTCAGGTGCTTCTTAAAGACAGAGAGGGAGGTCCCTGCTCTGGTCATTTTTGGCAGCTCGTTCCACCAACGTGGAACTACAAATGAGAATAGCCTGGATTGCCGTGGCTGTATGGCCGGCAGAGCCAGGCGACGCTCATTTGATGAGCGCAGCATCCGGGGGGCAACATGTGCTCTTACGAGAGCATTTAAGTAGGCGGGAGCGTTCCCAGCAATCACTCTGTAGGCCAGCATAAGAGACTTGAACTTGATGCGGGCGGCTACAGGTAGCCAGTGGAGCTCGATGAGCAGCGGAGTGACATGTGCCTTCTTTGGCTGGTTGAACACCAGTCGCGCCGCCGCATTCTGGATCATCTGAAGTGGCTTCACCGCACAGGCCGGCAAGCCTGTTAAGAGGGCATTGCAGTAGTCGAGACGGGACATCACCAAGGTTTGTACCAGCAGTTGAGTGGCATATTGGGTCAGGTACGGCCTGACTTTTCGGATGTTGAGTAGTGCGAAGCGGCAGGACCGGGAGACGGCGGCAACATGGTCCGAGAATGTCAGTTGGTCATCAATGATGACACCAAGATTCCTTGCAGCCTTGGTAGGAACAAGAGATAGAGAGTCGATTTTAATATCAATGTTGTGATAAATACCTTGTTTGGCCGGGAAGACCAGCAGTTCCGTTTTCGCCAGATTTAGTTGAAGATGATAATCCTTCATCCATGTGGATATGGATATATATGGATATATATGGATATATATAGCGAGACAATCCGAGATCCGCGTCGAGACAGTAGGGTCGTCGGGCGGGAAGGACAGATAGAGTTGAGTATCATCCGCATAGCAGTGATATGAAAAGCCATGTGAGCGGATGATCGGGCCCAGTGAGGTGGTGTATATGGCAAAGAGGAGGGGTCCCAGCACCGAGCCTTGGGGCACCCCTGTGGTGAGGTTGTGAGGCACAGACAGCTGGCCTCGCCATGTCACACTGAACGAGCGCCCAGTAAGGTAAGATTCGAACCAGGAAAGTGCACTGCCCGTTATGCCCATGCTTGAGAGTATGGACAGGAGTATGCTGTGATTGACAGTGTCAAAAGCGGCTGATAAGTCTAGCAGGATGAGGACCGAGGATTTGGCAGCAGCTCTAGCAGTTTTTAAGGCCTTTGTCACAGACAACAGGGCTGTTTCAGTGGAATGACCACTTTTGAAGCCAGATTGAAGTGTATCAAGAAGGTTGTTTCTTGACAGGTACTCTGTAACCTGTCTAGAGACCGCCCTCTCTAAGGTTTTGGAAAGGAATGGGAGGAGAGAGACCGGCCGATAGTTTCCTACTTGATTGGGATCGAGTGAGGGTTTTTTGAGTAGTGGTGCGACCCGAGCCGCTTTGAAGGCGGAAGGGAAAGTGCCGGAAGTTAGGGAAGAATTAATCACATGTGTGATTGCCGGGGTGATAGTCGGTGATATGGCTTGAAGGAGGTTGGATGGGATCGGATCTAGCGGACAGGTAGTAGGATGGCTACATGTTAGTAGTTTAGATACCTCACTTTCAGCGAGGGGGGTGAAACCAGGGAACGATGAGCCTAGGGCTGGGGAAGACAGGTTGTGAGTAAGTTGTTTAGTGAATTGGCTGCTGATGGCTGCCACTTTGTTAGTAAAGAAGGAGGCAAGGCAGTCAGCAGTGAGGTTAGTAGCTGGGGGAGGTGGTGGAGGGTAGAGCAGAGATTTGAAGGTGGTGAATAACTTACGTGTGTCTGTGGCACCGTTGATCCTATCGTTGAAGAAGGCCTTCTTGGCAGCAGTGATGCTGGAAGAGAAGGAGGACAGCAGTGTCTGGTAGCTAGCAAGATCCTCAGTTGTTTTGGATATGTGCCATTTCCGCTCGGCTGCTCTGAGGTCAGTGCGCGTTGTCCGGAGGGTGTCAGTCAGCCAAGGGTGCGACTGGGTTGAACGAGCAGGTCTGGTGGATAGTGGACACAGGCTATCCAGACATGAGCTCAAGATGGAGCAGAGGGAGTCAGTGGCATCATTAACCTGCAGAGAGGAGAAAGTGCCGTGGGGTGGAAGAGAAGAGGAGAGCACAGAGGAGAAGTGGGTGGGAGACAAGTTGCGGAGATTGCTGCGGATAGTAACCATGGGTGGGGAGGTGGGGGGTTGTTTTGGTAGCTGGACATTGAAGTGGATGAAGAAGTGGTCAGAGAGATGAAGAGGAGTGACCCATAGGTTGTCGGTGGTACAGCTCCGAGCAAGAATGAGATCGAGCTCGTTGCCAGCCTTGTGAGTCGGTGGAGTCGGGATCTGTCTTAGGTCGAACGAGCGAACCAAAGACAGGAAGTCAGCCGAGCTCGCACTGTCCAAGTGGATGTTCATGTCTCCGAGGACGAGCATGGGACACTCGTGCTCAGGGATTGATGACAGCAGGGTGTCAAGCTCATGTAGGAAGTCACCTAGTTGTCCTGGTGGACGGTAGATGACGACCACATAGGCTTTCACCGGAGCAGTCACCAAGACGGCGTGATATTCAAAGGAGGCAAAGTTGTTTAAAGGCAGCAGTGGATTAAATTTCCATGTGTTGGAAATTAGCAGGCCAGTCCTACCACCACGGCCAGATGGTCTGGATGTGTGGGAGAATGAGTAGTTAGTGGAGAGTGCAGCCGGGGTTGCGCTATCTTCCGGTTTAATCCATGTCTCAGTGAGAGCAAGGAGCTCCAGGGAGAGGTGGTTGGCATGACCAGAAATGAAGTCTGCCTTGTTAACTGCAGATCGACAATTCCACAAGCCAACAGAGAAGGAGGTCTTTGCAGAAGATGTTTGCTGCAGGGACCTGAGGTTACCCGGATTGCATCGGCGTATGGTATAACGACGCTTTCTGGGTGACCATGAAGTTGTAGGGATGCGGTAGTAGCACATTTTGTATGGAGTGAGAGAAGGAAGGCAGGTTAGCCTTGTTCGGTGTCCTTGCTTCGGTTGACGTGCAGAGGTCGACGTGCGTCTTCACACGAGAGCGACTACAAATGGGCCAACGCTTGAAGCTAACGCTTCAAGGGCAGGACCATAAATAGGTGATAGAATACAGCTGCTCGTGTGATTAGGGTTGCACCTGGCTAAGAGCACGCCCACATAAGAGAGGACTTACCTGAATAGGGGGTGTGTCTGGAACACAAGCTTGTTGGCAGATCAGCAAATAGCAGTGAAATGTACAGAGTCAATCCAGTAGTCCAAGTTGCAATACTACAATACGAGCAGTGATACACTACACAGCAACCTCAGCACTAGAGCTCGACTCAGAGTTAGTTTGTAGTGCAGGGTATTTATCCCTGTCCAGCGGAAGGAGGACACGCCCAGAAAGTTAGACAAAGGGTTTACTGATTAGAGGGAGTTGCTTGGCTCACACCCTTGCTGATGGCTGAGCAGTTAGCAGCAGATATGCCGGTACTACCCTGAAACCAGCTAGGACAAAGTAAGTGCCAATAAGACTGAACCAGCAATAATAACAAGAAAAACAACAGCAAAGGACAACAACAAACGACAACAATAAAACAGATTTAGTCAGTAATGCGCTTCTCTTTGACGTGCAGAGGTCGACGTGCGTCTTTACACAGAGCGTCTTCACACGAGAGCGACTACAAATGGGCCAACGCTTGAAGCTAACGCTTCAAGGGCAGGACCATAAATAGGTGATAGAATACAGCTGCTCGTGTGATTAGGGTTGCACCTGGCTAAGAGCACGCCCACATAAGAGAGGACTTACCTGAATAGGGGGTGTGTCTGGAACACAAGCTTGTTGGCAGATCAGCAAATAGCAGTGAAAGGTACAGAGTCAATCCAGTAGTCCAAGTTGCAATACTACAATACGAGCAGTGATACACTACACAGCAACCTCAGCACTAGAGCTCGACTCAATCATAAGCTCGACTTATAATCTTAAGGTCGCAATTAATAAGGCTTATGGGTCTATCACTGGAGGTGAGGGTTGGGTCCTTATTGGGTTTGAGCAAAACCAAAATGAGAGTGGTATTCATGTGCGGAGGCATGGTGGAGGTTGATTAAATCTCTGTTAGCATTCTGATGTATAATGGGGATATAAGTGGCCAGAAGTGTTTATCGAATTCCACTGGGTAGCCATCTGATCCAGGTGATTTATTGTTGGGCATAGAGAAGAGAGCGTTCCTGAGTTCTTCTAGAGTAGGTGGTTGATTTAACGTGGTAGCCTGCTCTGTCGAAAGATTAGGAAGGTCAATATCATCAAGAAATTAGTGAATGTTTGATATATTAGATTCATTATCTGAGTAATACAGCTAATTATAAAAGTCTCTAAATATGTTATTGATGTCTTGAGGGGAGTATGTTATCCTACCCTGCGGATCATTGATGGCTGTAATAAGTGTTTTTTCTCTATCGTGTTTCAATTGCTTGCCGAGAAATTTACCTGATTTCTCATTGAATTCAAAATAATTTGCTCTTGTTCATTGCATGAGGAATTGTGTCTTTTGATGGATGATATTATCAAATTGAGATGCAATCGTCCAGATCTCATGACATTTTGAGTGGGCTTGTTGGGAATGCAACTCCTTTAGTCGTTGTTCATGTTTATTTTGGCATTCTTGTCCTTTTTTTCTTGTGAGTGGAGAATGAAATAATACTACCTCTTGGAACTGCCTTAGCCGTTTCCCAGAGTAAAGATGGTGATATTTCTGGGGAGTCATTCAGTTCAATGAAGGAAGTCCATTCTCTGGAAAATAAATGGTTAAATTCTTTATTTGTGAGGCGTTAAACTGCCACCTGGCGGGAGGGTTCCATTTTGTTTCATTTATGAGGTTGAAACTAATCGGCCTGTGATCGGAAATTACAATGGGGTGGATTTCAAGATTAGTGGGCTTTTGGACATTGCGGCTTTCCTTATCAAGAAAAGGTCGATTCTACAGAAACTTTGGTGGGGTGGTGAATCATATGTGTATTCTCTAGAATGTTGGTTATTTGATCACCAACAATCCCCAAGAGCAAGATCACTCACATATTGTTTTATAGCGCCGACGAACGCCAGGATTTGTGAATATTTCTGGCTTGAGAACGGTCTAAACTTGGATCCAGTACTGAGTTGAAGTCTCCTCCAAATATGATAAATGATTGAGAGAATTCTAAGAGTTTTAAAAATATGTTGTGAAAGAAATTTGGGTCATCCTCATTGAATAAATATTAGCTATGGTTAATTTTACCTAAAATTCCATTACTCATTATGTAACGCCCTTCTGGGTCTGATATTGTGGTTTTATTTTGATATGGGATACTTTTATTGATCAATATAGAAACACCTCTTTTTTAGATTTTTTTTTGCGTATGATGCAGAAAACATCTGATTAAACCCACTTAGCTCTGAGTTCGAGGTGCTCGGATGCAGTGAGGTGAGTTTCTTGCAGTAGACAGAAGCTGGGGTTCATCCTGGTGAGGTGACTTAGAATTTTGCTACGTTAGCAGGTGAGCGCAAGCCATTCACATTCCACCTCACAAACTTAATGGGTGTCATTGAAGTTAGTTAGGAGGTGATGGTACAGTGCATCCAAGGCAATAGCTATACTTCCTTTCCCATGCTTTCCCCTAGATAAGTCTGGGATTTCCTCCTTTACATTCCTTTTTACTGTCCTAGTATTGCAGGAAGCTTGTAGGGATACATATCTCCATAAACAAATGGCAAGTAGACAATGATAAACATTGAACATTGCAGGATTAGACAAACTGTACATATAGTAAGAGACAGAATAGAGTAAGAATGATGGGAGAAGTGGGGAGAGAGGGATTAGGGAGGTTAAATGACAAGAGAAGTAGGGAGGGGGGATTAGGAGGGTGAGATGATGAGAGTGAGCAATATTTAAAATGCTGACATAGATAGCATGCTAATTTCTACATCTTGCAGGATTTAATTACCAGAATTACAAGCATACATACATAATGATCAAAATAACCAGGTTGTGGTGGAGGAGTCTCGGAATAACATACCTTCTATATATGTGACCCACCACAGCAAAAGCCGCCATCTCGCGCATTTCTAAAATCGCCAGGAGCAGCCAAATAAATTGAAAAAAACTTTCTTGAAGGAAAATTAGATTTTTCCAGGTTCGGGTTGCTTTGTTTTTTTTTTTTTTATCTCTCAACGTATTTTCAAAACCGAGTTTGATTCATAAATAGTAGAAAAATGTTTAACCATGGAGTTAAATATTCCCGTTAGATTACATGGGGAAATGCAGTTCACTTACAGAGATGCTGAACAGCACTGAATGATGCAGATCGATCCTTTACTTTAAAGTGACCATCCAGGTGAAGATCATTCCTCCATAATCCATGTGATGTGAAGTCACAATGTGAAACCGTTTTGATAGAGTTCAGCCTTTAAATATTACGTGTTTTATACATACACAGAGACAACGTTGTGGAGGGGGCGTGTCACTGACATCATCTTCACTTCCGGAAACAAGACGAGGCTCCGGTTTTACTTTGAAAACTCTGTTTCATTAGGAGAAGTGGGTGGAGGAAGATCTAAATCATATTGCGGACCTTAATCTGACCATTGCGATAGATCCAAGTCAGTTTAAGCAGCGCGCGCTAGACTTAATTTTCCACGATGATAGTTAGTTCTCCGACAGCGACTGAATCTGATATTACTCCGGACCTGGAGAACAGTTCAAACAGCGGATTTCATCCCGAATGTGACGATAAAACAGAATATTTTCAAGAACCACCGGAAA
The DNA here is from genome assembly GCF_960531495.2 of Zeus faber. Classification (NCBI taxonomy): domain Eukaryota; kingdom Metazoa; phylum Chordata; class Actinopteri; order Zeiformes; family Zeidae; genus Zeus; species Zeus faber. Next base: position 23,931,275 of record NC_137195.1, on the reverse strand, counting down.
ATAAATTACACTTTAAAAAACATTATTCTTACTGTTAAATAAAAGCTTTTTTCCAAAACAAAAATACGTTCAACGTTCCCTCAAAACACAAGAACAAAGCAGTGATTGGCCCATTCAGCAGTATGTTAAGTAGCCATGTGGCTTTGGCTACCCCATTTGCATTCTGGGAGCTAAGTGAATGAAGCCAAGTCTTGGCAAAACTTTCAAGGTGATTATCTCAGAAACACAGTTTGCCACACCCTTGTCATTAACAAGTCATAGCTTTAAAAATATTTGCTTGATTTGCACAAGTGACACCTTGTTTGGAAGCTCTGATTCTTCTCTAAAAAAGACAAAAGCCCCCAAATGACCCTAAAATATGCGGTGGGTCACATATAGTTTATCAACAACCATCGATACGCATTAACCCTTCTGCCGGTTCTCCTTCAGGATGGGGTACAGCACCCTTCCGTCGGTCGTTGATCTCACGGGGGAAATGGTCATTCATGCCCAGCGTGGTTCCTTTCAGCTCCCGTCCTTTGCTTTTAACCAGCTCCTTGTGCTTGAAGTGTTCAAACTTGGCAATGATGGAGCAGGGTCCTCCACTTTGGTTTCGCGCATTATACCCTTTTTTAAATGCATATATATTAATATTATTTGCAATTCGCTTTGTTATCTGTCTGAGTTGGAGCGGATTGCCGGTGTGTTGGTCAGTGTAGCAGGGCACCCCATTGTTGGATCTTTACTCACTTCCGTCTTCTCGCAAAATCACAGCCTCCTCCCGTTCTCAGAAGCTCTAATCTACTGTTCTTGTCTTGTTGTTAGCTAGTTTCGGTCTTTCCTCTTTGAACGTTAATGGAATTTCATAGTGACCATTGCCTTTTTGTGTGATGTTTTCTCTTAACTTTGACAAGAACTTGAGATCTTGAGACACAGGATCATCTTCTACAGCTCATTATGAGAAGTCTGGTTCGAGGACTCTTGATGATGTCTGAGGAAGTAATTTCCTTTACTTTGGTACAGCGCACATAGATCACATAGTCAGTTTTGAGATTGACAAAAGGCTCCACACCTGGTGTCACTTGTCTCACTACTATGCGATGGCTGATTCCGATGGCGTCGCCGTAGTCTACCCAAGGCTCCTTGTGGCCAACAATACTCCATCCAAGGTCTGTATGCTGCACATAAGGCTGATTTTCTGTGCCAGATACAACTTCCCTTGGAAATAGGGCTTGTGAACCGTTGTACCCAATGTGCAGACCTACTTTAAAGTCCTCCAAGTTTGGCATGACACAGGACGTCTGGCAGTCGGTTATCTCTCCACCTGCCTATCAAACTGTCTGTGAGTCGTCTCAGGAGCAGCGGTCGGAGCCCGTCGCAGAAGTCCATTTTGAGGATGGTCTCGAACGTGGATTCCTCACCACCATCGAATGAAGCAGGACAAACGTGTCCTGAGAAGGACGTGCAAACGTCCATTGCGCGATGATAAAAATCAGTGACTGATTCGTCTAGCTTTTGGTAGCAGTCTCTGATCTTTCCGAGGTCGAATTTGGAAGTCGTGTTCGATGGATCTGAGCACTGATTCAACCCATATTTCCCACAGGCCAGTAACGTCCCAAGCCGCGGTGCGTGGTCGGAGCAGGTCTGGGTCGTTGTTGTGGCAATTTCTGTAATAAAGGATCGTGAACAAATTTGTTGTTGTGTGTATATTTATTTTAGAAGGACAGAGTTAGTCTTTGCAAAGAGAGGAGAGGGAGAGAGCGAATGGCAGGACGCAGCCTGTAGTTGAGCTCACCCCGTCCTGCTGGATATAGGAAGAGCATGCGTATATATGTGGTGCGATGTGTAAGGCACTTAGGGTGGAGTGATGTACTACCGCATCTGTGCGATGTGCTTGCCCTATCTATGTGATATACTGCCCTGTCTATGTGACGTGCCTCCCTATCTGTGATGTACTGCCCATGTCTATGTGACGTGCCTCCCTATCTGTGTGACGTACTGCACTGTCTGTTGATGACCTGTAGGTCACTGCCTTAGACCATGGGCCTTTGTGTGTTCCGAAAGTGGGTCACAGGTGTTCCTTGTTTATGGGAATAGAGAGTCCTTGCTTGGGATGCATGCTGTTAAGATAGTGCTTGACAAACATGCTATTGTAGAAAAGGAAAAGTAGGATTTTGCCTATACAATTACAATTATCTTGGAGGTGCTCTGGGTGGGACCAAGCTTTTGCAGATTCATTGGTTGGTATGAAAGTTCTGTTGGTTGGAATAAACTCACACGTGTAGATCGTGGTAAGGAAATCTTCCCACTGGAGTTAAAGCCTCGGACTTGGAGGACATTTACTCTTTGAGAGCTTACTACTGTGGTTCTTGAAGTCATAGTAGACAGCTTTAACTTGACTTGGTCTTTGTTTGCTTCCAAAGCTTCAGCTACTTCACTTAGAACAAAAGTTGTGCCACTCCAATCCAACAGAGCATATACAAGGACTTCTTTTGCTGGCTGAGTTGTGGATGAAAGCCAGACAGGAATTATTGCAGCTGTTTGCATGTTAGCTTCTTCACGTATTACTGTATTTGAAGTAGCGGCTGTGGTTGTTTCTTTGTGTTGTGTTAAATGATGTCTTTCTTTGTTCTTTTCTTGACTTGAACTTGGCTTTTCCTGACTTGGATTTTGCTTGTGGCTCAAACCCCAGGTGCAGGCACAAGACGCAGCCACAGGCGCCAGGCACGGGACCCCCATGCCCACCCACGACCCGTGTAAGGGCGAGGCCCGCCCCAACGCAGCTGACTCGACGCCCCACCTGGCGTATGCGCCAAGTGCCCATCCACGTAGCAGAGTGTGGTCAGCGCGGGGCACCTGGATGTTAGCCACCCCCCCACCCCCGCCAATGCCAGCAGGCAACTCAAACTTGAATCACTCGCACCCCTCCTGCCCCGCAGACCCTGGTCTGGTGGAGTGTTGTTCGGAGTAGGATTGGTGTGCGACTGTATGTGTTCTAAGCTAATATGAGTGGGATTAAAATTTCAGGACGGAAGAGAAGCACGCTGGGGCAGGAGCGTGACAGGCAAGATGGCAGCTGCCCACCACATCCCCACCCACATACGTAGCTTGCACCCCACCCATCCCGCAAGCCCTAGGCCTATTGTGTGGTGTATGTGCTGAGTATGAGTTTTGGCACTGGGAGAGATAGGCGAATCGCGAGCAGATCGATGCAGGGGTGCAGCAGGCCGGGGAGCCCCCAACCCGAGCCCGAAACCCGCAACCACGCCCCAAACCAACACAAGGAGGCCAGCTGCAGGTACTCCCCAGGAGTACGCCCCCCGTCCCCGGAGACAGGCCAGCTCAACTCAGGAAATGGAGCGGGCGCCACCACTCTGCCCCCCTAACACCCCCGTGGGGCAGAGCCACCCGGGCACCCACCCAACCGCAGAACCCCGGCAGACCAGGAGGACCCCACATGCCCCAAAACACCACGACATTGCCCCGACTTAAGAAGACTCAAGTATTAAAAGATGAAGTTATGTCAGTGATAAAAGCAGCCCATATTTCATTATGGGATGATGTAATCTATTAATAACTGCAACCCTTGGGATGTGGTGAGATTCTTTCTTTTTCCAATTGGTAATATTGTTTTCTTGGCAATTGTTAAGGCCATAAAAATGGGTTGGTGGTGTTTAAGTGGTGGGTCGACTGAGGAGAGGTCACGGAGAAGACATATAGACGGGGAGACTGGAATGCTGCGACCCAGAAGGGAATAGCTTCTTGGTGATGTTGGTCCAGAATGCAAGGATAGGTGGGCAGAGCCAGAAAACATGAAAGTGGTCATCTCTGGTATTAAGGAAACAGTGAGAGCAAATGTCTTCATCCACAAAACCCATTTTGAACATTTTGCGTACCGTGATATGAGCTCTGTGCAGAATCTTACATTGGATGAGTTGCATTTTGGAGTTGCGGGTCACAGAAAAGGTGTTTCCACAGGTTGATATCGGTGGGAACAGCAAGGTCTCTTTCCATTCCATTGTAGGTTAAGATAAAGTGTCATCTGCTTTGAATAAAAGTTTGTATATTCTGGAAAATTGATTTTTTTAAGTGATCGATATTATTTATTGTTGGGCATAGAGAAGAGAGCGTTCCTGAGTTATTCTAGAGTAGGTGGTTGATCTAAGGTGGTAGCCTGCTCTGTCCTACCTTGGCTAAGTCTCCCCTGTAAAAGAGATTTTTGATCTCAATGGGACTTCCTGGTTAAATAAAGGTAAAATTAAAAAAAAAGAGAATTGTTGGGGATAGAGAAGAGAGCGTTCCTGAGTTCTTCTAGAGTCCTGAGTTCTCCTAGAGTAGGTGGTTGCTTGCTCTATCGAAAGTTTAGGAAGGTCAATATCATCAAGAAATGAGTGAATGTTTGATATATTAGATTCATTATCTGAGTAATACAGCTAATTATAACTCTCTTAATATGTTATTGATGTATGTTATCCTACCCTGTGGATCTTTGATGGCATAAGTGTTTTTTCTCTATCTAGTTCAACTGATTGGCAAGAAATGTACATGATTTGTCATTGAATTCAAAATAATTTGCTCTTGTTTGTTGCATGAGGAATTGTGTCTTTTGATGGATGATATTATCAAGTTGAGATGTAATTGTCCGGATCTCATTTCGGATTTGCTCAGTGGATGAGTGGGCTTGTTGGGAGTGCAATTCCTTTAGTCGTTGTTTGAGTTTATTTTGGCATTCTTGTCCTTTCTTTTTCTTGTGAGTGGACAATGAAATAATACGACACCTTGGAACTGCCTTAGCCGTTTCCCAGAGTAAGGATGGTGATATTTCAGGGGAGTCATTGGGTTCAATGACGGAAGTCCATTCTCTGGAAAAAAAAAAAAGGTTAAATTCTTTATCTGTCAAAAGTGAGGCGTTAAACCGCCACCTTCCGGGAGGGTTCCAGTTTGAGTCATTTATGAGGTTGAAACTAATCGGCCTGTGATCGGAAATTACAATGGGGTGGATTTCAAGATTAGTGATTTTGGACATTGCGGAGTTACTTGTCAAGAAAGGTCGATTCTAGAGAAAACTTTGGTGGGGTGGTGAATAATATGTGTATTTGCTAATTCGCTGTGGGTTACTTGATCGCCAACGATCCCCAAGAGCAAGATCACTCATATATTGCTTTATAGTGTCCGACGAACGCCAGGATTTGTGAATATTTCTGGTTTGAGAACGGTCTAAACTTGGATCCAGTACTGTGTTGAAGTCTCCTCCAAATATGAAAATTGATTCAGATAATTCTAAGAGTTTTGAAAATATATTGTGAAAGAAATTTGGGTCATCCTCATTGGGGATATAAATATTAGCTATGGTTAATTCGATGTTACCTAAAATTCCATTAATCATTATGTAACGCCCTTCTGGGTCTGATATTGTGGTTTTATTTTGATATGGGATACTTTTTATTGATCAATATCGAAACACCTCTTTTTTTTAGTTGTATGATGCAGAAAACATCTGATTAACCCATTTAGCTTTGAGTTTGAGGTGCTCGGATACAGTGAGGTAAGTTTCTTGCGGTAGACAGAAGCTGGGGTTCATCCTGGTGAGGTGACTTAAAGTTTTGCTACCAGTATGCTTCAGTATCACCTACTTGACCATCGTCAGGTTGGTCTTGAGAATTTGCACTATCCCTGACACTGTCCCTTACCGCAGTTGTAGACTCACTGGGCTCTGATATTTTCAAATAACTGCTTTACACTGTCTCAATTTGCATATAGAAAATGTCAATTATAAATAAACCCTCTACATCCACCATTAACACTTACTCAGAGGTAAATGTCACTTAAATGTAAATAATGTAAATGTAAAGCTTACGCAAATCAAAAGTTATGAATTTTATTAGCCGTATTTCAAAATGCACTTCCTCTCCGGGAACCATCCCCTCTCCGGGAACCATCACCTCTCCGGGAACCATCACTTTACCGTGGTGGAGAGGTTTGTGCGTCTCCGTGACCCTGGGAGCTATGTTGTCTGGAGCCTTGTGCTCCTGGTAGGGTTTCCCATGGCAAACCGGTCACAGGCGAGGGGCCTGACGAAGAATGGTTCAGGGCAGGCCAGCAGGCCCTAAAGGGGGCAGCCCCCCCAGCTGGCTATCTGGCAGTGGGCTAACAACCTACTCCAGAGAACCTCTCCTTGTTACGAAACCAATCAGAAATAGCCGGACAGACCCTTGGTATCAACCCTTGTACGCCCCTGACTCACGAACAATTAATCTCCGACATCTCTTCCGTGTTGCTACATGGAATGTGCAAACACTTCGACGCACAGGACACGCTACTCTTCTGTATCGTGAACTGTCTCGTTACAACATCTCCATCGCGGGACTCTGCAAATCACGCTGGTGCGATAGCGGTGAGAAGAAAGAGGGAGACCACAGCTACATCTGGAGCGGCTGAAATGATAACAGAGGGCTATATGGTGTCGCCCCAGCAATGCCATGCTGTTCCTGAGTTCTTCTAGAGTAGGTGGCTGATCTAAGGTGGTAGCCTGCTCTGTCCAAAGGCTAAGAGCCTAAGGCCTAAGGCTCTTAAATGGTTTAAAAATTACTTAACAGGTACCCTTGTTGAGACTGAAGTTAAAGGCTGTTCCATCATCACGGGCACCACCTCGACTGAGATCCTCTCATCTCCAGGATCCAACCATCACCTCAGTGTTTACCCGCTTCATCTCCAACCGGTATAATGCCCTGGCCAAAGAAGAACTCACCAACTGGAACCTTTTCGTGTCCACAATTAACCAGGCAGCTGCTGACTCCATCCGACGCCCTCACCATACACCTAGGCGCCCTTGGATAACACCAACAACGCTAGAAATCATAGAGCTCCGTAGAGCAGTACGTCTTAGTGGCGACGTGACTAAATACCGTGGCCGAAATTGCATACGCAACACCACGATACGAGAAGACAGGGAGAGATTCTGGCAAGGAGAAGCAGAATGCCTGAAGTCTGCCGCCGAAAATAACAACTTCACCCAAGTGTATCGAACCCTGAGGCGAGTGAAATCAGGCCCCCAACAGAAGGCAGTCCAGGTAAAAGACGCACAGGGTATCATATTGAACTCCGAGGATGAATGCATCAGCCGCTGGAAGGAACACTTCAGTGACCTTCTGCATCACCCCGCACCCCAAACCGACCCCACTCTCACCATTTCATCTGAAAATGCCAGCGCAAATGACAACTGCAGCATAGACCCCGTCACCAAAGTAGAGGTCGTGCAAGCTCTGACCAAACTGAGAAAGGACAGAGCCCCTGGTATCTGCAACATCACAGCTGAAATAATGACATTGAGCGGTGACAACACCATTGACTGGCTGACCGAAATCATCAATCATGTCTGGATAACTGAGCACCCCCCGGAAGACTGGACCAGGGGTATCATCCTCCCCTTTTGGAAACATAAGGGTGATAACATGGTCTGCAGCAACCACAGAGGCATCACACTCCTGTCTATCTCAGAAAGACGAAAGACGCCCCCAACAGGCGGGCTTCATGCCAAACCGCTCCACAACGGACCAGATCTCTGCCCTCCGCCTCATCATTGAGAATGTACACGAGTTCCGCCAAAACAGACACCTCTACATTGCCTTTCTTGAACTTAAGGCAGCTTTTGACACCGTGGACCACTCCTCCCTCTGGAAGATCCTCACCATCCTGGGAGCTCCAAGAAAGATTACCTCTCTCTTCCAAAAGCTCTACAGCGATGCCGAAAGCTGTGTGCGTGTCAATGGCACAAACTCTACCTGGTCCCCAATCAACAGCTGAGTGAGGCAGGGATGCGTAGCTGCACCAGACCTTTTTAACTGCATCATTGACCCCCTGATGGAACGGATAGGTGCGCGTTACACCCAAGGCAGTTACACCCTCACAGATCTGGAATACGCGGACGACACCACACTATTCTGCTCCACTCTTGACCAGATAAAAGAAGCCTTGGAAACCTACCAAGAGGAAGCCAACAAACTGGGTCTGAAGGTAAGCTGGCCCAAAACAAAATTAATGCACATTAGAGGTCCCCCCTCCGCTGCATATCAGTGGAGAGGAGGTTGGGTTTGTGACCTCCTTCACCTACCTCGGGTCCATCATCACCAACGATGGAAACATTTCACCAGAGATAAACCGGAGACGTGTCCTGGCAGCCAGTGCCATGAAAACACTTTGGAAGCCGCTGTGGAGACACCACTGCATATCAAGAGCGACCAAACTAAGGATTTATAACACCTGAGTCCTCTCCATCCTCCTCTACGGAGCAGATACCCAGCCTCTCAACAAGACCCTTGCTGCCAGAATCGATGGCTTTGACACCAGAGCACTGCGCTCAATAGAGGGGATAAAATGGCAAGATAGGGTTTCCAACATCATGCTGCAGGAACGCACCCAACAGCCCCCTGCGTCCCACCTGGCAGCACAGCGTCGGATGCGCTGGTATGGCCATGTCAAAAGGCTCCCCTTGGAACAGCCTACTCACGCTATCCTCCACTTCCAACCTAAAGCTGCCGGCTGGAAACGCCCCCGCGGTGCCCCCCGCACCCGATGGATTGATGCCATCACTAGGGACCTACACCAAATGGACCTGTCGCTTGCTGAAGCTGAGTCTCGCACTGGACCGACCCAAATGGAGAAGATTGGTGAAACCGATTGGCTCTACTCATGGCGTCGCCCCCGTCGCCGAGCAAGAGACCTGATGATGATGATGATGATGATGACTTAGAAATTGAAAATGTGCAAACAAAAAGGTAAGTTCTCTTGAAAAAAAATAAAAATAAATCAAATAAAATAAAATGTATGTTTTTGTACCTTATGTGTGTTTTGTCATGTATGTCATTGCTGCTGCAACACTGGAATTTCCCTTTGGGGATTAATTAAGTATCTTTATCTTTACACACACACACGCACACACACACACATTACAGGGTCACCTCATTGCCGTACGGCGTCTCCCACGTACAGCGCCTGGGTTCGGTCAGCGGCCAGCCCCCTGAAGATCTTACTGATGAGGATCGGCATCTTGTTCTCCCTGCCGCCCTTGATGCTCACCCCGAGCCCGCCGACCTCCTGCTTCGACACCCGGACGCAGCGCTTGCGGTTGGCGATCGCCTCCGGTACCGGCTCCGGGGAGTCGGCGAATGGACCGGCTCCGGGGTGCTGTTCTCCGGGGTGACCGGCGGTGTTGTTGTTGCCGTTGTACGAGCCGTTGAGCGCCCCGTCCTCGCAGCTCACCGTCAGCGAGTCCTCGCTCAGCTCGGCCAAAACTTTGTGCCACCGCTCCCGCACCCACACCTCCACGGAGCCACTTTTCCGCACCGCGGCCACACCGGCCGCCGTGACCACAACCGCCATCTGGGCCGCCGCCACCCGGACTCGGACGTCGCCCCCCACCGCCCCACTCACAAGTTTGCTGAGGGACTTGTCCGGGCTCCGGCTCCGGCTCCGGCTCCGGCTCCGGGACTGAGACTCCGCCGCTCCGGCTCCGCCTCCCCCGGACTCTACACCCTCGTCCGCGCTGGGTGGAGTTTTACTCCATCTCACCTCCTAATATTGTGACTTTGTTCTGCTATTCCGGCCACACCGCAGCTGGAAGCAGCAATGAGCGCCCTGTCCAGACGTGGTGAATGCACATGGATCCAGACTGAGTGTGGACGCAGCTTGAGGCGGGTTTTGCTGGTCACACCTGCTTTTATGTCACCAGGCTCCAAACAATTACAACAAACAACATCGATTTTTTTTTTTTTTTTAACAAATCGTCTCTTATTGTATCTGGAAATATTTACAAATAAATATTCGCTTTTTACAAATTTCCTTTTTATTTTAACTCATTGTATTTTATTTTATTTTTTACAAATCTCCGCATGTGACGTCACACGGTATATTGACTCACCCGTGACATACAATAGATCGAGTGCGTTGACGCGATTCAACTAAAGAATCGTTTGAACTTCGTAATTGAAAGCCAATATGACCAGATGACAGAAGGTCTGTAAATATCCACATCCAGGGCGGTGTTGTGTTGCGGGCCCACGCTCATCCATTCACGCCGTGGAGTGCGATCGGGGGCGCGCTCGAAGGAACGTGCCCGTGCAGGTTTGGAGCGGCCTCCACGTTTCAGAAACTTTTGAGGTGGAGAGAAGCCCCCACCCCCGCCGGGCAATGCCCCTGACCTTTGACCTTTATTATCATTTCAAACTAATATCTCTCTGCTGTGCAGTCAACGGTTATCATTATTATCACAAGGATGAGAAGGATTTCTTATCTTACTGTATTTGCACAGTTGGGGTTGAGCTTGACCTCCAGGGGTTAATAAAGGTTGTTTTTTGAAATCGTATTTTCTATCATAATTGTATTTATAACACTGTTAACATTCATTTGAGTTTGCTGCTCCTCTCCGTGTCAATCAGTGAATTCCAAAAATCAAGTGACAGTGGCTGCATTGCTTTTAAAGCGCGGCGCAAGTGTCTACAAACAATAAAGGATCAGTTGTTCTTGTGATCGTACACAACAACACAGTGCAACCTTTTCTTCCTTATCTGCACAGTTGAAATGAACAAAAAAAGTTCATGGTTTAACATTTATTGAACTTAAACTGAGTAAAAAGTGGCAAATATCACACAATCAATCATCATTAGTGTAGTAGAGTAAATATATGGGGGGGTCTATGTTAAAACATATGAAACAATAATAATAATAATAATAATAAAAATAATAACAACAATAACAATAAATAATTATAATAATAATAATAATAACAATCATAATAACAACAACAAAAATAAAAATAAATTATTACAACTACTACTACTACTACTACTACTAATAATAATAATAATATTAAAAATATATATATTATAATAATAATAATAACTTCTGCTGCCGACCTCCTGGGCCTAGGGGAACCACGGACCCCCATTTGGGAACCCTGCAATAGGCCACAAGCTGCCAGAATCCACTCACCTTCGCCTTCCCACGCACTGAGCCATCAGTGGAGTAGTTCCCTCCATCTACTGGAGAGAACTTTTACAGCCTCCACCCCCCTCTCACCAAAGCAGGGTGGGGCGTGATTCATTTTAAATCACATGTCTTAATGCATCAGGCCACACAAAGAATCCTGCATTCAAGGTAACAGTCATCGCTTTTCTCACCATATTCAGCTCCAGACTTGCTGGATTTGACAACAAATAGCCAATTGCAATTATGCCGCTTGACCATGTTGTTTTGAGAATAGTATGGGAGAATTATGACAGAAAATATATTTTTAAATACCTTGCTGTGAGTGTCTCTATCCACATGTACGGGTTTAGGGAGGGAGACGTGGTCGTTCTGGCAGTGGAGCGCCGACATGGCGAGGATTGAATTAATAATGAAAACACAAAGGCTTGCTGGCAAAACAGGAAGATCAAATGGAGGGCATGATTGGAGTCTGTTTGGCGTCATGCACCACACACTACCCCCGAAAGACAAAACAACATGTATGAAAACTCTCCCAGCCGGGTCCGACCCATCGGCCTCTTTAGTGCAGACGGGTCGGTAAAGCTGCGCCGTCACGGAGCCAAGCCAGCCCCGCCCCTTGCAGGCGTGGCTCAACCACGCCATCTCGTCTGCCACAGTTGCCTTATCTTTGAAAGCCAGAAATCATGGGATTTAAAATGGCTGGCTTGATTACCATGAACATGTATTAAATATTAGGGCCGCTTCATCCCAGTCTCACTTTTTCAAGAACATTGTTACCGTTATGCATTAAAGATAATTAGCAATACACAATACCAAAGAGGGGGGGTGATTCCAAGAATAACCATTTTGGCTTAATGAGGTATAGGGATTACAGCAAAGTTTTACTTTCATATGCAAATTCTTCATCAGATGAAATGTGCATTCTTTGTTGTGGTCATGGCCTTCAAAGAAAGACTGCAATATTACTAATGCGGATGGAAGCAAGGTTGTTAATGAATTGTTTTTTTAAAGCCTTCATTCACTGGCTAGGTCGGACCACAACACACGGTTGTTTTACTGCAACTGTACCAAATGGCATCCTGACAATTACACCCTTTTACTGTTCTTGGAGACGCCACCCAGCCAGTGAAGAGGGTTTTGTCCATTTGTCATTTCCAATTCAAGAGATAAATGCCTTGATCTCATTGATCCCGACCCCACACAGTCAGAAATCTCTCTTCCTTCTGCCCTTTTGATCTTCTTTATCCCCCTTGTTCAGTCTTTCCTGCTTCCCCCAAAACCCAGGAAGCATGCTGAACTTATGGGGTAAAAATAATAAAGATGAAAAACAAGGATTTTAAGAAATTGGGAGGTGAGATGAGGATCAAAGACAATTCTATTCATAGTTTGAAGCCTTTATTGTTCAAAAACCAAATCTCCACAGTGAAGCTAATATGTGGAAGCGACAGGTAAAGCACAAAGAAACCAGCGGCATAAAGTCCAAAAACAGTTCTGTTCACATCAAACAAAACATTTAAAAATAAGCTTTTACGATGGAAAAAAGAGAAAATCACAGAAAGGGAGAAATGGGAAAGATAGAATGATGTCAGTGTTATCTTTACAAAACGTACCTTTGAAAATATCGAGCAGTTTTCACAGACACAAAAACTGTTGAAAAATGTTGTTTAAAGAGTACCTCACACAGTATGTTTTAAATGTTTGTAATTTCATTAACTCATTTCAGTGGCTGTAAGTCGCTCTGGATTAAAGCATCTGATAAAGGTATATAAAACTGTAAACTGTTTTAGCCACTGAGGTGTCTTGGAATGTGTGGCGTCCCAAGACAGTACCCATTGTATAAGATAATGATTAACAGACGGTGCCAGGGGTCTCAAGAGAGAGAGAGAGACCATTGTCAGGGGTCCCAGTGATAAGGGAGGTGAAATGTGAAGGGTGACCTATGTAGGGGAATCAGATGGTCAACATTGTCTCTGGTCAAGCATAACAGCACCTGGCCGAGTTTCATTCGACAGAGAATCCATCCGGCTCGGTTTGTCTCCTGGACGTCCATGGCAAGTCTGGTCTAATGCTGTTCTTTTGTAATGAATCTATTATTTCACTCAAGTCAGCGTCAGCGGTCACTCCTTCTTCATCAACACATCAAATTCATCAAGAAGCTACAAAGTGACATCACAAACAGGATCTGTTGGGCCTCACCTGCTGATGCTGCCTGCTCCAGCGAATTTCCACTTTAAAACCTTAGGGTGAGTGCTATCTCAAAAATTGAGCTGTGTGTGGTTCTTGGAGCGGTAGTGTTTTGTGCAGACAGGCTGCACTGACAAGAGCAGATTGTGCGGAGATAGAGATGATGTGTTGATGTGTGAAGTGAGTTTCTAAATTTGGGTTTATTAAGTTGTAAAAAACGTAAATAAGGGGAATAAGAGAATAATAAACGAAGAGAAAGAGAATTAAGTTGTGAAGTAAAGAGTTACAAGTTAAAGGCTTAAAAGATGAAAAATAAAGTTTGAGAAAAAATGGGGAAAAGCAGGGCTGAACCAGCCTAGGAGAATGAGTGCACATTGAACATGCATGCTGAAAGAATCTGATTAAAAAGATAATTTCTTAAAAGTTTGGCCAAAGCGAAAATTTAAAAGTCTGGCCAAAGTGAAAATCTTGATGAAATTAGAAAAGTATAAATGAGTCGACGTTAAAAGTATAAAGTTAAGCGCTGTTGAAGTTATTGGAGAATCAGATGTGCTGCCGGGGAGACATGGCTTTTTCCATTAGGGGTGTGAGTGTGCCGCGGCTAAAGAGGTGTGAAGAAATTTGTGTATTGTTTGTGTATATGTATAAATGATATATAGAATATATGGGTTATTAAATAGGTATACATATGTGGTGAGCAGTTGAATAATAAAACATAAAGAGAAACATTTCTTGCCCCTTAAGTGATAAATATATATGAGCCTGTTTACGGACTTTGTAAAGCTGATGATAAGGATTATGAGCCTTTTTCTTTAAGGACGTTTGATAAATATATATGAGCCTTTTTCTTTCAAGGACGTTTTGTACATTTGATCGAGGATATGGGCTGACGCAGCATATACACGAACCCACCCACCGATATGGGAACACATTAGACCTACTGATAACAGCAGGGTTAGATATTGAGAACGTGCCGGTGCAACAAATGCCCATTTCCCGACCATTATTGCGTGTTCTATGAGACAAAACTTATTTCTCCAAAATAATTTCAGAAAATACAGGTAACCACAGAGTGCTTTTCTCCACTATCGATCGGCTGATAAATGCGCCCCCCCCATCTCCACCACAGCAGTCAGCCGGGAAGTGTGAGGAGTTTGCGCTCTTCTTTGAGGATAAAATAACCATGATCAGAGCGAGCATCACCCCTGACGTAAACTTAGACGAGATCAGTCAATCTCACAGAAAAGAAGTAACCATGAAGGATTTCGCCTGCATTACACTGTCAGACCTCTGCAAGACTGTTGACGAATGTAGCTCAGCCACCTCCTGCCTTGACCCTGTACCAACGGCATTCTTAAAGCGGGTATTTGATAGTGTCGCGAGTCACATCCTGATGATCATAAACATGTCACTTCAAACTGGCATCTTTCCAGACGCCTTCAAAACAGCTGTGGTGAAACCGCTACTAAAGAAGGCCAATCTAGATGTGAACGAATTGAAAAACTATAGGCCAATATCCAATCTTCCCTTCGTCAGTAAGGTACTCGAGAAGATAGTTTCAGTACAAATAAACTCTTTTCTCAAAGAACATAACATAATGGAAGAATTACAGTCAGGCTTTAGAACAAATCACAGCACACAAACTGCCCTCACTAAAATAGTTAGTGATCTCAGGCTGAACGCTGATGCAAACAAGGTCTCGATCCTTGTCCTGCTAGACCTGAGCGCAGCATTTGATACAACTGACCATGACATCCCAATCAATCGTTTTGAAAGGCTGGTTGGTCTCTCCGGCAACGTGCTCAATTGGTTCAGAACATTCATTATAGGGAGGAAGTTCTACGTTAAGCTGGGAGATCATGTATCAGAGAAACATGACAGCTGCTTGGGAGTGGCGCAAGGAAGGTACCTTGGCCCTTTGCTTTTCTCACTATACATGCTGCCACTTGGGCACACCATTAGAGAGCACGATGTACGCTTCCATAGCTATGCCGATGACACACAGCTATACATCTCGGCAGAACCAAATGATGAGCAATAACTTCCTGAAGCTAAATGAAAACAAAACTGAAATCCTTCTGATTGCCCCCCCCCCAAAAAGGGACATGCTACTTAAAAACCTGGGGAAACTGGCACCCTGGGTCAAACCTGAGGTTACAAGTTTGGGTGTCATTCTAGACTCTGACCAAAGCTTCAAGTCCCATATTAACAAGGTGAGGAAAGTTTCATTTTTTCACCTTAGAAATATACAAGAGCCAAAAGGATGCTGAAAAGCTGATTCACGCCTTTGTATCAAGCCGGCTTGACTACTGTAATGCACTTCTCACTGGCCTTCCCAAAGTAACTACTGAAAGGCTGCAGCTCATCTACTGCTGGCCTGTTAGAAGCACCGAGTAATACACAGAAGAGAATCGGGAGTGCAGCCTTCCAAACTTATGCCCCAAAGCTTTGGAATGCACTACCTATAGATATTAGGAAAGCCGGCTTGTTTGCCATCTTTAAAAGAAAACTAAAAACGCATCTATTCACTCTGGCGTACAACTAGAGCTCTCCTGCACTGCTACGTCCACTGCACTGCTACTTCCTACCGGCCGTACCGACTGTTTTACTGCTGTACCTACTGTACCTAGTAGGCCTACCTAGACTTTTATTGTTTTATCAGCACTTTGTAACTCTACGGTTCTCTAGTTGTTTTTCCCAAACGTGTGTCATCACCTTGTGTCGCAGCTGTGGAGAGACAGGGCCAGTAGACATCGACTGCGGAAACTGTGCTTTGGCTTGTTTTTAATCTTCTAATTCTTATTAATGTTTTTGATTTTCAATCTTCTAATTCTTATGATTAATGGCTTGATTTGAATCTTTTATTCCTTATTATTATCTGATTAATGTTTTTCAGTTTCATTGTTGGTTAAATCTTTTACTCTGTAATGCGCTGTTGTACAGCACTTTGAGTTGCATTTATTGTTGGAAAGGTGCGATATAAATACATTTTTACTTACTTACTAACCATGAGCTGTCCTAGCATTAGCCGTATTAGCATGAGCCGTGTTAGAATTAGCCGCATTAGCATTAGCCGTCTTAGCAAAAGCCGCCTTGGAATTAGCCATATTAGCATAAGCCTTCTTAGTCTTAGCCGTCTTAGCATTAGCCGTATTAGCATTAGCCGTCTAAGCATGAGCCCTCTTAGAATTAGCCAACTAACTTTGAGCCCTCCTAGCATTAGCCGTATTAGCCTGAGCCGTATTAACATTAGCCGTCTTAGCATAAGCTGTCTTAGCATGAGCCACCTTAGCATGAGCCACCTTAGCATTAGCTGTCCTAGCATGAGCCGTCTTAGAATTAGCCGTTGTTAGAAATAATATGACGCCTCTGGTTGGAAACAGTTCTTTGTGACCAGTCGCTCACACATTGTTTCCAGTACGTTTCCTATTGCGTGCATGTTGCTCATGCTGTTTGCACGTACATAGGTCTTTGTGATCCATTTATCCTTTGAGGACCCGCTGAGGGGAGACTTCATAAGGGTCGAGAAAAGAGAGAGAGGGGGTTGAGACCTAGCGAACTGACCCTGCTCGATAGCTCTGTCAGGGAGACAAGGGATTAGACCCAGAGACTCTGTTATACTTTTTGATTCTGCTTGACAATAAATATGACCGACTCCTAGAGTCCTGTTACGTCTTCTGATTGACGCTCCAACCCATCAACGAGCACGCGGAGAACCTCGAAGGTAATTATCATACTTGAATCCATAGTAATTGATTAAAACAGGTTAAGACAACTGAACAACTTGGTGATGCTTCGAGGAGGATATATCTTTTTCTCCGAACACTAACACTAGTACAGCTGTCCTAGCATTAGCCGTCTTAGCATGAGCTGTATTAGCATTTGCCGTATTAGCATTAACCGTATAAGCATGAGCCGTATTAGCATGAGCTGTCTTAGAATTAGCCGTCTAACATGAGCGGTATTAGCATTAGCAGTCTAACCGTGAGCTTAATTAGCATTAGCCGTATTAGCATTAGGCGTCTTAGCATTAACCGGGTAACCATGAGCTGAATTAGCATTAGCCGTATAAGCATTGGTTGCTTTAACAGTAGCCGTCTTACCATGAGCTGAATAAGCATTAGCCGTATTAGCATTAGCCGTCTGGGCATTAGCCGTCTAACCATGAGCTGAATTAGCATTAGTTGTTTTAGCATTAGCAGTCTAACCATGGGCTGAATTAGCATTAGCCGTCTTAGCATTAGCCGGGTAACCATGAGCTGAATTAGCATTAGCCGTATTAGCATTAGTTGCTTTAACATTAGCAGTCTAACCTTGGGCTGAATTAGCATTAGCCGTATTAGCATTAGCCGTATAAGCATGAGCCGTATTAGCATGAGCTGTCTTAGAATTAGCCGTCTAACATGAGCTGAATTAGCATTAGCGGTCTAACCGTGAGCTGAATTAGCATTAGCCGTATTATCATTAGCCGTATTAGCAATAGCCGTATAAGCATGAGCCGTATTAGCATGAGCTGTCTTAGAATTAGCCGTCTTAGCATCAGCTGTCCTAGCATTAGCCGTATTAGCATGAGCCGTATTAAAATTAGTTGTCTTTGCATTAGCCGTCTAACCATGGGCTGTCCTAGCGTTAGCCAAATTAGCATGAGCTGTATTAGCATTTGCCGTATTAGCATTAGCCGTATAAGCATGAGCCGTATTAGCATGAGCTGTCTTAGAATTAGCCGTCTAACATGAGCTGTTTTAGCATTAGCGGTCTAACCGTGAGCTGAATTAGCATTAGCCGTATTATCATTAGCCGTATTAGCAATAGCCGTATACGCATGAGCCGTATTAGCATGAGCTGTCTTAGAATTAGCCGTCTTAGCATCAGCTGTCCTAGCATTAGCCGTATTAGCATGAGCCGTATTAAAATTAGTTGTCTTTGCATTAGCCGTCTAACCATGGGCTGTCCTAGCGTTAGCCAAATTAGCATGAGCTGTATTAGCATTTGCCGTATTAGCATTAGCCGTATAAGCATGAGCCGTATTAGCATGAGCTGTCTTAGAATTAGCCGTCTAACATGAGCTGTTTTAGCATTAGCGGTCTAACCGTGAGCTGAATTAGCATTAGCCGTATTATCATTAGCCGTATTAGCAATAGCCGTATACGCATGAGCCGTATTAGCATGAGCTGTCTTAGAATTAGCCGTCTTAGCATCAGCTGTCCTAGCATTAGCCGAATTAGCATTAGCTGTATTAGCATGAGCCGTATTAAAATTAGTTGTCTTTGCATTAGCCGTCTAACCATGGGCTGTCCTAGCGTTAGCCAAATTAGCATGAGCTGTATTAGCATTTGCCGTATTAGCATTAGCCGTATAAGCATGAGTCGTATTAGCATGAGCTGTCTTAGAATTAGCCGTCTAACATGAGCTGTATTAGCATTAGCCGTATAAGCATGAGCCGTATTAGCATGAGCCGTTTGAGAAAGAGCCGTCTTAGCATGAGCCGTCTTGGAATTAGCATTAGTTGTTTTAGCATTAGCGGTCTAACCGTGAGCTGAATTAGCATTAGCCATATTATCATTAGCCGTCTTGGCATTAGCCGTCTAACCATGAGCTGAATTAGCATTAGTTGTTTTAGCATTAGCAGTCTAACCATGGGCTGAATTAGCATTAGCCGTATTTGCATTAGCCGTCTTAGCATTAGCCGGGTAACCATGAGCTGAATTAGCATTAGCCGTATTAGCATTAGTTGCTTTAACATTAGCAGTCTAACCTTGGGCTGATTTAGCATTAGCCGTATTAGCATTAGCCGTCCTTGCGTTAGCCAAATTAGCATGAGCTGTATTAGCATTTGCCGTATTAGCAATAGCCGTATAAGCATGAGCCGTATTAGCATGAGCTGTCTTAGAATTAGCCGTCTAACATGAGCTGTATTAGCAATAGCCGTATAAGCATGAGCCGTTTTAGAAAGAGCCGTCTTAGCATGAGCCGTCTTAGAATTATCATTAGCCGTCTTGGCATTAGCCGTCTAACCATGAGCTGAATTAGCATTAGCCGTATTAGCATTGGTTGCTTTAACATTAGCCGTCTAACCATGAGCTGAATTAGCATTAGTTGTTTTAGCATTAGCAGTCTTACCATGAGCTGAATTAGCATTAGCCGTATTAGCATTGGTTGCTTTAACATTAGCCGTCTAACCATGAGCTGAATTAGCATTAGTTGTTTTAGCATTAGCAGTCTTACCATGAGCTGAATTAGCATTAGCCGTCTGGGCATTAGCCGTCTAACCATGAGCTAAATTTGCATTAGTTGTTTTAGCATTAGCAGTCTAACCATGGGCTGAATTAGCATTAGCCGTATTAGCATTAGCCGTCTTAGCATTAGCCGGGTAACCATGAGCTGAATTAGCATTAGCCGTATTAGTATTAGTTGCTTTAACATTAGCAGCCTAACCTTGGGCTGAATTAGCATTAGCCGTATTAGCATTAGCCGTCTTAGCATTAGCCGTCTAACCATGAGCTGAATTAGCATTAGCATTAGGTGAGATGAGGAGACGATTCCATTCGTAGTTTGAAGCCTTTATTGTTCAAACCAAAAAGCAAATGTCCTCAGTGAAGCACAAAGAAACCAACGTCATCAAGTCCAAAAACAGTTCTGTTCACATCAAACTAAACATTTAAAAAGAAGCTTTTACGATGGAAACAAGAGAAAAACACCAAAAAAGGGAGAAATGGAGGAAAAAAAGAATGATGTCCATGTTATTTTTACAAACATTATAAGTGATGACATCAAGTAAAGAACACCTCACACAACATGTTGTAAATGTTTGTCATGTCACTCACTCATTGTAGTGGCTGCAAGTGGCTCTGGATGAAAGCATCTGAACAATGGAGATCAAAGTGTAAAGATACAAATGTGCTGTGGCTGGATGAGAGCTCATTGTTTTCACCTCAGAGCTGTGATCCTCAGTGACACATTTGGGCTAAACGCTGGATAGATCTTCTCGGTGAATGTGCAGCCTGTGAAGGAGTAGATATGATCCTTTGCCTCCACATGGTAGAAGGAAACTAGCCCTTCCTCGTAGTCTACAAACACCCCAACTTTGGACATATTTTGTTTCCAGGATAGTTTAACCCCAGAACAAGTTCTTTTATTTCCACGTATAAACCAGTAGCCATCTTCAGTGCTGAGAGATAAACGTCCCTTCCTGTTGACTGACTCTTTGAACACTCCTAAACACCAGTACTTCCCTTCCACCTCAACCTCATAATAGAATCTCCCTGAAGTGAAACCTTCTTTTCCCAGAACAAAACTACAATAATCAAATCGTTTTGGATTATCAGGGAGCTGCTGAGGTTTGTCTCCACGTGTCACTTGTTTGCCATCACCAGGCACTATCAGCTGTGGTTGTGCTGTATCAGGGTCCAGGGTCACATCCACTGTGTACAGCTGCTGCATCAGCCTCAGTCTGACATCTATCGCTAAGTTTTCCAGATCTTCCTGGACCAGAATTCTCTGCACCTCCTGAGCGATTGTCTTCTCCAACTGTGCTACGGCCAATCCAAGCCTCGGCCGATGGAGATGAGTGCGTACGGGTATATCAGACAAGTCCTTGGCATGTGGAGAGGAGAAGACGGATGGGAGGCGCTGGAGGAGCTGGAGGTGGTCCTCAGCGTGTGAGAGATGCTCCATCTCGCTGCTCCTCCGCTGGAGCTCTGTGATTTCCTGCTCCAGCTCTGTGATGCACTCTTCAGCCTGTTTCTCTGCTGCTTTTTGCTTCTCTTCGATGGCTGAGATCAGCTCATCCTGCTTCGTCCGGACGGAGGCCATCAAAGCGGCGACGGCCTCCGCCCACTCCGCTATCTCTTTCTCTGCGACTGTCTTACCCTCCTCCACCGAGCGCTCGATCTCTTCCACCTTCCGTCGTCGTTGTTCTATCATCTCCTGATATTCCGGTATCCTCTTCCCCAGCTGGACCTTGCGGCGCTCGTACTCTTCCTCTACGGGCACCGTTTCGTGACCCTTGTGTTCCGTGCACATGACGCAAACACAGAGCTGCTCAGTCCTGCAGTAGAGATCTAAAAGCTTATCGTGTTTCTTACAGATCCTGTCCTCCAGGTTCTCTACAGGGTTGATCAGCTTGTGTCTCTTCAGGGCTGCCACCCTCTGATGGGGCTCCAGGTGAGTCTCACAAAAAGAGGCTGAACACACCAGGCAGGACTTCAGGGCCTTGAGCTTGGTGCCTGGACAGAAGTCACAGAGCGCCGCCCCTTCCTCTTGGTTGTGGTGGTTGGAACCGGCAGCTTTAACATGAACAGCCATCTTGAAATGAGCAGCCACCACCTCAGATATTAAAGTATTGACACAGACATCGGGTCTTTTTTCAAATGACTTTTTACACATTGGGCAATTATACTCTTCACATTCGTCCCAATATTTGGTGACACAGGCCTTGCAGAAGTTGTGTCCACATGAAAGTGAAACAGGTTTTGCAAACACGTCCAGACAGATGGAACATATGAACTGTTCCGGGTCCAGGAGATCGGTGGCTGAGGCCATGGCTGGAGGAGAGGAGAGAGGAGAGAATGACACAGAGACATGGGGAGCAGATGACAACAAGAGCAAAGCTTATTTTTGTTTCCGTGGTTTAGAACCAGGAGCTCATTCACAAGGTCACCAACTTCAACCTTTCAAACATATATTTGGTGGTGAATTGTGTTGTCAGAACAGTCTTTTTTCAAAAAATACTCAAACTACATGATGACTGACATGAAATGCAACAGGATTTGACCATTTTACTAAAATGACTGCAAAAATAAAACACTTCCCCCTCCACCCTACTGCTTGTTTCTGTTGATGATCTCAATGAACGTCACAAGTTTATGCTCCACAAAGCTCCCAAAAACCCTCTGCTCAACACGTCACTTGATCAAATATTTTCATTAAAAAAAAACAACGACCGACCAAGAATCACAGACATTCAAGACAGAACTGACCTGTATCCTTCGTGTGACTGTGAAAGAGAAACTGGATTCTTTTAAGTTTCATTTCCTTGAAAGTGAGAAGCACCACCTACATAGCTCCACCTTTTACTGACAGTCAGCCCACCCCAGCAGCCAAAAAACAAATAAGATTGATTTCATATATCAAAGTTGTTCTTATTATTACAATGTATTATCAATATTATTATTATTATGATTTCATTATTGTTATTAGTAATTTGAATTTATTATTATGCTTATGCTTTTTTATTATTATTATTATTACAATACTTATATATTAACTTAAAATAATACTACTATCTGTAAACTGGTAAATAAAATTATAAGAGAAATGACAAATTCTTTAGCAAACATCACTGACATCATCATTGATCATAACTAGAGCTGTCAAACGATTAAAATCATTGACAGCGACGACAGGTGTGAGATTAATGACATGTTTTTGTTTGGCCAGGGCTACATTCATAGAGTAAAAGGACAAAGTCATATCAATATTGGATCATATTGAATTATTTTAAGTTCAATTTCTGTGACAACCGACCAAGAATCAGACAATTAAGACAGAACTGACCTGTATCCTTCGTGTGACTGTGAAAGAGAAACTGGATTCTTTTAAGTTTCATTTCCTTGAAAGTGAGAAGCACCACCTACATAGCTCCACCTTTTACTGACAGTCAGCCCACCCCAGCAGCCAAAAAACAAATAAGATTGATTTAATATATCAAAGTTATTATTATTACAATGTATTATTATTTCAATGTATTATTACGATTATTATTTAATTATTATTTCATTATTTTTATTAGTCATTTGTATTTCTTATTATGATTATGCTTATTATTATTATTCTTATCATTATCATTTTATTATTATTGCAATACTTATATATTTACTTATAAAACTACTATTAGTAAACTGGTAAATAAAAAAGTATTAGAGAAATGACAAATTCTTTAGCAAACATCACTGACATCATCATTGATCATAACTAGAGCTGTCAAACGATTAAAATCATTGACAGCGATGACAGGTGTGAGATTAATGACATGTTTTTGTTTGGCCAGGGCTACATTCATAGAGTAAGAGGACGATGTCATATCAATTATCTTAACAATCCAGCAGGTGACAGTAAAGTGCAGTAAGTCTACAAAACAACATTTAGGGTCAGGCATATTCTTTGGCTCTTTAATGCTTTTTGGTTCTTCCCAAATACATTTAATATATGATCCCATTTCTTTTTCTCCAACTAGAAATTTGGCTTTGGATGTGATCAAATTTCCTTTAAATGTGACAAGAAAAGATGGAAGTGGTACCATCTGTGGATGATGTTAAATGAAACCTCTTTCATCTTATTGGTTAATGAGTATTTTTCAGTTGGAGTCCAAACTCTCTTCCGGCAAGTATCTATCCCAGTGTTCCGGAATGCATGTCCATACGGGACGGACACAATGTCATTCTGGAACAAGGAAACAACTTTGCTGTTTTTACATAAAGGCTCAAAAGATATTTGTATTTATTTTGATCTTTTAAAGACAAGGCTCTTTGCAGCCATTGACTTTTTCCAGAGTTTTTTTCTAGAATAAGAGTGAAATTCAAAGAACACCTTCTTGTTTGGTCTTTAGTAATAAAACATTCCCAGGTGGGTAACTCAATCTTTGACTGGAATAGAACAAATTGAATGCATGTTACCTAGTAATTCACACTTATTGACATTTAGACAAAGAGCAGATGCTTTAAAAAATACATGGACTCCATCAAGTGAACTGTTGTCTCTGTGTTGTCACGATGAGCTGCACTGAGGCCTCACAGCAAGTTCAACTGTTCTCCACTCAACCCTCCAAGGAACAGGCAGATTGTTGCATCTGGCAGCTTTTCAATGCAGGAAGGTGAAAGGGAAAACATACAAGGTAAAAAACACATCAATCACCATAGGAATTGGATTCCAACAGGAAGGTAATAAAGGTAAGTATGATGTTAGTTATTTTCAGGGTGACACGGTAAGTATAAAAGACATAACTACACAACAACAATTATTTCCCCGCTACAGGTAACGTTCAAACAAGTATTTCACAGTAACTAAAACATTTTCTCCATAGAACATAAATCCTTTGTCAGAGGCTTATATCACTTGCATATGTTCATTAAAATACTCTTGGAAATACTGCAGACTTTACCTACACTAAAGCCAGGAATGGAGGCATTTAGCATTCCAAGTTACAACAACACATTGACACATTTTCACCGTATAATGTCATTTTCCACATTGCAAAGACAAGAGCGTTGTTGTCAATTACAAATGTAAACCTTCACACAAAGATGTACTTAATTCAAACAGCGGTCGGAGTTAAAACCACTGACATAAATAAAGTTAGAAGAACTGACTTTGCAGAGAACGCAAAAAATGCCCCTGTATTTCGAGAATAAACTCGGAATTCCGAGTTCGTAGCCGACTCGAGAATAAACTCGAAAGAACCTTTCGAGAATAAATTCGGAATTCCAATTCGGGGGGAAGCCCCGGCCATTCCACACCCCGAGTTTTCAGGCCCTAGCCCCCGGGGCCGGGGGCAGAGGTGGAACCGATTGAAACCTGTGTCTATCGCAGGGTCATTAGACCCGGGACTGAGACCAGGGATTTTCCTTTCCCACTGATGACAAATGGCAGATGTTGGCAGGTGTTACCAGGTTTTTGGTGCAGTGGGAAAGGGGTATTAGTTCTAGCTGTCTTGCTTGCAGTTGTGCATTAGACGCAAATCAATATGAACTGTCTGTAAACACATCCTCCGGCCTGACCACACTCCCTATGAATGAAATAACTTCAATGAAATCATATTTTCTGACAGATGGCCTGCCCTCCATTCACTCGCATTGTTGTGGTTAAATCTTAACCAAGTTGTTCTGGCAACATCTTGGTTCAGATCATTGTTCAAGAGTTGCTAAACAAGGTCAACAAAGTTGGAGTGACAAATGTATTGGTTTTGCCTGCAAAAAGTGACAGATTTCAGTTTGAAAAGTCTGCGATGATCGCAACAGTGACAGAAAGAAGGAATGATGTTGAAAGCCTTTTCATTTTTGCGACAGGGAAATCACTTCCGGAACTCTTTATTTGGACACAGTTGACGTCAATTGGCAATAAATTGATGACTCACTTACTTGTGCGTGAGTGTGTGCTGCTTGCATGGCAACAGCTGTTACAAATCTAGTGCATGGGAGTGGATGAAGGGCGACGGGGGTTCGTATCAGGGCTGTGATACTGGGAAACGCCTCGCCCACATGGCCCCGCCTCCTTTCTGGCAAGTTCACCAGTTAAGAGACAATTTTTGTCAATCAAATTACCCAAAAAAGAAAAACATGTTGGCGGCGGCGACGTCTTTTCTTCTCTTCAGTTTTTCTTTTGCTGAGCAAGCTGAGCATTGTACAGCACGTCCAGGTGTGAGTGCAGTCCATAAGCTGGTGAGCTGTATGTCATATGTGGCATTGCCCTGCCAGGTGTGATGTATGTAGTCTGTAGAGATATGTGTGATGTCAATATCACATTTCTTTACACTTTTTTAATTTGTTTTTACAGTATGAGAGCACCTCTACAGGCTGCCACAGGAAATCATCTTGCACCTACACCAGCTAGCAGGCCAGGACCGCAATCTTCTCTCTCTCTCTCTCTTTTGTGTTCATGAATTCAAATGTTCATTTGACTTGAACGTGATTGTTGGTTCTAGAGTTGCTCTTCTCACCTAAAACCATTTTTGGGGTTTTTGTATATAGTTTGTGTGACGTCTTCAATAAATCTTTCAAAAGTAAAAACATTGCTTACATTTCTTGCATTGCCCCACTCCCACTCGCCTACAGCCTCATTCCTTTGAGAGTGTGCCAGAGAGAGGGCCCAGCCTGCTGCAGAGCCACACCTCTAATGGCCCCCACCAGGGGGTCGTGCATTTTCAGCTCGTGGCTCATTTCACACCTTGGGTCAAATAAAATAAAGTTGTGATAAAACCTTGTTTTTAACTATTTATAAATCAGATGTGATCAGCTATTTTGACTTCATTAAACAACATGAACAACTTTTGTGTTGACAAAACAGTTTGTTAATATATTCTCGTGTGTTGCTATGACAACATTTCTGGCGCCACACAAAATACAAAAACATACTCTTTATGTCTTGTGTGTTTTAGATCTATCTAAAAGCTGCATAATGATACTGACAAAACTATTGATGGCACATCAATGTTGCTGTGTTTTTCCCTCAAATAGATATATCAAGCACTTTGGAGTCAGAGTGTGTTAAGTTGATTATATTTAGATAAATATCAGACCACACCAAAATCACACTCATCACGCTTCTCTGACTACAGCTTGGTCTTCAGAGGGTTAATGACATTTTCACTGTAAACAAGCCGCCATCGTTCTCCTTTTCCTTTGCACACAAAATACAATAAACCTAAATGAATAAAATAAATAAATCATCATTTTGCCGTCCAGTTTCAGGTGGGACGTGAGATAGAAGCAGTTTGTTGTTTTGTTTGACGTTTTCTCAGGTTCCAGTTTCGTTTGCATTTGAACAACAACGGGTGCAGTTGTTGTTTTTAGTTATGGCGGAAGGTGCAGTGCTTTGTCTTTACCACGCGGTGGCGGCAGCGAGTTTGCAGCGAGGCTCGGGGCAGGAAGCAGCGTCTCTAAAAGGCTTCATCGATCACAAGTGACAAGCATTTTGGATATTCCTTTTGAGAAAGGAAAGAAAAAAGGACAATGAGGAAATGGCAGCAAAGATGGGATGAGGCCAATAAGGGACGAACACACTACAAAGTTGTGAAATCCATAAAGGCCCAGGATGTAAGGAGGGGAAACAGGAGGGAGCAAGTCAGTTGAACGAGGTTAAGGTTTGATCACACAGGACTCAACAAGACACTGTTCCTGGTTTGGAGAAATATGTCAGAAGAATGCTCTCATTGCAAAAGCACAGACAATGTCAAACATATACTCATGGAATGCAATACGTACAAGGAAGAGAGGGAACGGCTCCTCCTGCAGTAAGGATTAGGGAGACAGGTAGAGAATGGAACCGAGAGGGAATACTGGGAACAACTGGAAAGCTGGGATTTAATTTTTTAAGGATACAAGGTTTTTGCTGCTGTAACTGTGGAAATTTCCCCATTGTGGGAATAATAAAGGTTTATCTTATCTTGTTGAGGTGTACACTATTTCTCTACTTCATAATGTAATGTCAATATCATTTCGACATACAACGGTACAGTAGGTGGCGATATGCACCTTCAAAGTCAAAGATCACAATCCACCATCAAACAAAGAAGATGAAGATGAAGATGAAGAGTCCTTTTTACCAGTTGAAATACATTTGAAGGGCCAATACAACTCACAAAATGCAGTTTTGCACTTGTCTTAAAGTGATTGCAGCTCCTAGCTTGTGACTGAAAGGTTGTTTATGACTCAAAATGACTTGGTGTCATTCATAAGGGTTATATTTGACAGATTACAGCCACCCAGTGGACGGCAATCACTTTTTGGCACCACACCGGTCTGCCGTCATGCTCTCGTCCACTAATATGACTTCCGGTTTGCCGCCTCCCGTCTGCTGGGTTCCATGTGAATGCAGCGTCACACAGCAGGCGGTGCAGGACCAGGGCTAAGAAGATTATTAAGGATCCCCACCATCCCAACGATGGACTGTTCCAGTGGCTACGATCAGGCAAACGCCTCCGCAGCCACAAGACCAGAGCAGAGAGACTCAGAAAGAGCTTCTTCCCCCAAGCCATAAGCACAATGAACTCTGTCACAAACTAGGACTCACCTCATACTGTGTCCACCTCACTGCTGTAATACTTGCACACATTTATATTCCTCTATATTATTATTCTCAGTTCCCAAACATTGCACAAAAAATATTGCACAATGTAAATGATTATATACATTTATATACATATCGTTGCAGTGGATCCAGTATCTTTTTCTTTTTGATGCTTTATATAGATTTGTATTTAGGATTTACCTTATTCATATTTTCATTCTCATTTTTTATTTTTATCTTGTTTATCAAAGGATCGGAACATTGTTTTACCACCAGGAAAAACAACAGAATGCCTTGAAATTTCTTCACTTTGACAAGACTTAAATCTTCTATCTGCCGCAAAACCTCTACTATCTGATGTCGATGCTGAATGCGGGGACCTACTCTCCCTTTCTGATGTGCCCTGGCTAAGTCGCGGCTCCTGCGGCTCCGCTCCTCCTTTCTGCTGCAGCGGTTTTATTCCCTGAGGTCAGAAAATCGACCAGTTTTTGAAAGAGAAGGAGCGACCTCCTAAAGAGCTTAGTGATGTCCCACATCATGAAGACCTTCGAGAGGCTCGTCCTGGAGCAGCTAAGGCCTATGGTCAGGCCTTTCACTGATCCACTGCAGTTTGCCTACCAGCCCCGCCTGGGAGTTGAGGACAGCATCATCTACCTGCTGAACAGAGTCTACACTCATCTGGACAAGCCGGCGAGCACTGTGAGAGTCATGTTCTTTGATTTCTCCAGGGCTTTCAACACCATCCGTCCGGCTCTTCTGGGTGAGAAGATGGCTGAGATGCTGGTGGAGGCCCCCATCGTGTCCTGGATTGTTGATTACCTGACGGGCAGACCACAGTATGTACGCCTACAGAACTGTGTGTCTGACAGAGTAGTCAGCAACACTGGGGCCCCACAGGGGACTGTCCTCTCTTCATTCCTCTTCACCCTCTTCACCTCAGACTTCAACTATTGCACTGAGTCCTGCCACCTTCAGAAGTTTTCTGATGACTCAGCAATAGTTGGTTGTATTAAAAAGTGTGATGAGAGTGAATACAGGACTGTTGTGGGCAACTTTGTCACTTGGAGTGAGTTGAACCATCTGCTGCTCAATGTGAGTAAGACAAAGGAGCTCATAGTGGATCTGAGGAGGGCAAAAACACCCGTGACCCCTGTTTCCATCCAGGGGGTCCCTGTGGACACTGTGGAGGAGTACAAGTACCTGGGGGTGTACTTCAATAACAAGTTGAACTGGACCAGAAACACCGAGGCAGTCTACAAAAAGGGCCAAAGCCGACTCTATTTCCTACGGAGGCTGAGGTCCTTTAACATCTGCCGGACGATGCTGAGGATGTTCTATGAGTCTGTTGTGGCCAGTACGATCTTCTTCGCTGTCACATGCTGGGGCAGTGGGCTGGGGGTCGCAGACAACAACAGACTAAACAAACTAATCAGGAGGGCCGGTGATGTCGTAGGAGAGGAGCAGGACACCCTGATGACTGTGGCAGAGAGGAGGATACTGTCCAGGCTTCAGTCCATCTTGGACAATGTCTCACACCCTCTCTACGACACACTGGCCCAGCAGAGGAGCACCTTCAGCAGAAGACTCCTCTTACCCAGATGCACCAGAGCGCCACAGGAAATCATTCCTGCCAGAGGGCATCAATCTCTACAAAGCCTCCCTCAGAGAGTCAGACACCCCCTCTCTGTAACCTGACCTCAAAACACGGACTTCCACTTCTGCACCTTCTTCTTTTTGCACATTTTAACTGCACATTTTACACTTTATCATGTGTATATAGATATGTTTATATATATATTTATATATAAATATGTTTCTTAATAATTATTATATGTTGTATGTAAATATGTTGTATGTAGATTTGGAGCTGTAACAAAAGTAATTTCCCCCTGGGATTATTAAAGTATTTCTGATTCTGATTCTGATTCTGACCCTCTATGGTTGGCAGCCCTGGCTTTGTTACTTGATCTTACTGATCATCTAAACACACTGAACAAGAGCCTACAAGGCAAAGACCAGCTTGTACCACAACTTTATGCGCACATGAAAGCATTCTGTGTGAAGCTCTGTCTCTTTGAGACACAACTACGCAACTTCAATGTTGCAAACTTCCCCACGCTGTCCGAAATCAAATTTGCTTTTCCAAAAGGCCAAGCTTTCTGCTAAAAAGCGGAAATGTGTTTCTGTGATCACATCTCTCATGACAGAATTCAGTCAGCGCATCCAAGATTTTTCTATCATCGAGAAAGAAATCAAGCTGTTCTTGACTCCCTTCCTGATGGATGCAGAAGAAGTGGAAGAGAGTCTGCAATTAGAACTTATTGAAATGCAGTGTGATAATTCTCTGGAGAAGCAACATCAGCTTCTCTCTCTTACCGACTTCTACCGGAGCTTGGAAGAGGCCGAGTTTCCTCCGATGAGACGCCACGCAAAAAGAATGATGAGTCTGTTCGGCTCAACATACATATGTGAGCAAACATTTTCTCTTTCAACCCTGAACAAAAGCAGATTGAGAACCAAAATGACCGACGGCCATCTCTGCGATGTCCTTCGCATCTCAACCACCAAACTTACTCCTGACCTGCCGGCCATCCTTCAGATCAAAACACAGCATCACTGCTTCCACTGAGCGCAACTCTGTTCCCATTATAGGTGAGTTAAAAATATATGACACAATATTCATGCGTTAATAATCCCAATTACTTCATCAATTCAGTCAATTATAGTTGATAACATTTGCCAACAAACATTAGTTGATGTGTTAACAAGCCCAATAACTTATTTGCATAACAAGCTTGAAATATACCCATCCCCATTTCCCCTTATTTGTCCCCCTTTATACAGGGCTGTGAAGGGGGATCACCATCCTGACCAACAAGCGATCTGAGGCTGCTGTTTTGAGAATGTGCTGCCAATCATTTTTGTAACTAAATGAATGAAAAGTCATTAATAGAAAGCTGAGATGTAGGCTGTTTTTTTTCTTTAAGCATATTCAATTATCAAGCATAATGTACCTACATTTGATTGATTTTTCTAACTTTAATACACTAGAGGTGAGGCGATATAGCTCACCTCTAGTAAGTGGCCCAGCCCTTTGCCTATTTTTCTGTATGTGGCCCTCAGTGAAAAAAGTTTGGACACTCTTGGTCTAGACCAAGCAGGCATGCCTCCAGAATATCAGCCAGCCACACTCCATGCAGGTAGGTGGGGGGGCTCTCTGACCACACCTCCAACAGCTCTGGGTCTGTGGATCAGCTGGGAGCCTGGGAGCAGACAGAGGCGGGGGTAGAACCTGTGGCCGCCCAGACGCAGGGTTGCAGAGCTCTCCGCTCCATCCGAAGCCCTGTCCATCACAGAAATTCCGCTCCACCTCTTGGGCGCGCTCACTCAGCAGTGTTCCACATCTGGACTCCTTCAGGGCTGGGGCTAGTGGGCTCACTGCTTACACTTCCGGGAACAAGGGGGAACGCCACAGGGCTAACGAGCACTGCATGAGACCTGTTAGCGTAGTTGAAGAAAGCTGGTGTGGAGTAACGAGGCTTGGGCTCTGCATGGCGAGGGGGCTAGAGCACTGTAGGACAGCTGGGCTGGGGTCAGGTTGTACGTCATAACCGTGCGGCCGGGGCAGGTAGGCTGCTATAGGGGCTCATTTGGCCGTATTAGCTGGGGGGAACTAACCTTAGCGGCACCAGCGTCTGAGGGCCCCCCACGCACGGGGGTTAACTATCAGTCACCGTCTTTCTCTCTTTGGTTACCATTTCACCCTATGTAGCCATGAGCCACTCCCTAAACATCTTTCTGTCCAGTTTGGCGGCAACTTTTGTCTTTCAGCGGGTGGTACTTTAACGCTGGTTTTACCTCAGAGCAATACGACGGTGACGCTGTGGCGACTTGGGAGACCATGTGCGTTCGGCTGTTTTCAGTTCGCAGCTCCATCTCGGCACACCTCTGTTCCGCAGCTTTCATTGCCCCCCGGCTTCCCGACTGTGAGGGGGTGAGCATCCGCATCTCCTCCATGGTAATCTGGCCAATGGCGACGTGACGCTAATCCCGCTTCTGACACCTATGTGACGCTCAGCGATATTAACCAGATGGACCCAATGAAGGAGAAGCAGATCGTATTGTTGTGGGAAGCTGAACAGTCTTTATTCCCTGCTGCGAGGCGTACAACTAATCCCGAGGTTTGAGGCGTCCAGAGAGAACTAAATAATCCACTTTGTTTGGCCGTGTCGCGTCTCTTCTTCCCCTCGACCACTTCCTCTCTTTGTTCCAGCCCCGCCCCCTCGACACCTCGCCCAATTACCAACTACTTAGTACATCCTGGACACCTCCCCACCAATCAAACGAAGCCAAGAACAGAACAACCACCCAATAAACCTGAACCCCCCCCCCCCCCTCCAGTGACTTTCACCACGGTTAGAAACACACACAGCGTTGCAATATAAACACCATGTCAGCTTAACATCAAATAATAGCATGCACAGCATGTGGATTAACATTTCACTAAAGCAAAATACCAACAAACAAACAAAATACCTTTTTGGCTGCATGCTACAAGGAGGGAAGTAGACTTTGAATCTTCCTTGAAACCATTGACATCCTCCCCTGACGATTCACATCTTATATTCAAGTCCTTCCTGACCAGTTAACTTTTCACCCACACATCCACCAAGTTGGTGCTCGCTGCTTCTGACTGCAATAGAGTAAGCGTCGCACGTCGCCTTCAAAATAAAAGTAATACTAAATTAGGCTATATTTAAATAAATGACAGCAGCTTAAATCAATACTCAATTACAAATTGGTTTAAAAAAGTAAACAAATATTGTAGGCATACAAACTATGACATATGTACCCAATATAATGTCAACAATTACACTCCCACCAAATCATACAAAGCTTAATGTGGGATTTCCCTAAATGAAATGTTGTCGCATGTAAACACTTCAACTTTTCAATAAAACATTTCCTGTTATTAACCGGACGATGTCATTCACCTTCAAGTTCCTTCTATTCTTGTGCCACTTTTGTCTTGGTTGTAAGTTCAAAAGATATTCTTTCTTCCATCGAGTCCAAAATTCATTAGCCAAACACTGTACTCGGCGCCGCCTCTTTTGGAGATAAAGCTCTTTTCTGACAAATTGTCCTTGAGGGGGCAGAACGTTTGTGGACTTTTTTATAAGAATGTGATTCGGAGATAAAGGTTCTGGTCAGGATGGGTCATTCAAATGTTCAGCGGTTAATGATGGCCATTACCTCATACAGGAATGTCCTTAGAGAGCTGCTGTGAAGGATTTTGATCTGATTGCAAGCACAAAGCAAATTGTTTTTAAAAATGTGTTCCAGATAAGTAATTCCTTGTCTTTTCCAAGACCTAAAGATTATTGGTCTGTTTTTAACCAGAAAATCCTGGTTGTGCCAGATTGGCGTGAATTTGTTTGGAGATAGAGAGCGACCACTGAGTTTGAGGAATTTCCACCAGGCTGACAGAGTTGTTGCGATAAATGGGTTTTTACAGCAATTATGTTTCCTTATTGATTCAGTAAGGAATGCTAGATCAGATATTATAACTCCTGACATTCTGTTTGTTCAATGTCACGCCATCCATGGCCCAGTCGTTGCTCTGGTTGTAACCTCTTAATTTTAAATTGACGATGGTTTTGCTAGATAGT
Source organism: Zeus faber (assembly GCF_960531495.2). Classification (NCBI taxonomy): domain Eukaryota; kingdom Metazoa; phylum Chordata; class Actinopteri; order Zeiformes; family Zeidae; genus Zeus; species Zeus faber. Next base: position 23,897,679 of record NC_137195.1, on the reverse strand, counting down.
AGTATCTAAAGTTTGGGGCTGCTAAGCCTCCACAGTCTTTGTTTTTCTGTAGTGCTGCTAGTTTAATTCTCGGTTTCTTGTATACCCAATAAAACGTATTGACTATTGAATCTAGAGCAGTGGTCCCCAACCTTTTTATCACCGCGGACTGGTCAATGCTTGACAATTGTAATTGTAAAAGTTTATATTGCGAATATAATAAACGTGATAATAAATAATAAAGAAATATATATTATAATAAAATAAATAATAAAATAATAAACTTTATAAAAAATACGAAGAACCAGCAATTCCACATTTCACATTTTTATTATTAAACACTCCATGAATTATATTTTTCAACAGCTGAAATAAAGTTGTCCACAGCCCTAACGCTCTCGGACTCTGGTCGCTATGGTAACGTTTAAACATGCCTTCAAAATAAGATACAGATACGCCACAAAAATGAATATAAAGTGCATGAAAATTTTAACTCACCACAACGCTAAATCAATAAGAGCCCTGAGCTTGTTTCTCTGCAACGAGATGGTCCCATCTTGGGGTAATGGGAGAGACTGACACCCGAAGTGTGTTGCTTATGTCCAGTCTACTCCGTTGTTTTGTTTTGGTTTCTGTCACGGCAGAAAACCCTGCTTCACACAGATAGGATGTGGGAAATGGCAATAGGGTTTTAAGTGCTGTGGTGGCGATCTCCGGGTATTCTGCCATGACTTTAATCCAGAACATCGGCAGAGTTGTTGTCTCGAAAATACTTTTAAAGCCGCCGTTGTTTGCGATCTCCAGCAGTTGATCTTCTTCTTGCACAGACATGCTGGATTCACCTGGTTTGTTGATAAATGGGTCGCGGATCCATCCCTTGGCAGTTCATGGGTCCTTTTTGGTTGGGAAGTAGCGCTCGAACTCTTTTAAAAGCAAAGACAGGTGATCGTGCACCAGCTGTGAGAATGAAGGCTCAGGCTCAGTCTCACACAAAATCCCAGCTAATGTTTGAAACATGTCCAATATGCCTCTGTTCACGCGCCGTCCCCACAAATCCAGTTTGGCTTTAAATGCAGCTACTTTATCTGCCAACTTGAAGACCGTTGTCATTTTCCCCTGAAGTGACATTTAATTCATTGAGCAGGCTGAATATGTTGCACAAGTATGCCAGTTTTGCGACCCATTCCTCGTCACTGAAATGTGGTGCCAACGGTGACTTCTTTTCTGAGAGAAATCTTTGCAGCGGCTCTCGTAATTCAAACACTCTGGCCAGTGATTTCCCTCTGGATAACCATCTTATTTCTGTGTGTAAGAGAAGCCGTGTGTGCTCCGCGTCCATCTCCTCACAAAGCTGCTCAAAAAGGCGTGAGTTAAGGGCGTGTGCTTTAATGTGGTTAATAACTTTAACGACATCATTCAAAACGCTGTTCAATTCCGGTGGCATTTTTCGGCTTGCAAGCATTTCCCTGTGAATGATACAATGCGTAGATTCACACTCAGGTGCAACCTCCTTAATCCGAGCAGTTAAACCAGACAGCCATCCGGTCATGGCAGCAGCTCCGTCTGTGCATATGCCGACACAAAAGGACCATTTAAGTTTTCCTAATATATAACCATCCAGCGACTTCTGCGGCTGTGGTGTTGGTTGGCAACGATAGCGCACACAACATGTCCTCATGTACATCCTCCTGATAAAGATATCGCACATAAACAAGTAGTATTGCCTTATTGTCAACATCTGTAGATTCGTCTACTTTCTGTGTGGAGTTTGCATGTTCTCCCCGTGCTCACATGGGGTTTCCTCCACCTCACGTCAGTAAGGACCCCCACCAAAAACATGCACCCATCATCGTCTGACCAGCGATGGACACTTATCACCTGGTCCCCGGGCGCGTCCACATATGCTGCCCACTGCTCCTGGCTGTGCCCCCGGAGGAAGGACAAGCCAGGATGGGTCAAATGCAGAGGATCCATTTCACCGGCCACCATCAAAGCATGTGCATGTGTGTGTGTGTGCAAGCATGTGTTGTAGTGTGGTGTGTTGCGTGACGAATAAAGACTGTTTCTTCTTCTTTTCTTTTTCTTCTACCTGGAGTGCGTACCACGGTGACGTATTAATCCTCTCCAACAATTGTTTCTCAATGTCTTTGGCTATTTCCTCAATGCGCCGAGTCACAGTGCTAGCCGACAAAGGTACCCGTGCTATCTTGTTAACAGCAGCCTCTCCTAGAAGTTCACGGCAAATGTCTTTAGTGGAGGGCAAGATCAACTCTTCACCAATAGTGAATGGCTTTTCAGCCTTAGCAATACGGTTAGCCACCAAGTATGATGCTCTCAGTGCATTCGCATTTATTGATGTGGTGGCCGCCAGTAATTTCTTCTGTCTTTCGTGTTCCTGTTTTTTTCTTTCAAAATACTCCGGGGGCTTGTTTTTTAATCCAGGGTGCTTGGTCTCCAGGTGGCGAAGCAATTTTGAAGGCTTCATTGCCTCGTTAGAGAGCCGTTCGCCGCATATTATGCAGAGCGGGCTTGGTCTGTGGGAATCACCTGTCGCGATAAATCCATACTTCAAGTAGAACTCCTGGTACTGTCTGTTAAAAACTTTCTTTTTCTTGGAAGTTGTAGGCTCTTCTTCTGTCTCTTCACCGGCCCTTTTCCCCTTTGAAAAGAAACTTTCCAAAGACGTCTGTTTTTTGCTCATTTTGCTAGCTTGTGGGTTGAATTTTTGGCGCTCAAGTGACCGAGATGTAACCGAGAGAATCCGGTCATTTTTCAAAATAAACGATTGTTCAGACTCAGATAATAAATACAACGGAAATAATTAATTATTTCTTGGGCGGCCCGGTACCAATTGATCCGCGGACCGGTGGTTGGGGACCACTGATCTAGAGTATTAAACCAATGTACTGTTGGTTGCACTGGGGTCATTGAAAATATAGAGTTTATTTTTGGGAGTATATTCATTTTCGCTGCTGCTATCCTACCAATTAGTGAGATGGGTAGGTTGTTCCATCGAATGAGGTCTTCTTTAATGGATTTGAGCAATGGAGTGAAGTTAAGGTTAAACGAATCTGACAGATTGGCAGACATATCAATATCAAGGTGTCTAATATTGCCCGTTGTGATGGTTAAGGGAAGTTTCTGAGTTGCAGCATTGCAGTCCCCCCCACTTAGTGGTAAGACCGTGGCTTTAGTCAAATGTATTGAATAGTCTGAGATAGCTGAGAATTTAGATATAAGATTGAACAACTCCGGTTGGGATGATATTGGGTTCCGTACGTACAACAAGACATTGTTTGCATTCAAACTGATTTTGTGAACAGAGTTTCCTGTTTGTATGCCTACGATATTACTGTTTTATTGGATGGCCGCTGCGAGGGGTTCAATAAAGATGGCGAATAGTAAAGGGGAGAGCGGACATCCTTGTCTTGTGCCGCATTGTAGATTGAAACGCTGTGAAGTGTAACCATCAGTGAGGACAGAAGCAGATGGGGAGTTGCAGAGGACTCTGATCCATTGAATGAGTGAGCCTCCAAAACCAAATTTGTTGAGGATTGAAATGAGATATGTCCAATTAACTCTGTCAAATGTTTTTTCGGCATAAATGGGCAATAATAGTATTTAAGTAGTTCCTTTGAGATATGCTGATCAGATTGAATAAATGATGCATATTCCTGGATTGAGTGTCTGCTTTTGACAAAGACTGTTTGGTCTGGGAGAATTATAAATGGAATCACTTTTTTGAATTCCGTTGGTTAGTGATTTACTTATCATTTACATTTACATTTAGTCATTTAGCAGACGCTTTTATCCAAAGCGACTTACAAGGGAGGATAACATTCAGCTACATTGCGAACAGAGATTAGTGTAACAACAACATTGGTGTAACAATAAATACTGCAAGGTGGTGCTAAGTAATTGTAGATTAGGACAGGAGGTACTCACTGAAGAGCTGGGTCTTCAGGTGCTTCTTAAAGACAGAGAGGGAGGTCCCTGCTCTGGTCATTTTTGGCAGCTCGTTCCACCAACGTGGAACTACAAATGAGAATAGCCTGGATTGCCGTGGCTGTATGGCCGGCAGAGCCAGGCGACGCTCATTTGATGAGCGCAGCATCCGGGGGGCAACATGTGCTCTTACGAGAGCATTTAAGTAGGCGGGAGCGTTCCCAGCAATCACTCTGTAGGCCAGCATAAGAGACTTGAACTTGATGCGGGCGGCTACAGGTAGCCAGTGGAGCTCGATGAGCAGCGGAGTGACATGTGCCTTCTTTGGCTGGTTGAACACCAGTCGCGCCGCCGCATTCTGGATCATCTGAAGTGGCTTCACCGCACAGGCCGGCAAGCCTGTTAAGAGGGCATTGCAGTAGTCGAGACGGGACATCACCAAGGTTTGTACCAGCAGTTGAGTGGCATATTGGGTCAGGTACGGCCTGACTTTTCGGATGTTGAGTAGTGCGAAGCGGCAGGACCGGGAGACGGCGGCAACATGGTCCGAGAATGTCAGTTGGTCATCAATGATGACACCAAGATTCCTTGCAGCCTTGGTAGGAACAAGAGATAGAGAGTCGATTTTAATATCAATGTTGTGATAAATACCTTGTTTGGCCGGGAAGACCAGCAGTTCCGTTTTCGCCAGATTTAGTTGAAGATGATAATCCTTCATCCATGTGGATATGGATATATATGGATATATATGGATATATATAGCGAGACAATCCGAGATCCGCGTCGAGACAGTAGGGTCGTCGGGCGGGAAGGACAGATAGAGTTGAGTATCATCCGCATAGCAGTGATATGAAAAGCCATGTGAGCGGATGATCGGGCCCAGTGAGGTGGTGTATATGGCAAAGAGGAGGGGTCCCAGCACCGAGCCTTGGGGCACCCCTGTGGTGAGGTTGTGAGGCACAGACAGCTGGCCTCGCCATGTCACACTGAACGAGCGCCAAGTAAGGTAAGATTCGAACCAGGAAAGTGCACTGCCCGTTATGCCCATGCTTGAGAGTATGGACAGGAGTATGCTGTGATTGACAGTGTCAAAAGCGGCTGATAAGTCTAGCAGGATGAGGACCGAGGATTTGGCAGCAGCTCTAGCAGTTTTTAAGGCCTTTGTCACAGACAACAGGGCTGTTTCAGTGGAATGACCACTTTTGAAGCCAGATTGAAGTGTATCAAGAAGGTTGTTTCTTGACAGGTACTCTGTAACCTGTCTAGAGACCGCCCTCTCTAAGGTTTTGGAAAGGAATGGGAGGAGAGAGACCGGCCGATAGTTTCCTACTTGATTGGGATCGAGTGAGGGTTTTTTGAGTAGTGGTGCGACCCGAGCCGCTTTGAAGGCGGAAGGGAAAGTGCCGGAAGTTAGGGAAGAATTAATCACATGTGTGATTGCCGGGGTGATAGACGGTGATATGGCTTGAAGGAGGTTGGATGGGATCGGATCTAGCGGACAGGTAGTAGGATGGCTACATGTTAGTAGTTTAGATACCTCACTTTCAGCGAGGGGGGTGAAACCAGGGAACGATGAGCCTAGGGCTCGGGAAGACAGGTTGTGAGTAAGTTGTTTAGTGAATTGGCTGCTGATGGCTGCCACTTTGTTAGTAAAGAAGGAGGCAAGGCAGTCAGCAGTGAGGTTAGTAGCTGGGGGAGGTGGTGGAGGGTAGAGCAGAGATTTGAAGGTGGTGAATAACTTACGTGTGTCTGTGGCACCGTTGATCCTATCGTTGAAGAAGGCCTTCTTGGCAGCAGTGATGCTGGAAGAGAAGGAGGACAGCAGTGTCTGGTAGCTAGCAAGATCCTCAGTTGTTTTGGATATCTGCCATTTCCGCTCGGCTGCTCTGAGGTCAGTGCGCGTTGTCCGGAGGGTGTCAGTCAGCCAAGGGTGCGACTGGGTTGAACGAGCAGGTCTGGTGGATAGTGGACACAGGCTATTCAGACATGAGCTCAAGGTGGAGCAGAGGGAGTCAGTGGCATCATTAACCTGCAGAGAGGAGAAAGTGCCGTGGGGTGGAAGAGAAGAGGAGAGCACAGAGGAGAAGTGGGTGGGAGACAAGTTGCGGAGATTGCTGCGGATAGTAACCATGGGTGGGGAGGTGGGGGGTTGTTTTGGTAGCTGGACATTGAAGTGGATGAAGAAGTGGTCAGAGAGATGAAGAGGAGTGACCCATAGGTTGTCGGTGGTACAGCTCCGAGCAAGAATGAGATCGAGCTCGTTGCCAGCCTTGTGAGTCGGTGGAGTCGGGATCTGTCTTAGGTCGAACGAGCGAACCAAAGACAGGAAGTCAGCCGAGCTCGCACTGTCCAAGTGGATGTTCATGTCTCCGAGGACGAGCATGGGACACTCGTGCTCAGGGATTGATGACAGCAGGGTGTCAAGCTCATGTAGGAAGTCACCTAGTTGTCCTGGTGGACGGTAGATGACGACCACATAGGCTTTCACCGGAGCAGTCACCAAGACGGCGTGATATTCAAAGGAGGCAAAGTTGTTTAAAGGCAGCAGTGGATTAAATTTCCATGTGTTGGAAATTAGCAGGCCAGTCCTACCACCACGGCCAGATGGTCTGGATGTGTGGGAGAATGAGTAGTTAGTGGAGAGTGCAGCCGGGGTTGCGCTATCTTCCGGTTTAATCCATGTCTCAGTGAGAGCAAGGAGCTCCAGGGAGAGGTGGTTGGCATGACCAGAAATGAAGTCTGCCTTGTTAACTGCAGATCGACAATTCCACAAGCCAACAGAGAAGGAGGTCTTTGCAGAAGATGTTTGCTGCAGGGACCTGAGGTTACCCGGATTGCATCGGCGTATGGTATAACGACGCTTTCTGGGTGACCATGAAGTTGTAGGGATGCGGTAGTAGCACATTTTGTATGGAGTGAGAGAAGGAAGGCAGGTTAGCCTTGTTCGGTGTCCATGCTTCGGTTGACGTGCAGAGGTCGACGTGCGTCTTCACACGAGAGCGACTACAAATGGGCCAACGCTTGAAGCTAACGCTTCAAGGGCAGGACCATAAATAGGTGATAGAATACAGCTGCTCGTGTGATTAGGGTTGCACCTGGCTAAGAGCACGCCCACATAAGAGAGGACTTACCTGAATAGGGGGTGTGTCTGGAACACAAGCTTGTTGGCAGATCAGCAAATAGCAGTGAAATGTACAGAGTCAATCCAGTAGTCCAAGTTGCAATACTACAATACGAGCAGTGATACACTACACAGCAACCTCAGCACTAGAGCTCGACTCAGAGTTAGTTTGTAGTGCAGGGTATTTATCCCTGTCCAGCGGAAGGAGGACACGCCCAGAAAGTTAGACAAAGGGTTTACTGATTAGAGGGAGTTGCTTGGCTCACACCCTTGCTGATGGCTGAGCAGTTAGCAGCAGATATGCCGGTACTACCCTGAAACCAGCTAGGACAAAGTAAGTGCCAATAAGACTGAACCAGCAATAATAACAAGAAAAACAACAGCAAAGGACAACAACAAACGACAACAATAAAACAGATTTAGTCAGTAATGCGCTTCTCTTTGACGTGCAGAGGTCGACGTGCGTCTTTACACAGAGCGTCTTCACACGAGAGCGACTACAAATGGGCCAACGCTTGAAGCTAACGCTTCAAGGGCAGGACCATAAATAGGTGATAGAATACAGCTGCTCGTGTGATTAGGGTTGCACCTGGCTAAGAGCACGCCCACATAAGAGAGGACTTACCTGAATAGGGGGTGTGTCTGGAACACAAGCTTGTTGGCAGATCAGCAAATAGCAGTGAAAGGTACAGAGTCAATCCAGTAGTCCAAGTTGCAATACTACAATACGAGCAGTGATACACTACACAGCAACCTCAGCACTAGAGCTCGACTCAATCATAAGCTCGACTTATAATCTTAAGGTTGCAATTAATAAGGCTTATGGGTCTATCACTGGAGGTGAGGGTTGGGTCCTTATTGGGTTTGAGCAAAACCAAAATGAGAGTGGTATTCATGTGCGGAGGCATGGTGGAGGTTGATTAAATCTCTGTTAGCATTCTGATGTATAATGGGGATATAAGTGGCCAGAAGTGTTTATCGAATTCCACTGGGTAGCCATCTGATCCAGGTGATTTATTGTTGGGCATAGAGAAGAGAGCGTTCCTGAGTTCTTCTAGAGTAGGTGGTTGATTTAACGTGGTAGCCTGCTCTGTCGAAAGATTAGGAAGGTCAATATCATCAAGAAATTAGTGAATTTTTGATATATTAGATTCATTATCTGAGTAATACAGCTAATTATAAAAGTCTCTAAATATGTTATTGATGTCTTGAGGGGAGTATGTTATCCTACCCTGCGGATCATTGATGGCTGTAATAAGTGTTTTTTCTCTATCGTGTTTCAATTGCTTGCCGAGAAATTTACCTGATTTCTCATTGAATTCAAAATAATTTGCTCTTGTTCATTGCATGAGGAATTGTGTCTTTTGATGGATGATATTATCAAATTGAGATGCAATCGTCCAGATCTCATGACATTTTGAGTGGGCTTGTTGGGAATGCAACTCCTTTAGTCGTTGTTCATGTTTATTTTGGCATTCTTGTCCTTTTTTTTTCTTGTGAGTGGAGAATGAAATAATACTACCTCTTGGAACTGCCTTAGCCGTTTCCCAGAGTAAAGATGGTGATATTTCTGGGGAGTCATTCAGTTCAATGAAGGAAGTCCATTCTCTGGAAAATAAATGGTTAAATTCTTTATATGTGAGGCGTTAAACTGCCACCTGGCGGGAGGGTTCCAGTTTGTTTCATTTATGAGGTTGAAACTAATCGGCCTGTGATCGGAAATTACAATGGGGTGGATTTCAAGATTAGTGGGCTTTTGGACATTGCGGCTTTCCTTGTCAAGAAAAGGTCGATTCTACAGAAACTTTGGTGGGGTGGTGAATCATATGTGTATTCTCTAGAATGTTGGTTATTTGATCACCAACAATCCCCAAGAGCAAGATCACTCACATATTGTTTTATAGCGCCGACGAACGCCAGGATTTGTGAATATTTCTGGCTTGAGAACGGTCTAAACTTGGATCCAGTACTGTGTTGAAGTCTCCTCCAAATATGATAAATGATTGAGAGAATTCTAAGAGTTTTAAAAATATGTTGTGAAAGAAATTTGGGTCATCCTCATTGAATAAATATTAGCTATGGTTAATTTTACCTAAAATTCCATTACTCATTATGTAACGCCCTTCTGGGTCTGATATTGTGGTTTTATTTTGATATGGGATACTTTTATTGATCAATATAGAAACACCTCTTTTTTTGATTTTTTTTTGCGTATGATGCAGAAAACATCTGATTAAACCCACTTAGCTCTGAGTTCGAGGTGCTCGGATGCAGTGAGGTGAGTTTCTTGCAGTAGACAGAAGCTGGGGTTCATCCTGGTGAGGTGACTTAGAATTTTGCTACGTTAGCAGGTGAGCGCAAGCCATTCACATTCCACCTCACAAACTTAATGGGTGTCATTGAAGTTAGTTAGGGGGTGATGGTACAGTGCATCCAAGGCAATAGCTATACTTCCTTTCCCATGCTTTCCCCTAGATAAGTCTGGGATTTCCTCCTTTACATTCCTTTTTACTGTCCTAGTATTGCAGGAAGCTTGTAGGGATACATATCTCCATAAACAAATGGCAAGTAGGCAATGATAAACATTGAACATTGCAGGATTAGACAAACTGTACATATAGTAAGAGACAGAATAGAGTAAGAATGATGGGAGAAGTGGGGAGAGAGGGATTAGGGAGGTTAAATGACAAGAGAAGTAGGGAGGGGGGATTAGGAGGGTGAGATGATGAGAGTGAGCAATATTTAAAATGCTGACAAAGATAGCATGCTAATTTCTACATCTTGCAGGATTTAATTACCAGAATTACAAGCATACATACATAATGATCAAAATAACCAGGTTGTGGTGGAGGAGTCTCGGAATAACAGACCTTCTATATATGTGACCCACCACAGCAAAAGCCGCCATCTCGCGCATTTCTAAAATCGCCAGGAGCAGCCAAATAAATTGAAAAAAACTTTCTTGAAGGAAAATTAGATTTTTCCAGGATGGGGTTGCTTTGTTTTTTTTTTTTTATCTCTCAACGTATTTTCAAAACCGAGTTTGATTCATAAATAGTAGAAAAATGTTTAACCATGGAGTTAAATATTCCCGTTAGATTACATGGGAAAATGCAGTTCACTTACAGAGATGCTGAACAGCACTGAATGATGCAGATCGATCCTTTACTTTAAAGTGACCATCCAGGTGAAGATCATTCCTCCATAATCCATGTGATGTGAAGTCACAATGTGAAACCGTTTTGATAGAGTTCAGCCTTTAAATATTACGTGTTTTATACATACACGGAGACAACGTTGTGGAGGGGGCGTGTCACTGACGTCATCTTCACTTCCGGAAACAAGACGAGGCTCCGGTTTTACTTTGAAAACTCTGTTTCATTAGGAGAAGCGGGTGGAGGAAGATCTAAATCATATTGCGGACCTTAATCTGACCATTGCGATAGATCCAAGTCAGTTTAAGCAGCGCGCGCTAGACTTAATTTTCCACGATGATAGTTAGTTCTCCGACAGCGACTGAATCTGATATTACTCCGGACCTGGAGAACAGTTCAAACAGCGGATTTCATCCCGAATGTGATGATAAAACAGAATATTTTCAAGAACCACCGGAAAATAAATTACACTTTAAAAAACATTATTCTTACTGTTAAATAAAAGCTTTTTTCCAAAACAAAAATACGTTCAACGTTCCCTCAAAACACAAGAACAAAGCAGTGATTGGCCCATTCAGCAGTATGTTAAGTAGCCATGTGGCTTTGGCTACCCCATTTGCATTCTGGGAGCTAAGTGAATGAAGCCAAGTCTTGGCAAAACTTTCAAGGTGATTATCTCAGAAACACAGTTTGCCACACCCTTGTCATTAACAAGTCATAGCTTTAAAAATATTTGCTTGATTTGCACAAGTGACACCTTGTTTGGAAGCTCTGATTCTTCTCTAAAAAAGACAAAAGCCCCCAAATGACCCTAAAATATGCGGTGGGTCACATATAGTTTATCAACAACCATCGATACGCATTAACCCTTCTGCCGGTTCTCCTTCAGGATGGGGTACAGCACCCTTCCGTCGGTCGTTGATCTCACGGGGGAAATGGTCATTCATGCCCAGCGTGGTTCCTTTCAGCTCCCGTCCTTTGCTTTTAACCAGCTCCTTGTGCTTGAAGTGTTCAAACTTGGCAATGATGGAGCAGGGTCCTCCACTTTGGTTTCGCGCATTATACCCTTTTTTAAATGCATATATATTAATATTATTTGCAATTCGCTTTGTTATCTGTCTGAGTTGGAGCGGATTGCCGGTGTGTTAGTCAGTGTAGCAGGGCGCCCCATTGTTGGATCTTTACTCACTTCCGTCTTCTCACAAAATCACAGCATCCTCCCGTTCTCAGAAGCTCTAATCTACTGTTCTTGTCTTGTTGTTAGCTAGTTTCGGTCTTTCCTCTTTGAACGTTAATGGAATTTCGTAGTGACCATTGCCTTTTTGTGTGATGTTTTCTCTTAACTTTGACAAGAACTTGAGATCTTGAGACACAGGCTCATCTTCTACAGCTCATTATGAGAAGTCTGGTTCGAGGACTCTTGATGATGTCTGAGGAAGTAATTTCCTTTACTTTGGTACAGCGCACATAGATCACATAGTCAGTTTGAGATTGACAAAAGGCTCCACACCTGGTGTCACTTGTCTCACTACTATGCGATGGCTGATTCCAATGGCGTCGCCGTAGTCTACCCAAGGCTCCTTGTAGCCAACAATACTCCATCCAAGGTCTGTATGCTGCGCATAAGGCTGATTTTCTTTGCCAGATACAACTTCCCTTGGAAATAGGGCTTGTGAACCGTTGTACCCAATGTGCAGACCTACTTTAAAGTCCTGCAAGTTTGGCATGACGCAGGACGTCTGGCAGTCGGTTATCTCTCCACCTGCCTATCAAACTGTCTGTGAGTCGTCTCAGGAGCAGCGGTCGGAGCCCGTCGCAGAAGTCCATTTTGAGGATGGTCTCGAACGTGGATTCCTCACCACCATCGAATGAAGCAGGACAAACGTGTCCTGAGAAGGACGTGCAAACGTCCATTGTGCGATGATAAAAATCAGTGACTGATTCGTCTAGCTTTTGGTAGCAGTCTCTGATCTTTCCGAGGTCGAATTTGACCGGGAAGTTGTGTTCGATGGATCTGAGTACTGATTCGACCCATATTTCCCACAGGCCAGTAACGTCCCAAGCCGCGGTGCGTGGTCGGAGCAGGTCTGGGTCGTTGTTGTGGCAATTTCTGTAATAAAGGATCGTGAACAAACTCGTTGTTGTGTGTATATTTATTTTAGAAGAACAGAGTTAGTCTTTGCAAAGAGAGGAGAGGGAGAGAGCGAATGGGAGGACGCAGCCTGTAGTTGAGCACACCCCGTCCTGCTGGATATAGGAAGAGCATGCGTATATATGTGGTGCGATGTGTAAGGCACTTAGGGTGGAGTGATGTACTACCGCATCTGTGCGATGTGCTTGCCCTATCTATGTGATACACTGCCCTGTCTATGTGACGTGCCTCCCTATCTGTGATGTACTGCCCATGTCTATGTGACGTGCCTCCCTATCTGTGTGACGTACTGCACTGTCTGTTGATGACCTTGAGGTCACTGCCTTAGACCATGGGCCTTTGTGTGTTCCGAAAGTGGGTCACAGGTGTTCCTTGTATATGGGAATAGAGAGTCCTTGCTTGGGATGCATGCTGTTAAGATAGTGCTTGACAAACATGTTATTGTACAAAAGGAAAAGTAGCATTTTGCCTATACAATTACAATTATCTTGGAGGTGCTCTAGATGGGACCAAGCTTTTGCAGTTTCATTGGTTGGTATGAAAGTTCTGTTGGTTGGAATAAACTCACACGTGTAGATCGGTGGTAAGGAAATCTTCCCACTGGAGTTAAAGCCTCGGACTTGGAGGTCATTTACTCTTTGAGAGCTTACTACTGTGGTTCTTGAAGTCACAGTAGACAGCTTTAACTTGACTTGGTCTTTGTTTGCTTCCAAAGCTTCAGCTACTTCACTTAGAACAAAAGTTGTGCCACTCTGAAAATCCAACAGAGCATATACAAGGACTTCTTGTGCTGGCTGAGTTGTGGATGAAAGCCAGACAGGAATTATTGCAGCTGTTTGCATGTTAGCTTCTTCACGTATTACTCTATTTGAAGTAGCGGCTGTGGTTGTTTCTTTGTGTTGTGTTGATTGATGTCTTTCTTTGTTCTTTTCTTGACTTGAACTTGGCTTTTCCTGACTTGGATTTTGCTTGTGGCTCAAACCCCAGGTGCAGGCACAAGACGCAGCCACAGGCACCAGGCACAGGACCCCCATGCCCACCCACGACCCGTGTAAGGGCGAGGCCCGCCCCAACGCAGCTGACTAGACGCCCCACCTGGCGTATGCGCCAAGTGCCCATCCACGTAGCAGAGTGTGGTCAGCGCGGGGCACCTGGATGTTAGCCACCCCCCCACCCCCGCCAATGCCAGCAGGCAACTCAAACTTGAATCACTCGCACCCCTCCTGCCCCGCAGACCCTGGTCTGGTGGAGTGTTGTTCGGAGTAGGATTGGTGTGCGACTGTATGTGTTCTAAGCTAATATGAGTGGGATTAAAATTTCAGGACGGAAGAGAAGCACGCTGGAGCAGGAGCGTGACAGGCAAGATGGCAGCTGCCCACTACATCCCCACCCACATACGTAGCTTGCACCCCACCCATCCCGCAAGCCCTAGGCCTATTGTGTGGTGTATGTGCTGAGTATGAGTTTTGGCACTGGGAGAGATAGGCGAATCGCGAGCAGATCGATGTAGGGGTGCAGCAGGCCGGGGAGCCCCCAACCCGAGCCCGAAACCCACAACCATGCCCCTAACCCGCAACCACGCCCCAAACCAACATAAGGACGCCAGCTGCAGGTACTCCCCAGGAGTACCCCCCCCGCCCCCGGAGACAGGCTAGCTCAACTCAGGAAATGGAGCGGGCGCCACCACTCTGCCCCCCTAACACCCCTGTGGGGCAGAGCCACCCGGGCACCCACCCAACCGCACAACCCCGGCAGACCAGGAGGACCCCCACATGCCCCAAAACACCACGACATTGCCCCGACTTAAGAAGACTCAAGTATTAAAAGATGAAGTTATGTCAGTGATAAAAGTAGCCCATATTTTATTATGGGATGATGTAATCTATTAATAACTGCAACCCTTGGGATGTGGTGAGATTCTTTCTTTTTCCAATTGAGTAATATTGTTTTCTTGGCAATTTTTAAGGCCATAAAAATGGGTTGGTGGTGTTTAAGTGGTGGGTCGACTGAGGAGAGGTCACGTAGAAAACATATAGACGGGGAGACTGGGATGCTGCGACCCAGAAGGGTTGATAGCTTCTTGGTGATGTTGGTCCAGAATGCGAGGATAGGTGGGCAGAGCCAGAAGGCATGAAAGTAGTCATCTCTGGTATTAAGGAAACAGTGAGAGCAAATGTCTTCATCCACAAAACCCATTTTGAACATTTTGTGTTCCGTGATATGAGCCCTGTTTAGAATCTTACATCGGATGAGTTGCATTTTGGAGTTGCGGGTCACAGAAAAGGTGTTTCCACAGGTTGATATCGGTGGGAACAGCAAAGTCTCTTTCCATTTCATTGTAGGTTAAGATAAAGTGTCATCTGCTTTGAATAAAAGTTTGTATATTCTGGAAAATTGATTTTTTAAGTGATCGATATTTGTGAGATCTTCAATCATTGGAGATGGTAGTAGGATGTTCGTCAATTTGATTTAAACTTTAAGTAGCTGACGGAATTGAAGGAAGCCATGGCCACCGATATTATACCTTTGGGTTAAGGTTGGGAAGGATATAAGGAAATTGTTTTCAAAAATGTGTTCCAGATGAGTAATTCCTTGTCTTTTCAAAAATCTAAATATTATTGGTCTGTTTTTAACCAGAAAATCTAGGTTGTGCCAGATTGGCGTGAATTTGTTGGAGATAGAGAGTGACCACTGAGTTTGAGGAATTTCCACCAGGATGACAGAGTTGTTGCGATAAATGGGTTTTTACAGCAATTATGTTTCCTTATTGATTCAGTAAGGAATGGTAGATCAGATAATGATAACTCCTGACATTCTGTTTGTTCAATGTCATGCCATTCATGGCCCAGTCATTGCTCTTGTTATAACCACTTAATTTTAAATAGACGATGGTTTGCTAGATAGTCGTAACTAAAGTTTGGGGCTTTGACTCTAGAGTATTAAACCAATGTACTGTTGGTTGCACTGGGGTCATTGAAAATATAGAGTTTATTTTTGAGAGTATATTCATTTTCACTGCTGCTATCCTACCAATTAGTGAGATGGGTAGGTTGTTCCATCGAATGAGGTCTTCTTTAATGGATTTGAGCAATGGAGTGAAGTTAAGGTTAAACAAATCTGACAAATTGGCAGACATATCAATATCAAGGTATCTAATATTGCCCATTGTGATGGTTAAGGGAAGTTTCTGAGTTGCAGCATTGCAGTGCCCCCCACTGAGCGGTAAGACCGTGGTTTTAGTCAAATTTATTGAATAACTGAGAATTTAGAGATAAGATTGAACACCTCCGGTTAGGATGATATTGGGTTCAGGACGTACAACAAGATATTGTCTGCATACAAACTGAGTTTGCGAACAGAGTTTCTTGTTTCTATGTCTACGATATTAATATTTTAACGGATGGCTGCCGCAAGGGGTACAATAAAGATGGCGAATAGTAAAGGGGAGAGCGGACATCCTTGTCTTGTGCCGCGTTGTAGAGTGAAACGCTGTGAAGTGTAACCATTGATGATGACAGAAGACGATGGGGAGTTGTAAAGGATTCTGATCCATTGAATGAGTGACTCTCCAAAGCCAAATTTGTTGAGGATTGAAAAGAGATATGTCCAATTAACTCTGTCCAATGCTTTTTCAGCATCTAAAGAGGCAATAATAGTATTTAAGTAGTTTCTTTGAGATATGCTGATCAGATTGAATAAACGACACGTTTTGCTGGATTGAGTGTCTGCTTTTGTATATGTATTTGTTGTGTATCACATGAGTACAGACACCGCAACAACACTCTGAGCTGGTTTCGCGAAACCCGAACTGATTCATCCCTTTGTCCTGATATCTTTTATAGTCGTGATGAGGTGTTTGCTCGTTTACATATCTCACCTCTTTTTATGTCAAGAAATAATCAGAAATATTTTTTGAGCCAATCGTAGTCTTATTTCTTTGTTTAGCTGTTCTCTGATGTTGCTTCTTAGCTGGCCAATCACAGCCTTTATCCCTCCTTCTTTTGAAGATGGCGTTCAATTTGTAGTTTTCTATAGGCTGCCAAAATAAAAAAAACAGAAAGACGGATATATGCTGACTGTCCAATCTTAGGGCTTGTCCTTACATGACCCCGGGAGCTGGTGTCCTCTGTGGCTTCATCTGGTGGTTTACAGAGTGTACTATTTTTCCAAAGGTATTTTTAAAGGATAGTTTTATATTAAATTTGGTGCTAAGTTGGGTTGTTCTTGCATCAATTTTTTTTCATACATATTGAGTGTTTTTTAGGTTGGGTGACTAGATTTATTCATAACAGGTTACTCATTAAACCACAACAGTTGGGTCTTTATTTGGTTTGAAAAACCGAAATGAGAGCAGTATTCATGTGCGGGGGCATGGTGAAGGTTGACTTAATCTTTGTAACCATTCTGATGAACAATGGGGATATAAGTGGCCAGAAGTGTTTATCGAATTCCACTGGGTAGCCATCTGATCCAGGTAATTTATTGTTGGGCATAGAGAAGAGAGCGTTCCTGAGTTCTTCTAGAGTAGGTGGTTGACCTAAGGTGGTAGCCTGCTCTGTCGAAAGGCGAAGAGCCTAAGGCCTAAGGCTCTTAAATGGTTTAAAAATTACTTAACAGGTAGGATTTAGTGTGTCCAGGCAGAGGGCCATAAATCAGACTTTCATAAGCTAACTAAAGGTGTGCCCCAAGGTTCCTTTTTGGCTCCTATTTTATTTTCTATTTTTTATAAATTATTTAGGTAAAGACATTCAAGCTAAATTTCATCTGTATGCGGATGACACAATCGTCTATACATCTGCTCCCTCTGCAGCAAAGGCGATTGAAGAACTTCAGACTGTATTTCAGTCATTACAAAGAGCTTTGAAGGGTCTAAAATTGGCTTTAAATGCCCAGAAAACAAAGTTTATGATTTTATCAAAAGCTCGCTTGCAAAACTTTGAAAATCTAGGAATTTTTACATCTGATGGTACATTGATTGAAAGGGTGTCTTCTTATAAGTACCTGGCAATATGGATTGATGAAAAGCTCTCATTTAATGTACATATTTCTAATCTAGTCAAGAAACTCAAAATGAAGATTGGCTTTTGTTTTAGAAATAAATCATGTTTCACATTCTCCGCAAAGAAAAAACCTGTGGAAGCCACCTTTCTGTCTGTGATGGATTATGGTGATATACTGTACATGCATGCGGTTCGGGTTAGGGTTCGGGTTAGACATTATTAACTATTCATAGACAGCAACACTGGTATATGTTCATCTATAAAGCTCTCCTGGGTAAGCTCCCAGAATACCTCAGTACCCTTCTCTCTGTCAGCTCTAGTAGTTACTATCTGCAGCCTCCAAGTGGCTGCTCTTGAAGGTTCCTCTGGCTTTGACAGACTTTGGCAAAACAGCATTTTCTTACCATGCGCCATGGTCATGGAATAATCTCCAAAAAGCTCTTAAACTAAAAACATTCATATCTATTAATGATTTTAAGAGTATCATAAAGAATGCCGTGACGGAGGAATGTCATTGTTTTTCTTGAGCCCATTGTGCTTGAATCGCTGTCATTCTGTTTTATTGTTCATTTGTATATCATGTACGTTTTTATATTGTTTACTTTGTATGGCTGCTACCTTGGCTAAGTCTCCCTTATAAAAGGGAGGCGGCGCGACTGGTGTTCAACCAGCCAAAGAGGGCACATGTCACTCCGCTGTTCGGCGGCAGGCCAGCGGCGGCTGCAGGGGCCGGTGGCACCTCGGCGGCAGGCCGGTGGCACCTCGGTGGCAGGCCGGCGGCAGCAGGGGCCAGCGGCACCTCAACGGCAGTGCTGCAGGGGCCGGCGGCACCTCGGCAGGAGCGATTGCAGAGGCTGGCGGCACCTCACGGTAGCGGCTGCAGGGGCTGGCGGCACCTCGGCGGCAGTGGCTGGCGGCAGACCGGGACCAGCGGCAGGAACCAGGTGGGTCTCGGGTGAGGCACCCGGCAGCGGAAACTGGGGAGTGCCCGCCAGTGGAGACTGGGGAGCGGCGGGCCGCGGACAACCTTGGGTACCCCTTGGGCCGCGTCCTCTCCCGGGGGATCTCCGAGGGTCCCAAGAGAAAACGCGAAGCACAACCCCCAGAAGGGGGACTGCTCGGGATCCTCGGAAGCAGGAGGGGACCAGGCAGATACCGGCCTAGCAGGCTTAGGCCTGGGGGCTTGACCAAGGGACAGCTCCAGCTTAACAACCCCACATCGTATATACGAGGGTGAGGGCGGGGTGCGAGCAGTCCGGGGAGCCTGCTGGCGACCAGCAGGCTTACCGCTAGGGGTCCGTGTTTGAATAATTGTAAGTCGCTTTGGATAAAAGCGTCTGCTAAATGTAATGTAATGTAAAGGAAGGAAGACCCAGCAGAGCGGCTGGTTTGAGGCAGCAGGGGGCCTGGACAAGGTGGGAGCAGGCGGTGGACCGGAAAGTCACTTGGACGGACCTCAGGAAGGCTGAGCCACACCGCATCACATTCCTGATTCGGGCAGTGTATGATGTCCTGCCTAGCCCGGTGAACCTCTTCTCCTTGGGAAAGGTCGAGACCCCGAACTGCCCATTGTGCTCAGCAAGGGGAACATTGGAGCACATACTTCCGGCACTTTCCCTTCCGCTTTCAAAGCGGCTCGGTCACACCACTGCTCAAAAAACCCTCACTCGATCCCAATCAAGTAGAAAACTATCGGCCGGTCTCTCTCCTCCCATTCCTTTCCAAAACCTTAGAGAGGGCGGTCTCTATACAGGTTACAGAGTACCTGTCAAGAAACAACCTTCTTGATACACTTCAATCTGGCTTCAAAAGTGGTGGCTCCACCGAAACAGCCCTGTTGTCTGCGACAGAGGCCTTAAAAACTGCTAGAGCTGCTGCCAAATCCTCGGTTCTCATTCTGCTAGACTTATCAGCTGCTTTTGACACTGTCAATCATAGCATACTCCTGTCCATACTCTCAAGCATGGGCATAACGGGCAGTGCACTTTCCTGGTTCGAATCTTACCTTACTGGGCGCTCGTTCAGTGTGACATGGCGAGGCCAGCTGTCTGTGCCTCACAACCTCACCACAAGGGTGCCCCAAGGCTCGGTGCTAGGACCCCTGCTCTTTGCCATATACACCACCTCACTGGGCCCGATCATCCGCTCACATGGCTTTTCATATCACTGCTATGCGGATGATACTCAACTCTATCTGTCCTTCCCGCCCGACGACCCTACTGTCTCGACGCGGATCTCGGATTGTCTCGCTGACATATCCACATGGATGAAGGATTATCATACTAAATCTGGCGAAAACGGAACTGCTGGTCTTCCCGGCCAAACAAGGTATTTATCACAACATTGATATTAAAATCGACTCTCTATCTCTTGTTCCTACCAAGGCTGCAAGGAATCTTGGTGTCATTATTGATGACCAACTGACATTCTCGGACCATGTTGCCGCCGTCTCCCAGTCCTGCCGCTTCGCACTACTCTACATCCGAAAAGTCAGGCCGTACCTGATCCAATATGCCACTCAACTGCTGGTACAAACCTTGGTGATGTCCCGTCTCGACTACTCGGCGGCGCGACTGGTGTTCAACCAGCCAAAGAGGGCACATGTCACTCCGCTGCTCATCGAGCTCCACTGGTTACCTGTAGCCGCCCGCATCAAGTTCAAGTCTCTTATGCTGGCCTACAGAGTGATTGCTGTGAATGCTCCCGCCTACTTAAATGCTCTTGTAAGAGCACATGTTGCCCCCCGGATGCTGCACTCGTCAAATGAGCGTCGCCTGGCTCTGCCGGCCATACAGCCACGCAATCCAGGCTATTCTCATTTGTAGTTCCACGTTGGTGGAACGAGCTGCCAAAAATGACCAGAGCGGGGACCTCCCTCTCTGTCTTTAAAAAGCACTTGAAGACCCAGCTCTTCAGTGAGTACCTCCTGTCCTAACCTTGCAGTATTTATTGTTACACGAATGTTGTTGTTACACTAATCTCTGTCGCAATGTAGCTTGAATGTTATTCTCCCTTGTAAGTCGCTTTGGATAAAAGCGTCTGCTAAATGACTAAATTTAAATGTAAATGTAACCAATCAGAAATAGCCGGACTGACCCTTGGTATCGACCCTTGCACGCCCCTGACTCACGAACAATCAATCTCCGACATCCCTTCCGTGTTGCTACATGGAATGTGCAAACACTTCAACACACAGGACACGCTACTCTTCTATCTCGTGAACTGTCACGTTACAACATCTCCATCGTGGGACTCTGCAAATCACGCTGGCACGATAGCGGTGAGGAGAAAGAGGGAGACCACAGCTACATCTGGAGCGGCTTAAATGATAACAGAGGGCTATATGGTGTCGCCCTAGCAATGCCATGCCATGTTAGGAAATCCCTAATAGGATGGACCCCAGTCAGCGAACGGCTGCTAACCGCCCGTTTCCACCACCAACACAACAAGTTAACAGTCATTGTTGCCTATGCACCAACAGAGGTCGCAGACGAGCGGGCAAAGAACGCTTTCTTTGATCAACTACATCTGGCCATCCAGCAGATACACCCTCATGACATCACTATTGTGCTAGCAGTCTTCAACGCCACCGTCTCCTCTGCTTCACGGGACTCGCAGACCAAAAACATCATTGGCCCAGAATCTCCAGATCCCATCACCAACACCAACGGTGACCGCCTCCAGCATCTATGCAGTGCTGGGGCCCTATCTATTGTAGACACGTGGTTCCCCAGGAAGAACATACACAAATGGACATGGTATAGCAATGATGGCAAAACGCGCAAGGCCTTAGATCACGTCATCATCTCCAGTCGCTGGAAATCCAGTGTTACCAACTGCCGTGTGTATCGTGGAGCCCAGCTAGGAAACACGGACCACCGATTATTGGTTGCCCAGTTGAGACTGAAGTTAAAGGCTGTTCCATCATCACGGGCACCACCTCGACTGAGATCCTCTCATCTCCAGGATCCAACCATCACCTCAGTGTTTACCCGCTCCATCTCCAACTGGTATAATGCCCTGGCCAAAGAAGAACTCACCAACTGGAACCTTTTTGTGTCCACAATTAACCAGGCAGCTGCTGACTCCATCCGACGCCCTCACCATACACCTAGGCGCCCCTGGATAACACCGACAACGCTAGAAATCATAGAGCTCCGTTGAGCAGCACGTCTTAGGGGCGACATGACTGAATACCGTCGCCAAAATTGCATACGCAACACCGCGATACGAGAAGACAGGGAGAGATTCTGGCAAGGAGAAGCAGAATGCCTGGAGTCTGCCGCCGAAAATAACAACTTCACCCAAGTGTATCGAACCCTGAGGCGAGTGAAATCAGGCCCCCAACAGAAGGCAGTCCAGGTAAAAGACGCACAGGGTATCATATTGAACTCCGAGGATGAATGCATCAGCCGCTGGAAGGAACACTTCAGTGACCTTCTGCATCACCCCGCACCCCAAACCGACCCCACTCTCACCATTTAATCTGAAAATGCCAGCGCAAATGACAACTGCAGCATAGACCCCGTCACCAAAGTAGAGGTCGTGCAAGCTCTGACCAAACTGAGAAAGGACAGAGCCTCTGGTATCTGCAACATCACAGCTGAAATGATGAAATTGGGTGGTGACAACACCATTGACTGGCTCACCGAAATCATCAATCATGTCTGGATAACTGAGCACCCCCCGGAAGACTGGACCAGGGGTATCATCCTCCCCTTCTGGAAACATAAGGGTGATACAATGGTCTGCAGCAACCACAGAGGTATCACACTCCTGTCTATCCCAGGCAAGATCTTCACTCGCATACTTCTCACCCGGGCCCTTTCGGCCATTAGAAGCGAAAGACGCCCCCAACAGGCGGGCTTCATGCCAAACCGCTCCACAACTGACCAGATCTCTGCCCTCCGCCTCATCATTGAGAAGGTACACGAGTTCCGCCACAACAGACACCTCTACATTGCCTATCTTGATCTTAAGGCAGCTTTTGACACCGTGGACCACTCCTCCCTCTGGAAGATCCTCACCATCCTTGGAGCTCCAAGAAAGATTACCTCTCTCTTCCAACAGCTCTACAGCGATGCCGAAAGCTGTGTGCGTGTCGATGGCACAAACTCTACCCGGTTCCCAATCAACAGCGGACTGAGGCAGGGATGCGTAGCTGCACCAGACCTTTTTAACTGCATCATCAACCACCTGATGGAAAGGATAGGTGCACGTTACACCCAAGGCAGTTACACCCTCACAGATCTGGAATACGCGGACGACACCACACTATTCTGCTCCACTCTTGCCCAGTTAAAAGAATCCTTGGAAATCTACCAAGAGGAAGCCAACAAACTGGTCTGAAGGTAAGCTGGCCCAAAACAAAATTAATGCACATTGGAGATGCCGCCCCCCCTCCGCTGCATATCAGTGGAGAGGAAGTTGAGTTTGTGACCTCCTTCACCTACCTCGGGTCCATCATCATCAACGATGGCAACATTTCACCAGAAATAAACCGGAGACATGCCCTGGCAGCCAGTGCCATGGAAACACCCAACAGCCCCCTGCGTCCCACCTGGCAGCACAGCATCGGATGCGCTGGTATGGCCATGTCAAAAGGCTCCCCTCAGAACAGCCTACTCACGCAATCCTCCACTTCCAACCTAAAGCTGCCGACTGGAAACGCTCCCGCGGTGCCCCCCGCACCCGATGGATTGATGCCGTCACTAGGGACCTACACTAAATGGACCTGTCACTTGTTGAAGCCGAGTCCCTAGCACTGGACCGACCCAAAAGGAGAAGATTGGTGAAACTGATTGGCTCTACACATGGCGTCGCCCCCGTCGCCGAGCAGGGCGGTGTTGTGTTGCGGGCCCACTTTCATTTATTCACGCCGTGGAGTGCGATCGGGGGCGCACTCGAAGGAACGTGCCGTGCAGGTTTGGAGCGGCCTCCACGTTTCAGAAACTTCGACATGGATAAATAATAATATAATATAATAATCATAACAACAAAAATAAAAATAAATTATTATTATATACTACTACTACTACTAATAATAATAATAATAATAATAATAATAACAATAATAATAATAAAAATAAAAAAAAAATAATAATAATAATAACTTTTTCTGCTGACCTCCTGGGCCTAGGGGAACCACGGACCCCCATTTGGGAACCCTGCAATAGGCCACAAGCTGCCAGAATCCACTCACCTTCGCCTTCCCACACACTGAGCCATCAGTGGAGTAGTTACCTCCATCTACTGGAGAGAACTTTTACAGCCTCCACCCCCCTCTCACCAAAGCAGGGTGGGGCGTGATTCATTTTAAATCACATGTCTTAATGCATCAGGCCACACAAAGAATCCTGTATTCAAGGAAACAGTCATCGCTTTTCTCATCATATTCAGCCCCAGACTTGCTGGATTTGACAACAAATAGTCAATTGCAATTATGCCGCTTGACCATGTTGTTTTGAGAATAGTATGGGAGAATTATGACAGAAAATATATTTTTAAATACCTTGCTGTGAGTGTCTCTATCCACATGTACGGGTTTAGGGAGGGAGACGTGGTCGTTCTGGCAGTGGAGCGCCGACATGGCGAGGATTGAATTAATAATGAAAACACAAAGGCTTGCTGGCAAAACAGGACGATCAAATGGAGGGCATAATTGGAGTCTGTTTGGCGTCATGCACCACACACTACCCCCGAAAGACAAAACAACATGTATGAAAACTCTCCCAGCCGGGTCCGACCCATCGGCCTCTTTAGTGCAGACGGGTCGGTAAAGCTGCGCCGTCACGGAGCCAAGCCAGCCCCGCCCCTTGCAGGCGTGGCTCAACCACGCCATCTCGTCTGCCACAGTTGCCTTATCTTTGAAAGCCAGAAATCATGGGATTTAAAATGGCTGGCTTGATTACCATGAACATGTATTAAATATTAGGGCCGCTTCATCCCAGTCTCACTTTTTCAAGAACATTGTTACCGTTATGCATTAAAGATAATTAGCAATAAACAATACCAAAGAGGGGGGGTGATTCCAAGAATAACCATTTTGGCTTAATGAGGTGTAGGGATTACAGCAAAATTTTACTTTCATATGCAAATTCTTCATCAGATGAAATGTGCATTCTTTGTTGTGGTCATGGCCTTCAAAGAAAGACTGCAATATTACTAATGCGGATGGAAGCAAGGTTGTTAATGAATTGTTTTTGTTAATGCCTTCATTCACTGGCTAGGTCGGACCACAACACACGGTTGTTTTACTGCAACTGTACCAAATGGCATCCTGACAATTACACCCTTTTACTGTTCTTGGAGACGCCACCCAGCCAGTGAAGAGGGTTTTGTCCATTTGTCATTTCCAATTCAAGAGATAAATGCCTTGATCTCATTGATCCCGACCCCACACAGTCAGAAATCTGTCTTCCTTCTGCCCTTTTGATCTTCTTTATCCCCCTTGTTCAGTCTTTCCTGCTTCCCCCAAAACCCAGGAAGCATGCTGAACTTATGGGGTAAAAATAATAAAGATGAAAAACAAGGATTTTAAGAAATTGGGAGGTGAGATGAGGATCAAAGACAATTCTATTCATAGTTTGAAGCCTTTATTGTTCAAAAACCAAATCTCCACAGTGAAGCTAATATGTGGAAGCGACAGGTAAAGCACAAAGAAACCAGCGGCATAAAGTCCAAAAACAGTTCTGTTCACATCAAACAAAACATTTAAAAATAAGCTTTTACGATGGAAAAAAGAGAAAATCACAGAAAGGGAGAAATGGGAAAGATAGAATGATGTCAGTGTTATCTTTACAAAACGTACCTTTGAAAATATCGAGCAGTTTTCACAGACACAAAAACTGTTGAAAAATGTTGTTTAAAGAGTACCTCACACAGTATGTTTTAAATGTTTGTAATTTCATTAACTCATTTTAGTGGCTGTAAGTCGCTCTGGATAAAAGCATCTGATAAAGGTATATAAAACTGTAAACTGTTTTAGCCACTGAGGTGTCTTGGAATGTGTGGCGTCCCAAGACAGTACCCATTGTATAAGATAATGATTAACAGACGGTGCCAGGGGTCACAAGAGAGAGAGAGAGACCATTGTCAGGGGTCCCAGTGATATGGGAGGTGAAATGTGAAGGGTGACCTATGTAGGGGAATCAGATGGTCAACATTGTCTCTGGTCAAGCATAACAGCACCTGCCCGAGTTTCATTCGACAGAGAATCCATCCGGCTCGGTTCTCTCCTGGACGTCCATGGCAAGTCTGGTCTAATGCTGTTCTTTTGTAATGAATCTATTATTTCACTCAAGTCAGCGTCAGCGGTCACTCCTTCTTCATCAACACATCAAATTCATCAAGAAGCTACAAAGTGACATCACAAACAGGATCTGTTGGGCCTCACCTGCTGATGCTGCCTGCTCCAGCGAATTTCCACTTTAAAACCTTAGGGTGAGTGCTATCTCAAAAATTGAGCTGTGTGTGGTTCTTGGAGCGGTAGTGTTTTGTGCAGACAGGCTGCACTGACAAGAGCAGATTGTGCGGAGATAGAGATGATGTGTTGATGTGTGAAGTGAGTTTCTAAATTTGGGTTTATTAAGTTGTAAAAAACGTAAATAAGGGGAATAAGAGAATAATAAACAAAGAGAAAGAGAATTAAGTTGTGAAGTAAAGAGTTACAAGTTAAAGGCTTAAAAGATGAAAAATAAAGTTTGAGAAAAAATGGGGAAAAGCAGGGCTGAACCAGCCTAGGAGAATGAGTGCACATTGAACATGCATGCTGAAAGAATCTGAATAAAAAGATAATTTCTTAAAAGTTTGGCCAAAGCGAAAATTTAAAAGTCTGGCCAAAGTGAAAATCTTGATGAAATTAGAAAAGTATAAATGAGTCGACGTTAAAAGTATAAAGTTAAGCGCTGTTGAAGTTATTGGAGAATCAGATGTGCTGCCGGGGAGACATGGCTTTTTCCATTATTGGTGTGAGTGTGCCGCGGCTAAAGAGGTGTGAAGAAATTTGTGTATTGTTTGTGTATATGTATAAATGATATATAGAATATATGGGTTATTAAATAGGTATACATATGTGGTGAGCAGTTGAATAATAAAACATAAAGAGAAACATTTCTTGCCCCTTAAGTGATAAATATATATGAGCCTGTTTACGGACTTTGTAAAGCTGATGATAAGGATTATGAGCCTTTTTCTTTAAGGACGTTTGATAAATATATATGAGCCTTTTTCTTTCAAGGACGTTTTGTACATTTGATCAAGGATATGGGCTGACGCAGCATATACACGAACCCACCCACCGATATGGGAACACATTAGACCTACTGATAACAGCAGGGTTAGATATTGAGAACGTGCCGGTGCAACAAATGCCCATTTCCCGACCATTATTGCGTGTTCTATGAGACAAAACTTATTTCTCCAAAATAATTTCAGAAAATACAGGTAACCACAGAGTGCTTTTCTCCACTATCGATCGGCTGATAAATGCGCCCCCCCCATCTCCACCACAGCAGTCAGCCGGGAAGTGTGAGGAGTTTGCGCTCTTCTTTGAGGATAAAATAACCATGATCAGAGCGAGCATCACCCCTGACGTAAACTTAGACGAGATCAGTCAATCTCACAGAAAAGAAGTAACCATGAAGGATTTCGCCTGCATTACACTGTCAGACCTCTGCAAGACTGTTGACGAATGTAGCTCAGCCACCTCCTGCCTTGACCCTGTACCAACGGCATTCTTAAAGCGGGTATTTGATAGTGTCGCGAGTCACATCCTGATGATCATAAACATGTCACTTCACTTCTTTCCAGACACCTTCAAAACAGCTGTGGTGAAACCGCTACTAAAGAAGGCCAATCTAGATGTGAACGAATTGAAAAACTATAGGCCAATATCCAATCTTCCCTTCGTCAGTAAGGTACTCGAGAAGATAGTTTCAGTACAAATAAACTCTTTTCTCAAAGAACATAACATAATGGAAGAATTACAGTCAGGCTTTAGAACAAATCACAGCACACAAACTGCCCTCACTAAAATAGTTAGTGATCTCAGGCTGAACGCTGATGCAAACAAGGTCTCGATCCTTGTCCTGCTAGACCTGAGCGCAGCATTTGATACAACTGACCATGACATCCCAATCAATCGTTTTGAAAGGCTGGTTGGTCTCTCCGGCAACGTGCTCAATTGGTTCAGAACATTCATTATAGGGAGGAAGTTCTACGTTAAGCTGGGAGATCAAGTATCAGAGAAACATGACAGCAGCTTGGGAGTGGCGCAAGGAAGGTACCTTGGCCCTTTGCTTTTCTCACTATACATGCTGCCACTTGGGCACACCATTAGAGAGCACGATGTACGCTTCCATAGCTATGCCGATGACACACAGCTATACATCTCGGCAGAACCAAATGATGAGCAATAACTTCCTGAAGCTAAATGAAAACAAAACTGAAATCCTTCTGATTGCCCCCCCACCCAAAAAAAAGGGACATGCTACTTAAAAACCTGGGGAAACTGGCACCCTGGGTCAAACCTGAGGCTACAAGTTTGGGTGTCATTCTAGACTCTGACCAAAGCTTCAAGTCCCATATTAACAAGGTGAGGAAAGTTTCATTTTTTCACCTTAGAAATATACAAGAGCCAAAAGGATGCTGAAAAGCTGATTCACGCCTTTGTATCAAGCCGGCTTGACTACTGTAATGCACTTCTCACTGGCCTTCCCAAAGTAACTACTGAAAGGCTGCAGCTCATCTACTGCTGGCCTGTTAGAAGCACCGAGTAATACACAGAAGAGAATCGGGAGTGGAGCCTTCCAAACTTATGCCCCAAAGCTTTGGAATGCACTACCTATAGATATTAGGAAAGCCGGCTCGTTTGCCATCTTTAAAAGAAAACTAAAAACGCATGTATCCACTCTGGCCTACAACTAGAGCTCTCCTACACTGCTGCGTCCACTGCACTGCTACTTCCTACCGGCCGTACCTACTGTTTTACTGCTGTACCTACTGTACCTAGTAGGCCTACCTAGACTTTTATTGTTTTATCAGCACTTTGTAACTCTACGGTTCTCTAGTTGTTTTTCCCTAACGTGTGTCATCACCTTGTGTCGCAGCTGTGGAGAGACAGGGCCAGTAGACATCGACTGCGGAAACTGTGCTTTGGCATGTTTTTAATCTTCTAATTCTTATTAATGTTTTTGATTTTGAATCTTCTAATTCTTATGATTAATGGCTTGATTTGAATCTTTTATTCCTTATTATTATCTGATTAATTGTGTTTGAGTTTCATTGTTGGTTAAATCTTTTACTCTGTAATGCGCTGTTGTACAGCACTTTGAGTTGCATTTATTGTTGGAAAGGTGCGATATAAATACATTTTTACTTACTTACTAACCATGAGCTGTCCTAGCATTAGCCGTATTAGCATGAGCCGTGTTAGAATTAGTCGCATTAGCATTAGCCGTCTTAGCAAAAGCCGCCTTAGCATTAGCCATATTAGCATAAGCCTTCTTAGTCTTAGCCGTCTTAGCATTAGCCGTATTAGCATTAGCCGTCTAAGCATGAGCCCTCTTAGAATTAGCCAACTAACTTTGAGCCCTCCTAGCATTAGCCGTATTAGCCTGAGCCGTATTAACATTAGCCGTCTTAGCATAAGCTGTCTTAGCATGAGCCACCTTAGCATGAGCCACCTTAGCATTAGCTGTCCTAGCATGAGCCGTTTTAGAATTAGCCGTTGTTAGAAATAATATGACGCCTCTGGTTGGAAACAGTTCTTTGTGACCAGTCGCTCACACATTGTTTCCAGTACGTTTCCTATTGCGTGCATGTTGCTCATGCTGTTTTGCACGTACATAGGTCTTTGTGATCCATTTATCCTTTGAGGACCTGCTGAGGGGAGACTTTATATGTGATGACATCAAAGTAAAGAACACCTCACACAATATGTTGTAAATGTTTGTCATGTCACTCACTCATTGTAGTGGCTGCAAGTGGCTCTGGATAAAAGCATCTGAACAATGGAGATCAAAGTGTAAAGATACAAATGTGCTGTGGCTGGATGAGAGCTCATTGTTTTCACCTCAGAGCTGTGATCCTCAGTGACGCTTTATTGTAATAAACTAAACTTGGGTTAAACACTGGATAGATCTTCTTGGTGAATGTGCAGCCTGTGAAGGAGTAGATATGATCCTTTGCCTCCACATGGTAGAAGGAAACTAGCCCTTCCTTGTAGTCTACAAACACCCCAACTTTGGACACATTTTGTTCCCAGGATAGTTTAACCCCTGAAGAAGTTGTTTTATTTCCATATATAAACCAGTAGCCAGCTTCAGTGCTGAGAGATAAACCTTCCTTCCTGTTGACTGACTCTTTCAACACTCCTAAACACCAGTCCTTCCCTTCCACCTCAACCTCATAATAGAATCTCCCTGAAGTGAAACCTTCTCTTCCCAGAACAAAACTACAATAATCAAATCGTTTTGGATTATCAGGGAGCTGCTGATATTTGTCTCCAAGTGTCACTTGTTTGCCATCACCAGACACTATCAGCCGTGGATGTGCTGTATCAGGGTCCAGGGTCACATCCACTGTGTACAGCTGCTGCATCAGCCTCAGTCTGACATCTATCGCTAAGTTTTCCAGATCTTCCTGGACCAGAATTCTCTGCACCTCCTGAGCGATTGTCTTCTCCAACTGTGCTACGGCGAATCCAAGCCTCGGCCGATGGAGATGAGTGCGTACGGGTATATCAGACAAGTCCTTGGCATGTGGAGAGGAGAAGACGGATGGGAGGCGCTGGAGGAGCTGGAGGTGGTCCTCAGCGTGTGAGAGATGTTCCATCTCGCTGCTCCTCCGCTGGAGCTCTGTGATTTCCTGCTCCAGCTCTGTGATGCACTCTTCAGCCTGTTTCTCTGCTGCTTTTTGCTTCTCCTCGATGGCTGAGATCAGCTCAGCCTGCTTCGTCCGGACGGAGGCCATCAAAGCGGCGACGGCCTCCGCCCACTCCGCTATCTCTTTCTCTGCGACTGTCTTACCCTCCTCCACCGAGCGCTCGATCTCTTCCACCTTCCGTCGTCGTTCTTCTATCATCTCCTGATATTCCGGTATCCTCTTCCCCAGCTGGACCTTGCGGCGCTCGTACTCTTCCTCTACGGGCACCGTTTCGTGACCCTTGTGTTCCGTGCACATGACGCAAACACAGAGCTGCTCAGTCCTGCAGTAGAGATCTAAAAGCTTATCGTGTTTCTTACAGATCCTGTCCTCCAGGTTCTCTACAGGGTTGATCAGCTTGTGTCTCTTCAGGGCTGCCACCCTCTGATGGGGCTCCAGGTGAGTCTCACAAAAAGAGGCTGAACACACCAGGCAGGACTTCAGGGCCTTGAGCTTGGTGCCTGGACAGAAGTCACAGAGCACCGCCCCTTCCTCTTGGTTGTGGTGGTTGGAACCGGCAGCTTTAACATGAACAGCCATCTTGAAATGAGCAGCCACCACCTCAGATATTAAAGTATTGACACAGACATCGGGTCTTTTTTCAAATGACTTTTTACACATTGGGCAATTATACTCTTCACATTCGTCCCAATATTTGGTGACACAGGCCTTGCAGAAGTTGTGTCCACATGAAAGTGAAACAGGTTCGGCAAACACGTCCAGACAGATGGAACATATGAACTGTTCCGGGTCCAGGAGATCGGTGGCTGAGGCCATGGCTGGAGGAGAGGAGAGAGGAGAGAATGACACAGAGACATGGGGAGCAGATGACAACAAGAGCAAAGCTTATTTTTGTTTCCGTGGTTTAGAACCAGGAGCTCATTCACAAGGTCACCAACTTCAACCTTTCAAACATATATTTGGTGGTGAATTGTGTTGTCAGAACAGTCTTTTTTCAAAAAATACTCAAACTACATGATGACTGACATGAAATGCAACAGGATTTGACCATTTTAATAAAATGACTGCAAGAATAAAACACTTCCCCCTCCACCCTACTGCTTGTTTCTGTTGATGATCTCAATGAACGTCACAAGTTTATGCTCCACAAAGCTCCCAAAAACCCCCTGCTCAACACGTCACTTGACAATTAAACATTCTTCTTCTTCTTCTTCTTGTATCAAATATTTTCATTAAAAAAAACGACGACCGATCAGGAATCAGACATTTAAGACAGAACTGACCTGTATCCTTCGTGTGACTGTGGAAGAGAAACTGGATTCTTTTAAGTTTCATTTCCTTGAAAGTGAGAAGCACCACCTACATAGCTCCACCTTTTACTGACAGTCAGCCCACCCCAGCAGCCAAAAAACAAATAAGATTTATTTAATATATCAAAGTTGTTCTTATTATTACAATGTATTATTATTTCAATGTATTATTACGATTATTATTTAATTATAATTTCATTATAGTTATTAGACATTTGTATTTCTTATTATGATTATGCTTATTATTATTATTCTTATCATTATCATTTTATTATTATTGCAATACTTATATATTTACTTATAAAACTACTATTAGTAAACTGTTAAATAAAAAAGTATTAGAGAAATGAATGACAAATTCTTTAGCAAATAACACTGACATCATCATTGATCATAACTAGAGCTGTCAAACGATTAAAATCATTGACAGCGATGACAGGTGTGAGATTAATGACATGTTTTTGTTTGGCCAGGGCTACATTCATAGAGTAAAAGGACAAAGTCATATCAATTATCTTAACAATCCAGCAGGTGACAGTAAAGTGCAGTAAGTCTACAAAACAACATTTAGGGTCAGGCATATTCTTTGGCTCTTTAATGCTTTTTGGTTCTTCCCAAATACATTTAATATATGATCCCATTTCTTTTTCTCCAACTAAAAATTGGGCTTTGGATGTGATCAAATTTCCTTTAAATGTGACAAGAACAGATGGAAGTGGTACCATCTGCGGATGATGTTAAATTAAACCTCTTTCATCTTATTGGTTAATGAGTATTTTTCAGTTGGAGTCCAAACTCTCTTCCGGCAAGTATCTATCCCAGTGTTCCGGAATGCATGTCCATACGGGACGGACACAATGTCATCCTGGAACAAGGAACCAACTTTGCTGTTTTTACATAAAGGCTCAATAGATATTTGTATTTATCTTGATCTTTTAAAGACAAGGCTCTTTGCAGCCATTGACTTTTCCAGAGTTTTTTTCTAGAATACGAGTGATATTCAAAGAACACCTTCTTGTTTGGTCTTTAGTAATAAAACATTCCCAGGTGGGTAACTCAATCTTTGACTGGAATAGAACAAATTGAATGCATGTTACCTAGTAATTCACACTTATTGACATTTAGGCAAAGAGCAGATGCTTTAGAAAATACATGGACTCCATCAAGTGAACTGTTGTCTCTGTGTTGTCACGATGAGCTGCACTGAGGCCTCACAGCAAGTTCAACTGTTCTCCACTCAACCCTCCAAGGAACAGGCAGATTGTTGCATCTGGCAGCTTTTCAATGCAGGAAGGTGAAAGGGAAAACATACAAGGTAAAAAACACATCAATCACCATAGGAATTGGATTCCAACAGGAAGGTAATAAAGGTAAGTATGATGTTAGTTATTTTCAGGGTGACACGGTAAGTATAAAAGACATAACTACACAACAACAATTATTTCCCCGCTACAGGTAACGTTCAAACAAGTATTTCACAGTAACTAAAACATTTTCTCCATAGAACATAAATCCTTTGTCAGAGGCTTATATCACTTGCATATGTTCATTAAAATACTCTTGGAAATACTGCAGACTTTACCTACGCTAAAGCCAGGAATGGAGGCATTTAGCATTCCAAGTTACAACAACACATTGACACATTTTCACCGTATAATGTCATTTTCCACATTGCAAAGACAAGAGCGTTGTTGTCAATTACAAATGTAAACCTTCACACAAAGATGTACTTAATTCAAACAGCGGTCGGAGTTAAAACCACTGATATAAATAAAGTTAGAAGAACTGACTTTGCAGAGAACGCAAAAAATGCCCCTGTATTTCGAGAATAAACTCGTAATTCCGAGTTCGTAGCCGACTCGAGAATAAACTCGAAAGAACCTTTCGAGAATAAATTCGGAATTCCAATTCGGGGGGAAGCCCCGGCCATTCCACACCCCGAGTTTGGAGGCCCTAGCCCCCGGGGCCGGGCCGCTGCTTCCCATCAATGTCCACGGAGATCCCGGGCCATGTCCCCGGGCGACCGGCCCAAAACCTAGTCTATTATTATTATATGTCAGCGCTTCTAACGCTGGTGGAAAAAGAACCACTTTTTCACAATTATTGACTGTATATAGAACCACCACATTCAACATGGCAGCTTAAACCGTTTTCACACCAATTTTTTTTTTTTTAACCCGGGTAAACCCTTTCCCGTTGCTAGGAGAAATGCTGTTTATTTCAGATGCTCCATGCTGCCGGTGGGCACTCGCACACCGGTCCTTCGACGCCGGGGAGCGGCTTGGGGCGGTGCTGGAGTGACTAGGAGCCCGGCGGGGGGCATAGGGGTTCTCCGCTGTCCTCCCCACGGTGCGATCACCTCACTCAAAACATTTCATGGTCCCCCATGCGCAAAAAAAGTCCAACTTCTGATTTTGATTTTGGATTCTTAAAGGGATATTAAATGATGGAATGATACACAGATACTCCTGTCTATTTATGTGCCAGCGTCCAGAATTTCAACGTGCGTCACATCGTGCAGCTAAAGGGGCCAAAATGAGCGTCTGGACCCGGGTGTCCTACTCACATCAGAGCCGATCAGAGGTGGAACCGATTGAAACCTGTGTCTATCGCAGGGTCATTTGACCCGGGACTGAGACCAGGGATTTTCCTTTCCCACTGATGACAAATGGCAGATGTTGGCAGGTGTTACCAGGTTTTTGGTGCAGTGGGAAAGGGGTATTAGTTCTAGCTGTCTTGCTTGCAGTTGTGCATTACACACAAATCAATATGAACTGTCTATAAACTCATCCTCCGGCCTGACCACACTCCCTATGAATAGCATGAAATAACTTCAATAAAATCATATTTTCTGACAGATGGCCTGCCCTCCATTCCCTTGCATTGTTGTGGTTAAATCTTAACCAAGTTGTTCTGGCAACATCTTGGTTCAGATCATTGTTCAAGAGTTGCTAAACAAGGTCAACAAAGTTGGAGTGACAAATGTATTGGTTTTGCCTGCAAAAAGTGACAGATTTCAGTTTGAAAAGTCTGCGATGATCGCAACAGTGACAGAAAGAAGGAATGATGTTGAAAGCCTTTTCATTTTTGCGACAGGGAAATCACTTCTGGAACTCTTTATTTGGACACAGTTGACGTCAATTGTCAATAAATTGATGACTCACTTACTTGTGCGTGAGTGTGTGCTGCTTGCATGGCAACAGCTGTTACAAATCTAGTGCATGGGAGTGGATGAAGGGCGACGGGGGTTAGTATCAGGTCTGTGATACTGGGAAACGCCTCGCCCACATGGCCCCGCCTCCTTTCTGGCAAGTTCACCAGTTAAGAGACAATTTTTGTCAATCAAATTACCCAAAAAAGAAAAACATGTTGGCGGCGGCGACGTCTTTTCTTCTCTTCAGTTTTTCTTTTGCTGAGCAAGCTGAGCATTGTACAGCACGTCCAGGTGTGAGTGCAGTCCATAAGCTGGTGAGCTGTATGTCATATGTGGCATTGCCCTGCCAGGTGTGATGTATGTAGTCTGTAGAGATATGTGTGATGTCAATATCACATTTCTTTACACTTTTTAAATTTGTTTTTACAGTATGAGAGCACCTCTACAGGCTGCCACAGGAAATCATCTTGCACCTACACCAGCTAGCAGGCCAGGACCGCAATCTTCACTCTCTCTCTCTCTTTTTTATTCATGAATTCAACTGTTCATTTGACTTGAACGTGATTGTTGGTTCTAGAGTTGCTCTTCTCACCTAAAACCATTTTTGGGGGTTTTTGTATATAGTTTGTGTGACGTCTTCAATAAATCTTTCAAAAGTAAAAACATTGCTTACATTTCTTGCATTGCCCCACTCCCACTCGCCTACAGCCTCATTCCTTTGAGAGTGTGCCAGAGAGAGGGCCCAGCCTGCTGCAGAGCCACACCTCTAATGGCCCCCACCAGGGGGTCGTGCATTTTCAGCTCGTGGCTCATTTCACACCTTGGGTCAAATAATATAAAGTTGTGATAAAACCTTGTTTTTAACTATTTATAAATCAGATTTGATCAACTATTTTGACTTCATTGAACAACATGAACAACTTTTGTGTTGACAAAACAGTTTGTTAATATATTCTCGTGTGTTGCTATGACAACATTTCTGGCGGCAACACAAAATACAAAAACATACTCTTTATGTCTTGTGTGTTTTAGATCTATCTAAAAGCTGCATAATGATACTGACAAAACTATTGATGGCACATCAATGTAGCTGTGATTATCCCTCAAATAGATATATCAAGCACTTTGGAGTCAGAGTGTGTTAAGTTGATTATATTTAGATAAATATCAGACCACACCAAAATCACACTCATCACGCTTCTCTGACTGCAGCTTGGTCTTCAGAGGGTTAATGACATTTTCACTGTAAACAAGCCGCCATCGTTCTCCTTTTCCTTTGCACACAAAATACAATAAACCTAAACGAATAAAATAAATAAATCATCATTTTGCCGTCCAGTTTAAGGTGGGACGTGAGATAGAAGCAGTTTGTTGTTTTGTTTGACGTTTTCTCAGGTTCCAGTTTCGTTTGCTTTTGAACAACAACGGGTGCAGTTGTTGTTTTTAGTTATGGCGGAAGGTGCAGTGCTTTGTCTTTACCACGCGGTGGCGGCAGCGAGTTTGCAGCGAGGCTCGGGGCAGGAAGCAGCGTCTCTAAAAGGCTTCATCGCTCACAAGTGACAAGCATTTTGGATATTCCTTTTGAGAAAGGGGAAGAAAAAAGGACAATGAGGAAATGGCAGCAAAGATGGCATGAGGCCAATAAGGGACGAACACACTACAAATTTGTGAAATCCATAAAGGCCCAGGATGCAAGGAGGGGAAACAGGAGGGAGGAAGGCAGTTGAACGAGGTTAAGGTTTGATCACACAGGACTCAACAAGACACTGTTCCTGATGAGGAGAAATATGTCAGAAGAATGCTGTCATTGCAAAAGCACAGACAATGTCAAACATATACTCATGGAATGCAATAAGTACAAGGAAGAGAGGGAACGGCTCCTCCTGCAGTAAGGATTAGGGAGACAGGTAGAGAATGGAACCGAGAGGGAATACTGGGAACAACTGGAAAGCTGGGATTTAATTTCTGAAGGATACAAGTTAATATGACAGGATCTAGCTCATTCTATATACGCAGTGTTCATGAATCTATCTAGGTTGTTTGTTTAGGTGTATACTATTTCTCCACTTCATTATGTAGTGTCAATATCATTTCTGCATACAACGGTACAGTAGGTGGCTTCAAAGCCAAAGATCACAATCAACCATCAAACAAAGAAGATGAAGATGAAGATGAAGAGTCCTTTTTACCAGTTGAAATACATTTGAAGGGCCAATACAACTCACAAAATGCAGTTTTGCACTTGTCTTAAAGTGATTGCAGCTCCTAGCTTGTGACTGAAAGGTTGTTTATGACTCAAAATGACTTGGTGTCATTCATAAGGGTTATATTTGACAGATTACAGCCACCCAGTGGACGGCAATCACTTTTTGGCACCACACCGGTCTGCCGTCATGCTCTCGTCCACTAATATGACTTCCGGTTTGCCGCCTCCCGTCTGCTGGGTTCCATGTGAATGCAGCGTCACACAGCAGGCGGTGCAGGACCAGGGCTAAGAAGATAATTAAGGATCCCCACCATCCCAACGATGGACTGTTCCAGTGGCTACGATCAGGCAAACGCCTCCGCAGCCACAAGACCAGAGCAGAGAGACTCAGAAAGAGCTTCTTCCTCCAAGCCATAAGCACACTGAACTCTGTCACAAACTAGGACTCACCTCATAAATACTGTGTCCACCTCACTGCTGTAATACTTGCACACATTTATATTCCTCTATATTTGTTATTATTCTCAGTTCCCAAACATTGCACAAAAAATATTGCACAATGTAAATGATTATACACATTTATATACATATCGTTGCAGTGGATCCAGTATCTTTTTATTTTTGATGCTATATATAGACTTGTATTTATGATTTACCTTATTCATACTTTCATTCTCATTTTTTATTTTTATCTTGTTTATCAAAGGATCGGAACATTTTTTTACCACCAGGAAAAACAACAGAATGCCTTGAAATTTCTTCACTTTGACAAGACTTAAATCTTCTATCTGCCGCAAAACCTCTACTATCTGATGTCGATGCTGAATGCGGGGACCTACTATCCCATTCTGATGTGCCCTGGCTAAGTCGCGGCTCCGTGCTGCAGCGGTTTTATTCCCTGAGGTCAGAAAATCGACCACTTTTTGAAAGAGAAGGAGCGACCTCCTAAAGAGCTTAGTGATGTCCCACATCATGAAGACTTCGAGAGGCTCGTCCTGGAGCAGCTAAGGCCTATGGTCAGGCCTTTCACTGATCCACTGCAGTTTGCCTACCAGCCCCGCCTGGGAGTTGAGGACAGCATCATCTACCTGCTGAACAGAGTCTACACTCATCTGGACAAGCCGGCGAGCACTGTGAGAGTCATGTTCTTTGTTTTCTCCAGGGCTTTCAACACCATCCGTCCGGCTCTTCTGGGTGAGAAGATGGCTGAGATGCTGGTGGAGGCCCCCATCGTGTCCTGGATTGTTGATTACCTGACGGGCAGACCACAGTATGTACGCCTACAGAACTGTGTGTCTGACAGAGTAGTCAGCAACACTGGGGCCCCACAGGGGACTGTCCTCTCTTCATTCCTCTTCACCCTCTTCACCTCAGACTTCAACTATTGCACTGAGTCCTGCCACCTTCAGAAGTTTTCTGATGACTCAGCAATAGTTGGTTGTATTAAAAAGTGTGATGAGAGTGAATACAGGACTGTTGTGGGCAACTTTGTCACTTGGAGTGAGCTGAACCATCTGCTGCTCAATGTGAGTAAGACAAAGGAGCTCATAGTGGATCTGAGGAGGGCAAAAACACCTGTGACCCCTGTTTCCATCCAGGGGGTCCCTGTGGACACTGTGGAGGAGTACAAGTACCTGGGGGTGTACTTCAATAACAAGTTGAACTGGACCAGAAACACCGAGACAGTCTACAAAAAGGGCCAAAGCCGACTCTATTTCCTACGGAGGCTGAGGTCCTTTAACATCTGCCGGACGATGCTGAGGATGTTCTATGAGTCTGTTGTGGCCAGTACGATCTTCTTCGCTGTCACATGCTGGGGCAGTGGGCTGAGGGTCGCAGACAACAACAGACTAAACAAACTAATCAGGAGGGCCGGTGATGTCGTAGGAGAGGAGCAGGACACCCTGATGACTGTGGCAGAGAGGAGGATGCTGTCCAGGCTTCAGACCATCTTGGACAATGTCTCACACCCTCTCTACGACACACTGGCCCAGCAGAGGAGCACCTTCAGCAGAAGACTCCTCTTACCCAGATGCACCACAGAGCGCCACAGGAAATCATTCCTGCCAGAGGGCATCAATCTCTACAAAGCCTCCCTCAGAGAGTCAGACACCCCCTCTCTGTAACCTGACCTCAAAACACGGACTTCCACTTCTGCACCTTCTTCTTTTTGCACATTTTAACTGCACATTTTACACTTTACCATGTGTATATAGATATGTTTATATATATATTTATATATAAATATGTTTCTTAATAATTATTATATGTTGTATGTAAATATGTTGTATGTAGATTTGGAGCTGAAACAAAAGTAATTTCCCCCTGGGATTATTAAAGAATTTCTGATTCTGATTCTGATTCTGATTATGACCCTGTATGGTTGGCAGACCTGGCTTTGTTACTTGATCTTACTGACCATCTAAACACACTGAACAAGAGCCTACAAGGCAAAGACCAGCTTGTACCACAACTTTATGCGCACATGAAAGCATTCTGTGTGAAGCTCCGTCTCTTTGAGACACAACTACGCAACTTCAATGTTGCAAACTTCCCCACGCTGTCCGAAATCAAATTTGCTTTTCCAAAAGGCCAAGCTTTCTGCTAAAAAGGGGAAATGTGTTTCTGTGATCACATCTCTCATGACAGAATTCAGTCAGCGCATCCAAGATTTTTCTATCATCGAGAAAGAAATCAAGCTGTTCTTGACTCCCTTCCTGATGGATGCAGAAGAAGTGGAAGAGAGTCTGCAATTAGAACTTATCGAAATGCAGTGTGATAATTCTCTGGAGAAGCAACATCAGCTTCTCTCTCTTCCCGACTTCTACCGGAGCTTGGAAGAGGCCGAGTTTCCTCCGATGAGACGCCACGCAAAAAGAATGATGAGTCTGTTCGGCTCAACATACATATGTGAGCAAACATTTTCTATTTTAACTCTCAACAAAAGCAGATTGAGAACCATAATGACCGACGGCCATCTCTGCGATGTCCTTCGCATCTCAACCACCAAACTTACTCCTGACCTGCCGGCCATCCTTCAGTCCAAAGCACAGCTTCACTGCTTCCACTGAGCGCAACGCTGTTCCCATTATAGGTGAGTTAAAAATATATTACACAGCATTCACGTGTTAATAATCCCAATTACTTCATCAATTCAGTCAATTAAAGTTGATAACATTTTCCAACAAACATTAGTTGATGTGTTAACAAGCCCAATAACTTATTTGCATAACAAGCTTGAAATATACCCATCCCCTTTTCCCCTAATTTGTCCCCCTTTATACAGGGATGTGAAGGGGGATCACCATCCTGACTAACAAGCGATCTGAGGCTGCTGTTTTGAGAATGCGCTGCCAATTATTTTTGTAACTAAATGAATGAAAAGTCATTATTGAAAGCTAAATGTAGGCTGTTTTTTTTCTTTAAGCATATTCAATTATCAAGCATAATGTACCTACATTTGATTGATTTTGCTAACTTTAATACACTAGAGGTGAGGCGATATAGCTCACCTCTAGTGAGTGGCCCAGCCCTTTGCCTATTTTTCTGTATGTGGCCCTCAGCGAAAAACATTTGGACACTCCTGCTCTAGACCAAGCAGGCATGCCCCCAGAATATCAGCCAGCCACACTCCATGCAGGTAGGTGGGGTGGGGGGGGGGGGGGGCTCTCAGACCACACCTCCAACAGCTCTGGGTCTGTGGATCAGCTGGGAGCCTGGGGGCAGACAGAGGCGGGGGTAGAACCTGTGGCCGCCCAGACGCAGGGTTGCAGAGCTCTCTGCTCCATCCGAAGCCCTGTTCCTTCGCAGAAATTCCGCTCCACCTCTTGGGCTCGCTCACTCAGCAGTGTTCCACATCTGGACTCCTTCAGGGCTGGGGCTAGTGGGCTCACTGCTTACACTTCCGGGACCAAGGGGGAACGCCACAGGGCTAACAAGCACTGCATGAGACCTGTTAGCGTAGTTGAAGAAAGCTGGTGTGGAGGCCGTGGCAGTAGTTGGACTGGGAGGTTGGTGTGTAACGAGGCTTGGGCTCTGCATGGCGAGGGGGCTAGAGCACTGTAGGACAGCTGGGCTGGGGTCAGGTTGTACGTCATAACCGTGCGGCGCGGAGCAGGTAGGCTGGTAAAGGGCTCATTTGGCCCGACACCAGCGTCTGGGGGCCCCCCACGCACGGGGGTTAACTATCAGTCTTTCTCTCTTTGGTTACCATTTCACCGTATGTAGCCATGAGCATTGCCCTAAACATCTTTCTGCCAGTTTGGCGGCAACTTTTGTCTTTCAGCGGGTGGTACTTTAACGCTGGTTTTACCTCAGAGCAATACGACGGTGACGCTGTGGCGACTTTGGAGACCATGTGCGTTCGGCTGTTTTCAGTTCGCAGCTCCATCTCGGCACACCTCTGTTCCGCAGCTTTCATTGCCCCCCGGCTTCCCGACTGTGAGGGGGTGAGCATCCGCATCTCCTCCATGGTTATCTGGCCAATGGCGACGTGAAGCTAATCCCGCTTCTAACACCTGTGACGCTCAGCGGTATTAACCAGACGGACCCAATGAAGGAGAAGCAGATCGTATTGTTGTGGGAAGCTGAACAGTCTTTATTCCCTGCCGCGAGGCGTACAACTAATCCCGAGGTTTGAGGCATCCAGAGAGAACTAAATAATCCACTTTGTTTGGCCGTGTCGCGTCTCTTCTTCCCCTCGACCACTTCCTCTCTTTGTTCCAGCCCCTTTGTTCCGACACCTCGCCCAATTACCAACTACTTAGTACATCCTGGACACCTCCCCACAAATCAAACGAAGCCAAGAACACAACAACCACCCAATAAACCTGAACCCCCCCCTCCAGCGACTTTCACCACGGTTAGAAACACACACAGCGTTGCAATATAAACACCATGTCAGCTTAACATTAAATAATAGCATGCACAGCATGTGGATTAACATTTCACTAAAGCAAAATACCAACAAACAAACAAAATACCTTTTTGGCTGCATGCTAGAAGGAGGGAAGTAGACTTTGAATCTTCCTTGAAACCATTGACATCCTCCCCTTTTGGCTCCTATTTTATTTTCTATATTTATAAATGATTTAGGTAAAGACATTCAAGCTAAATTTCATCTGTATGCGGATGACACA
Source organism: Zeus faber (assembly GCF_960531495.2). Lineage (NCBI taxonomy): Eukaryota > Metazoa > Chordata > Actinopteri > Zeiformes > Zeidae > Zeus > Zeus faber. The sequence continues at coordinate 23,855,634 of NC_137195.1, read as the reverse complement.
ATCGTCTTTACATCTGCACCCTCTGCAGCAAAGGCGATTGAAGAACTTCAGACTGTATTTCAGTCATTACAAAGAGCTTTGAAGGGTCTAAAATTGGCTTTAAATGCCCAGAAAACAAAGTTTTTGATTTTATCAAAAGCTTGCTTGCAAAACTTTGTAAATCTAGGAATTTTTACATCTGATGGTACATTGATTGAAAGGGTGTCTTCTTATAAGTACTGTTGGATGTAGTATAGCGCACAAAATGGCGGCTAATAGAAATAACAGGGCATTTTACTTAAAATGGTGCCCAACATATAAAATGTCTCTTTATGACATCTCTCATCCAAAAAGCCTTTATGACGACTTGCCAAATAACCTTTATGACAACTGGCCTAGGAGGATATATATATAGGAGCGTGTCTAAAGACTCGAGCTCTCTCTCGCTTGGTCGCTCCTGCTTTGGGGTCGTCTCCTGGTCTTTGTCATTGTGCCAATAAAGGATCCATTCTGCATCGCATCCGTCTCCATCTGATTGAAGAATCTCTCGACATCAACAAACCTGGGAGGGATCGGTTTCCCAGATCCCAACAGTTTGGGGGCTTGTCCGGGATTTGAACCCGGGACCTCTCGCACTTCCTGCCCTTGGAGCGGATGTAGGGCTTTGTGTGGCTGTGAGGGGTTCCAGGGGCTTTTCCAAAGTGCCTGTACACTTCCCTGGCCTTGCGGCGTCCTGACAGCAGCACAGTTCCCTGTCCTTTAGGGGCAGCCAAAGCCAGCTGGTCGAAAGTCATGACCTGACCACCTGCCTTCAGGATCCTGCTGCGGGCTCTATCAGTAACCCTCAAAGCACAAATCTTGAGCTTGGGGATGTCTTGAATCCTGACATCATCAGTCACGGTTCCCACAACCACTGCAGTCCTGTTCTCACGGCCAGACAGTCTCATTTTGCGGATCAGACGGGAGATTGAGATGGGAGGCCTGTTGGTCTTGCTCATAAAGAGCCTCCTCAGGACCACTTTGTTGAAGGGAGCATTGGAGCGACAGGCCAGGAACCTGTACAACTTGACCAGGAGCCTCAGGTAGATATCTTGGCTCTTGGGCTCCTTTCGGTGCACCTTACGGTCCTTGTTGTGTCTGATGTCGACTCCCATCTTGGACTCAGAACGAAAAGGTTTTGGGGGCTCGTCCGGGATGTCGAGGAGATTTTAGAGATTGACAGACCGAAAGTTGCCCCGGACCTTTGCCTACGGATGACTCTGGTCGACCACATCTAAAAGGTAAGCACTGGCCTGTTACATGGAACCTGTGCAAATTGGACTTTGTCAAATTTTGAGTCGGAAGTAAAAGGGGGTCCGGGAGAGAAATTAAAGCTAAGCAACGATTGAGGTGAATGCAATGTTTGCAATGTACGATTTTATGCAGTGATGTGCGCTGGTTGTGAAACACACAGACATGTATTAAAACTATTTGTGGGACTGGGATAGAACCCCCAGTAGTCGGCCGCAGTTGTCTCAGGAAGCTGTAGAAGCTTGCCGATTAGGTCCCAGAATAGGGCATTGCGTCCATACATGGTCTGTTGATCACGTGGAAGAATTTTGAAGTTTGTGGCGGTTAGTACATATGTGGTGAAGTGGTAGCCGGCCTGTTCCCTCGTGCCTCTCTGGTAATACATGCATGTATGAGCCTGTATACGGATTTTGATAAGAATCTATGAGCCTTTATAGGACGTTTATAAATTTGCCCCCTAATCGATTGATAATAAATCTATGAGCCTTCCCCAGGACGTTTATCAGATTGCCCCATAGTCAACTGATAAAAATCTATGAGCCTTGCCCAGGACGTTTATAAATTTAATTGATGAGTATATGAGCCGTTTTTCAGGACATTTATGAAAACATATATGGGAAACAAGGAACTTGGCCTTTTTGTCCGCGTTGCGGAGGATTGGGGGGGTCTTGTCTGCATGTGCGCATGGGCGTAGCACGGACGTGTGGTTGAACTTGGCCTTTTGATCTGAGTTACGGAGAATTTGGGGTCTCTGAAATCCTGGCCGGGTAATAGAACAGGCGGACAACAGACATCGTTTTACTGTTACAGGCGGACATTAGATACCGTTATACTGTAGCAGGCGGACAACAGATACCGTTAAAATTGTTTAAATAGAACAGGCGGACAACAGACATCGTTATACTGTTATAGGCGGACAACAAAGACACCGTTATACTATAGCAGGCGGACAACAGATACCGTTATACTGTCAAAATTGTTTAAATAGAACAGGCGGACAACAGACATCGTTATACTGTTACAGGCAGACAACAGAGACACCGTTATACTGTAGCAGGCGGACAACAGATACCGTTTTACTGTCAAAATTGTTTGGATAAAACAGGCGGACAACAGACATCATTATACTGTTACAGGCGGACAACAGAGACACCGTTATACTGTAGCAGGCGGACAACAGATACCGTCAAAATTGTTTGGATAAAACAGGCGGACAACAGACATCGTTATACTGTTACAGGCGGACAACAAAGACACCGTTATACTGTGGCAGGCGGACAACGGATACCGTTATACTGTTAAAATTGTTTCGATAAAACAGGCGGACAACAGAAATCGTTATACTGTAGCAGGACAAATACTGTTACAGGCGGACAACGGATACCGTTATACTGTTAAAATTTGAACCATTAGGCTAAGGAGATTCCTGTTTTTTCTGTGACGTGGACCGGGAGGTTGGTTTTGGCCGAGTGTCTGTGTGGCCTGTGTGTGTGTGTGTGTGTGTAGAGCACCCCTGGTTTTTCTGTGGTGAGGACAGAGAGGTAAAGTTGGACAATATGTCGACGGCAGGATATAAATCGATTAGTGTACAAGTGAAGTTGTTGTTGACGGCTCTGGAAGGGGCCAAAAAGACGGAATGGGGTCCTAGGAAGGACATGAAAGAGTTAAATCTCGCATTGGGGCGACAGGGAGTAAACCAAGATGACGAATTGCCGTTGGGGCCAGTGTTGTGGAAGAGGGAAAAAGAGTATAAGAAAGCGGTAGAAGACGCGGAGGAGGCCGCCAAGGGCAAGTTGTGGTTGTCACGAAAGAAGTTGCATAAGGTCAGAGACGAGGAAGAGGGCCACAGATGCAAGTGGTTTTCGTGGGCCATGTTTTGGCAGGGGATAGCTCATCAGATGAAGAACAAACAGAGTAAAATGGAGGAAGAGGCCTCTTTGCAGCAGAAGGCCGAAGCGGCACCGACCGCGCCTCCGTTGCCCAGTGCGATGTATCCAATATTGGAAATAGACTCGGGCAGATTCCAAATAGAGGTAGAGAATGGTCCTGAAAGGGGGTCTGACGGGTGTGGGACAGGGACTCCACCGATGAGGGCTGAGGACTGTCCACCGTGCGGGCCAAGGCCAGCAAACCAGCTGGGCCCTGAAATGGAGGCGCCGCCCAGGGAAGTTTTTCCCCAGGGGCCCCTGCCATGCACTGTGACGTGGGAGCAAACGACGTTGCACAGAATTAGGAATGAGACACGGGAACAACAACGGGAAGTTGCGGACCGCGAGGAGGCGTGTCGCAAATATCGCCCGATGGGAGGGATTAAAACAGGAGGCCGTCAAGTCACTGTTCGAGGAGTTTTGACAGGCATTTATGACGACACAAAGGACACTGACGACAGGGAACCGAGAAGGCAAAAAAAGGGAGGGACGATTGGAACCCACAGAGGGGTGGTGAGAGTGACGGATGGCTCCTCCCAGGAGGGCAGTTCCGATGATGACACAGAGGACGAGGAAACGAAGGTGTTAAGGGAAATAGCGGACTTGGAAAAAAAGATTGGGACGTCGCACAAACACATGCCCACCCCGCGCCCCAAAGATACTGATACTAACCGACGACAGGCCAGACTCACGGCTCGTACCCGACGTCAAGCCGGGGGAACGACCAGTCCGGCTCACACTCGCACCGGCCTACCCTACGGGCCCGAAGGCCCACAGTCCCGCTTAATGTTACCCCTAATGCAGGAAAGTGGAGGTCCTCCGGTGTACCGACCGTACGGGCTGAGTGACCTCCAGGCCCTAGCGGACAAATTACCGCCCCTACACGAGGGGGGCATGGTGTGGTTGGAAAAATTAAGCGGCCTAACGGCAGGCCACACCCTAGCCCTTGGCGATTACCGTGGGGTGGCGTCACGGTGTATGACTCCGGGGGAGGCGCAAGAGATCGAAGCTAAAATCGATCGATCGAGCGACGCTAAAACCACGCATACGGCCGATCAGGAACCGTTACACATGATTGCCCTACCACTTAATGATGCCATACGTAAGCGGTTTCCCCCTACTGTGGCCCCCACCGTCCCTAAGTTTCCCTGGAAGGAAGGACGGTCCCCTAGAGAGCACCTGACGGCATGTAAGGACGAATGGACTCGTTTGACCGGTAGTCACCCTGAAAAGGACCGAAACTCGATCGAATGGTATCGGAGGGTGGTGTTAGAGGGGGCTGAGGGGACAGTAAAGGACGCCATGATGGCCAATCCTGACATTCCGGGATGCCCCTCTACGACCTGGGAAAGACATTTTGTACACCACATGCAGCGAGCGCTCGACTCCAAGGAGAAGGAGGCCGCTGCGGTTAAGGACCTGCAGCTGCAACTACTAAAATTAGAACTAGACAAGGCCCGACGGGATGCGACCGATAAAAAGAAGGCGGGGACCGCCAAACAAATGTCTGCGCAGGCCAGCCCACCGGGTCCAGCCACTCCTGATTTGCACCCGATCCCATTATGGGAGGAACAAGGCCCCTACCCTCCAGGGCCTCAAGGGCGTGGATGGGGCCAGGGGCGGGGCTATGGGGCTCGACCATGGGGACAGCGAGGTATGAGAGGGGGACCTTCGGGGCGTCCGATGCAAGACGGATGCTACGCGTGTGGAGAAAGAGGCCATTGGTCAAGGGAATGTCCATACCAAGGGCAGAAGCCCCAACACCCGCGGGGAATGCGTGGGTCCAGAGGACCTTACAGAGGGGTCTAGTGGCCCCCAACCCACATCAGGCGTCTGGCCCTGCGGCAGGAGCCTTCCCGCTCCGGGATTATGGATGGGAAGACCCTGAGAACCAGCAGTGACACACCCCACAGAGAGAGCCAAGAGCAGGGGGCCAGGCAGACCCCATGCTCCCGATGGAAGTGCTCGGCGAATCACTGCCGTTCTTGGTAGACACAGGGGCCACCCATTCAACTCTGAACCGGCCTCTGTCGCCTCACCATATGTCGCGCAACACCGTGAACGTTGTGGGATTCTCTGGGATAGGACAACAACTGCCCGTTACCAAGCCATTATCAACCAGACTGGGGAATCAACGGCTACTCCACCCGTATGTCATGTCTCCCCAAGTGCCCGTGAACCTCTTGGGTCGTGATCTTCTAATACGATTGGGGGCCAGCGTGTTGTGCGCTACAGATGTACTAATTGTGAACTAATGGTTTAATTGTTACCCCCGGCAGACCCCATCCTGAAGGGATCCTCGCCCAGTACGCCCGGTGGAAACCCTGGATTTCTCTGCTGGCACCCTACCTCATTCCCCCCGACCCGCCCCATGTCACATTATTCTACGATCGAGACCAAACCGAAGTATACGCGGATTTGTTCAGAGATATTGAGGATACTGAGTGGGAAATTGTCACTCACAATATTTACGTCGGTCCCCTAGGTGTCGCAACCGCGGTGGACCTCACGCCCGAGCAGGCAGTCTGGTATCAAATGGCTCCCACCGCGGTTCCCCATGTCTCCTTAGCAATACACCCCAACCATGACGCTAAGGACCTAGGGCCCATGACGAAGACCGCTGTGTCACTGATCGATTGGACTCAGACACAGATCCCCCAGGTGTGTTTCTCCCCCTCGACCAAGATATATCGAATCTCACTCACAGGTCGCGATGCCGTCCGTCTAGAACACGACGAAGTAGCCCGTGACCACGGCTGTGAGAGAACTGACCACCCGAGGTTGGCACAGGCTCTGGAAACTTTGCCTCCCCACCTGTGGTCGACCGGACCGACGGACGTTGGCCTGGCTTCTTGCCCCCCGGTGACCTTTGAGGTGACCCCGGGGGGCCCCCTTTGGCTCCCTCAGTACTCCAGGAAACCGGAGGCTGAAGCAGGGATAGCAGAGACGATAGAAGGACTAAAAGCCTCTGGGGTGTTAGAACCCTCCACCTCTCCATGGAACACACCTATTCTCCCGGTGGAGAAAGCAGGAACAGGGAAATACCGCATGGCACATGATCTCTGCGCAATCAATAACATCCTCAAAACCCCGATCATACCGGTTCCGAACCCTTACACCGCGCTCAATAGTCTCAGTCCCACGCATAAGTATTTCACTTGCATTGACTTGGCCAATGCGTTTTTCTGTCTACTCCTAGCGCAGGGATGTCGGGATTTTTTCTCGTTCACCTACAAAGGTGAACAATTACCAGGATGCCACAGGGGTTTGCGGCGTCCCCAGGCCTTTTTAATCAGGCCCTGCGCGAGGCACTGGACAGGTGCCCCCTCCCGGAGGGCTGCACGTTGATCCAGTATGTTGATGATCTCCTACTGGCCGCCCCCGACGCCGACTCCTGCTTAGCCGCCACGTTGACGGTTCTCCACCGATTGGCAGACACGGGGTTCAAAGTGAGCAAAACCAAACTACAAGGCGTCCGCCAAACGGTCACCTTCTTGGGCCGCGTGGTTTCCAAAACAGGCGCGGGCCTCACCACGAGTCATCGAGACTCCATATTACATCACGCGCGCCCTCAGACGGTGAAACAAATGCTATCCTTCTTAGGATTGACAGGATATAGTCGCGCCTATATTCCAGATTACGCGGGCCGCACACGCCTGCTCCGTGCGCTCGTTAACGCACAAGGCATGCGCAATTTGCGGGCTCCGTTGGTCTGGACCGAACAGGCCGAAGAATCGTTTATCGCACTAAAACAGGCCCTCTCGTGCGCAACTGACCTGTCCGTTCCAGATTACACTCAGCCGTTTTTCCTCGATGTTTCTGAAACACCAGGCGTCGCTAACGGGGTGTTGTTTCAGAAAAAAGGGGGAGGGAGGAAAGTGCTAATGTACGCCAGCAGCATGCCCGACGAAACCGAGAAACGCCATCCACCGTGCACAAGACATGCCGCAGGTGTTGCCGCGGTGAAAACCGCGCACCTGGTCATGGGCCACCCGCTAACAGTGTTAACCACGCACAGCGTTGTGGCCTACGTGAATTCTGTAAAATTCACCCTCACCCCTCTAAGACAACACCGATTGAGCCGTTTTTTGACCGAACCAAACTTAGTGTTCACGCACGAGGGCATCAATATGGCAGACCACATGGATGTAGAGGGAGGAAAGCTCCACCATTGTGAGGCGCTGGTACAGACAGAGCTCAAAATACGACCCGACCTTGAGACTGACCCGATCCCCGACTCCGAACAACTGTTCACAGACGGCTGCTGTTACAAACACGACACCTACGGACTACAGGCGGGATACGCGGTAGTCCGACTGACCCCGACTGGACACGAGACGATACGATCAGTTAAAATGGAAGGGCAGCAATCGGCCCAGAGGGCGGAAGTCATGGGACTCATTGCGGCCCTGGAGTGGGCAGAGGGGAAAGCTGTGACCATTTATACCGATTCGGCCTACGCAGTAGGGGCAGCCCAGGTGGAGTTGACATTGTGGAAACGGGGAGATTACCGCACAGCAGGCGGAAAACCCATCAGACATGCTCGTGAGATGCAGGACCTAGAAAAGGCGCTCCTCCTCCCGCGAAAGGTGGCAGTGGTGAAATGCCGAGGGCATGGGGTAGGAAACAGTGAGGTAGCGAGAGGGAACAGGCAGGCAGACGCCGCGGCAAAGGCTGCAGCCGGCTACCACGTGACGTTTCAGATGGTGTGGGAGGATGGCCTCATGGGAGAAGAGTTAGACGAAGACACGGTTAGTGAGGCCCAAAAGGGGGCGACGGACCAGGAGAGGACATTGTGGACCCAAAGGGGAGCGACATGTGGGGGAGAATTGTGGAGAAGCCCGGATGGTCGGGTAGTGTTACCACCGGGACTCCAACAGAGTGTGGTGGGAGAAGCCCACGGGTTGGGACATGTGGGAGTGGCTCAGGTGAAACGGAACCTTTGCCACTGGTGGCACCCCTATTTGGACGAAATAATCAAGGAGTATGTGCGGTCCTGCCCGGTGTGCACCATGTACAACCCCCGGCCGGGAATCCGGCCGGAAATGGGAAAGTTCCCGCTTCCCGAGTGCCCAGGGGGAGAAATCGTGATTGACTACACCGACATGATGGTCCCGGTGAGGGGACAGCGGTACCTCCTCGTGTGTGTGGATGCTCTGACCGGCTGGCCGGAAGCATGCCCCACCAAGAGGGAGGACAGCGCCACGGTGGTCAAGTTCCTCATAAATCAGTACATCCCCCGGCACGGGTTCCCGCGCAAAGTCCGAAGTGACAACGGGACCCATTTTAAGAATAAAGACCTCCAGAGGGTGGAGGCGGCACTAGGTCTCAGACACGCGTTCGGGACGGTGTACCACCCACAGTCGCAGGGCAAAGTTGAAAGAATGAATCAGACACTAAAAAACAAAATTGGCCAAAATATGTGCACAGACCTCCCTCAACTGGGTGGATGCCCTCCCAATCGCGCTTATGTCCATACGGAGTTCACTTAATAGGGGAACCGGGTTCACGCCGTATGAGTTTCTTACCGGGCGCCAGTTCCCTGGGCCCAGCGCAGCGCCAAAGTGGGGGGAGGAACAGGAAATGTTGCTAAGAAAAGCATACTTTAACGACCTGCGAGCCCTTGTTGCCAGTTTTGCCTCACAGGTGGAGGAGACGAAGGGAAGCCCAGGTGATTCCAAGCTCCACACGGCAGAGTGGGTCCTGCTGAGGGTCATCAAGCGAAAGTGGGCGGACCCCCGGTGGGCGGGACCACATCGGGTCACCGAGCGCACCTCCCGCGCCGTCCGGCTCGAGGGAAAAGGGGACACGTGGTATCACTGGAGCCAGTGTGCCCCAGCCTTCAACCCGGGCAGCCAACGATAGATCCTCACAGCACCACAACACAGCCCGACCCCAGAGGAACGGGCGGCAGCCGCCCAATCGAGGCACTCACTGTTAGCTGCAAGGGTGAGAGGAGCGAGGCGGGACGGTCACCATTCCCCGCCCAGAAGCAGACTGTCCAACTGCATGGAACCCCAGCTGCTTCTCCTTCTGAGTGGTTTATGGTCCATGGTGTGGTTGAGAGTTTGTGTGTGGATGTTTATAATTTTGACGTTGGGAAGGCCCAAGTCATGAGATTTAGTTCACCGACGTATGTGGGTGTGATTTTTGTGCTGGTTTTGTTGACATTGGAACTGACCGGCAACATCCAGCTGTACTAGACGCTAATTGCAACAATGAAGGTTGGGGGACTAGCCCTGTTCGCGGCCCTCCTCTTGTTCGGGGAACAGATCGAAACCGCGGCGGGGCCTGAGAAGGACGCGTGTTTGAATAAATATGGGGGGCTAGAGTTGAACTACACACAGGGGCACAAAACGACCTTTGTGTTTGATTTATGCATGGTTATTAATTGTGGGCCCCAACCATGGACCCAGGCAAAGAAGTGGCGGGGCTATAAACTGTATGCCTGTTTTGACTCCCGCGTACATCGCCAATGCGCGACAAGAGGCTATACGAGCGGGCCTTGGTGTAGAACCTAGAGCCAGGTGGTAGCGTATACCAGCGGTTCCTGGACCTCCACTAAAATGGCCAGGAAACTGGGAGGAGACATATGGGACAAATTAGAGCTACAACGAAATTACGACTGGATTTCGAATCCCGTGGCCCTTTCATTGGAGTGGGATGTTTCCCCCGCCCAGACCCCGTCCAATAGTAGTTTGTACCTGGTCTTAGGGGTGGAATTAACCGGAAAGGATACCATGGGGCTGATCAAAATCAATTTCTTGCCCCCTCAGCGCACCCCCAACACCCCTGAGGCTAGCAAAGATCATTTCATGCCTCCGCCTGACCGGGCTCCAGCTCGAGCCGTGGCCATAATCGATGGTACTTTGAAACCCCTAGACGTGATTCAGATGGCCACCGGATACCGAGAGCGTAATCTCTGGTTGAGTTGGATGGCCCAGACGGCCCGAGAGCAGGGGCTGGGGAACTGCATAGCGTGTGCGGCGGCTCGACCTTACCTAGTCACGGATCCTGCGCTGTTTTATCCTCAGGACGCCTGGGGATACGGTTGTATGCTCCGACTGACCCGCGAGGCGACTCCACCAAAGTGCAACACCTTAGCTAGACTATTCCCGCCCATGGACAACAAAACACTTTCGGGACCATTTACGCCCCATAAGGGCGCAGGTAATTACACCTGTTTCAATTTGACCCACGACAAACCCCAGTTTCAACTAGGACAGATCCCGGAGGACTGGTGTAACACCACCCGAGCGGGAAATGGCGCTATCGGCCATTGGGCGCGGGGCGGCCTCTACTATTACTGCGGGGGTCAACGGCTGTTGACTCGTATCCCTAGTAAAGCGATAGGGATCTGTGCCATGGTTAGACTTGTGGCTCCTCTAACGTTGATAGGGGAAAGGACACGGCCCACAGGGCCCTCTAAAGGAAATGGGGACTTGACCACTCAAGGACGCGGGCACGTTCGCCGCAAACGAGATTCGGGTCAGTTTGACCTCACCCGCGGTTCCCCCACCTACATCGACGCCATCGGAATCCCCCGGGGAGTGCCCGATGAGTATAAGTTAGCCAATCAGGTGGCGACCGGGTTTGAAAATATCCCCATAATCTCTGCCTTATTCCCCGTGACTCCCAATAAGAATGTTGACCGCATTAACTACGTCCATTATAATGTCCAAAGACTGGCCAACCTCACCCGAGATGCCGTGACCGGACTGGCCTCCCAGTTGGACGCCACCTCCCTGATGGCCCTACAGAACCGTATGGCCCTTGATATGTTGTTGGCGGAGAAGGGCGGAGTATGTCACATGTTTGGGGAAGTCTGTTGTACGTTCATCCCCAACAATACGGCACCGGACGGGTCGGTGACCCGGGCGTTGGAGGGTCTGCGAACCCTAGCAGATACTATGAAGGAACACTCAGGGGTAGACAACCCTGTTAACCGCTGGTTGGACCGGTTGTTTGGGAAGTGGAAGAGGATACTTATGCCCATCTTAATGTCCGTGGCCACCTTCTTAGCTCTATTGATCACTTGTGGTTGTTGTTGCATCCCGTGCTGTCGTGCTCTCTGCATGCGCCTGATAATCACGGCAGTGGAAAAGAGGGACAACACGGTCCCCCACGTACAGATAATGCCGTTGTTGGCCGAGAACTGGGTGGATGACTCCGAGAGAGAGGAGAACCCCCGCGTGGACGAGCAGATGATGTCGTTCTCGATCGAACCCCGGGTAGATGACTCCTATATGTATGAGCTGGAAAGACCTCATTTTAGATGTGACCCCTAGGAGGAAAAGGACATGTAAGCCAGAGTGTTTGTGGGTTTCTAGCGCACAATAGTCGGGTAAGGCTGTAAGAGTCTCCGACTGGGTGTGGATGAAAGTGGTGAAAATGACGGGTTCAAGGGAGAAAGGTCAAAACAGCGGAGTAAGCACACCTCGCATGAGGTTAAGAGCAGAAAAACTGTGAGACCCAGTATCACACCCAGGGAGACACTGTTCCGTAAGAAATCACCCGGTACTTTTTGTTTGCTCATTATATAAATGCTTAAGTTTAGTATAAGGATAACAAAAGTTTAATAATAAGTTTAGTATAAGGTAAGAGATAATTAGATCCGTGCAGTTGGTTGAAGATTTTGTTGTTAAACATGGTCCAGGTGGTGAGTGAATGCCATCCTCATGTCAGTAATATGGATGTTGGTAGGTTTTCCCACTAAGACAAATGGGGTTTTCCCTACCAATCACTCCTGGTGCCATGCATTGTCATGAATTGTGTAGTGTTTGTTGTACATGTCATTGCGATGTTGTATTTGTTTTCCCCATGGTTATTATATGTTGTAATTATTGTTTTAGAGTGACCTCATATTTAATGAGGTCAAAAGGGGGATTGTTGGATGTAGTATAGCGCACAAAATGGCGGCTAATAGAAATAACAGGGCATTTTACTTAAAATGGTGCCCAACATATAAAATGTCTCTTTATGACATCTCTCATCCAAAAAGCCTTTATGACGAGTTTATTTTGGCATTCTTGTCCTTTCTTTTTTTTGTGAGTGGACAATGAAATAATACGACACCTTGGAACTGCCTTAGCCGTTTCCCAGAGTAAGGATGGTGAGTAAGGATGGTGATATTTCTGGGGAGTCATTCGGTTCAATGAAGGAAGTCCATTCTCTGGAAAAAAAAACAGAAACTGCCCTCACTAAAATAGTTAGTGATCTCAAGCTGAACGCTGATGCAAACAAGGTCTCAATCCTTGTCCTGCTAGACCTGAGCGCAGCATTTGATACAACTGACCATGACATCCCAATCAATCGTCTTGAAAGGCTGGTTGGTCTCTCCGGCAACGTGCTCAATTGGTTCAGAACATACATTAAAGGGGGAACTTTCTACGTTAAGCTGGGAGATCATGTATCAGAGAAACATGACAGCTGCTTGGGAGTGGCGCAAGGAAGGTACCTTGGCCCTTTGCTTTTCTCACTATACATGCTGCCACTTGGGCACACCATTAGAGAGCACGATGTACGCTTCCATAGCTATGCCGATGACACACAGCTATACATCTCGGCAGAACCAAATGATGAGCAATAACTTCCTGAAGCTAAATTAAAACAAAACTGAAATCCTTCTGATTGCCCCCCCCCCCAAAAAAAAAGGACATGCTATTTAAAAACCTGGGGAAACTGGCACCCTGGGTCAAACCTGAGGTTACAAGTTTAGGTGTCATTCTAGACTCTGACCTAAGCTTCAAGTCCCATATTAACAAGGTGACGAAAGTTTCAATTTTTCACCTTAGAAATATAGCAAGAGCCAAAAGGATGCTGAAAAGCTGATTCACGCCTTTGTATCAAGCCGGCTTGACTACTGTAATGCACTTCTCACTGGCCTTCCCAAAGTAACTACTGGAAGGCTGCAGCTCATCCAAAACTCGGCTGCCCGACTACTAACTAGAGCTAAGAAGAGAGAACACATCACCCCAGTCCTGGCTGCCTTACACTGGCTTCCAGTTGCATCTAGAGTAGACTTTAAGGTCCTTCTCCTCATACATGAAGCTCTAAATGGGCAAGGACCAGAATACATCTCCAACTCCCTTACTAATGTTGGATATAGTATAGCGCACAAAATGACAGGGCATTTTACTTAAAATGGCGCCCAACATAGAAAATGTCTCTTTATGACATCTCTCATCCAAATAGCCTTTATGACGACTTGCCTAGCAGGAACTATATAGGAGTGTGTCTAAAAAAGACGCTCTCTCTCTCTCTCTCTCTCTCTCGCTGGGTCGCTCTTGCTTTGGGCTCGTCTCCTGGTCTTTGTCAATGTGCCAATAAAGGCTCCATTCTGCAACGCATCCGTCTCCATCTTACTGAAGAATCTCTCAAGATCAACCAAAGTGGGAGGGATCGGTTTTCTAGATCCCAACACTAACTACGTGCCCCCAAGAGCTACGCTCATCTACTGCTGGCCTGTTAGAAGCACCAAGTAATACACAGAAGAGAATCGGGAGTGCAGCCTTCAAAACTTATGCCCCAAAGCTTTGGAATGCACTACCTATAGATATTAGGAAAGCCGGCTCGTTTGCCATCTTTAAAAGAAAACTAAAAACGCATCTATTCACTCTGGCGTACAACTAGAGCTCTCCTGCACTGCTACGTCCACTGCACTGCTACTTCCTATCGGCTGTACCGACTGTTTTACTGCTGTACCTACTGTACCTAGTAGGCCTACCTAGACTTTTATTGTTTTATCAGCACTTTGTAACTCTACGGTTCTCTCGTTGTTTTTCCCAAACGTGTGTCATCACCTTGTGTCGCAGCTGTGGAGAGACAGGGCCGAGGTCAGCTGACACTCCAATGAAGGAGACACAGACTGAGGGACAGTTTGTTGTTTTAAAATATATGTATAGGCCACAAATCTTGAGGTGTCTAAATCAGTAGACATCGACTGTGGGAACTGTGCTTTGGCTTGTTTTTAATCTTCTAATTCTTATTAATGTTTTTGATTTTGAATCTTCTAATTCTTATGATTAATGGCTTGATTTTAATCTTTTATTCTCTGATTAATGATTTTGAGTTTCATTGTTGGTTAAATCTTTTACTTTCTAATGCGCTGTTGTACAGCACTTTGAGTTGCATTTATTGATGGAAAGGTGCTATATGAATACATTTTTACTTACTTACTAACCATAGCCGTATTAGCATGAGCCGTATTAGCATCAGCCGTCTTAGTGAAGCAAATATGTGGAAGCGACAGTTAAAGCACAAAGAAACCAACGTCATCAAGTCCAAAAACAGTTCTGTTCACATCAAACTAAACATTTAAAAAGAAGCTTTTACGATGGAAACAAAAGAAAAACACCAAAAAAGGGAGAAATGGAGGAAGAAAAGAATGATTGTTATTCATGTTATTTTTACAAACATTATATTTAATGACATCAAAGTAAAGAACACCTCACACAACATGTTGTAAATGTTTGTCATGTCACTCACTCATTGTAGTGGCTGCAAGTGGCTCTGGATAAAAGCATCTGATCAATGGAGATCAAAGTGTAAAGATACAAATGTGCTGTGGCTGGATGAGAGCTCATTGTTTTCACCTCAGAGCTGTGATCCTCAGTGACGCTTTATTGGAATAAACTAAACTTGGGCTAAACACTGGATAGATCTTTTCAGTGAATGTGCAGCCTGTGAAGGAGTAGATATGATCCTTTGCCTCCACATGGTAGAAGGAAACTATCCCTTCCTCGTGGTCTACAAACACCCCAACTTTGGACATATTTTGTTTCCAGGATAGTTTAACCCCTGAAGAAGTTGTTTTATTTCCACGTATAAACCAGTAGCCATCTTTAGCGCTGAGAGATAAACCTCCCTTCTTGTTGACTGACTCTTTGAACACTCCTAAACGCCAGTCCTCCCCTTCCACCTCAACCTCATAATAGAATCTCCCTGAAGTGAAACCTTCTCTTCCCAGAACAAATCTATATCTATTAAATCGTTTTGGATTATCAGGGAGCTGCTGATATTTGTCTCCACGTGTCACTTGTTTGCCATCACCAGACACTATCAGCCGTGGATGTGCTGTATCAGGGTCCAGGGTCACATCCACTGTGTACAGCTGCTGCATCAGCCTCAGTCTGACATCTATCGCTAAGTTTTCCAGATCTTCCTGGACCAGAATTCTCTGCACCTCCTGAGCGATTGTCTTCTCCAACTGTGCTACGGCCAATCCAAGCCTCGGCCGATGGAGATGAGTGCGTACGGGTATATCAGACAAGTCCTTGGCATGTGGAGAGGAGAAGACGGATGGGAGGCGCTGGAGGAGCTGGAGGTGGTCCTCAGCGTGTGAGAGATGTTCCATCTCGCTGCTCCTCCGCTGGAGCTCTGTGATTTCCTGCTCCAGCTCTGTGATGCACTCTTCAGCCTGTTTCTCTGCTGCTTTTTGCTTCTCCTCGATGGCTGAATCAGCTCATCCTGCTTCGTCCGGACGGAGGCCATCAAATTGGCGACGGCCTCCGCCCACTCCGCTATCTCTTTCTCTGCGACTGTCTTACCCTCCTCCACCGAGCGCTCGATCTCTTTCACCTTCCGTCGTCGTTGTTCTATCATCTCCTGATATTCCGGTATCCTCTTCCCCAGCTGGACCTTGCGGCGCTCGTACTCTTCTTCTACGGGCACCGTTTCGTGACCCTTGTGTTCCGTGCACATGACGCAAACACAGAGCTGCTCAGTCCTGCAGTAGAGATCTAAAAGCTTATCGTGTTTCTTACAGATCCTGTCCTCCAGGTTCTCTACAGGGTTGATCAGCTTGTGTCTCTTCAGGGCTGCCGCCCTCTGATGGGGCTCCAGGTGAGTCTCACAAAAAGAGGCCAAACACACCAGGCAGGACTTCAGGGCCTTGAGCTTGGTGCCTGGACAGAAGTCACAGAGCGCCGCCCCTTCCTCTTGGTTGTGGTGGTTGGAACCGGCAGCTTTAACATGAACAGCCATCTTGAAATGAGCAGCCACCACCTCAGATATTAAAGTATTGACACAGACATCGGGTCTTTTTTCAAATGACTTTTTACACATTGGGCAATTATACTCTTCACATTCGTCCCAATATTTGGTGACACAGGCCTTGCAGAAGTTGTGTCCACATGAAAGTGAAACAGGTTTTGCAAACACGTCCAGACAGATGGAACATTTGAACTGTTGCGGGTCCAGGAGATCGGTGGCTGAGGCCATGGCTGGAGGAGAGGAGAGAGGAGAGAATGACACAGAGACATGGGGAGCAGATGACAACAAGAGCAAAGCTTATTTTTGTGTCCGTGGTTTAGAACCAGGAGCTCATTCACAAGGTCACCAACTTCAACCTTTCAAACATATATTTGGTGGTGAATTGTGTTGTCAGAACAGTCTTTTTTCAAAAAATACTCAAACTACATGATGACTGACATGAAATGGAACAGGATTTGACCATTTTACTAAAATGACTGCAAAAATAAAACACTTCCCCCTCCACCCTACTGCTTGTTTCTGTTGATGATCTCAATGAACGTCACAAGTTTATGCTCCACAAAGCTCCCAAAAACCCTCTGCTCAACACGTCACTTGATCAAATATTTTCATTAAAAAAATCAACAACCGATGAAGAATCACAGACATTTAAGACAGAACTGACCTGTATCCTTCGTGTGACTGTGAAAGAGAAACTGGATTATTTTAGGTTTAATTTCCTTGAAAGTGAGAAGCACCACCTACATAGCTCCACCCTTTACTGACAGTCAGCCCACCCCAGCAGCCAAAAAACAAATAAGATTGATTTAATATATCAAAGTTGTTCTTATTATTACAATGTATTATTATTTCAATGTATTATTACGATTATTATTTAATTATTATTTAATTATTATGATTATGCTTTTTTATTATTATTATTATTATTATTATTATTACAATACTTATATATTTACTTATAATAATACTACTATCGGTAAACTGGTAAATAAAATTATTAGAGAAATGACAAATTCTTTAGCAAACATCACTGACATCATCATTGATCATAACTAGAGCTGTCAAACGATTAAAATCATTGACAGCGATGACAGGTATGAGATTAATGACATGTTTTTGTTTGGCCAGGGCTACATTCATAGAGTAAAAGGACAAAGTCATATCAATATTGGATCATATTGAATTATTTTAAGTTCAATTTCTGTGACAACCGACCAAGAATCGCAGACAATTAAGACAGAACTGACCTGTATCCTTCGTGTGACTGTGAAAGACAAACTGGATTCTTTTAAGATTAATTTCCTTGAAAGTGAGAAGCACCACCTACATAGCTCCGCCTTTTACTGACAGTCAGCCCACCCCAGCAGCCAAAAAACAAATAAGATTGATTTAATATATCAAAGCTGTTCTTATTATTACAATGTATTATTATTTCAATTTATTATTAGGATTATTATTTAATTATAATTTCATTATTGTTATTAGTCATTTGTATTTCTTATTATGATTATGCTTGATTATTATTCTTATCATTATCATTATCATTATTGCAATACTTATATATTTACTTATAACACCATCAGTAAACTTGTAAATAAAACAGTATTAGAGAAATGACAAATTATTTCGCAAATAACACTGACATCATCATTGATCATCACTAGAGCTGTCAAACGATTAAAATCATTGACAGCGATGACAGGTGTGAGATTAATGACATGTTTTTGTTTGGCCAGGGCTACATTCATAGAGTAAAAGGACAAAGTCATATCAATTATCTTAACAATCCAGCAGGTGACAGTAAAGTGCAGTAAGTCTACAAAACAACATTTAGGGTCAGGCATATTCTTTGGCTCTTTAATGCTTTTTGGTTCTTCCCAAATACATTTAATATATGATCCCATTTCTTTTTTCCCAACTAAAAATTGGGCTTTGGATGTGATCAAATTTCCTTTAAATGTGGCAAGAACAGATGGAAGTGGTACCATCTGTGGATGATGTTAAATGAAACCTCTTTCATCTTATTGGTTAATGAGTATTTTTCAGTTGGAGTCCAAACTCTCTTCCGGCAAGTATCTATCCCAGTGTTCCGGAATGCATGTACATACGGGACGGACACAATGTCATACTGGAACAAGGAGCCAACTTTGCTGTTTTTACATAAAGGTTCAATAGATATTTGTATTTATTTTGATCTTTTAAAGGCAAGGCTCTTTGCAGCCATTGACTTTTTCTCGAGTTTTTTTCTAGAATAAGAGTGAAATTCAAAGAACACCTTCTTGTTTGGTCTTTAGTAATAAAACATTCCCAGGTGGGTAACTCAATCTTTGACTGGAATATAACAAATTGAATGCATGTTACCTAGTAATTCACACTTATTGACATTTAGACAAAGAGCAGATGCTTTAGAAAATACATGGACTCCATCCAAGTGAACTGTTGTCTCTGTGTTGTCACGATGAGCTGCACTGAGGCCTCACAGCAAGTTCAACTGTTCTCCACTCAACCCTCCAAGGAACAGGCAGATTGTTGCATCTGGCAGCTTTTCAATGCAGGAAGGTGAAAGGGAAAACATACAAGGTAAAAAACACATCAATCACCATAGGAATTGGATTCCAACAGGAAGGTAATAAAGGTAAGTATGATGTTAGTTATTTTCAGGGTGACACGGTAAGTATAAAAGACATAACTACACAACAACAATTATTTCCCCGCTACAGGTAACGTTCAAACAAGTATTTCACAGTAACTAAAACATTTTCTCCATAGAACATAAATCCTTTGTCAGAGGCTTATATCACTTGCATATGTTCATCAAAAATATTGCCAGTCAGAGGGTTGATGAGAAAAGGAATGCACTGGATAGATGCTCCTGTAGTGACATGCTGTCAACTCCCTTCTAGCCAGGGCTGCATAAAGCACACATCTAACTGAAACGAGACTTTCTGCCAAGTCCGTGCGCTTGCAATACCTTACGCATCTACTAGTTATGTGGCAGCAAAGCCCCGTTCACCATAGACATCAAAGGAAAATGGAAATAAATAAACCTCATGGAATTGAGTGGCATTCACCTCACTCGTGGCTCTGGAACTCATAGATGAAACATAGAAATGGATTTATGTGCAGTTAAAGCTGTGATTTGGCCCAGTTAATATATATCTATTTTTTAAAGATTGGAAAATGTCCCATAGACCTTGGTGACGTCACTCATTGAGTGCTGCTATCCGCTGTGTCAACTTTTGCACTTCGCGAGGCAAGATAAGATAACAACATACCGGGGTGTTCGGCTGTCAACCATTGTAATTATTTAACGAGGGATTCTTTCTTTGCAGTGTTTTCAGTTAGTTTGTCTCTTGTTTTCACTTTTTGCTATAAAGTCAAGCGCTGTTGAAGTTTTTGGAGAATTTGATGTACTGCTGGTCAGATATGTCTTTTTCCTGTTGGGGTGTGAGTGTGTCTGTGTGTGTGTGTGTGTGTGTGTGTGTGTGTGTGTGTGTGTGTGTGTGTGCCACGGCTAAAGAGATGTGAAGAGATTTGTGTATTGTTCGTGTATATGTGTAAATGATATATAGAATACATGGGTTATTAAATAGGTATACATATGTAGTGAGCAGTTAAATAATACATAAAAGAAACATTTCTTGCCCCTTTAGTGATAAATATATATGAGCCTGTTTATGGACTTTGTAAAGATGATGATAAAGATTATGAGCCTTTCTTAAAGGATGTTTGATAAATATATCTGAGCCTTTTTCTTTCAAGGACGTTTTATACATTTGATAAAGGATAAACCTTCACAGGACTTTATATATTTGATAAAAAAAAATTAGCCTTCTTGAGAGAAGGACTAGAATCACCAGAAACAGTCTGCCTACACATGCAAGTACACATTCAGAAAAGAAAAGAAAATCTCCTGCTTTGAATTACGGGTAGGATTTGTGGATTTTTTAGTTGGTGTGTGAGTTTTTTCTTTGTGCTTGAAGTGTGTGACAGTGCTGGAAGTGAGTTCTGTTGGTTAAAGGAGCAGATAGTCTTGGTGAAATAGAAGGAACAGTTGGGTTTTTGATGCAAGAGAAGAGGTTTTTGTGTTTCGGCTGCTGATTGCAAGGAATCAGCTTTGATTTATGACTCTGGGCGTGGCCGCATTGGGCCGGGCTGTTCCGACGGGGAGCTGAAACAGGATGTTCGTTTGCTGACGACCAGTGCAAACTGGAAGGTGTGACTACATTTAAGAGGTGGAGCAAGGGATAGTGCTTAGTCGACTCCCCCTGACAAGATGGGGTTGTAAAGAAGCTCCCTTCTCTCTCGCTCCTTTCTTAGCATGATAGAAGGAAATAAATAAATAAAAATAGAAATAAAATTTATTAGGAATATAGAATAAAAATAATGAATTAGAGGTCATATTAGATTGACTAATATACTCTTTAGATTTAAATGTGTCGTATGAATAAAAGTAAACATTGCTTTATTTAAAATGCGCGAGAAATAAAAAACAGACTCTGTCAACAGACCTCACCTGCATTTACCTATATGCCTATACATTTAGTTATAACGTACATGATTGCTCGTTCTCAAATATAAGATTACAGTAGTTATTTTTCTTATATAGCGTTTGCAATGAGTTAGTAAGAGACTTGGCAACGGACTGACTGATCAAGGCATTAGCCTAATTAATGGAGTATTTTTGATTTGATTGATCACATGCGGAAAAACTGATTTGATTTAAATACGGTTGACGGCTGTGAATATTGGTTTCATTATCTGAGTATGGTTTGTCTTGATTGAGGCTGTTTTGAGAGTGAACATTGATGGACATTTTGATAATTTAAGATAAATAAGTATGATCAGATGTATCAGATCATGAACAAGTGAAGTTGCTTTCATAAGTGGAAAGCTATTGGTCTCCTTTGGGGTTGGTAAATTCAGTTGTTTTTAGTTGAGTGTGATTACACGGTGGCAGAATACAGACATGTCTAACATGCTTGAAAAGTTACCCACTCTCCAAGATGGAGCACATCTGTGGATCTCAAAGCTGGAAGAGGTTTTGATGGGAACGCAGCCTGCCATGGGAGATATTAAAAGACTTCTGGCTAGCCTTATTGGAGTCCCAGCGATGGAGGAGATCCTGCAGGCGGCAGGCCTTAACAGATATGTGGCAACTGCAGTATATGACCCAGAATTGTTTGCTGCAAGCAGAGGTCGGATGTGGAGAGCATTGAGAGATGCATTTCCAACAAACGTACACCCGGACAACATCTTTGTTGAGTAATTGGGTCCACAAGAAAACCCAAGGGCTTATGTGTCAAGGGTTCATCAAGTGTGGAGAAATATCACAGGAAATGATCCAGATTTGAATCAAATGGAGGAATCAATTCTCAGAGCCAAAATACAGAAGGGGCCGCCTCTTCAAGTGAGGAGCAAATTGGCAGAAGTGGTTGGTCTTGGAAGCATGACCAAAGGTGTTTATACGGATCACATAGCACATCAAGTGGAGCTGTATCGGAAAAAGGAGCATGACCAGAAAGAACAGGACCAGGAGACTCTCAGAAAACTCAACCAAATACAGTTGGTGGATAATAAGAAGGAAAAGAAACAAGCTGTGGTGATGCAGAGCCAGTCACAACCAAATCAATTACCATCACAACCACAGCAAGGACAGAGTCAGGTACAACCACCTGTGGTCCCCACTGTCTCCCTTCCACAGCCAGCCTTTGATCAACCACAAATATAGAAAGGAAGAGGTCAAGGAAATTTAGGAAGAGGTAGAGGAGGAAATTTCCAACAGTCTCCAGGAGCATGTTATAACTGTGGACAACTAGGCCACTTTGCGCATGACTGTTACAGGTCCAGAGGAGGCTTCGGAGGAGGCTTCAGAGGAGGCTTCAGAGGAGGTTTCAGAGGACAACTACAGCCACCCAAGGGACCGGCGAACCCTTACAGGGGTCCAGAACCTGGATAATAGGGGTGCACAGAAGACTCGAAAAGGGAGGTGTCAGCTGGTAGTATCAGGGCCGGAGAAAGATCCAAAAATAAAGGTGAAAAAAATGATAAACCATTGGAAGTAATGGCAGACTGTGGAGCAGCTTTCACCTGTGTTCGGCCTGAAGATGCTATACATCTCCCCATGTCTGACCAATTGGTATGGACAATCGGGTTTGAGGGTGTGAGACAGCTGATTCCTCTCACAAAACCAATTGAGCTCCGCTATAAAAATCGGAAAATCACATTACCCATATTGGTGTCAGAACATACGCCCATTGCACTCTTGGGAAGAGATGCTATGTGCAAACTAAATTCTACAATACGGTGTACACCAGACGGCTGTCTGGTGGATGTGTCACCTGATGTCAACCACCATTTATTTATCGCACCAGAGACCGAGACTTCTGCAGTATTATTGGATTGGAAATCTTAGTCCAGAACTAATAGAGCCAGCCAAGAGATGGGAAAAGTTCATTGTGTAAAATATGCCTGACGTTAAGCCCCCTGAGAACCCACATCATTGCACGCTTGAATATTTTAAGAAAGGTGGCCAATTGGATCCAGAGAAGTGATTGAGTAATCAACCCAAGCACGTTCAGCTGACCTCGTGCTGCACATTTGTGGGACCACAAGGAGCAGCTATGAAGATAAACACTGATGAGTATCTTGAGAAAGAGTACGACATTGACAAAAGTGTGCCACATGTGACTTTCATGGTGGCTGAAGGATTTGAGCAGAAGCATGTGGAGAAATCATGAAGGACTGATGGTAGCACCCCCCGACCTACTAGGGCTGATTATTCATGAAGCACATGGGTTAGCCCATGTTGCAAGGGGAGAGGTAAGAAGAAAAATCACAAAAGAGTATGGTTTTTGGGCACCGTACATGCTTGAGCAAATTGATTATGTCATAGGCAGATGTACAATCGGTCTTAAAAACAATGTTTAGAGGGCTGTGATGAGTCCACACGGTCACATTCCAACTCCGACAGGTCCCATGCGTGAGTTGGTCGTGCATTTTGTTGACATGATAAGACCAGTAAGAGGTAAAAGATACATGTTAGTCATCGTGGATAGATTTTCACGGTGGCCTGAAGCATGTCCAACCAAGCGTAAAGATGCTCAGTCAGTTGCCGAGTTCTTGTGTCGTGAGGTCATAAGCAGGTGGGGACTTCCAGATCGCATATCTTCAGATAACGGGAAAGAGTTTGTGGATAAAACAGTAAAATTGATTCTGCAAAAATTGGGAATCAAACAACGTCTAGGAACTGTTTATCATCCGCAAAGCCAAGGTGTAGAGGCGCTCCCGTTGGCATTTATAGTGTGCCGCTCAAGTGGGCTTCGTGATTTGCGCATGACCCCCCATGAGTTGGCTACGGGTAGACGGATGCCAACACCTTGTTTGCGCTCAAGTGGAAAGGGACCAAGTCTAGCCCTTTTGGAAGATGAAATGCGAGTTTATGTTAACTATATGGCTACACTGCATAAGAAAATACACACATATGTCTCTGACAGGCAAAAACAAGAGGAGGTGCTAGAGAAACTTGATGAGCAAAAGAGGACACGGTGCAACCTGTAGACAAGGTATTCATGAAGGTGTTTAGGAGGAAGTGGTTTAACGAACGCCGCGAAGGACCATTCGAAGTTGTTCGCAGTACAGGAACTGCTGTTCAAGTTAAATGTTCTCCTACATGGTACCATTTATCACATTGTGTTAGGGCGCCAAAGGAAGAGGCACCTCGATTACAGAGGAGAGATGTTGAAAGCTCTAGAGAGCCAACAGAATCTGCAGACACAGCAGAGGTTCTTGAGGACCTCCAAGGTCACGACCGAGAAGAAGGGATTGACAATGATGTGGGTGTGCATGATGAGGTTAAGCACACTTTTGATGATCTCAGGGACGAATTGTCAGTCCCTGAGCAAGAGAGACACTTTGGTGACATTGATTTACAACATATCCCAAAAACAACAGACTATGAGTTGTCACAGACTCCAGAGGGCTGTGATACCTATCCAGGAGAATACACAGGCCCAGTTGGGCCAAGGAGTCCAAAGCCAAACCAAAAAAGGGTTAGACCAAAGCAATACGAGGACTAGGGTTGAAGTGACTTTGGGAAGGGCAGGTCAGTTGCCATGTAAATGTAGTAGATGGAACAATGGTGGAACTATTCCCCCTAAATGGAAAAATGTGCATGGTGAAGACATAGTGCTAACAGGACCTGATAATAGCAGTGGGCCTCGCAGTCTAGGAAAGTTTATGTTGCAGAATGAGAGGAGACAGGTTAAAGTTCAAGATGACTGTTCGCTTGTCATAGGAAATGTCATGCAGGAAGACCAAGGAGAATATACATGCACATATCTCGACCCAGAGTTTAAACATTTCCCAAGGCAAAAATATTGGGAATCAGGATATAGAACTCGGAAAATAATGCTTGTAGTAAAAGGTCTAGACACTAAGGAAATAAGTACAATTGCTCAAGAAGTTCAAATACAAACAGTCACACCCAAGGTGACTGTTGGAGCGATGAGGTCTATCACCTTAGCTCAAAGAATAACTAGTAGAATGAGATCCTCCACCAATAAAATAATGATGACTTTTTCGGTGCCTACGAAGTCTGTAGATAAGGCACCTATCACTACATCACCATCATTTAAGAAACTGGTAAATATAACTCAGAAGACTATGGTGAAGGTGGAAATTAATTTGAACACTAGCAAGGAGAGCTCTGTAATCAGAGAGCCAATTGCAGAGGAGATTGATAGAGATTCAGGTGAAATAGGTCAGGCGACTATGTCAAATGTGGTCAATGATTTTGTTGAACCGGAATGGACGTCAAAAGACATGACTGAACCTCTTCATGCTTTACAGAAGCGAGAAACCCGGTGGAAAGCATATGGGTTTGATTCCTCGGTGCTGCAAGTAGCAGACCCATGGGCAAATAGAAATCTGTGGTTTCAACAGATAACTTACTCTGTTAGAATGACTACTAACTTGAATTGTCCGTGTGTGGTGAGAGTACCAGCTCCAGGCACGTGGCCTTCAATTCTAGACACGGTACCGGAACCTTTGACGCCTGAATGTCAAAGTAATGCGTTATCATGGCTGCTATTCAAACAACAAGCAGCGAATGAAAGATGGATGGCTCTGTTGGTCCATCTATTGAGACCTGGACGTAGGGGTTCCTGGTTGAAAGAATTATCATATTTAAATCTTCTTGATAAGTATGAAGATATTAGAACAGCAATACCTGATGCTATGGAAGTGACACCTGCGAAAGGTAGAGCTTGTTTTTGTTTAAATGATACTCATATTGGAGATGGTATGTTTATGGGAAAATCAGAACGTGAAAGCTACATGATAAAATTTGGACAAAGTGTACAAAGGACGGTTGATGACACATACAGTAACCTTTCATGCACCGCAGCATCGACAGAGTAAAGCTTTAAGAGTAAAGAATCAAACTTTACCGGGTAATGTGACTATAGGAACATTTAAAGATATTTGGTGGGTATGTGATGATAAAGCATACTTATTTCAGCCGTATGGATGGATTGGATGTTGCTATATGGCAAAGTTGAAACTTCCGTATGATGTTTTTGTTATCTGTGGGGGACAAGAGCCAGATGAAGGTAACTTTACAAAGATTGCTGAGAGTAGGAAGAAAAGAGACTTGGCACGGTTTCACAATTTGGAGTCTTAACATTGGAGGATATCTTTAGGAGAAAAATGGGCTATAGGATTGTTTCCATGCTATGGGGTCACATTCTTAGCCGATCATTTTGATAATATCAATATAGGCTAAAAGGGTTTGCAAATGACACCATAGGAGGTTTTGAATATTTGTCAAACGCCCAGAGGAGTCATCGATTGAGGTTGCTGAAACACGCATGGCTCTTGATTATATTTTGACCAAACAAGGTGGCCTTTGTGTAGCTTTAAATCTAACTGGAGACGCCTGTTATACGTTGAACCCTGATGTCAACATGACTAATGTCATAGATGCGTTGAAACGCATAAGGGATGCGTTTGGGCCATCAGAAGGAGCGGGCTGGTCAGCCAATGCTTGGTTGCAAGATGAATTAGGACCACTAAGAGCTGTAGTGGCTCAGGTTCTGGGGCTAGTGTTGACCTTTGCTAAGGCCATGATATTGAGATGGGTTGGAGTTGTAATGCTGGGAGAAAATGTTCAGATGCCACTATTGGGTGGTCATGACATCAGTGAAGATGAGGAGGAAATAGTGATGAAGGAGGAGCTAACACTAGTAGAGAAATATCTATTCTGAATATCTGATTCCGTCATAGACTCAATACTATTTTTAATCAAGAAAATGCATGGACAAAGGGGGGAAAATGAAAATGTTAATCATATATTGGAATAATGTTAAAGTGTAATGCAAAAGTGAAATTATTATACTGTATTTGATGTGTGTGCAAGATACTGGCCAGTGAATTTTTCTTTCAGGACCAGTCTGAGGTTGGCTGTGTCCGGAGATCCTTACAGCCTAATGGACTTGAACACTCAAACATGGACATTCAAAAATGGAGGAAGAAAATGGACGACGGACCCTGAATGAGGACATCATGATCAGGAGTGTCGAGTGAAATATTATTAAAAGTTGATGGTGTTATGCAGGTTTTTATAATATTGAAGTTTGTCTATTAAAATGTAACCTGTATTATTGATGAAAAGTCTGTATTCTACCGTAGATATTTTTAGCGAGACATATTACTTTGATTCAGTTTTGTTTTCTTTGAAGTTTTCTGTAACAGGGTGAAATGGATATATTGGGACCTCAGGTGTTTTATTCTTTTGCGGGGTTTTGAGGGACATTGACAATAGGCAGGGACAGGTTCATTGGAGGGTCCGATGGGTCGACCAACCTGACTTTGGACAAAATTTTGGATTTATTTCTGAGGTTCTGAATGTATGCATTAATATGTAACATCCTGTACAGTTGTCTAAACCCTTCTTCTTTGCGGTTAATTGATTTGGAGTGCAATAGGTGTTTGCCTGGGGCAGAGGAACCGTGAGAGAATTTTCCTGTCTTGATTGTTTGTTGAAAGAACGAAGAAAGGAAGCTGCCAGATGGGTTATTCGCTCTCACACTCCACAAATGTATTGTATTGCTACGACTAAACATGTCAGAAGGGTATAATATAATCAGTTAGTTTGTTAGTAGGTGATTTCTATTAGGCCAATTAACGTTGTAACTTCAATGACTCTTATCTTTTGTCGAGACTTTGTGTAGTCTCGAAGGGGGGAAATATGAGGTGTCTTGGAGGCTGTGGCGTCCCAAGATAATTGTATAAATTTACTAAGAGACGGTGCCATGGGTCCCAAGAGAGAGAGCCCATTGCCTTGCCCGCTTGCCCAATGTGTCCTGTGACCTATGCAGGGGATCAAAGTGGTCACCATTGTCTTTGGGCAAGCATAAAAGAGCCCGCCCGAATGCCTGGTGGAAACACCAGGCATTACAGGTCAAGGTAAAATGAATGCACTCGTAATTATGAAATCTGTACCAATCTTCGGCCGTCCGGATTAAAATGACCAACGGGCCGGATGTGGCCCGCGGGCCGTAGTTTGCCCACCCCTGCTCTAGACTGAACACAATTGCGTCCTAATTTCTACTTGATTAACTATCTTAAACAAACTGATTCCTAAAACGTAATGCCGTAAGTAAATAGGATAAGATAATAAAATAAAATAAAATAACTCAAAAGTAATACAGGGTGGGGGTACAAAATAGAAATAAAGGGAATAGACTTATGTATATGGGATAAGCTATGATGTATATATTATGTATGTATATACATCCTCAAGGACTTGAGGATCCTCATCGAGATCTGGAATTTCTTCAGCTGCCTGAGGTGGTAAAGACGCTGCCTCGCCTTTCTCACCAGAGTGTCTGTACTGTATGTAAAGTTCATGTTAAGTCCTCCGTGATGTGGCCTCCTGGACCACTCCTTCCCTCCACTAGTCTGGGCGTCCACCTTGGGCCAGTGATAGTACCCCCTTTGCCCCCCTGCCTTGTGTCACAGGCCAGGCGAGAGGACTGGCAACCCTTGCCTGTACCTAGCCTTGAATGGACACTATGGATTGCTACACCTGAAACACAAATCCTATACTTCCAGGGGCGGGAGTCCCCAGGAGCCACACAGTTGCAGGCAAACTTCAGATACTACTAATTAGCAAACCAATTGGTTTGCGTGTCCTTCTGCGTCCTGTAGGGGGCGGGTGGCCCATCATGTCGGGGCTGGTGACACGTTCCGTTTGGTCCTGTAACCCGGGTCGGTACCTGAGCCTGGCAGGGTGTGCTCGGCGCAGGGCTCCCTATGTGGTCTCCTTTAGTGGGGGCCAACCCTGTCGTTGCACCGGGCTGCGTGAGTACCTGTTCTCTGGTGCTCCCTGTGCGGTGGGTGCTTGTCAATGGGGGGCCAGGCTGTGGGTGGGGGCGCCCGTCTGCCGCCCTCTGTTCTGTGGTCCGCATGCACGACGGCCGGGGGCTGGTCGGGGGCCTTATGGGGGCGTTGAGCTGCCTGGCATGGTGGAGGCTTGGGGTTAGAAGCCTCCAGGTACAGGAGGTGGGCATGCTGGGGCATGATTGGGTCCTGGGTGTGGTCTGCATGGCCACTGCCCGGCCCATTGCACCCCTGCATTGATCTGGTTGCGCTTTGCCTCTCCCAGTGCGAAAACTCTTACTCAGCACATACACCACACAATAGCCCTAGGGTTTGCGGGACGGGTGGGGTGCGAGCTATGTGGGTGGGGATGTGGCTGGCGGCTCCGATCTTGCCCGTCACACTCCTGCCCTCACATGCCTCTCATCCGTCCTGAAATTTTAATACCACTCAGAACGCATAAACTCGCACACCAATATTACTCTAAACGACACTCCACCAGACCTGGGTGTGCGGGGCAGGAGGGGTGGAAATGATTCGAGTTCGGCTTGGAGGACTCACACCCACACACCCCACAATTTTATCTGCAATAGCCAACAGAACATATTGAGCACTGGGGTTTTCCGGGACGGCGGGGCAGTGGTGGGTGGGTGGGTGTGGTCGGCCGGGCGGTGGTTGGGTGGGCCCCCTGCTGGCTGGGATTGAGTCCTGGCTGTAACAATATATCTTAATCCATGTAATCACATAAACATACAGTATAAGCACACACATAATGAAGAACACAACCTCACCTGCGCATCTGTGAGGTCGAACTGACCATATATTCTCTGACTCCCTGAAAATAAACTGTTCAGAGAGCTGCTCAAGTGCACATCTCTGATCCGACCCATGTTCAAGTAAAAACCAGCATCTGTCTGTCTCTTTATTTAAAACCACCGATTGACAAACTGCAGATTAAAGAGACCCTTTAATTTCTGTAACACTGGCGTCTTGCGCCTGGTGATTTCTGGCTCCAGAACCAATTGGGACAAGTTCCGTACACTCATCGGTGGACCCATAGCACACACACACACACACACACACACACACACACACACACACACACACACACACACACACACACACACACACACACACACACACACACACACACACACACACACAGGCGGTCTCATCACACACAAACCACTAGCACCTGCTTTGAACACACCCCAACACCTTCCTGTTGGGGTCCCTCCTTTTCTTCCTCATTTACTGCCATAACTATGGCAGGAAGAGGCCACGTGCCCAGTTGCTGTTCCAGTTTTCCTGGACTTAATTTTCTCTATTTTTTCCACACATGTTGTCATCTGGTGTTCATATTTTCCATGTACATGTTGTTGTTTGAGCAGCAGCACCTGACCTGGGTCTAGGTAATTGGGGCCCAGGATCAGAGTAGCTGCATACCTGTTGCTTGGTGGTTGGTCTAACGGGCGACATGTAAAACCCCATCCCCTCAGACGCTCAGGGTAGGAGCCCTTGTCTGACACATGTCCATCTGCTCCTGGGCTTATTCCCCCTTAGCCCACGTTACTTGGGTGGTGTATGGTAGACGACAGGGAAGGTACACAGAAGTAGTCAGAATCAGAATCAGAATCAGAATCAGAAATACTTTAATAATCCCAGGGGAAAATTACTTTTGTTACAGCTCCAATCTACATATAACATATTTACATACAACATATGAACATACAACATATAATAATTATTAAGAAACATATTTATATATAAATAAATATATAAACATATCTATATACACATGGTAAAGTGTAAAATGTACAGTTAAAAATGTGCAAGAAGAAGAAACCTCAGAGTCCTCTCCAAAATAGCAACAGCAGCATCCAGGATGTCCAGTGAAGGACCGGGGGTGAAGCAACTGCAGCAACCACCACAGGTGACCGCTGGCAGATAGCTACTCTACCCACCAGCCACCGCCGGGACCATCCAGCAGCCCAGTAGCCAAGCCACCCCTCCAAGCAGCCACCGCAACAGCCAAGTCCAGCCACGCCATAACCAGCTAGCACAGCAGCCCGAGACCCCACACTCTGGAAGGGGGCAGTCTGTCGTCACCCTGGGGGAAAGAAGCCGATGGAATATGCTGTTCCGAGGAAGCAGGTCCCGGAAGGAAGCGGACCAGTTTATTTATTTTTTTACATTTGTTGGTTTGAGGTATGGGAACCCTGTTTCAGAGTCCGGTGGTCTCTTTATTTAAGGTATAGGAACCCTGTGTCAGATTCTGTCCATTTTAGGGGGGGGGGGGGGGGGGGGCTTCAGCCAGGTATTCTCCCTGGCCTCAGTTTGATGTCGGGGCTATGTGGTGTGGGGATGGTGTGGTTTGGGGAGCCACACCTGACCTGGGCCTAGGTAATTGGGGCCCCAGATCAGTGTTGCTGCATACCTGTTGCTTGCTGGTTGGCCTAACAAGCAACGGGTAAAAGCCCCATCCCCACACACACTCAGTAAAGGAGCCCTTGTCATGACACATGTCCATCTGCTCCTGGGCTTATTCCACCTAGCCCACTCTCTACAATAAACTGGTGTGTTTACAACCCTGTTGTCTGTGTCTCTGCACCAGAGGTCCCTGAAAACGCCACTCGGGTGGCGTTTGGTAGGCGAAACTCCGACAGAGGCTTTTGTCGATCTAATATGAGTGAAGATTCAGCAACTGGATTGCTTATTACACACCTCAAATTTGTTCACAGACATATTTTGGTGGACTGATCAGGTGAAATAAGTTAAAGTTCCAGAGTAAATTCAACGAAACCGGAAGTCATGCTCAAATGCCATTGGCTCACAGAATTCGGGGTCTCAGGAGGGTCGCTCCACCCACTGGAACAGAGCATCAGGAACGCAATGGATTTAGAGGCATGTTAGAATGGCGGCAATGCATGCAATCTGAATGGAATTTTCAGCAAAAAACCTTGAAAATATGTTTTGGGGACCTGAAAGGTATATAGTAACTGGTGTAAAAAGGTTTTGGACCCCTTTAAGAAAGGCTGTACTTTGGCAATATTCCTTTGGTGAAAATATGGCATCTTGGTGACCATCCTAATGTGAGTTTTAAAACGGAAAACAGAATCTAGACTCCCTTTTTTTTTTTGTTAAGTTCTTTTGAGAGCGCCTTTTTGGGTTTTAGTCCAAATAAAAGTATTTCTTAAATCAATAAAGCAGGTGTGCTGTTTGAAGGAAAACTGTCATTGTTCCGTGTTTTGTCATTGAGGTTTGAGGTTCACATAGTAGCCATTGCTGTCGCAAAAAAACGCAATATCGCGTAATATCGTGATATAGTTAAATATCGTCTTTGAGTTCGGAACTTCAGAGGCTGTTCCAGCTCTTCTTATCTGCTCGGTCATTTTATCCACATTACTTCTGGGTGTTTCTGAAATTGTGATTGTGTGTAAATATCTAATGAAATCACTGATATCACAGTCAAAAATATCGTCAAATTATCGATATTAAGGTGTTGTCAACATCTCCCATGCTGAATGCTTGGGGATGTGGACAGTACATTAGTGTGTTCTCATGGCATAGTTATTTCTTGAATGTACCACTAGAGGGAGCGATCTGCACGTCTATAGCAGGAGAGCTACAATGTGCAGGGTGTGTTCAGTATATGTGTGTTTGTGTGTATGCTGCATGTTGCTTGTCGCTTGCCATGGTAACCGTTGAAACAAATCTACCAAAGGGGGCGTAGGGGGCTCAGTTCCCATATGCCTGCTATGACAGAACAGGATGGTGCTCTGCTCGTTGTTCAGTGAAGAGACGGGAAAAAGGAGAAAAATAGAAAACCCACAGACACAAAGAATTTTCCAAAAAATAATTGTATAAAGTATTTTTTCCGAAATAATTTTCTCAAATTAATTAATTGTTCAGTAGATGCATTTTGTGAACGAAGCACTTTTCACGAGGCTGCATTCTCCGTAAGAGACACTGTGTGTGTGCTTCCCTGTAACCATAGCAACTCACCCCTGTCCCAGACAACGCAGCCTGCAGGAGAAGAGGAGACACTTTGCCGTCAAAAAAGCTGCTGCTGCGCTGACTCTCTGCGCAGCATGCATGGGAATAAATGTCAACATGATAGAAATGTATGTATTTCAATTTACAAAGTGGGACATTGTCACACTTGGTCAACATAAGCCCAATTGAAGAATGAACAAAACTATTTTTGAGCGATATCGATGATGGACGTTGGATGGATGGGGTGGAAAGTTACATAACAGCTCATGAAATATGTAAAATATATCAAAAACCATCGCAACACAAATTATAATTTTTACGGCACAAATCAGCACAAATGCTGCACGAATGGCAATGATTTTATGACACGGGGTGACAACTCCACGTAGGTTTGTACGTGTACTGTTGTGAGATCGAACATTGGCGAGTCGGAATGACTTTGAGGGGTCGCCAGCCACAAAGGCTGAGAACCCCTGATTCAGCAGATGCTTTCAGCCAAAGCGACTCATGTGAAGTACACTTGTCAGTAGTGGGCGGTACTTCACAGCCACCCTCTGCAAAGCCTTCGCTAACGGATGTCGGCAGAGTAAGATTCTTTCTTTTCTTTGAAAAAGGCCAAACCATCAGAACAAGGCAGACAGTGAAGAGGTCAGAAGGAGGGATACCTGCTGCTGGAGTCAACGAACCTTGTACACGCACAGGGCCATAACATCAGGCTGTAAGCATTCTTAAAAGGCATGAGTAGCTCGAAAAAAACAAAACATTGTGGGGATTGCTTGCATGAGACCAAGCTGGCATCCTGTACTGTAGCTTGAATACTTCTGTCATAGACTGGCACAAAAACCTGCATGACTCTTCTGCACTCTGGACTGCAACTTCCCCACCCAAACGTGTGTGTGTGTGTGTGTGTGTGTGTGTGTGTGAGTGTCTGTGTGTGTGTGTGTACGCGAGTGTGTGTGGCGTACCAGCAGCTGTCTGAAGGGATGAGGTCACGGTGGCCCCCATATAATAATGTAATAATGTTAAAACACAGCCGTGTTTAAAAGGCAAGCCTCGGAATCGGGGAAAATGTTGCTTAGGCTAGAAAGATGAGGATTTTGCAAAAGCCACACTTTGTGATTTTTTTCTTCCCTTTCTATTAATCCAAGATAAGAATGCCTTGTTGAAAGCCCTGAATTTGTTTTAAACCCATCTTCAACTTTACATCTTGCTCAGAAATGTGTAACTGTACCGAGAATGCAAAGTCGGAAACCACCCCGAAAACTCCCTGAGAGCTTTTCATCCTGTCACACATGGTCCAACGTCATTTCAAGTTTAAGACTTTTCTTAGTTTGACAGTGTTTTATACAGAAAACAGGGTTTCTTTGTTCCAGACACTTCAAGGCTCTTGTTTTCTGCGTCGTCTCTAGTAATGGCATCGCAATCGAAGTACTTTCTCCGTACCATCCGCAAAGATAGACAGAGCCTTTGAAGAGCAAATTCTATTTCATTATAATGTGCAGATCAAACTTTTTTTCTGCCAAGGCACACGTTTGATAATGACATATTCCCGCGGGACACCACTATCCTGTTAACAGCTAAAAATGTAAAGTGTGCCTATTATTATGGCCTACTGATACTTTGTGATGCAAGACTCACAAATGATTTGTTTGCAGTAAAAATGAAAATGTATCTTCACTGAGTGACGGTGAGTGAGTATTCTGGCTGGGACTGAAGAAATTCGATAAATTCGTGCAGCCTTGCAATTTTGATCTTGCAACACAAGAGCTAGTTTCCACTTTTTATTTATTTTAAGTGGAATTTGAAACACAATCACCCCTCGCAAGCGCTCACAGCACATTCGTATTCTGCGGCACAGCGGTGCCAAATGTGGATGTCTTTAACCCTTGACATGTTAGTTTGTCTTCAGTTACCTTGTGTTGTGCTCTGCTCTCCTGAGGGCGACCGCACCTCTCACGTTCTCTCATTCCGGTCATAGGAAAAACTCCACCCCTGGTGTCCCAAAAAAGAGTGGCAGGTGCTGTGGCGTTCCTTAAAACCGTAGCCTCTCGTATCGCTGTCGTTCAACTGCTCAGACGCGGATCGTGTTCCTGTTGGATGTGATCACTTTGGGGTTTTTCAAGCCTTGAGAAAAACTTGAGGCTCAAGAGCGATTTCTCACAAAGTGCTTGTGGGCGGCGCTATGATATAATCCATATCACACGACCATTGGTGGTCCTTTTATGAAATAAATGACATTCAGATTGGACATTCAGTTGGATTCTATGATGAGTCATAGGTTATATCCAATACATGTTCTACTCCTACAAACAAAGCATCTTGAATTTTATGTGAAAGCATCTCAGACAGATGGAAGAAGTACAACTGATCATAGGCGTGTAAAACACAAGCTGTCCAGCCGACTTAAATCTCGACTCTTCTCAAGATTCTGTCCAGATTGTCCTTCTTTCCACCATGTTGTCCCCTACCATTCCCTCTGTTCTCCAACAGCAATATTTTACAGAAAAGGCGGAGCGACAGCCAATGGGGAAAGGAGACAGGTTGGATTTGGGAAAGGTCCTTTAATAGTTTTTTTTGGCATCAAACATTCCAACACCAGCCATAGAGCTGTGGGACACCCTATCTCAGGGTCAATCCAGCATCCCCACCCCAACCCACCAACTTTCCTCCATCATTTCCTAGAACCATGACCTCACACCCACATTAGGCAAAGATGGGGGTGTCACCTGGGGAGTTCCTGTATGTGTGTGTGTCAGAGCCAGAGAGAGAGAGAGAAACACTAACAGCGTGTTTTTGTGAAACATTTGTCTTTAGAGACGGGAGATGAAACATTTGGGGCTTGCGCGTAAAAGTGCCGTTTCTAATTGTCTTTCCTCCCCACCCTGCCGGCCGGCATGGCTATCTGGAAAGCCTTGGGTGGGTAGGTCTTTCTGCAAAGAGAAATGTCTGCATACTGAAAAAAAAAAATAAAAGTAATGTTAATGTAGTGCTAAATACGTACAGAGTGCTTACAGGCTTAAGAATGTTGAGGTGGAAGTGTCAAAGACAAGATGTAACACTTAAAAACTGGGGTGACTACATGACCACAAGGCCGCGGGGAAAGACAGTCTAGTGTGTATCTGGATCGACGCTCAACTGCTTGGTGTGGTGTGGGGATGGTGTGGGGATGGTGTGCTTTGAGCAGCCACACCTGTCCTGGGACTAGATAATTGGGGCCCAGGATCATTGTGGCTGCATGCCTGTTGCTTGTTGGTCGGTCTACTGATCAACAGGTAAAACCCCCATCCCCACACACACTCAGGAATAAGCCCAGGAGCAGATGGACACGTGTCATGACAAGGGCTCCTATACTGAGTGTGTGTGGGGATGGGGGTTTTACTTGTTGCTCGTTAGACCGACAGACGAGCAACAAGTATGCAGCCACACTGATCCTGGGCCCCAATTACTTACCCATACAACTACATAGCACACAACAAAGGACAAGCAGATTGATGCATGTTGAAAGTTATTGGAATTGTCCTCTGTCTGTTCACAATTTGGGTTGATTGGAGATCACTGCCCAGTTAAGAACATTTATTTTGTACCTGAAAGAATGTTAGACTACCAATGTGATCAACCTTTTGTCAAGTGTCTTTCAACTCTCTTCCTACCTGGAGTTTAACAATTTAACAGCATTTATAGGAACTGTTGTCCTTGTCTGAGGAGGTAGCAACAAAGCAAAGTGATGTTCCTGTTCTCCAGGGTTTTTTGCACCTCTTTTGTTGTATCTTGGTATTTTGCCGTCAGGTAACAGAGACCAACTCCGGGTTTGTTCACTTTTTATTAACCGTCTTCAGCAACATGTGGCGCGGCCGTAACATGCCAGGCTGGCTAAAACACATGACAGAGAGGGCAAAGGAGCATCTACTTAAGATAGAGTCCCTCTACTGGCGAAGTCACATAACTGCACTCTATCACATCCCTCCCTTCTTAGCTCTTGCTTTTCTGTCCTTTAGTTAACCAACAAAAATAATAATACACCACAGCATTTTCTTTCCCGTCTAGCCAGTCACATAAAAACTTATATATATATATAGATATACTCTTTTAGCTTGCTGTACCCTGCTTCCTTTGTATAACTTTATGTAACCATTCCTCCTTGATCTGCGCAATCCGTCGGCTGATGTACCCCCTGGTGCAGTATCCTCCTGGGTCACCACCGGCATAGCACTGTCCTCTCTTTGGTGAGAACTTGCGCCCTCCAGTGCTCCAGCAGCTGGTGGGCTGTAGTACTGGACACTGGTGTAGGAAGCTCCCTTTCCTGCCTGCTGAACAGCTGATCGACATTTCGCCTGACCACTTTTCCATCCCCCAGCAACACAGTATAGAAAACTGGTCCTGTTTACTCCTGCACTCGTCCAGGTATCCATTTAGGTCCATATCCAAAGTTCTTAGTGTAGACAGTCACCTTCCTCAAAGTTGCGATGTTTGGCATGCCTGTCATGGTAGTTTTTCTGACTTGTTTCTTTTGACTTGACTTTTTGTTTTAAATCTGGGTGCATCGAGTCAAGTGTACACCTCAGCTTCCTTCCCATCATCATCTCAGCTGGTGACAATCCAGTAGTCGACTGTGGAGTGATGCGATAGCTAAACAAAGCCCTATCCACCATTGTCTCTATTGTCCCAGCTGTGCTCTTCTTCATCAGCTCCTTGAATGTTTGCACCGCCTTCTCTGGTAGACCATTAGATGAGGGGTGGTATGGTGCTGATGTGACATGTGTGATTCTGTTCCTGGACATAAACTCTTTCATGTGTTCACTGACAAAACACTGAGCATTGTCTGAGACGACCCTTTCTGGAATGCAATGTGTGCTGAAACTGTTCCTCAAACAATTTACAGTCACTGCAGAGGTGGATGAAGTCAATGGATAAACATCCAACCACTTGAAATGCGCATCCATAATTACTAAGAACATTCTACCCATGAAGGGACCTGCATAGTCTAAGTGGAGTCTTCTCCAGGGCTTTTCAGGCCACTCCCATGGATGTAGTGGTGCACTCAAAGGTGCTTTCCTATGTTCTTGACATGTAGCGCATGATTTTACTTTAGTCTCTATATCAGCATCCATGTGAGGCCACCACATGTAACTTCTTGCCAAACCCTTCATACGGCTCATTCCTGGGTGTGACTGGTGTAATTCTTTCAGCATATGAGCTCGTCCTCTTTCTGGTATGACTACCCGGGCTCCCCACAACACACAGCCATCTTGTACACTCAACTCACATTGTCTCTGCCGATAAGGATTAAAGTCAGTGTCATGGTTATCTGGCCAACCTCTCAGGATATACTCTCGTACCCTGGAGAGTATTGGATCTGTTGTTGTCCATTGTCATAGTTTGGTTGATGTCATCGGCGGACCATGGTCCTGATCCATCATCAGCACTTGCTCCTCGGGTACTAACACAGGACACTCGGGTAGTGGGAGGCGGCTAAGAGCATCTGCATTGCCATTGTCTTTACCTGCTCTGTAAACAATGCTGTACTCGTACGCTCTCAACAGCACAGCACATCTCACGAGTCTCTGTGACGCCATCTGTGGTACCGCTTTCATCTCGTGAAGTAGACTTATCAAAGGCTTGTGATCAGTGCAAATCACAAACTTTCTCCCATAAAGATACTTATGGAAGCGCGTTACACCGAAGACAATGGCTAGACCCTCTTTATCTAACTGGGAATACTTATTTTCTGCAGCGTTCTTGACATAAACCCGATGGGTTTCTCCTCTCCATCTGGCATGCGGTGTGCTAAGACAGCTCCAACTCCATACGGCGAAGCATCGCACGGCAGTATTAGTTCTTTGTTTTCATCATAGTGAACTAACACACTGCTTGACTGTAACAACTCCTTGGAATTAGCGAAAGCTTTCTCCTGCTCTGGCCCCCAAGTC
This sequence comes from Zeus faber, assembly GCF_960531495.2. Classification (NCBI taxonomy): domain Eukaryota; kingdom Metazoa; phylum Chordata; class Actinopteri; order Zeiformes; family Zeidae; genus Zeus; species Zeus faber. The sequence continues at coordinate 23,817,140 of NC_137195.1, read as the reverse complement.
CATGGTTCCTCTTTTCTCAAAAGCTTGTGTAGCGGTGCCAAGAAGGTCGATAGGTTTGAAAGGAACTTGTTTTAGAAGTTTAACAGTCCCAAGTAAGCTTTAAGCTCAGTCACTGACGTAGGTGCTGGCGCTTCCTGCACTGCTTTCACCTTTGCTGGCACTGTATGAAGTCCCTTGGTGTCCACTCGATGTCCTAGAAATGTCACTTCCTTCTCCATGAATTTGCATTTGCTTCAATTTAGGCTCAAGTTGTGGAATGTTGCCTCTGCCATTATGGGTCATAGGTTGCCTCATAGGTTGCTCTTGTGCCATGTACACTTAGTTCTATTTGATGGGCTCTTATTTGGGAATGACTATCTCTTCCTGCATGTTATACATAGTAATTTCTCTACTCTTTATGCTGTAGATAGTCAAAACCTCATCACCGCTACTGTCCCCTCCATCTTCTTGCATGAAATTTGCTCTCTTATCCTGCTTTTCACTCCCCCCTTCCAGCTTTTTATCGCCTTTCCTCTTCCCTCTATCAACAGGTTTTGACCTGCAGGCTCTCTTAATGTACCCCACCTTCCCACAGTTATGACACTTTTCATCCGCAACCCTGCATTCATTGGCCATGTGGCTTATTCCCCCACACCTGTAGCATTTTCCACGTCCAACCTGGTCTTTTGTGTACGTATCGGACACTTTGTATATGGTACCTGTCGCTCGGCTCCATTTAGCATTGTCTCTCGTACTGTTCAAATCTTTAATGTCCTTGTTCGCAGCCTCCATTGCCTGCGCGTGCCTCAGTGCAGTCTCAAACGATAAGCCGTCCTCCGACAGCAGCCGCCGCTATATGCGGTCATCGTTCATTCCACAGACTAATCTGTCCCGCAACATCACTGTCAGGGTGTCTCCAAGGTTGCAGTCCTGTGCGAGCCTCCTTAGCTCCGCCACGTACACTATTACACTCTCGCCGGAATTCCTGCTCCTGGTATTCAACTTCCACCACTGCACTATCTCACTAGGCTTCGGGTTGAAATGGTTCTTTAACAACCTCACCAGTTCCTCGAACGACTTGTCTCCCGGTCGCTGCGGACTCAGCAGATTCCTCATCAGCGTGTAGGTCTTCGCGCCCACACAGCTCAGCAGCACGGCTCTTCTCCTCTCTGCATCGCCGATTCCGTTCGCCACGAAGAAAAGATGCAGGATTTCGCAGTACTCTTCCCAGCTCTGCGACTCGTTGTCAAAGGGTGCCACCGACCCCACTGTAGCAGCCATGTCTTTGTCTTTGTCTTTACTCCGTGATAAAGGGAGCGCCCATCTTCTTCACGCTTGTAGCAGCACGCCAATATCCTGTTGCCGCGATAGCCTTAGCTTTAGCTTAGCTAGCTACACTTCACTCGGTAACAACTTTCTGCTCAAACTCCTCGTCGCCATATGTGGTATCTTGGTATTTTGCCGTCAGGTAACAGAGACCAACTCCTGGTTTGTTCACCTTTTATTAACCGTCTTCAGCAACATGTGGCGCGGCCGTAGCATGCCAGGCTGGCTATCAGTAAAACACATGACAGAGAGGGCAAAGATACTTAAGATAGAGTCCCTCTACTGGCAAAGTCATATAACTGCACTCTATCACATCTTTACTGTGAGTTTTTGTCATAGTTCTGAGGGGTGCGTACACACACGTGCGTAAAGCGGTAATTATGGATTACAACGTCAACGCGTGCCTTCAGTTCACGCCGACACACGCACACACAGACACACAGACACACAGACACAGACACACAGACACAGACACACACACACACACACACACACACACACACACACACACACACACACACACACACACACACACACACACACACACACACACACACACACACACACACACACACAGAAAACACACCCAATCACCATTTTGAGGCAGTAGCTTCCATAGTAAACTCACATTCACGTAAAGGGACTTACACATTAACAAGTCAAGTCAGACACACTTACACACCTGTGACTCCAACTCCAAAAGGTCCTCAGAGGGACAGACACACAGACTGTGTGTGTGTGTGTGTGTGTGTGTGTGTGTGTGTGTGTGTGTGTGTGTGTGTGTGTGTGTGTGTGTGTGTGTGTGTGTTTTAAGGCACTGCATTTTTTCAGCTTATATTTGGAAAGTTTGTGTCAGCAACAACTGAGAGACAGGTTCTGTTCCCGGACCCAACCTGCACTGACCTGTCTACCCCATGAACATCTCTTTCCCCTTTAATGCTTAACATACATTTATTACAATAAAAAACCACAACTCTATAACTCTATGAGTAGCGCCTGTTTCTAGTATAGTTTGATTCAATTATGTAATTAATCGAGGTAAAGACATGATTTGATGTTCAAGAAAATGAAATATATTGTAAATAATATCAACCTTATTATTGCTTTGACTACAGCAAGTGCAAAGTTCACAAAATGTGTGCAGCAGTGAAGTAACAGTGACACAGTGACTCTCTCTCTCTCTCCATCTTACTCTACCCCAATGCCAACACACGCACATGTGGTCACTCATCGTCTCAGCCCCCTCTCCCGCATTCTGACAAGAAGGGGCGGGGGGCTCTGTGTTGAACTCTGGTCACCTTTCTAAAGAATGATTATTTACTCAAGAGTGTTTAGTCTAGACGAACCCAGCGCAGAGCCGCCACAGTCAGACAGCGATCTGGAAGCCCCCTGAGCGTGAGAGTGCAGCCAGAACCTGGGCAGGTTATCTGTCTGTCTGTCTGTCTCTGTCTGTCTGTCTGTCTATCTGTCTGTCTGTCTGTCTGTCTATCTATCTATCTATCTATCTATCTATCTATCTATCTATCTATCTATCTATCTATCTGTCTACAATAAATAATAGTTCTACAGTAATTGATGCCACAAAAGCGATGTGTAATGGAATTGAATTCGCTTCTCAAAAAGGTCCTGAATTCCCCGGAGAATTGATAAGATAATTTTCAGGTGCGACTGACATTTTCTTTTTTTTTTTGTCCCCCCCCCCCCACGGGGGTGAGAGAGTGCATGGGTGAGTTTCCCAAACAGATTTGGTGCTCTGATCTGGTGCTCAGTGCTCTCCCACTGTCTATTGTTAGGCGGATGCAGGGCTTACAGGGTTACTGAGCTTTTTGGGAAAGGAACCTGCTGTGCTATTTCTTCACCTGGGAATCAAGAGAACTTTAGCTCGAAAAAAACAAACTGTTGTCATCCTGTGTTCACAATCCAGCCCGTGTTCACAGGATATATACAGTATATATATATAAGAGAGAGAGAGATAGAGAGAGCGAGAGAGTAAAAAAGGAATTTTCCCCAATAGTCGATTACATAAAACTAAAATCTATCTCTCTATCTATCTATCCGTCTATCCGTCTATCCGTCTATCCGTCTATCTGTCTATCTGTCTATCTGTCTATCTGTCTATCTATCTATCTATCTATTTATCTATCTATTTATCTATCTAGTGAGATTGTCCATGCATGTGTGTTGACTCCAGTGCTGCTTTGGCTCTAGTTTTGGGAGGCATCCGAAAACTCTTCCTAATTGCTCGGTACTTTGCCTGAAAGTTCTAGACACACACGCACGCACGCACGCACGCACGCACGCACACACACACACACACACACACACACACACACACACACACACACACACACAATCTCAGAACCAAGGCTGCACACACATTCATGAGCAACACAGACACACACATACAAACACAGAAAGTATTATGTGTGACGAATCCATAAAAGTATGCATCCAAACACATGCCGGACACAGCGTTGGCCGCCACCCACAGTTGTCCACTCTTTGTTTCCACTACACCTTTAACTTTTAGTCTGTCTCTGCTTCTTTTCCAGCAGCCACCCAGCCTCTCTCCTATCTCCTTGCTCTCAGTGTAAATGTCATTGCTTCCAGTTAACAGTGTTGAGTTTGAGGGATAGAGAGGGGGGTAAAAATGACTGAAAGAGGGCTTTGGGGACAGTAGGAAGAAGCATTGTCTTGTACAATTCAATCAAACATTAAAATTAAAATCAGAGAAACTGATAATATATTCAATCGTGACCACAAGAATCTTGAATTAAGGCAGAATCCCCGAATAGGAGCCTTTCTGTGTGGAGTTTGCATGTTCTCCCCGTGCTCACATGGGGTTTCCTCCACCTAACGTCCGTAAGGACCCCCACCAAAAACATGCAAACATCATCGTCTGCCCAGCGATGGACACTTGGTACCAGGTCCCCGGGCGCATCGACGAATGCTGCCCACTGCTCCTGGCTGTGCCCCAGGAGGAAGGACAAGCCAGGATGGGTCAAATGCAGAGACCACATTTCACTGGCCATCATCCAAAGCATGTGCATGTGTGTGTGTGTGCATGTGTTGTAGTGTGGTGTGTTGTGTGATATGTAAAGATTCTTCTTCTTCTTCTAGAAAACTTCACCCTGGTGGTCCACAAGGGTATTGCAAGTCAGCCAATAGAAGTGGTCTAATGCAAACAGATAAATACACAAGCTCCTGATCTATCTAGACACTTCCTTTCACCCTTACATTAAAATACTTCAACAGCCATTGAGGAAATAACAGCTGCACAGCAGTGTTTAGTTGTCCTCACTGAGGGTCAAAAAGAATATATAAACATTTTTCAACTTGGCCTGCAGTTTCCTGTCAGTGATGTTTGCAGGAGTGCACATTCACCTATAATTTTAGCTGCTTTTGTATTTGTTTTTCCTATTTCAAACATCTGAAAGTCACTTCGCTGTCGATGTTATGGGCTGTTTGGAGCTCAGGACAAAGCCGTCTCTTTAGACTGTAATTGTCGACACAATTATACAATTTTCTTGTTTGTTATACATTTTTGTGCGTTAATGTATGAGTAGGCCTGTTGTTGGAATTTGGCAGCTATATTAATAGACTTGAGGCACATGTAGACATGATGCCACAAATGTCTGACTTAGTAAATTATTTTAAGAAAATATGTTTTATAGTTAATTTCCTGTCCATTGTCCAAAAGAAAAACAAACTAAACACTTTTTGAGAGATGACCTACATTTCTCTCATATTGATATAAAAGCGTTATTTATAGCAAATATGATGTGTGTGAGCTTATTCTAGAGCAACCAGCAGATAGTCATTTTCAACAAGTCCTGTCAAATGACTTATTCATTATCTTGTGACAAGCACACATATATTTTTGAGGTGTAGTAAATACACCGGAAAAACAGATTCGGCAGATTTGGGTGTAACCCCGGTAACAACACTGTGGCACAGCAACGAAAATAGTGCCAGAAAAGCAGGCTATTGAGAAATAAAAACAAATGTAATAAAAAAAAAAACAAGTCTTTGAATTTGCTGACTGTCTGAAGTCATTCTGCTGTGGCATCATGTTACCTTTGCGTGAAATGTGGAGCGAGCTCCTGCACTGAGTGCGGATTCGTTCCCCATTACTTCCATTGAACTCCTGACGGCATTGGTCTCAAACTCGCGGCCCACGGGCCAATTGAGGGCCGCGGGACGATATTTTGTGGCCCCCTACTTGACATCAAAGTTTAGTGTTAGTGCGGCCCACGTGTTTTCCTCACACGCACATTTTTTTTTGCGAGTCGTTGCGCGAGTCGTTGCCCTGGGGGTTTTATATTTTTTAATCACTTATGGGCCACCATAGCTCAGGCTCGTGACAGCTTCCGGTGGTGTTTGTTGACAAGTTAGCCAACACGAATCAGCAACGTTAGTCACTTGGTTGAAACGTGATTCCGGAGTGACACCAAGTGGAAGGAAAATATATCCCGTCACCCAGTGCAAGGTACAGAGGACTCAACAAGAGTAATCAGTGACCTAATATAGACAGCAGAGTGTTGCAACAGGAAAGGGATAGCAAAGATAGCAAAAAGCATGAGATGGGCGGCAAGAACAAAAGCCAAATGGTGCTTAGAACCTGAATATTATAAAGAAGCAGTTATAGATTATTATTACAAGAGAAACAAAGAGAAGGAAAAAGGAAAGATATGTGCGATCGCAAAAGAAAACCAAGAACAATTTAATCAAAATGAGCAAGAAAGTTAAAGATATAAAACCTGAGACAATGCACTTGATGTTAAGAATCAAGACAGGTGGAGTAACATGGACATATCTGTCTTCTCCACCATGAACTCAGTCAAAGTACAGGTAAGAGGAAGCACTGCCAGGTCTCTGGCAGCAAGGAGTAGGTAAGAGAAGCCTGTGTTCTGAAGAACCCTTCATGTTCTGAACTGTTATTAATAAAGCTTGAGAAGATTGGATCAGTTGTACTTTTTTTTGGAATACTTGATGCGAATACTTGATGCAGCCTCACCCAGACTCTACCTCCAGCGGCCCCCAGGTAAGTTGAGTTTGACACCCTTGCCTGACGGTAAGAATGGAGCCGCGTGTCCCGTTTGGAGAAAAGGCTGAAACCTGCCTACAAGCCACGTTCATGAGGGGGGAGTATGAAACACGAAATCTGAAGAGCATCTGGTGTACCAGACAGTCGCTTGTTTGACGTCAGCTCACAGCTGTGGAGATCTGTACGAGCAACGCTCACAAAGCCAGAGCGCCATACAGAAGGTGTTTTAAAGGCCGGATGGAACAGCGCCGCACTTTGTGTTTGTTGCCCTGGAGGAGCGTCACCTGTCTTTATTTATTTAGTTTTTGTTCTTTGGGTTCCAGTTGGGCTTCCAATGGCCGATTTCTGTCCCTCACAGTGAAGTCTCTCTCCCTCTCCCTCTCTCTCTCTATCTCTCTCTATCTGTCTTGTCTTTGCTTTTTGTCCCTCAAATCTCCTCTCTCCTGCTATTTCACATCTCATTCACACATTGCATTATTCCTGCATCCATTGAAAATGTCTTCCCCAAGATCCCGTTAAAAGCACAAAATTACATGCAGATGTAACGATGAGTTCATGTCTGTCTGTGTGTGGGGCAGTGTGTGTGTGTGTATGTGTGTGTGTGTGTGTGGGTGTGTGTGTGTGTGTGTTATCTTCTACCACCTGTTTGAATAAAGAATAGCGAAGACAACATGAGCTATCAGACATGAAACGATACCATCCGTTTCCAATCGGAATCCTTAAGGGGAAACGCACACGCACACACACACACGCACACACACGCACACATAGTACAATGTCCTCCTCAGGACCCAGGAAGTCCCCTCATAGTTCATGTAACATCTGCAGGACAGAATTTCTGAATCCCCGTCTCCCCTGGCAACACTAAATCCACATCCAACCTACAGCCTTTTGGATGTGTGTGTGTGTGTGTGTGTGTGTGTGTGTGTGTGTGTGTGCGTGTCAAACCCAATCCCGACTGTCAGCGACGCAAGCGAGCGAGTGACAAAAAATGATTAAAAGAAATTTGTTTCAATGGGCCTGTCTTGACCTGGCGCGAGCAACAGAGAAATGTGTCGCGATGTGGCTGAGCCCTGGGAATTTGTTTCGCGGTGTCTCCATTTGAGGGCCAGCATCCCACCCCCAAACACGTTTTATGGGTCCGGCTGCACACTCCTTTTCCACTGTCTGCTCAAGGGACTGTTTACATTGTGCGTTCAATATATACAGTAGATGAAGGGTGAAAGATACACCTGGACTTCACTTCGGGCTTCAACTAGGGCTGAACAATTTGGGTCTGTAAAATCAAATTGCGATTTTTTTTTAGACCAATATTGCTATTGCGATTTAGAATGTGATTGTTTTTTAAGTTCCTTATCTTCTGTTTTATTCACTGTAACTTCTGTCACTTCTGTATTAACACAAGTAATAAATCATACTATAGTATGACCAACACAACACCGGATACAGTCATGAATACAGTATGAACTTCTCTTTCCTGTTGGCCTACGTGTTATGATGAAATGAGATGAATTGATGCAAAAATTGATATGAATAACATATCTTTATTTAACTAGCAAAGTAAAAAAAAAAACCTTCAATCACGGAGTGATGGAGAAAGTGTCCCCATTACGCACGGTTTCTTTCCATCAGGAGGCGTCAAATACAATAAAAACACAGTGTTCTGGCGCGGTTTTGCCCCGACTGCTCCCCCTCTGCGCCTCCTGCTCCACCCGGGATGGCACGCTAGGCGACCGCCTATTTTACCTATAGGAATAGCCGGCCCTGGACAGCCCTATTGGTTAGATGGTGTAACATTAAAAAAGTCGATATATATATTTTGTTTAATCGCAGGCTTTGCGATGTGAGAATTGCGTTCTGTTAAATTGCGATTTCGGTTTGAATTCGATTCATTGTTCAGCCCTAACCTCAACTGAGCTCTCATGTCACTATTCTTTCAACCCCTTCTTTGTTGTCCCTTGCCAACCCCCAGCTGTCATGATCTCCGCCTTCTTCTACTTTCCCCTCCCTCTCCTTACCTGTCCCATTAGTCCAACTCCATTCACCTGCGCACACAGCTGTTCCCGATCTGTAATCGAGCCCCTATATATGCCTCTCTCACCAGTCACCCATTGCCAGATTGTCGTTGATGCTTGCACCAGACTCGCCAGTGTTCTCCGGACTGACTCCCCGCTACCGACTCTGCCTCGCTCCGACCACGTATCCTGCCTGCCCCCCCTGCCTGTCTTCTGTCTGCACTCCTCGTTATCGAACCTGCCTGTCCCCGACGACGTATCCTGCCTGCTCCCTGCCTGTCTTCCGTCCGCTCTACAAATAAAAGACATTACCGAATATCCCTGCCTGTCTTTGTGCTGCAATTGGGTCCTAACCACACCCGTTACACCAGCTCCTTTTCTACGCCACCCTCCTTGACCGGGGGATTGTACCTTCAAAACAGATATTTTTCGAGTCTGTGACTGTTGAAGGTACTGGTGGTAAGTCAGAAGGATCGGTCGGCTCTGAGTTGTGAACGGCATTCTCACAAGAATCAATTGAATTATGTTAAAATGAAATATTTGGAAGGCAAAGTTCTCTGAGTCACATCCCAGTGAATGCTTGTGTCGAACAAATCGTTTGCGATTCTTGCATCACGTGACGCACTGCCGCTTCGACTCTGACTGCAAAATATAATTAGTATCTGTCACTTCGGATGAAAGGGTCCACCGGACGACTAAATGTAACGTAGTGTAAATATTATTCTTCGTTACTCGCAGGCAGGAAGCCTGGTGTTTCTTTTTGCGGCCGGTGTTGAGTTAAAAGGACACTCCAACAAGACCCAGGGTGAGTGATGGACACACATATGACTCATTTCCTCTCCTCCTCCTCCTCCAAATGAAAGACCAAAGGACCCAAACCGATGTCAGAGGAGGATATTTGAGACGTGGGAGCACGGTGACTCGCTGTGGTGAAGATCAAACTGCTTCCCACCAGAGTGCTTTTTAATCTCGTAGCCATTAAGATGCCACCTGAAGCCTCATTTCACGCAATGTTGTTTGGACGCCCTTTATTCTGTTTGAAATGAAAACCAACTATCTATTTACATAAAGGGAGGACAATGTCTATGAGTGTAAATGGAAGTGTGTGTGTGTGTGTGTGTGTGTGTGTGTGTGTGTGCAGGGTCTACACACACACACACACACACACACACACACACACACACACACACCTATATGAAATGTTGAATAATTTACATTAAAAAAATCAAAATAAATAATGTGTAGCTTGACGTGCTAGTTTTGTCAGACAGCTCAGCGGCACCATACACTTACCGCCTATTTAAGCAGCCAGTCCCTCCTGCCCTACCTGCTTTGCTCCCTCCACCTCCCCTGCATCCACCTGTTGGGCTCCACTCTTCTATCCAATGGGGGATTCCAGCTCGTCATTTAAACATTCCATTCCTATATGTCTACCTCACTGAGTATTCCTATGTTAGCTGTCAGGGATGGACTGGGACAAAAAAATGGCCCTGGACTTTTTTTTTACCCAGAACAGCCCACCACAACCAGCTTGCAGATTCTCCACCGCCCCCACCCCATCGACGCAAATACAAACACACTTGCCCTTGATACCACTTATAAGCATAATGGATGGATGCTCTCGGCAAGTTGTTCTCAAACCTCCCCCCATCACTGGCATTGAGAGAAAAAAAGAAAATTAACAAATGATGTACTGTAAAAATGTGGTATGTGTTTTTTTTGTTTTTTTTACACAATATATAACCAACACATTTTTTCCTTTATTTTCTGTGAACCCTCTGCAGTACCCTCTGAAGTACCAAAACTGCTCTAGGCTACTGTAACACTGAAAACAGGTATTTTAAGAGAAAATGAAACGTTTGATGCCAGCACTGTGAGAATACCATGACAGATTCATGCAGTCAGTGCTTCAGGAATGTTTGAACAGGTTGTACAATGTATTTCAACACAATAAATAAGTCAGATAATGCCATTACCAATTTGATCACTTGAATAATATATATATATATATATTTATATATATAAACCCTCTAAATAATATCTAAAATGGAACAAAAATTAAGTACTGTACATTTTTTAGACTGCTGCTAAGGTACAGACCATTACACCTGGCCTGGCCTGGCTGGAGTCAGGCGGTCCGCAGAGCGACCGGCCCACCACCAGTCCAGTCTGGCTATGTTTGCTGTACATCTCGCAGTAGAGGCCAGACAACAAACTCAAACCATGCATAATAAATAAAGATCATTTTTAAGTAAATCTCAGATTTGTCCATAGGAACCAACTTTTCAAGTCATTATATTTGATCCAGAACCAAAAAATTAGGAAATCATGGACACGCTTATTTGACTCACCGTTATTTCTGAGTAAACTCAACAAAAAGTCAAGGTATTTCTGCAAAGCTTGAAGCAAGTAGTGAACAGGCTCAATATTTACAATTCGAGGAAAGCCGAGGACGCGGGCTGTGGATTGTCACGTGAGAAAGGCCGATATAGCCAATTGGGTGGAATGGAAGAAGTCATAAACACAACAGTAGCCATGGTGGCAAATGGAAACACTCCAAATCTTCAAGTAAACTGGATCTCCGAAATGGAGGATAAACTAGTGGATTTGTGGCAACAACACAAGTGTTTATATAAGGTGCTCTCTAAAATATACAACAATCAAATTGGCCTCGTGCAAAACTAGGATAGCTAGTTCTTCCTGCCCGTCATCCGTGTGAATACATATTTCTAAGATGTTCTTGTGACTTTCATTAAACTGGCTATAAAAACCCACCGCCTAATTTGATTTGCGTGGGTGAAGGAGCAGTCTAGGACATTTATCACACAGGAGGGTTTCAGTGATCTTCCAGCTTTATAATGCAATGTAACCATGCCGATACAACTGTTCTGTCCCACAATAGACGTTGCAAATAACAAGACAATTTCATGCACAAGATTGACTATGGGACTTGATTCAACGAGACGGACAGGGAAATACACAGGGAAAATGTCTTCTTGGAATTGTACCCACTTATCGGGTTGGTGGAAAAAATGAAAAGACACAATCGTGAGACATCTTTGTGTTTTTCATACTCTATCGCCAAACTGGAGCCTGCAAATACTCTCAAAGCAATGATGCTATTTTTTTCCCTTTCCATGTTATGATTTTAAAGTAAGTATTTTATTTAACAAGATTTATACTTTGCTTAACATAGTTTGGGAGAATAAATATAAAAGACTACAACCTTTATACCAAACAATGCCAAACAAAACCCCACCAGGACTTTGAGAAACGTAAAACCTATTTCCATTTCATCTGAAATTTTGTTTATCATATTCCAGAAGCGCAGTTTTGTTTTGCCTCGATCCTTGATTACAGAATCTCAAGCTCCGACCCAGGCGGAAGGGATAACAAAAAAATTCCCCAGCTGAGCCAAAACTAAACAGCACCTGTGTGTGTGTGTGTGTGTGTGTGTGTGTGTGTGTGTGCGTGCGTGCGTGCGTGTGCGTGTGTGTGTGTAAAAAGCAGGACGAAAAGAATGCTGCAATGATTCGTCTGAAAGCCCTCGCAGCGGCCCGCACGTGTTGCTGTTTTCTACGACGATGATCGTTCTGTTGTTTGTTCTTTTGGGGATTTCCGCCGTTAAAGTCGAGACGCATTGGTCCTCCATTCAATTCATCCATTCAACCTTTATTTAGGTTTCCAAGAATCACTGAGCTTAGCCTCATTTGCAATGATGTCAGGATGTAGTTAAAAGGAAAAATTCAAATGATCAAAAATAAATAATGGGTATGATGAGCTCAAATCCCTCTATTTGATAGAAGGGTAGACCCCTGCAGGTGGAGGGGTGCAGCAACGCAGCAAAGCAGGTACAGCAGGAGAGATTGGCTACCTTAAAAAGGCCAGCCCATAAGAGCCTGGAAGCGTGTGGGGCTGTGAAGTTGTCAGACAGAACTAACTTATAACAATAATAATAATAATTTGAATCGTATTCATAATAATAATAATAATGACAAATATAGCTGCAGGCATGCTATGCATGGGGTCCAGGTTAGTCAGTGTATCGTGTGTGACGAAAAGATGTACAAGCCTGAAGAATTTATTATGGTTAATGTTATAGATCCACAATTCAAGATGACAGATAACCAAATGAATTGTCTGTAATGGAATACACCCTTACGTCATAATGGCAACAAATCTGGCTTTAACTATGAAATATAAGGTTTATAGTAGACTACCATTCATTTGGAATATGGCTTACAGTTTTTTCCAGTTTATCCAACACTGGTACCTGAGACGCAATGACCACACCCTGCAACTCATCTACTCTACCAATCCCCTGAACTAATTCTGCTAGAATGCAAGCATTTTTCCTGATTTACACTCAGATTGCAGTTCTAAACCACACTTTTTTCAAAATACTACACACAACTCTACATTGGTATTCATGAATAAAATCTCCTCCATTCAAAATGCTGAACTTAAATATCCTACTATCCACACTGTCTCTGCACATGGGCAAACACATGTTGCACAATTGTTCAATTATCAATCAGAGGTTTACTGTAACAAAACTGCCACAGGCGAGCTCTTCTGTTTTGCAACAATGGATGCCAACATAGGAGAGACAGGCATAGCAGGAGGAGTAAGAGGAAGAGGAGGAGGATGGGGAGGAGGAGGACGAGGAAGAGGAAGAGCAACACCAAGGGGAGCCTTAATCTTTGAGGAAATCGAGGCCACTTTGGTGCTCAACCATGGTCTAGTAATGAGAGTACAACCAAACTAGGTTTGTTGCCAGCAGGCCACCACTGTGAGTATACCATGACAGAATCAGGCAGTCAGCGTTTCAGGAATATTTGAACCGGCTGTATAACCTATTTCAACACAAGAAATAAGTCAGATAATGCCATTTCCAATTGATCACTATGACCTTGAAACTGTACAAGTGCAAACTGTAAAAGCGCCCCCAAAAGTAATTAGGGGGGCGCTATAGAGCCGACCTGCCATGCCCAAGCCCAAGGTTCACAGTGGCATCTATTCATAGTTAAGAAATCTACTCTCATTACAGTTTTGTAGTACTGTATCAACGGTTACTGTATACAGTACATTTTTCTATTATTTGTTCTGTATGTAGAACACTTTAGACATCCAAATTTGTGTTTGTTGGGATGTGTACAGTATTTTGGGAAAAAACAAAACACATTTTGTTTATATTACAGTATCTTTGTGTGTTTTACAAAACACACAAAGTGAGTATTAAAACATTATACAAATATATTTTACAACATGCTACTGTATGTACATACGGAGTAAGTATAACACTGAACATGCAATTAGTCTCCTGATAAGGCATTGGTACTAGTGTTTTCCATTCATAGAAGTGTTTAACATTGAGCACATCACAAATCCCGCCCCCCACACATTAAAACATACCATGAGAAGACATAACATTGTTTTCGAGTTCTTACTATGCCTTAGTATGCTCATGGTATTGCAAGTGGGCCGCCAAATCATGGGCAAAACACATCGATTTTATTGGAAAAAAAAAAAAATATATATATATATATAAATAACAAAAACTTTTTTAAATGTAAAAAAATATATAATTTCACGGTATTTTTTTCTTTAAAACCTTCAAATATGCATCATCACTGATAGATAGGAACTTATGTTAGGGCGTACTACGTCCAAGCAGGACCACAATCGACGTGCACCTGTAACATTTTTGAACTTGCAGTGACAAACAAAATGGATTGGACAGGCGTGACAGTCCAGTCTGTCAAACAAAAAGCAAAGGTTTGGAGAAAGTAAAGGGCTGAATATTTATCATTGGGATTTTTTTGGACAGGCACCGAAGACGAACCGTTACCGCTGTGTGTGGTGTGTTCCGAGATTTTATCAAACGAAGCTCTGAAGCCATGTCAACTGCGCTGTCACCTCCAGATAAAACCCCAACAGGACATGTCCAAGCCGCTTGAATTTTTCGATAATAAACTCAAGGAGAATCAGGGCAACCAGAAAGTTATCGAAACGTCATGTATAGGCGCCGAGAAAGCAAAGGCAGTGGAAGCGTCCTATCGGGTCACCCGACTCATAGCCAAGGCTGGTAAGCCGCATACCATTGGGGAGAATTTAATTCTTTCATCCACAAAAGAGATAGTGGGGTGATATTGGCAAGAAGGCGTACAAGCCAATCAACCTCATCTCATTGTCTGATAACTCAGTCAGACGCAGGAATAACGATATGCCACAGAATGTGTCAGAACAGCTGATGACGAGCGTACGAGAGACTCGTTTTTATGGAAAAAGGATATGTGGTCCGGACGAGTTGACCGGTCAAACTTTGACTCGTTTGAGAATCTATCGGATTTTTTGACAAAGGAAGAAATGCGGCTTTCCGTTCCAATGATCACTCATGTCAAAGAGCACCTGCATGGTTTGAGGACCAAGCTGTGCGAATACTTCCCCATCCCAGATGTGCAGTGCAGCTGGATTAAGACCCAGGCCTGAGCGCAAAAGAGAAGGACAGTCTTGTGGATGTCTCCTGCATCAGTGCTTTGAAACTGGCTTTCTCACAGATAAAAAGCTCCATAGATATAAGGTTATTTTCAACCCACCCCTTTTTGTTGTTTTTCCACTACTGCACTGTATGTGTGAGAATGCATATGATTGTTAAAATATACGTCCTCTGAGAACGCACTGTTTGGCTCCCATATTACTTCTGGTCAGATGGGGGCCGCGAACACTTTTGAGATTTTCAAGTGGGCCGCGAGTCCGAAAAGGTTGGGAAACACTGCCTTAAGCTGTCTCCAGACAGCTCCACTGAATAAAGCTGGAAGCCCATTTAAACCAACCAAGTCTTTATTTGGCCCTGACAGGGTGTGATTGGGACACTCGGGCACCCATCTTAAGGCCGGGTGGATCAGCAGCAGTTGGATGTGCACCAGGAGTTGCGGGACTTCTACGCAGACAGCCGAGGAGGAGGAGGAGGGGGAAGGAGAAGAGCCAGGTGAGGAGGCACATGGTGCTGCTCACAAACCCTCCCAGGGGCCTTTTCCCGAGGAGCTGCTGTGCCTCCTGGAGAAAGCTGTGGCGAAGCTGGGGATCAATTGGGCAGACCCAGAATCCACGGCTCCCTCCATGCGGTCCGGGTCGTATTTTATGGAGGCTGGAGATTGGCCTCCCTGCCCGTGTCCCCTCCCAGTGTTGGAGGATTTCACCAAAGAGGAAAGGTCGCCTTTGGGGACTACACAGAAGACGCACTCCCATATCCAAGCGTTCAGCCAGTGGTCGACCCTGGACACCGAGCCAGAGTTGGGATACCTGGCGATGGCCCCCCTGGAGGAATCGGTAGCTGCCCACCTGTGCCCCTCCATCACCGCGAAAAAGCTTCAATTGCCATTCAAGGCGTGCAGGCTGACAAGTCATACAAGGCCATGGCAGGGCCTTGGGACCTGGGGGGAAGGCCACCCCCGAGACCTATGTGAAACTACTCAAAGCCACCAACTTCTGCCTCACAATGGCCAAGGGTGCAGCACAGGACACAAGGCGTGTGATGGGGTTTTGGGTGGTGACTCAAATTGCTAACACTTTTTTATTTTTTTATTTTTGTGCATTTTTCATGCTTTATTTGATAGTAATAATGTGGGGACAGAGAGAGAGGATGACATGCAGCAAAGGGCCACGTGCCGCTGTGGTCAGGACTGAGCCTTGTATATGGTGCGCTCAACTCGGTGAGCCACCGCGGCGCGTCTGTCCCAAATTTCTGAGAAGAAGACCTGTTTGGGCCCATTGTGTACTCCATGACTCACAAGTTTGAGCGGCAACAGAAGGAGTCGCTGGCATTGAGGATCTTCGTGCCCCAACGGACCCAGTCCCTGTGCCGTGAACCTCTGCAGAACCCCGGCTCATCATAGGAGCAGTCAGGATCAAGACGGCCCCCAAGATCGTCGCGGGCCCAGAGCGGAGGCCCAGGAGACGTCCCAGCCTCCCCCCACTGATGGGATAAGGGGCTGGGACATGAATCCTCTCCACTGTCCCCAGCAGCCGCAAGCGGTAGGGGGCAGGAAGAGCTGGGGGCAGGAACCTGAGCTGCTATTGAGAGGGGATTCGTGCTGCTGGACTGTCGGCTCGACCTCTAGTTTTAGCATGAAAAAGACATTTCGCTGTACCAATGCCAGCGAAAGCCGTACAGTAATGTTCACAAAATTCACACACAGTCTTTATTTCCCCTCCCTCCCTCCAGTATGTTTTCCCAGTGTGTTTATCTAGGCCCCCTGTCCACTCAGAAACATGAGCGTCATGGCCGAAACAAAAATATGAGCCCCAAAGCCTCACGTGAGGCCGGGACATGTCACCAAACACGTGAACACATGTGTGAGCCTTCCTGCCCAGATAATGTGTCCGGAGGCTCTATTTGTGGCCAAATCCGCTCTGGTGCCATCGCTACCAGTAACCACTGCACATGGGAATGTGCATCCGCAGTTTGTACCTGGCTAGAGAGCCGGACGATTTTTAAGGGCTATGCACTGCAGTTTGCCCTTCGTCCACTAGCGTTCACTGGAGTCACACAGACGGAAGTCTTGGAGTCAACGTCCTCCATCCTGGAAGGGTAGATTCAGTCTAAGTTAGAGAAGGGTGTCATTTGCCCACTAGTGGACAGACAGAGTAACTGTGGCTTCTACAGTAGATGGCTCTTCTCTGAGACCAATTCTGGATCTGAGAATTTTAAGCAAAACATTGAGAAAGCTTGTTCCAATCGATCCGACGGAGAGACTGGTTCACGTCAGTGGGTTTGAAAGATGCTTACTTTCACATACAGGACAGTGTACAAGTATTGTTTTCTCCTATTCGTTCTCTCTCTGGCCTCCAAAAGGTTCTGTCATATCTGGATGATCTCCTAATAAAAGCAGGGTCCAAGGATGCACACTCCCAGGAGGTCGCTACTCAACTATCTCCGCAGCCTGGGTTTAATGGTGAATTGGAAAAAGAGCGCTCTGGTTTCAGCCCAGCACACTGTGAATTTGGGTCTCGATTTGGACTCACGGTCGATGCATGTATGGCTGACTTCGACAAAAATGTTGGCTGTTGCCACTGTAGCTTTCACGCTGTCCGTGTGCAAGGTTACCAGGGTACATCCGGTTATGGCCCTGCTGGGCTTGATGGTGGCTGCCTCAGCCACAGTCCAACTTGGTCTGTTCAGGATGAGACCCCTGCAATGCTGGTTTGTAAAACAGCGGGTGTGTCTATCCAGGGACCTCTCCCAGGTACTGATCATTATGCAAGAGTGTCAAGACGGCCTGAAGTTTTGACAACACCGCGACGATTGCTGACACCAGTCCTCAAGGTGGTGTTCGATCCCTAGCCATGCATCAGGTCGCATCAAGGATTTTGCTGTGGGGACATTCCCACCTCTGTTCCCTGTCAGCATATTCATATATCATATCATATTCAGAGCAGTCAGAAGCAGGGCAACTTAGTCTGGCACTTGTCTAGGCAAAATGTGTGGTAAACCTGGCTGCACTGTCTGTCCACCAGTCCTGCTTGTTCTCCAAGGATAATCTAAGGGTTATGTTGAAACCCAATCCAGCTTTTAAGCCTAAGAACATAAAAGTGGGATTCAAATCAACCCTGATTGAGCTCTCTTCATTTTCTCCTCATCCCTTTGGGTCAGAGCAGGACGAGAGGCTGGATACTCTGGCCCTGTCCTGGTGCTATTGATCTTTGTGAAGCGCATGCTCGCCATGCACCAGTCCGACCAACTTTTTGTCTGTCATGGATCTCAGACAATTATGAAACCCCTATCAAAAGATCACATCTCTCACTGGATAGTGGAAGCAATTTCATTAGCCTCCTCCTCTGTGGGGCAGGAATCTCCAGAGGGTCTTAAAGCTCATTCGACTAGGGGTGTGGCTACCTCATAGGCATTGTTATGAGGGGTTTTGGTCGAGGAGGTGTGAGGTGCTGCTTATTGGTCTACCCCACACACGTTCACCAGATTCTACAATCTCGACATGATGGCATCAGGACTGGCACAGGCTGTTTTGTCAGCGCCAGGTGTTGTGTGTGCCTGTGCGCCAAGTGCTTGAACTAGTAAACTTTATAACAAAAACGCTGCTGTTTAGTTGAGCACTGAGCTGCAGCGTCTTTGCATGCTGCCATCTGGGATGTCCCGTGTCGTGCAGTGATGACTCAGTGACGCAATGATGCAGTGATGATTCTTTGTGACCAATCAACAGTCTGCAGTCTTTTCACGTTACATTTTGGTATTACCGACAGGGGTGACAAGAACACAGTTTTTTGCTAACTTCTCCTTCAAATATTATGCAATGTGGATCAAACTTGGACCACAGTGTCTGTGGACTGCCCGAAATACAACTATCATTCGTTTGTGTCCGTTGGTCCGATGGTTTCTGTGTGCCAGACATTTTGACATGGGATAATGACTCGGAAGATTAACAAAAACAATAGGGTTCCCGCCCTTTGGGCTGGCTCACAGCTCCCGACTGTGAGCTCCCTGTGAGGCAGAAGGGAGTTAGTCCTCTCTGGAGGATGATATGTACTCCATAGAGCCACAGCTGGGTCTCTCTCTCTCTCTCTCTCTCACTTTCTCGCACACACACACACAGACACACACACACACACACACACACACACACACAGACACACACACACACACACACACACACACACACACACACAGACACACACACACACACACACACACACACACACACACACACTGGGGAACAAGGAGACACACACACTGGGAGAGAAAGCCAGCGCTGGGCTGAATGACGCCCATTCTCCCGTTGACGTCAGCTGGGAAATTTCTGGAGTCGTGACCACTACGATTCCCAGCTGTTCCGAATCTGTAGAGAGGACAGGCGTGCAGGGTGGAGGATGGGTGTAGGGTTCTCAGCAAGATAAGAGTTTTTTAGACAGATAGATAGATAGATAGATAGATAGATAGAGCACACACACATTTATGCCATTCCCACCATATTTCCACTAACACTCCCTGGCTGGGAAATAACATTCAAATTAATTCCAAATGCAATTGTGCCAACTTTCCACCTTATGTGATGTAAAAATAAATACAATACAATAAAATAAGGGGCCAAAAAAAAATAAATAATAAAATATATATATATATATATATATATATATATATAAACAATTATATACATAAAAAAACTATGAACAAACTAAGACGTGACCATGTTTGAAATGTGGTAGAGTAAAAAGTACAGATACTTGCTGTGAAATGTAGTGAAATAAAAGGCTGAAACTGAATATACTTAAGTACTGTATGTGTAGATACTTGAAAAATGCTCTTAAGCACAGTAAGGAAATACTTTCGGAATTACTTAGTTACTTTCCACCACTGATGTAGGATCAGGTCCTGGAGACACAGGATGTGACTCAGGGAGGGATGGAGCGGGTGTTCCGGTTTAAACAGGAGAGCAGGAGAGAGAGGGAGACAGAGAGAGAGAGAGAGAGAGAGAGAGAGAGAGAGAGAGAGAGAGAGAGAGAGAGAGAGAGAGAGAGAGAGAGAGAGAGAGAGAGAGAGAGAGAGTCTGCTCTTGCTGTGGGTGGGTGGCCTCCTCCATGGGCACACTCAGCGTCTCGAAAAGTGAAAAAACGGAATTCCCTCCCTCCAAAGCGCGCAGGAAAAACACATGGGAGTTTTTAAAAACAATTAGCCCAATGTGAATAAGAGCCATTACATGGTTAGAGAGATCTGAAGGGCAGAAAAATAGATGGACAGAGGAGTCATTCCATGAAAGGAGTGGCATTTGGGCACGCCACAACATACATTTAATCAAGTCTACAGTATAAAACACAAAGCTAAAAAAGCTAAAAACTCTTCATTTAAAGTTCATTATTGACATACTATATGAACATTTTTTCACAATATACATAGGAATTTGAACCACAAAAGATACAGAATAAAAGATGTATTACATCACAATTTCATTATTTTCAGCAGTAAAACTGTTTCCCCACCCACATTGCACAGGTCAATAAAATATTAAAACATTCTTTATAATTAAAAAATTAAAAAGAAGGTTTTGCTTTCCCACCGTCACACCAACTTGTTTTCTCTCCAAAACAAATAAACTGTCGTTTTAAGTGACATCATAAAGAGGGAGTGTTGTCATTCAAGCCTTCAGAGGAGCTCAATTCATAAGCTGGTAAATTATGATAATATTTATTACTGATAAATTGAAATCCAGAGAAAACAGTAACATTTTTGTGATCTTTATTGGGAAAAAAAACATGATATATTAGAGTATAAAAAAAACAACTATATTGGAGTATATATTTTTGTGTGGCAGTCATTTTAGGCTGAAACGTTCAACCCCATCACATTATACACTGTAATGTAAAAAATATATATATATTCTTTGTTATTAATAATTCTGAAAATAGAAAGGCCAAATTGCACCCATCTAATGGAACAACTCAGAGACAAAATGTGGAGGAACAGGGAGGGGGTGATACAGGAAGAGCAGAGAAAAAAAACCTTGAGCGATATTAACAGCTCTAACCTCTGAAGACCCGCAGGCCGCCCCGCGCCCTGGAAGGCGTCAAGTCGGATCAAACTCTCAGCCGAGACACATCCAGATTGTGAAAAAAAAAGAAAAAGCAAAGGAAAGAAAATGGTTTAATGGCTTCCAGAAACGACACACACGATTGGATGTTGTGTTCAAGGGTTCAAAATCTGAGGGGGGGTTTGGGATTCAATATTTCTCTTATAAAGGACAGACTTTAATCTGTTAAGGAGGGAACTTACTTTAAACGCCGCCAATGTCCCAATGCAGAGTTTTTGGATCAATGAACTAGAGATTGTATTGTCTGAATATTATGAAGAAACTCTATACGCACACTCTTGATGTGGCTGTGGTGTTTGACATCAGGTTTTATGACATGTGATCGCCCCCATGAAGTCCCATCTGATTCCCGGTGAACCCATAGTGGACCGATATGAAAATGATCTTGATCAATCATTAACGGCATAACAGGCAAACCCACGCAACAAATCTGCAGCATCTTTAAACCCATGGCCTTAAAACTCAATTTTACAGGTTAGCCTTTTGACAAAGCCTCATCTTTGTTGTTTTGCCCTCTTTGTTTT
Organism: Zeus faber; assembly: GCF_960531495.2. Classification (NCBI taxonomy): domain Eukaryota; kingdom Metazoa; phylum Chordata; class Actinopteri; order Zeiformes; family Zeidae; genus Zeus; species Zeus faber. The sequence goes on along the minus strand of NC_137195.1, from coordinate 23,795,650 downwards.
AATTTGTCCTTTTGTTTTGTTCCCGACCAATAATCAATATAAAAAAGAAGAACGAAAGAACGACACTAATCAATACAATTTCTCAAATGAAGCATTGTGTAAAATTTGGATCCCAACCAATAGTAAAGAAGGATTAAAAGTGCATGTCATTCAAGAAGTATTTTTTTTCAAGTCCACGGTGTAGACTCAACAACATCCAGCAATCAAGACATCCATGTGATTACAATACTATGACAAAGTGAAAATCACAGTTTTTATAAATCTAAACATCCTGTCAAATGCTGTAGACAAATTAGAACTAACTTCCTTCCTTTTTGACCCGTTTCCATCTCAGAAGGATATTGGATGGCGTTCGACTCAGTGTCTTTTTTTTGCCATATGTTCGATGTCCGAGTGTCCATTTCGCCGCTATGAAAGGAGAGCTTGTTGGACACCTGCCAGCATGGCGTCCGGTATGTGCATGTGAACGGACACTCAGGGTTAAGGTTAAGCCCAGCGCTATGTCATGTATTTTTCTTTTTTGGCAAATTTAAAGCTGATGAATTGAATAATAAACAATAGACGCTGGTTTCCAATGACATGTGCAGACCGTGCCAAAAGGTGAAGGGTTAATTTTATTTCATTGCATTTGTAAACGCTACACAGAATATGTATAATGGTATGTCTTGTACATCAGACCCTTTTCACTTGGTTTTGTATAGATTGTGTGTGTGTGTGTGTGTGTATGTGTGTGCGTGCGTGTGTGCGTGGGTGCGTGTGTGTGTGCGTGGGTGTATGTGTGTGTGTGTGTGTGCGTGTGTGTGTGTGTGTGTGTGTGGGTGTATGTGTGTGTGTGTGTGTGTGTGTGTATGTCGGTGTGTGGGTGGGTGTGTGTGTATGGGTCTGGGTCTGACCAGACCAGTGAAGTTTTCTTTCACCATGACAACTTTTATACAGCAAAGCAAATCAAAGCAGTGTGTCTCTGTAATTCATCATTTTTTTCTGGCCCAAAAGGCAACAAAATCATCATCTGCAGTTATCGAAATGAAGCCACACAAATCATCGTGTGCGATAGTCACACAGAAGTCAAACTACAAGTTCTAGCACATGTGAATCACCCGGCGGCGGCGGGTTTGAGGTCAGTGAAGAAATGTAGGTGAAAGTAAATCAAATTCAGTTCATGGCAAATTAGAAACATCTTATTGTGCATTGGCTGGTTCAGGGGTTCTCAATGTGGGGACCGCAAACCCCCTGGGGGTCCTTCATGAGGCTTCAGCGGACCAAGGGGTTTCACTATACATGTCAGTATGGAGTACAGACATGCATTGAACGCTGCTAGTGAAACAGCTCAAGACAAATGTTGATTAAAAAAAAAGTATTACACACACACACAAATACAAACACATGTTCTTTTTATTTGGCACAACACAAAAGTGCTTTATAACACTGCCCATCTTTCTTTGGCATGAAAATAACCACAAGGTTTGACAACTGGTCTCATACAAGAAACCTCGCGGTTCATATACAATCCGTCCTTACAACTGAATAAATGTCACGCAAACAATTATTTGGGCTCTTTCATCAACAGCTCAGTAAGGCACAACTGTAGAGAGCTGCATGTAATAAAGGCAATTTCATTTCTGTGCAAATAACTCTGGATTGTGTTTCTCAGTCTGCTTTGGCTTTGATTACAACTACAACACTTTAGTTCAAAATAAAGAACTAGAATATTAAGAACCTTAAAACAAGACGCGTGTCCCGAGATAGAATTAACCACTGCAACACATGTTATAAACTTATAACAATTGTGGCTTGGACCTAATGACATATTAAGCCAACGGGTTGATGTTTGTTCTTTTGCAGTGTCGTCAAATGGGACCGCACATAGGAAGAATGAAGACCAAAGTAACACAGGAACCTATAAACCACATAATATTCATACATAAATATGTTGGCTACCTACCAAAATACAAAAAAAAAAGAGAAGAAAAACACAGGTTCATCGTCCTTCTTGAAATCAATAACTTATTCCTAGAAATTGCATTTTTTATTGTTATTATTGCAGACAAACCCCCAGCTCATAATTTCACATTGTTTGGTCAGATACAAGTCATTGTCAGAACACTTGAAAGCACAACACACTTCCAATATTCATATAAAAATGAGAGAAAATAGAGAATCTTTGGCGGCTAAGTAAAAATAGAATAATCATATATAAAATGCATTGAAATAGAATAAGTAACGTACAACAAATACAGGTCAACGGCTACAGCAAACGGCCGACGAGGCGAAGAAATCCAGCTTTGACTTAAGAAGTAAAGATGTGTATTAAAAAAAAGTGACATTTAGAAATCTGTGTCACATAAAAAAACAAAACAAAAAAAAAAAAAACAATCATAAATTACATGAGACCTTCAGAATGTGCCTGTCTTCGGACAGCATCCCGGCACCTTGATGCAATGCAAAGAGAACCGCTGAGGTATTTCATCTCAAATATCATGTGTCGAGCCCTGCGCCAGACGACGGGAGAAACATAAAAGTGCATAGGAGTTCATCTCGCGTCCACTCCTGCGCGATGCGGAATGCAGGACTTGTGTTTTTGTTCCAAAGCGGTGCCTCCAAAACAATGAAGTGCCCTTGTTGAGTCCCTGCTTTGAGATAGCTTTGGTTGTTGATCTTTTATTGAATTTTCTTTGTCTCAAGTCATATTTTCCCCACGCTAATGGGCTGCCGCTGCTTGCTCGCGCCCTCACGTTGGCCCATCTTAAAAAGGTACATGCGCAAAAATAATGGAACGGGAAAACAAAGAACTGGAGAGCAAACGCTTCACCTCCGTGCTTTCATCAACGGATGACGCAGGTCACTCTCTAGTTCTTTCTTTTTATACAAATTTTCTTTTGCGCCTGCACCTTTACATTCTTGTTTGGGGGAGGGGGGTTTCTATTCACTCGTTACCAGGAGGCTCAATTAGTTCTTTAATTGAATGAGTTGCATAATCCAGCGCCCTTGCCATTGTTCTGTAAAGAAGGGAGTCTAGGAAGGAAGGAAACGAGGGAGGGAGAATGAGAGAAACTCTTTGGATTTGAAGTCATACGTCTTGCAAAAAAAACCAAACAAACCAAAAAAAACAAACATCAAAAACCGTTGAAATGCACTTGCCATTCATATCACATAGAAATGGTTGTTTCTGTAGAAACAAAACAGTCACAGCAGCAATGATACACCGGCTCCCTTCTGGTCACATGACTTTACTTTGTCACCTTTTTTCCAAGTGTTATTTTATAGTTTCTTTTTTTTCTTCCTTCCAACCAATCAGTGACCGGTTGAGATTCTTCACTTTGTAAACGTTTAAAGACAATGAGCAGCGTGCCATTTTCGGACCCTCTCCACACCGCCAAGTCTAAATAGACTCTAATTAGACACTGTAGCTCTCCCTTATGCATATTCAGAAACACTAGATAGGTGTACAGTAAACCTTTGTCCAGGAAGTGTGTGTGAAATGGGTGGCAGTTTCTCAAGTTAGTTCGGCCCACACGAATCAGTCCACGTACAAAGGCCATTTGAGTGCATTCTGGGAACAACCGACCAGGGAGCGATCCCACCACTCTTTAAAAAAATGATACTCAGCATTACAAAGTTAATACTTACAGTAATCATTTATACATTATTTGACAGAGAGAGAGAGACATGCAAGTGTCTAATGGATTGACATCATCTAACACCACAAAAATGACCAAATTCAATCTAAAATACGGTTCGGGTTTTTTGTTGCTGCCTTCTTTTGTGTACCCATAAGACATACTTTCACAGAATGCCATGGCTTCCATTTTGTTCCACTTCAACCTAGTCAGCATTGGTTCAGCTTGTTCGGGAAGCCCAATGAATGTAAGCTTACTAGCTTAGCCACACACGCTAACTACTGAAGAAAGTTCAGAAGTTCTGACGACTGTCTGTGTGTCATACGTCCAGCACCATGTCGTAGTGTGTCTCTTTCTTCCTCTTCCCGCACTTATTTATCAGAACTGTGTACAACGTGAGAAGCATGACCCAGTAACTTGCATAGACGATGGCCCCGATAATCAGAACAATTTTCTCTGACTCGGGGAAAGGTTTTCTGGTCTCCTGTATAACCGTGTAGATGATCCCAACGAAGAGGATGGTGAACCACACGGATATGGGAACGAGGCCGATGAAGTTCACGACAATGGTTTTCCTTCCCGACGTCCCCCATCCGGCTTTGTTAATCGTCGCTATCGCAAACATTTTGGCCGGCAACAGACTCGACATGTACAATACGGAGTAGAAGGACATAAACACCATGACAATGTTGCCGCGGAGGCAGCTGGCGAACGACGACTTGATCAGTGCCACGGCCTGGACAATGAGGAGGAACAGCAGGATATTCCAGAGTCTTCCCTGGTAGAACAGCTGTATCGCAGTGGCAATGAGGAAAAAAGGGAAGAATCCTGTGATTACCGCCTCGTAGGTCATCCACAGGTGGTGCTTATGGAACCACATGGAGTTGTAGAGCCACTCCCTGAAGTACGACTTACTCCAGCGAGTTTGCTGGTTGAGCCAGCGCAGGTACGTGATCGGTGTCTCGGTGAGGCACTTAGACCGTGCCGTGTATTTGGTTGAGTAGCCCAGACTCAGAACCCTGTTCGTGAGGTGTCGGTCGTCCCCGAAACTACAGTGGGACCCCATGAAGGTCTGGTTGTACCAGTCCTCCATGAACTCGTGCAGCAGTGAGTTGCGGTACATCCCCAACGGGCCACTGATACACTGGACACAGCCGAAGTAGGACTGGCACGCCCGCTCAATGTTGAAGGCCATCCAGTACCGCACGCTACTGAGGAAGGAGATCCAGGACTCATACTTGTTGAGGATCTGGAGATAAAGGGACAGTGAAGGAAGATGAATAACAGGCTGTAAGACATTTGTATTTGTATACAAATGACGAAGAAGAATCACTTTACTGATCCCAGAAATTTGGGGAAATGTGTTCTATTCAATGAACCCATGCTATGTATTTGGGCCGCCATAGCACGGCACCCAGGAACAAACTCCAGTTTTACAGCATATGTCTTGTTCAGGGGCATCGGCATGAGTGTCGAGCCCTGACATGCATTTATTCAGGGTGGGGGGAAGCCCATGTGAACATTCGAAAAACATTCAAGCTCCACACAGAAACATCCCAGTCAGGTTCGAACCCAGAACCTTCTTGCTCATTACAGCATACAGTATATAGAGAATATATTGAAAAGTTTATAGAGAGAAGTTAACGGCTATACCTGCACATCCCCTCCTACACCTCCCACCATGGGGTCCTCTTCGAGAACTTTCACCATCTCCACCGACGACGCCGGATCCAGCATTGTGTCGGAGTCACACACCTATTTGTGAAACACATCAAACGCATGTTTTACACTTGGCTTATTTTTAGAAATAAATACATTAATTTTATCTTTTACATCTTCTCGATCATGAGTTTGTCCTGGTGTGTATTTTGTGTTGAAGATGACTGAATACACTGAACACATTTAGCTGAGAATTGTCTGTCTGCGGGTCTTGAAAGGGGCCTTTCATGCTCAATTTGAGAGTGATGCTGTGATGTGGGTGAAGTCATTGAGGCCTAAGTGAGGACAGATGAGTCATGAGATTCCACCTCTCACTCACGCTCCCTCGCTCATGTTCAGGTTCTTTGAGGTCATCCAGTAACTTTTATCATTATTAGTGTATCTGGGTCCCTTTGTTGCTCGGGCTCTTTCGCTCTCGGTCTCACTCTTACTCTCTCTCTCTCTCTAACACTCCATAAATGGAATAATTTCTGCCTCTTGAGAATCTTTGAGCTCATTCATTCTTTATCTGGCAGTGAAACAGCAGATACACACATCTGTAACAAGATGCAACATACAGGACAGAAGACTCAAAGCCCATGGTTTTTTATTGGGTTCAAGTTGCTTTTTTTTATTATCGTCAAAATTTGGAGTAAAGGTTTTCATAATCTCTGTCAGTCTTTAGTGTTCAGGCGTAAAATAAAACAAAATAAATACTATTTTCCTATACCTCCTTACTGTTTAGAAGTTTTCAGAATGCTTGTGCTATCTCCACTGGACTGATGCTTATGATGGTTATTTTTGTTGGATGGAATGCGTAACATTTTAGGACAGCTTTTCAGAGTCAATTCAGAGTTATTTAAGATTTGGGTTATTAGGCTGCAAATTGTTTTGGTTCTACTGAATACTAATGCACCAATTTAAGAGGATCTACGGATCTATTTTTTATCAAAGCACTTAAAAACTTCCAGGTTTCGCCTTTCAATGAGATAAGAGTAGAGCATTGGTGAGCTAAATCTGCAATGTTTGGGAAGTATTGTTCACTTTTGTAGAGCTTTATTTTAACTGCTGTGTGGCCTCTTTGGTCTTCGTCCCATAGCAATGATGGTACGGTAAACTAACATGAGCTTCCACACCAACAAAGATCATGACCAGTGACCAGACCATGAGTAATGTAACACTGATGCACTATTTGGCTTAAGTTTCAAAACCCATTTGGCACTTAAGACGCTCTCGTAAAAAGTCTTCATAAATAGAATGAAGTTGGGTACGCCGGTGTAAAATTGTAATGGGCATACAAAGCTGTCCAACAGTCTATTTCCAACGCTGTGTCTTAGTGAGTAGGCGTGCCAGCGGAATCCGGGGCAAATAACAGTCATGAAACCTCCTAGGTGGGTGAAACAGTCTCCAGGAGAACGACTGTCAGCGAACAAATCTTTAGCAATGACTTGACCTGGATCTGAAATAATTAGGTTTGCGGAGACACCATAGGGAGTATGACAGTCTCTTGTTTTTGTTTTTTCTATCCTTAAATAATCTCTTGGCCAAAGTTGCTCTGAGAGCAAAAAAAAAAAAAGATCAAAGGAGTGACCAAAAGGTAGCTGTTATGAATTAGACATGATGGGAAAAATTGGGCTAGCATTGTGACTTCTCCAATCCCCTTGTGCAAAGCACTGTGTCTGGTGCCCTTGTGCAAAGCACTTAACCCCCGAACTTCACCGGGGAGCGGCTCAGTGGCTAAAAGTTGAAGGCTGTTTATGTTCCCAGGTGTAAGAATGTGTAAGGCAGAATGTTGAGCAGAATTAGACTAAAATGACATCTCATACTATTTCCATCAACTGTCCCAGAGCTGCAGTTGGTGAATATGCCTTTTATTATTCTAAAACTGTGAGGCTGTGGCCCGTGAAGGTCTTCGTCCATGCTTTTAAGGTAACACCTCGACCTTGGCCATTCGAGAACAATTTTACTCACCTTTGTTAGTACATGATAGCAATATTTGTTGTGAGATATGTTACATGGATGATGCCCAGATTTAGTCGCCTGTTTTGTTATTTAACTTTACTAAGTGATGTACTTACCGTAAACTTACCCGATATTGAATTAACGCAATGACCTCCACTAACATAACAATGGCTCGTTCTATAAGTCTTGTGCAATATAAGCTCCCTTTCTGACCACTTATTCGAATTTATCTTGGCCTATAAGGTCACAAAAGTCATAAGAGTTTATCACTGAACAAACTTTTTTTTTTTACTTTTGGTAATCAATTTGGTAATTTGATAGCATAGCCAGAAGATCCATTTAATCTAGTTTCTATCGAAATTTTCATCCTGATTTGCTTTTTGCACTTTTCTGACAACTTAACAGTTCATATTCTGTTGGACATGATATTTATGTGCAAAGTTCAGCTATAGCGCTGAACAGAGCCAATTTGATTGTCATCTCCCTGTGGAGTTGGATGTTGTTACAGCGGGAGATCTGCTCTCACACTTCATTCTACACGATACGCCACAACATGATGCCCACAGCTACCACAGGGACAAAAGACTCTTTGTGGACCCCTTGTATTTGTCTTGGCAAACCCCCCTTCCCACTCCTTCTCTCTTCCAGCCATGCCTTCTCCCTTTCCCTTTTACCTCCTTTTCTGTATACCACTCCTGAGAATTACAGTCACATAGCTGGCTTCTCTTCCTCTATCTAGCCACCATTCCTTCCCTTCTTTCGACCTCTATCGGACGGTCACTGTCTTAGGCTTTGAAAAGCTACACATGAACAGCAAGACTTTTGTAGTTGGTTATCTGCACATAATTACTTTCTCTCAAACTCTCGCTCTTTCCCAGACTTGCTCTTCCTTTGCCTCTGATACCGCATTTCTCTTTGTATAGTCAAACTCTTCTCACTCCAAAATATGAATGAGGTGAGTTTCCATGAGCTGGTTTGAGCCAAACTACAGTAAGTCTCTACCCAAACTTTTATGTTTCAATGTTCAATGTCAAAAATGTCTTCCTCATGAGATTGATATGTAATATAACACTTTTACTACACAATTTTTACACTACAGACTTAAACTATCATAGTTGCATGAAATGAACAAAAAAACAATTCCTCAATCGTATTTATTTGTATGGACAGTAATTGACTAAATTAAACTAAAATGTGTTGATCGAGACAGCCCTATCCCCCACTATCCCTGTTTGCTTCTTACCTGCACATAGTCCACGCTCCGCCCCAGCGCCTTGAAGGCCGTATACATGACCTCTCTCTTGCCCCCCCACTTCTGCATGATGCAGATGCACTTATTGTTCAGCACCAGCCGGGATACCTGCTGGAGGCCCTCGGCATAGCTCTCGTCTGTCTCCTCTGGCCCCCTGTGGTGGTAGTTGCTCCGCCACACATATGTGGCTGCCTTGTCCCACCCCATGACCTCTTTGAATATCTCCATCATGTACAAGTCGTCGTCGTTGTTGCCGTCGATCACCATGATCACCTTGATCCCCGGGTAGGTCAGCCTCTTCACTGACACCAGGCACTTCCTTAGGTAGTTGGGGTCCTCCTGGTACGCTGCGATGCACAGCGCCAGCGATTTGTTCAGCTTGATGGGCGTCTCCAGAGAGCGCCGCATGTTGCGGTGCTCCAGCAGCGCGAAGAGGGTCTGGATGATGAGGTGGACCACCAAGATAGCGCCGTACAGGCCAAAGGACAGATGGTTTCGAGCTGTGGTGAAGAACTGGTAGCCCATGATGTATGCTGTGGAGATGCCCACCAGCAACGACACGCCAAACATGGTGGTCCCAAAGATCCGCAGATAGGTGAGGACCCGGTGGCATCTCATCTAAGGACGTGTGCAGAAATAAATTAATGATTACTGCAAAGAAACAGATGCCTAATTTATAGGGATAGACCAAGCATTTTTTGTCATGGGACTCTCTGTTTAGGAGGAATTGCCCCTTACACCCAGATCTGTCATTCAACTCTCAATCCCCATAAACTATGGTGCTTACATTCTCAAACTGGTGTAATTTTAGTTTGTGCTAACCTGGACAAATATTTACCTTCCGAACGACTGGCGTTGCAAGACACCTCTGCTACGAAGGCTAAGAAGCCTTGTGGAGGAGCAGCATGATCTTCGGCAATATTTGTGTCGTTTCTCTGGCTTCCTTTAGCAGTGTTGCTAATTATCCAATGTACTTACAGTGCCTATAAATTCAAATCCTTTTGAACGGATCATAGACACTGACTATCATTGTCATTATCTTGTATTCTAAAATGCCAGATTGTTAAGGAGAAAACTACCATTGGGTTGTGGCAATTTTGCTTAGTTTAAAAGCATTTTCTGCCATTTTATTTTTTTTGTAGTTTTCTAGAAAATTAGGGCAGAAAATGCATTCCTTACAGGGTTATATAGTAAATTACAAATAATAAAGACAATCGGTTTCATTTGCTATAAGGCATGTTTGTTAACTTATTAAGATGATAACGTAATACGGTAAGAAATGTATGCTGTGATGGGCTGTTAGGGACTGCACTCGATTACTGGTAAGTGATCTGCATAAATGCATCACTTCAAAACCACGCATACCACACACATAACACCTGGATAGTTTCATAAGCTCTGGCACATTTCATCACAACAACAAAAGTCATGTTGTGAAAGAAATATCCCCTCCCCTCCATCTTTATTAACTTCTTCCCTCTGTCTCTCCCTTCATCCCCCTCCCTTGTGGAACCGTCATATAGTTGTGAGGAGCAAATTGTTCCAACTCTCTTTAGCGCGGGTGAGCACACTTTGCAGGATTTTGTTGACCTAATTAAGTGGCGAATTGGCCACATCAGCCAAACGCTCTGAGCTTCAACTGCCCGGTAAAAGAAAAAAATGCTAAGAGAGTGGTGTTGGCAACATATTTTTAAAGCAAGTACCTAAAAAATGAAGAGAAAATAAAGAGAATCCTTCACTTCAAACTTCTTGTGTGGTAAACCAGGAGAAGTCTGTCCCTTGCAATCTGTCATCAACTAGCACAAGAACCCTGATCAATAAAAGAAAAACTTGTATTTGCATCCGTCTCGAAACTGCTACCACCATATGTTTGGCAGACCAGCAGAGACCCACTCAGCGTGGCTCGGCTCAACGCAGGATGGACCACCCTGTGATGTCATCTGTTTAGATCCGTGGGAAGAAGAAGAAGAAGAAGAAGAAGAAGAAGAAGAAGAAGAAGGAAAGAGCTTTTTAAGATACCTCTCCTGACAGCATGGCCAATAATGCGTTTTCGCAGTAACCCGTCTTTATGAGAAGAAAACAGAGAGCGCACAGAGAGAGAAACGGGATCACATGTCTCTATAAAGTAGATTCAGAAGTAGTCTCCCGAGAATGCACGAGAGGGCCACTTTTTTTTTAAACCGCCGGTTCTTTTTGTTTTAAGATAAAGTACACTAATACTTGAACTGTATATTACCCGCAAACTTTGCTGCATTTGGTGGTACGGAGGGGAAACTCTGACTATAACGGTGATAGTGGCCTGATGAGGTGTCATCCGTCACATGTGTCACATATGTGTATTTCTATTTTCACTCATCAAATCTGATCAGTATCAACCCGGTAGTACCAGTTCTCTTCACACTCATTCTGCATATGTATACTGTATGTATTTATGTACATGTATCACTTGATTATTTTCATACATTGCCCAACAGCAAACATATGCAGCACAAGCAGAAAGCATGAGCCCCGTGTCACAATCACGACGTACAAAACAGCCATCAAGCGAAAGCCAAACACTTTGCAACCGCTTTGGCAGCGCTACCCCGCACCACACCTAAATACAGCAGATAGAGAGAGGACTCTGAGCGAGAGAGAGAGAAAGAGAGAGAGAGAGGGAAAGAGAGAGAGAGAGAGAGAGAGCGAGAGAGAGAGAGAGACTTGACTTTTAAGAATCCTTTATTTGCAGTAAGTCGTGTCACAGCAGCAGCAACTTGATCACGAAGGAACCAAAAAAACGTCGCAAAAACCAGACAAATCAGTCAACCGGAAAATAGGTAGCAAGAGTACAGACATCCCTCTTCAGAGACAACTAGGTACGAAGGGATCTGTTGGCTTCTTCACCAGGTTTGAGACAGCTGTTCACTATAAGGACAGCTCCCTTTGTAGCCCAGACTTCCTCCTTTGTACAGTTTACTTTGAGAGAGAGAGAGAGACAGAGAGAGAGAGACTTTTTGACTTTTAAGGTTTCTTTATTTTCAGGAAGTCATGTCACAACAGCAGAAAAGAGAGAGAGAGAGAGAGAGAGAGAGAGAGCAGGACTCAGTAATGTCAAGGAGATAAAGAAACAAATGTAAAAGAGGTGGAAAGAACCATTTCCAGGGAATGGGGACTGAAAAAGTAAGGGATGGAAAAAAATGGGAACACAGGGAAAGGGTGAGAGAAATATTTTTGCTGAGTCGAGTGAATATACTATGGGACAGAAACAAGGCATTTACACAGAAAACACAGGAAGATAAAGGAGGAATGAATGTAGGGAAAGAAGCAAAAGAAAAGAATGAAACAGACAGAATGAGAGAGAGAGAGAGAGAGAGAGAGAGAGAGAGAGAGAGAGAGAGGGGACACAAGCCCTTTGGCTCAGACATAATGCCTTGTTCATTTGATCACAGGATGAGAAGGCCACAGCTAGAGTAGTTCCTCTGGCACGTGGCGAGCCTCTTAACGTCAACTTCTCTTTTACAAGCCCCCCGACACACATTCTGTATCCACACACACACACACACGCGCACACACACACACACACACACACACACACACACACACACACACACATACACACACACACACACACACAGACACACACACATGCACACACACACACACACACACACACGCACACAAACACACTTATTATATTCACTTAAGCACCGGTGTAGAGAAACAGGCAGTTTGGAGTGTGTACACATGTGCATAGGTGTGTGTGTGTGTTTCTAAGAAGCTGAGTATGCAGACTGCCTTAAAATACTTCAACCCTGTGTATACGTGGATGTCTGTGTGTGTGTGTGTGTGTGTGTGTGTGTGTGTGTGTGTCTGTGTGTGTGTGTGTGCGTGTGTGTGTGTGTGTCTGTGTGTGTGTGTGTGTGTGTGTGTGTGTGTGTGCGTGCGTGCGTCTGTGTGTGTGTGTATGTGTGTGTGTGTGTGTGTGTGTGTGTGTGTGTGTGTGTGTGTGTGTGTGTGTGTGTTTGTGTGTGATGTCTTAAAACCATAAATGGAAGGCAGTGCTGAATAAACTCCATCACCTCAGCCTTTCGCATCAACTCCCAACAAACCAGTCTCATTTAGGAAAACCTCTGAAGCAGCAAACTAGACTTTAATGTTCTAAGTAATTGGTAATTGTTGGTGCACAGTGAATATGTGTTTATGTGTGTGTGTGTGTGTGTGGGGGGGGGGGTGTTCTGTCCACGGAAGTAGATCCAACTGAGGATTTCCTCTGGACTAGCAGGGAGTTTATTAATCAAAGAGAGAAGAGAACAACAGATACATCCCAGACGCACATCAGGCGAAGAGCCACCGGGGTCGTCTGCTTGTGTGTGCTTGTGTGTGTGTGTGTGTGTGTATGTATGTGTGTGTGAGTGGGTAGACTCACACTGTTAGTTGTGTTTACATATGTGTTTCCATATTTTTAGCGGACGAATGACCCTACTCTTTTTTCACAATCAGTTCAAACGGTGCGAGAATTTGATGCGCAGAAAAATTCTGTGTGACTTTTTGTTTTTTGCTTGCAACGCGGGCCTTGGAGATCAAGCCTCTAATCAAGGAGCCATCTGTGATAGAGGTGTCATCAGCGTATCTGGATGATGTCACTTAGGCGGAGTGTGTGAATTGTGTCAGGATGTGTGTGTGTGTGTGTGTGTGTGTGTGTGTGTGCGGTTTCTCTAACTCCAAGATTTTCATCGACACATGTGCATAACATCAACATCATGTTTTTATGCGTTTTGTATTTTGAACTGAGCAAATGCGAGTGATATATTCCGAGCACTGTCATTGTTCACTAATTGTCTGCCTGCGCGTGTGTATTGTTCATAATCATATGGTAACCTTGGATTGGATGTGTTTTCGGTCCCTCTGACACTATCGAATATTCTCACGGGAAAACTAACTCCTGGCTCTGGCTTAGTGATACCATTACAGCGATGCGAGATGTTACAATGGATTTGTAGACAGATGAACAGACTTATCCGCTCTGAATAAGCACCAAATGATCAGGTGAATCAATTTAACTATCAAAGAGACAAGTGACAAAGTGATTGATATATGGATAAACAAATGCACAAATGAATATTTCCCAATGTCCGTCCAGCAGAGTTGAATCCTCTGGAGATAAACTCTGGTTCTGCTTAAGACTCATGTCAGTGTCAGCTTGAATCAGGTTCAAGAGATAAAATAATAAACAGATGGCTGGGTCACTGGGCAGGGCAATGCTTAGGTAGGTGGATGAATGGATGGATGGACAGATGGATGGGTGGATGGATGGATGGATGAATGGATGGATGGATGGATGAATGGATGGATGGATGGATGAATGGATGTATGGGTGGATGGATGTATGGATGGATTGATGGATGGATGAATGGATGTATGGGTGGATGGATGTATGGATGGATTGATGGATGGATGAATGGATGTATGGGTGGATGGATGTATGGGTGAATGGACAGATGAATGGATGGATGGATGGATGGGTGGATGGGTGGATGGATGGATGGATGGATGGATGGGTGGATGGGTGGATGGATGGATGGATGGATGGATGGATGGGTGGGTAGATGGATGGGTGGATGCATGTGATTGCACCAGCAAGAAGTTCGTAAGAGGAAATCATCCTGAATCCTTCTGAGAGATTGTAACAGCAAACACAAGAAGCTGGGTGAAGGGGTCGGGTGAATGAATGAATGAATGAATGAATGAATGAATGAATGAATGAATGAATGAATGAATGAATGAATGAATGTGGAATCAAAGGATTAATGAATGGATGAGGGATGGCTCGCCCCAGAGTTCCACTGTCATTCAAGATCGAAGAGATCATTCTCTTACTCATTGAAATCCTATTACAGCAAACGCCTTCGATCCATCCACTCATTCTAGTCTCCTACCTGGGCAATACTCACGGGGGCCCCCAGAAAACATCACCGAACCACAACAATCTTAAAATAATGTTTTTAAATGGAATTACAAAAAAGAAAAAGTTCAACTACAGCCCAAAGGATAACAAGCCATTAGTCTCCCCCTGGGACCCATCGACTCGCTCAGACACACAGCTCACTCTGGCTTCTAAGAAACCTGTACCTGTTAATCATATTTGGGCTGTCAAGGGCTCTTACAGTACCACGCTGTTCTGCGTCTGCAACATTGGGGAATCACCTTGGCGGCGTAGTGACCTAACACATGTTAAGTAACAGCAGAGAGCCGACTGATATTTATGTTGGCTGTCCAGATAAACGCCAGTGTCATGAAGGTCAACTGTTCGCTGTCACTGTTCAAGGCTTAACCCTGCATGAGTGTATGTGTGCGTATGTGTGTGTGTCTGTGTGTGTGTGTATGTGTGTGTGTGTGTGTGTGTGTGTGTGTGTGTGTGTGTGTGTGTGTGTGTGTGTGTGTGTGTGTGTGTGTGTGTGTGTGTGTGTGTGTGAGAACAGGAGCGTTATTTAACCTGGTCAGTGGGGAACAGGAAAGGGTCCCAGGTCCTGCGATGGAACTTATACTATATCAAGGCTCAGCACTCTTTGTACACATGCATAATTGTGTGTGTGTGTGTGTGTGTGTGTGTGAGTTTGTGTGTGTGTGTGTGTGTTTGTAGGTGTGTTTACTGCATGCCCATGTGTAAATCTGAAGTCCAGCCAAGGAGAACAGAGTTTTTCCCCCAAAACGTATATCTTTACACGTTTGGCGTTGCTTTGAAGTGACTCAGCAGTTGCTTACATGATTAACGTTGCCAAAAGCCAAACACTCAATCTGCTCCAAAACCCCCCAAAGAGGAGGTTCAACTCACACCTGTGGCTATTACAGTATCTCTGCAAAAAATTAAAATAGAGCTGAAGAAAAGATCAAAATAAAGGTATTAAACGTTCATTAACATGGGTTTTCTACACATATATATATAATTTGGATCTAATTAAGCCCATTAGAATTAATATATCGTCCAATGATTTGTCAGTTATTTTCTATCAATCCAGGACATATTTGCCAGAATAGAAGCACAAGGAAGAAATAGCGAAGGCCGCTGATCGGGATGGACACAACGATTTTGACGATCTTCACAAGTGAGAAAAAGACTGAAAGATGAACTGGAACTGAAAGACGGCCACCGCGAGACCACTGCAGCGCAGAAGCCGTGGAGAAGCTGCCCTTGCTCAGAAGACTGTTTAAGTCTGCCATCATGGACTTGGTGTCGAGTCGGCAGCTATCCATTCTACGTCCAACTACACCGCGTTTACCGACACAATTGTGTCGTTATCGTGTTATTGCAGGTGTATCATTAAAAGTTGGATCCGGGTCATTTTGGGTGAAAATAAATAAATGAGTAGCCCCAGTGACGTGGTCTCCAGGCTGTAAACAGAGTCTGTCCTAGATGCAATGAACTCAAATCATGTTATCGCAAAAGTGATTCCAATGGCTTTGTCTCGAGTAGCAGTCACAGTCTGAAGAATGTTGTCAGTGCTCCTCCGAACCTCTCGGAAGGAGCTTTCTCTCCTGCATGCTTCCCCCACCCCCACCCCAACCCCCTCCTCGTAATCCCCCCATGTGGTCAGAGCCCTCCGTTGTTGTGGTGTCGTCATTAACAGCAACAAGCCGCTACACCCACACACAACCCGGCTCCGTAGCTCCACTTCTTGTGATTGGAATCAGCTGCTCTGGCAAGAGGCTGGAACAGGCTACGAAGCAACGTACGAAAGAAGAAAAAAAAAACGATCGCAGGTTTTACCTTCTCTTTCTCCCACTGTGTGTTTCCTCCGCTTCATTCCTTGTCCATTCCCCGTGTGTGGACATGGTCTAATTGCCTCTAATGTGGGATGTGCTTTCCCGTGTAGTATGCAGCGCTTGCATACTACTGTATGAGTTTTCACGGGATATCGCACGTCATCCTGGAACTTCTACGGAACGAATCGTTGCATGACTATGGTTTCGGTCGTCCTGGAAACGCTCCTGTTCTAATGTGGCGTACTAAATATTAAGTGAGTGTGCCATTTTCGCAGCACAGCGGAAGTCTCTGAAGATCTTGTTCGAGCTCTCACTTTCTCGCCTCCTTTTCCGTCCTGGCTTTCATACGTCTCCTTGTTCTGCCGCTCTTTCCCAGTCCAAACACGGATAAAGTGGGTCCAAAATGACGTCAAGAAAAGAAAACATAAACCCATTGCTCTTTTTTTTTCTTAACCGTTTTCCCTGTCCTAATCTTTCTGGCATAATGAGATGCACGTGTCATGGCTGGCAGAGGTCATTTGGCCGAATCAAACTGCGATAGTGAAACCACTATTCATCAATAAATGATGAATAGAGCATTAATTTAGCTAAATCTGCTCACCTAATTGGTATAATTAAAAGCAAATTGAGCTCTACCCTGCAGCCACTGTGGTTGGACTTTGGCATTTCTCCTTCCGCCACCCCCCAAGCTCCCGTCTTTCTCTCTGTTTTGTCGAGATAGAACCATTTCTGCCAACCTTATTCAGCAGGAAGGTGGGGAGGGGAGCGAGAGAGAGAGAGAGAGAGAGAGAGAGAGAGAGAGAGAGAGAGAGGGAGAGGACACAAGCCCACTGGGGCGATCGAGGCAGACATGGCACTAAGTGAAACGATGGAACGACGCCAGTATGGCAGGCACAATGAATGTGGACTTGGTGGTGGTGACAAATGGTGGAATGGGCCTCTCTCTGGAGCCATAGGTCTTGTCTGTCACTCTAGCCATCTGTCTGTCATTCCATCTTTTCTCTCTCTGTCTTCCTCTGTCTTGTCTTGGCCACATGTATAACACAGTCAAACAGATGTTTACAACTTGGCATTTTTCCAGCTGTATTTAACTCCCTCTCTCTCTCTCTCTCTTTCTCCATCTGTCTCTCCATTTGTCATCCCTTCGTCCAACACTTCCCCTTGTAGTGCAGCCGGCTTCCTCGTCATGCCGGCACCTTTCTATTCTTGGCAGCGGCTTTTATCACAGCTGGTCGCGGTGAAGTGCGAGCCGATGACTGTGGGCCGTGCGGTTGCGGCAGCGACCTGCAACCACAGTGCAGACAGACAGATGGATGGATGGATGGATGAATGGATGGATGGATGGATGGATGGATGAATGGATGGATGAATGGATGGATGAATGGATGGATGGATGGACAGATGGACATCATTTTCCATACGAGACGTCATTTCAATGAGGTGCAATGGAAATAGCATGAGTTTGGCAGGTAAACGCTGCGCTGGTAACCCTGATAATTGTGTGGATTATTTGAAACTCTGCAGCATTAGTTCCTGCTTCTCGTGCAGTGCAGAGCCAGGACCCATGCAAAGCCCTTTTCTTGGGTTAACCATGAGACGGTTTAACTTCCTTCTTTTTTTCGTGGTTGCAAGACTATGCTATGCTACCGGTCTGGTGCTTCCGTGGGGGTACGAGTCCAGGTGCTGACCAAGGGAAGTAACTTACACTTAGTGTTAGGTTTGATGATGCTGTTTGAACTTTGTTAGGTTTGCACCCTTTTCACCATGGATGTACTGTGTCACGCCTTGAGGGGAGGGTTATGTCCCTTGGTTACTTTGAAGGCGACCATGGCGTGGGACGCTCGGAAGCCACACATGGGACACTCTTCCCCGCTGCCCTGGCTGCTTCAGTAGTTCCCACTTCCCAAGCTACAGCCCCCCGCCCCCCAGTCCTCTGCATTAGAGCTGGCAATGAGCACCCCCACCCCACCCCACTGAGAGCAGTAATGGCACGTGAGACTCACTAATAGGGACCAGTCATGGAATGTCTTCCTCTCTTAAGTAATAAACTGCTCTCTCTCCCTCTCCCTCTCTCTCTCTCACCCTCTCTCTCTCTCTCTCTCTCTCTCTTCCCAAGTCGATGACAAGAAGTAGTGAGTTGACAGGATTCTTATAATTTTTTTCTTCTACAGAAAGTCATATTGGCTGGTCTATATATACAAATCTCATATTGTAATTTTCTTTTTTTCCTATCCTTTGAATGCTTCTATTGTCTCCTACAGTATGTGTCGAAACATGTTTACGGCGATCGGACCAAGCCAAACCATTACCCCTTAATGCATTGCAGCACGCTATATAAACAGCAAGGTCTTGGAAGTCAGTGGGAAAAGTCCAGCACTTTTCTTCTGCTTTTTCTTCTCAAATTGAGAAAAGACTCTGACTCCGAGACTGCAACTTTGTAATCTCACATACGAGGACAGCGAGTTCCACAATTACAATTGTTGGAAACAGAGCGATAGAGAGAGAGAGAGAGATAAAGACAGAGAGAGAGAGAGCAACAGATGGTACTGTGTGTTTGGGTGGAGGTCTGCTGTGATGTCAGGACCCTCCAGAAGTAGGTCAGCATTCCTTTCTGGGACACAAATGCAAAATACTGAAAAAACGTTCAATTATGAGGTAAACGCTCCTGCTCCGAATTAGGTGTAAATAAGTCTAAATCATCGCTCTTGAAAATGTTTATTTACTGCAAGTCCCAAGAAGTGTTTAGTCACAAAGGTCTTATCTACAGTACTCAAAGTATGAATTGTGGCTAATTCTTTTTATTTTGAATTATACCCATAGGTCTACTTATAAGTCCACTGTAGATCTCCATTTCTCCTCATGTTGTATTTTGCAACTTTCTGCACATCAGATAAAAGTCCATCTAATCATTAAGGAGAAGTCAAGAAATCTGTACTTTAATTGACTTATAATTCACATATTAGATTTCATTGACACGCACCTCGCCAGCAACGTAAACTAAAGCACGTGTCCAAAATAAATGCAGCCTTCTGATTGGCTGAGAGGCACCTCCGCTGTTGACGTCAGGCCAGTGACGTAGTCGATGCGGTTTAAGATTATAAACAATAACTCAGGCCATACTCTCACAATGATTTGTATAATTTTTCCCAATAAAAAAAAAAAATCGTTAATTTATTAATATAGCAATTAAGAAATGCATTAATGAATGTATTAATTGATTACTCCAAGTACAACAACATTGTTTGTATAATCGTTCAATAAATAAATTAATAATTATATTGCTGAGATTCGATTTCTTACCTCACTTTTTTGTTCTATTTTATTATTATCTCCATTTTTTCAGACTGTTAAACTTTACATTTGTTAATGCTAGTGGTCTGGAGTGAAACATGACAAACCACACCAGAGAAATTCCTCGTATATGTACATGTACCCGGCGAATAAAACTGATTCTGATTCTGATGAGACTGGTCCATTATTATGCATAATTGGGCTTGTGGCCTTCACTGAAATAAAATAGCTTAACGACTTTTTGACAATGACACATGAGTTGCGGTGACCTTTAATAAACTTGACCACTTGTCTTCTGCAATTTGACGCACTTGTGTGATACATTCCAACACCTTCTGCTTTACGCACGACCTGCCGGAGCGCACGGAGACAAGCCAGACTCAATGAAGTGACATTTGGCTTTCCTCCCAAACTCCCAGCATCACTTCTCACTCTGCTGACCCCCGTTATAATACACTGGTCATTATAATTATATCATTTATTCACATTATTATTATTATTATTATTATTATTGTTATTATTATTAATATTGTTATTATTATTATTGTTGTTATTATTATTATTATTATTATTAATAATAATAATAATAATAATAATAATAATAATAACAATAATAATAATAATAATAATAATAATAATAATAATCTATAAGCACCTTTCAAGAAACCCAAGGACACTTGAATGAATGAATGACTGAGACCTCAGCTTACCTTAAATCAGATGTGGTCCAGTGGTCCGTCCTTAGAGGATGCAGTCTCTTAAACCCCTCAAAGGGAAGAAAAACTCTCAGCAAAGTTTCAGAGGAGAGCTCTGCTGCGGCGAGTCTCATGAAACCTCCAAAAATGGTCCTCATCAAGGATGAAAAGTTTGTGCACTTTAAGTGGCGTTTGCCTGTTTGGATGAATGAGAACATCCAAGGAGTGTCCTCTCTGGTCCTAACTGGTCCCACTGCATTTTACATGTATAAATACAAACATTCTGCCAGGCAACTTTGGCACAAATCCTATTTGAAGAACAAAAAATAGAAAAATACCCCTACAGTCAGTCAGTCAGTCAGTCAGTAAAATACTTTATAGGCAAGTTGATAAAGAGTCAATTCCCAAACTTCCCTAACACCTTGTCAGTCAACTTTGACGTGGTTGTTCATATTGAGGAAAAACAAAAAGAGGTTTCCAAAACAAATCAAAACTGTCAAAACTACAGAAAGAAGGTCTGGAGGGTATTGGAGGGTCTTGAGGGCCAAGAAGGTTTTCCAAGCATCCAGGTTACAGAGCGCAGGGAAGTGGCCCAAAGTCTCTCTGTTTCTACTGTCTAATTCCTTCCAGACCAGTGTGTGTGCAGCCTCCTTTATGGTTCCTGTGGCTCCCCAGCCCTTTTACCATGCAGGAACAGATTGGAGTCTTGTTTTAATAAGGGGGGAAGGTTTTTGGGTAAGGATAAGGAGGAGCAAAGGGAGAGGTGTGTGTGTGTGAGTGTGTGTGAGTGTGTGTGTGTGTGTGTGAGTGTGTGTGTGTGTGTGTGTGTGTGTGTGTGTGGGTGTGTGTGAGTGCGTGTGTGCGTGCGTGTGTCTGTGTGTGTGTGTGTGTGTGTGTGAGAGAGAGAGGGGGGGGGGGTGGAGGGGGGGGGGGGTAGACACTTGGATCCATGCTCCATCCGTTTATCCCAGACTGATGCCGTCACATTGTGAAGGCGTGCTCAGTCAAATCCTTTTTCTACTAAATAAATCCGAAATCTTCAAACCTTTCTTGCAAATGTACCAACTGTGAGTTTCAATGTTAGGGTGGGAGTTACATTGCTATGAAAAACACGCCATTGGTGTCTAAAACCAATTAATTAAATAAAAATATAAAAAAGGTTACAGATCAAAATAAGTAACTATGAAAAACACATTTCTATCAAGTTTATTACATTTAATGTTGTTTGACGTCTTAGAATCTCAGTCACTCCATTCATATATGCTGACACAGTTACGATGTTTGGCCAGCAGGGGGCGCCACATAATACAGAACCCACCAAGCACTGAAGGCCTTGCTGCTTCTGCAGGAGGTAAAACAGATATGCTGGGGTCACACCGCCGGCGTACATGCGTTGCAAAGCAGGAGGCTGCACTGCATTTCAAACAGAGCTCGGCTCCATCCAGCTGCAGGGGGCGGAGCGACGACCGGTGACCAGCTCATGGCTTTACGGCGACAAGGAAATTTGAGCAGGTTTCAAGTCTATGCAAATGAGCAGCGCTGGGCGACTGATCCTTGGAAAATCGACGCCCGGACCATTGCTTTTGTTCCTATTTTTTTAATGAAAAAATCCCTTATACGATTGATGAAATATGTTTCTCCAATAAGGATGATTCTTTATTTTATGGGACAAAGGCAAGATTATTTACATTATTTTTTCGAAAGGGTCAGTTCTTTTGCTAAGTAAACAGCTCCACCATTTTAATAATAAAGAAGTAGACATGAGGCCAGCTATCTATATAATGTAGATTAAATATGGAAAGGGAGAGAGCTTTGAAATTCACGTCGATTTTGAGCCGACACGCCCACGAACGCCAGGCCTACAGAAGCTTCGTCGCGGGCGGAGTGACCACACGGCGACGAGACAAGGGAGCCTACAATATTTCCCCGGAAACGGGGAAGGACATTCTCCACTCCTGAGGTCCTGTTTTATTTTTGTTACTCCTGAAATGTATACACATGCGCCCAAACATACACAAGCGCTTGTTTTTTGCAAAACATCACATTCAGAACCTGAAGCACATGCATGTTGGGCTGATGGATCGCAAACGCCGCAGCCGGGCTCATGTCGGCAAAACCCCCGGGGGGCTCGGGTTGCTTATGTGTAGTACTGTAAAAACACATGGCGTCCAAGCTCCAGAGGGCCCCGCCCCTCCTGCCAGGCAGCATGGGACCCTGTTGTCACGAGGGTCACATAGACGTTTGTACAAGCAAATTTTCTCAACTATTTATTTAAACAAGAGACTTGGACCCTATGCCTTGGAAGCCTATGGCTTGGACCCCATGCCTTGGACAAAGAGGTATTGCTGTTTGGATTGGGTATCAGAGAGATTGAGGGCAACCATCACAAATTAGCACAACATGGAACTAAAGTGACTGAGTAGAGCACCACGTCACCACACCTCCAGTATACTTTTGTATTGGTGTGTATTGAAGTGTAAAGACTCTTGATCTCCATCATAACCATTATAGTTGTACTATCGAGTCAGTCACACAACAGTTGGGTGTGCTGTGGTCTGTTCTGGTACCAACAAGTACTCCAGCTCTCCTGTCGATATGTTGCTGTACCTCTGTTTATTTATTACTTCTTTTTTTTTCAAGCTTCTGAGCAAAACCAAATTTAAGTAACAGACCTAGTCGCCACGCTTTCATTTCAATGAAACCATCTTGTCTGTTCTGACCCCGTCTGACATCTGTAGGCGGTTCGGCAAAACCCACTACATGGCCCAGTGGTGATTTCAAAACCGCTCTGCGTTCAGTCTATGAGTTCTACGGCTATAAATACAACCCTGCTTGTCCAGAAAACACATTGCTTCAACACGTGAAGCAATTATCCAGGGAGGTAGCTGGCTATCTAGCCCCCCAGACCCACATTAACCCAACATGTCACTCCATCAATCCAGGGATTTATTTTATGAGACCAGCATAGCTGCCTAAGTTTGAACACAAGTCACCCACGTACAAACATCTATTCTTCCCCCAAAGGGGTATAGCAGTAATATTGGACAAGCAAAGGTAGATACAAAAAGTCTGGTTCTGGCTGGGAAAGATCAAATTCATGGCAAGTAAACCAGGATCAGTGAATAAGTACACTCTTCCCTTTCTCAAAAACACGTGTCAAACTTTCTTTGAGCAGGTTACTCAACCCCCCTGTGGCTACAAGGCAGGGACTGGGATTTGAAGGGTGCGGATTTTAGGTACAGAATAATAAGTTATACTGCAACTGAATGTACTGAAGTATGACACAGCCACGTAGCAGAAAGTGCTGGTGTGCCTCAATAACCCGTCCATCTGGGCTCCTCTGGTACGACTACGACCTGTTTTGTGTTTTTCGCCAACACTGACATGACACTATCTGTGGACTTGTGATTGGTTCCTGTTTTTGGGGAAGGAATCAGCTACTTCTACTACCTTCTTGAGGCTTGCTGGGTTCATGTGCTTAATCTGAGTGCATAGTACTCATTGCCAGTCTGCCAACAGCCTTGGCGTTTTCTGTTTCGGTCACTCTGATAGCCTGCCTTGCCAGTATTTACTGTCCATACTTGTAGCATAGGGTTTTAGTTAGAGTTACACTCATCTTTTATCGTTCGGCAGCTCAACCTTACCTTCATTATTTCCCCTAGACTGCCTGTGGTCGTCTCGATCTGTGTCCATGTTGCAGCTGACAGTGCCTTCAATCTGGCTGTAATGCTTTGCCCACGCTTGCGTAGCCTGTCAATGGAAGAGCGGTGGCCAAAAATGTCACGTACTTTAAGAACAAATGCATCAATCAAGACCCACAGATCATGTTGATGATCATGTTGCACTGTAACACTGTGAAAAGCCATAGAATTGAATGGTGCTCCTCTTAAGGCTCATCTTTCCTCTCTAATCTAAGCTTAAGTCACTTATGGCTGTGTGATAACCAAGTTTACATGAACGTTTCAAGGCCTCAAGCGCAACCATGCAGAAATAGCACAATAGCTTTGCGATCTCAAACTCCCACTGATAGACTTTAGAGAACTAGCGCCATTAACAGTGTCTCAGTGTGTGGTGAGGTTGTATAAATCTCCACTCACTTATAGTGACATTTAACCACAACCACAAATCGGCAGCAGGCCTCGTCCGCCACAAGGTGTGGTTTCAGGGGAGCAGATTTCTCCTTTATTTCCTCTTGACAGCTCAATCAGAAATCCATCAAAGCCGGGCCCTCGGTTGGATGTCGACATCGGCTCTTGAGCCTGGTGGGGTTGTGTCACACATAGAGACAGAAAGACGATGGATTTGTGAGAGTGTGTCACCTTTCTGACCAACCGTACAACTCTGCCCATTAGGTCCACACCTCTACAACTCTCGCTCTGTTATATCCACAGACATCCTGTCTTCCCCTTTCCCAGGCCTGAGGAGCGCTGCTTTTGAGAGCGTGAAAGAGTATGTGTCTTTGACAAAATGGCGACCTCCACTCTGTGATTTCCTGTCGATTTTCTGAAAAATGGGAAAATTGTCTCTCCGCCCCCCACCCGCGAAAATGCAGTCAGTCATCAGGAAGTAATAACATTTGGGGGAGAAGTCAGGAGTCAGACAGCTTGTAAATCATACGTGATTCCATTTAGGTTTCGGTAACTCCCAAAAAACAGTAAATTCTCATGAGCGTACATCCAGTTTATTCTATGCAGGGAGGCTAAAGTTAAACAATTGCACTTTGTTCCTTTCATTAATCTCCTTTTCTCGGTGTGCTTACCATGAACGCTGGGAATAAAATGTGTCAGTGAGTAGGTAAGTAGGTGAGCTTTCGGATAGGGCCTCATGTTAACTTCCACATTCCGGGCAGCCTGCACCGGGCAGCGCTGAAGATGGCTGAAACCACTTAGTGGAGGTTCCTCCTCCTATAGAAGTAAGAGCCTTATTGCATGCAACGAACCTGTGGTTGAAGCTCCCAGGGTGGATGGGAGGCTGCAGATCCCATGGCTGAGAGGCGCTTTGAAGCCTTCAGCCATAAGTTGAGTTGATGAGTGCTGGTGGTGGCTGGAGCTGGCCTGGGCTCTGGGGTGTCCCCTTCCATGTTTGGACAGACATTCTTATGTGAATAACCAGTCAGACACACACCCTTTATAAATCTGCATTGCCCCCCCACCAGCATTTTAGAACAATTCCATTTTTATATAATAAAGAAATATATAAAAGTAAGGGTCAGTTCGCTTTCTGATCACTCTTATATGCTGGCCGCTGCAGCTGTATGCAGGCTGTGATTCAAGATTCAACATGTTTATTTATCACATACTTATACAGACAAGCATACATTTATGAAATGTCACATGTATAATGTCATATGACATATGTGTGTGTGTGTGTGTGTGTGTGTGTGTGTGTGCTCCATCGAACTTGGAACTCAGAAAAATCCATCCTCGTGCTTTGGAAAAGTGTAAAGGAACGACCATTTAAGTTGGAATTTCAGAGCTGATCGCCCCAGGTTTACCCGACCTGACGTCATACCAACACGGTGGCACACACCGTTAACGGTGAACAACGTTCCCTTTGTGTAGAAGTTTATTCAAATACCCGTCTACTGTCGTTTTGAACTACTGACATGGGGACTACCGAATTCCCATATTGTATATCGAGTTCCCATGGAATGCATCACTTGATGGATAAATAACGAGTTAAAGCAGCTGAAATAGAGCGCGCAGAAATCCCCCGTCCATTTCCTATATGGCCCAAGTCGCCATGGCAACCCCAAGCCAGAGCTTGCAACTTGTGCGTTCTAATAATCCAAAACAATTGCGTGCTCCGACGACATAAAATACGACATATTTCTTACAGTATGTCCACTTGATATGTCCACTTCAGAGGGCAGAACAGACACCAACATCTTGTGAGAAGTGCCGGTGCGAAAGAAAATGTCCAAGTACACCAAAGAGTAAAGTGTGTGTGTACTTCACACCAAAGAGTGAAGTATTGCATGCCGCTGATTACCAGCCTTTCTTCAACCTTCAATTTGCTGAAAGGAAGTGGAGCGGCTGTATGACGATGTAGTCCGTCCAAGAAGCCATCGCTCTTTTTACTCACGTACCAAAGTGGACTGGACAAAAACTATGCACATGTGGTGTGTAATACATAGTATGTCATTTTGGACGCAGGGACTGTCTCTCCATTTTTTGTCTTTGACCATCTATTAATTTATTTCATGTTTTTCAACACTTTCGAAGCAATAGTCCAGTGCACTAAAGCTCATTTTGGTCGGCCTATCTCTCCACATTTTATTCCTCTTTTTTCCAGTAATGTTTTTTGTTTATACATATTATAAAATAACAATATTCTTTTGGCAAACTGCAAAACTCTGGTCTGGTTTGTGTTATTGCCTTCCCGTTCTAGCGAGTCACATTGCAGGGCATAATAATCATATTCAGAGGAAATATCGACAGCAGAACACTGCGATTGCTGCCAACAATATTATTGTGTTTTCTCTTAAAGTTCTGCCGCTGAAGACAACAATGAGATAATAACAGGGAAAACGGCAATGATTAATTCATTATTTCCCCTTAGCGAGCACACACACTTCCATGTCTTTGTCTTTTTTTTGGCTTTCTTTCTTTGTCTGTATGTAATGTCTATGTACAGTACTCCACTTAAAGACAAACTGTTATTCTACCTCTTAAACAAGCAAGCTATCATCAAACTTCAAGCAAGCTATCGTCATCCTTTTGCAAACCCCAATACATCCTTACAGGTCTCAAACCAAAGCCACTCCAGCCATTGTAGTGCGCTCCACCTACACCTTGGCAGCTTGTCTCTTGCCCCTCGCTAAGCTAATGGCAGCTTCATGAGGTTACCATGACACCCTTGCAGGCTGCAATATCATAGCTGCTGAGCTTTGATTGCAATCAAATCAATGCACACACACACACACACACACACACACACACACACACACACACACACACACACACACACACACACACACACACACACACACACACACACACACACACACACACACACACACACACACTCTGGATAGGGCCGGTGGTGGCCTCACAATTTCCACTCCACCTCATCATGTTGTCTGAGTGGGTCCCCACTCCCCCCCCACGAACCTGCGGCATACAGAGAGTAACACCTTTCACACACACACACACACACACACACACACACACACACACACACACACACACACACACACACACACACACACACACACACACACACACACACACATACTGTGTAATCTACACGTACTGTGTGTATTTCTGTATGTCTACAGTTCTGTGCGTGTTAGCCTGCCGCACCCCTTCTTGTTGTGGTGTCGTTACCATGGCCACCTCCCGACCACACCACTGTACGCTGTGTAGAACCGAATAAGTAATTTGTACGCCTAAAAGGATAACTGTCTGCGTGCACGCCCCCCACCACCACCAACTCTGCCACTGTTCTCTCCCTCTCTCGCTGTCTCTCTCTCTCTCTCTCTCTCTCTCTCTCTCTCTCTCTCTCGCTGCCTCTCTCTCTGGCTCTCTCCGACTGCCTATCTTCTCTTCTCTCTCATTTTCCACACATTTTTTTCTTCTCTCCCTCCACCTCACCTCGGCCTGACATCATCGTCTCCACCGGGTGTTATTCTAGGTCATTCCAGCTCAGGGCCACAACCTGCAAAAGTGTTTCAGCGCCTTGTCAGCTCTTCCATCATCAGCATCTCGCAGGACAATCGGCCTCATTTGGCGCCGGCTCCATATGTTTGCAACATGGCGATAATAGGGACGCAAGATTAAAAGCTTGAGCGTCCTGAAGTATACGGATACTAAGTAGTTCTATAGCTGATACCGAAGCGGAATTGTTGTCCTACGATAGAGATTTATTGTCGTTCCCTTGGCTCCCAGTTTGTCTAGTTCCAAAAATGATGGCACCAACTTCCACAGTCACTTGAACGCATAACTCAACTTTTGAGACCAGGCACGGAGGGATTCTCGCTGAATTTGCTGCAATTTTAAGGCACATGGCCTATAAAATCACTCTTAAAGAATCATGATACATATCAAATCAGCAACTAGATTTCAAAGACACTACATATTTTGCCGATTCATATTCTAACCTTCATGTAGATTGAGAGAGAGTTGAGTTTTTGAGTAAAGAAAACCCCAAAAAACTTTTACTTAACTCATGCAGTATTTACAATGATTCCAACAGTACAAGCACAAAACAATAAATAAATAAACAAATAGATAAATAAATAGATAAATAAATAAATAAATAAATACAATTATATAAATAAATAAATAAATAAATAAATAAATAAATAGATAGATAGATAGATAGATAGATAAATAAATACATAAATAAATAAAAACAAGGATAAAAAACCCCACACAGAAATAAATAAATAAATACAGAAATGAAAACTAAGACAGATAAATAAAAAAATAAAAAATAAAAAATCATTAAAAAAAAATATGTATATATATATATATATATATATATATATATATATATATATTAATGAATACTGCAACACCAAAAGAATCAAGCAAACACACAGCAGAAGGTTAAGTTTCCATCTTAAACTGAGCAGATTATTTCCTTGTAGCACCACTGTTGTTTATAATCATGCATGTCACTCATATTCATACTTGTCACTCATAATCATGCAGGTCACTCGTTAGCTTGTAAAAAAGAGAGAGAGAGACGGTCAGAAAACATATATTGTAGCTATTCTTGGGGCGTAAAGCTATTTATACTTCACTTGTGTATCAATTTTCAAAACCTTGATTCAAGACATTTCTTCTTAATATCCCCTCTTTGAAAACGCACAATCTGTGTCGAACATGACGATTTCCATTCGCAGGGCTGCAACAACAGCAACCTATGGATTGACGCAATTAGGTTCCTCCTCAGTTGCGGGAGAGCCAGACATCAGTTGCAACGCAATGTTTCCAGCGCGGCGGGAGCTCTGAGGGATCAGGTTGATTGATGACTCCGCGTGGAGTTCCGGGTGTTGTGTGTCGTCAGAGCGATCCACACTCACAGGCCACGTTGGATCCTCTGAGAAACATCCATCATTTCCAGTACGGCCCTTAGCGGTGCAATGCCAAGACGCTGAGGCATAGTGTGTCATGCTTCCATGGAGCGAGTCACATCGTCTACGTACAATCATTTGGGGAGTTAATTTGTATTCTTTGTAAAAAAAAAAGTCTTCAGTGTCTCCAACAATGTGCGGCTGGTAGTCGTGGTAGCATTGAAATAGAAGTAAAGGTGCGACTTTGTACTGGCCTTTAATTAACGGCAGCAATGATTTTTCAGGCCCCAATTTCATGGGGGGATTCACAGAGAAATAATGGGCATTATTTTTGTGTAAAAAAACAAAACAATGAATAGATTAATAAATGAATGAATTAATGAATACACGCACTAAGTACCAAATAATTAAATAAAAACATAAATAAATGAATGTAAAATAATGTGTACATTTTCTAAGAAGTGAATATTCCTCACTTTCCCACTGAAAATTTAGAATAAAAGTTCTTAAAGCACCTTATGATGTTTTCCCTGCAATAAACCAGTTTCACAACCATTTTAAATATGATGGTTCAGCCATTAGATTTTATTTATTGTTATATAAATGCTTCAACCTCGATTGGTGACCTTTTCAGGAGGTCACCAAAGGAGACTTTACAGCCCGGGTCCTGGCAGTAATCGATGCTGTCGGTGCTGCAGGACGTCCCACAGTTGTTCTTTAGAGCTCACTTCCTC
Organism: Zeus faber; assembly: GCF_960531495.2. Classification (NCBI taxonomy): domain Eukaryota; kingdom Metazoa; phylum Chordata; class Actinopteri; order Zeiformes; family Zeidae; genus Zeus; species Zeus faber. Next base: position 23,765,639 of record NC_137195.1, on the reverse strand, counting down.
TCTCCGCTGTCCCTTTCCTCCGCTTCAAAGGGCCGTCATTATCAGGCCCCCGCTCCCTAATGGCTTTACTCTGGGGGCTAAACGACTGTAGCACGTATGTCCCTAATGGCTTTACTCTGACGCCGTTTCTGCCCCGTCTCAGAAAGTTAAGTGACTGCAGTTAGTCAACCCCAATGTGACAGCCTCAGTCCAGTTCCTGCTCAGGGATAAGATATATACAAAAAATGTAAAAAAAAAACAAAAAAAAAACGTTGATCTGCAACTCTCCTCCATAACGATTCACCAGTCTGCTGGCTGCACCTCCGATTATAAACATGTGACCTTTCCTTGAAGCTGGAGAAGAACAAAGAGTTCCAGATACATTAGTGCAAACACAGCCGTCGTCCGTTAAATGAGGACGATGACGTTTGTCACTGACGGCTGGGGCTCTCCTGAAGCGAACATTAAAGGGAACCAGACTCCGCCGTGTGCTCGTTCCAGTGACCAAACCGGGGCTTATGAGTGTTGGCCGACATTACGACCACGACGGCGTTCGTGTGTCAGCGTTGAAAAACTGTTTCATACTCACCCCTCATGCAGCTCGTAGGCAGGTTTCAGCCGTCCCTCCAAACGGGACACGCCGCTCCATTCTTACCGTCAGGAGTTCAGTGCAAGTAATGGGGGAGGAATCTGCATTCAGTGCATGATGCCATAGCGGTCTGACTTTTCAAATTCAAGGAGTTCTTTTTTAAGAAACATTTCTTTTTTATTGCCCTGTTTGCCGGCGCTATTCTCATTACTGTGCTGCAATTTTGCTACCGGTGCTCCACCCCAAATGTTCCTGTGTATTTACTACTCATCTGAAACATTCATGCACACAAAGGTGGGAAGACAGTAAGCCCAAAGAAAATCGATAAGTTAATGATGCACTTTACTGTATTGGAAAGGCCCCAAATATTATAGGACTTAGTAGAAAATGGTTACCAGTTAGTTTCTGTGATATATCCTCCCGCGTATCTCAACACAACGGTTTATACAAATGTGAGTGAGAGGTAGGTGATCCCTAAACAATATGTCGTTTTAATTTTTTTGTTGTTGTTGTTTTCTTCAGTGCAGCATGATTCAGCAGGTCACCCATTTAGGTGTAACACTGATGACACTGCAGCAAGGAAAATAGCGCCAGCCAACACGGCATTTAGCAAACCAAGCAAACTCTGTTTTTGTAAACTCCATTCAATTCACGAGGTCAGAATGCTGTGGCATCATGTTAACTGTGCCCGAAATGTAGAGTGAGTTTTAACACTGAGCACAGATTGTGGATTTGTCCCCCATTGCTCTCATTGATCTATCCATCTATCATTGCTCTCACTGTACAGAAAAGAAATCCGCCGACAAGACATCACCGCAGGCGTGAAATTCCCTGCTTTTCACACATGAATATCTGTATTATTATGTAGGGGAGGTTCAAAAGCGTTTGGAAATTATGTAAATTATCCTTTTTTTTTTTTTTGTCTGTGTGAATGTGGTTCTTAAGCCTTCACCATGACCATGGTCGACGCAGTTGGACAGGCAGAATATTTGAATAAGAGGGTGTGAAATCCGCCGCTTAAATTCTAGAGACCATAACGACATAGAGCGATAATGTTTGGAAAAGTTACTTTACCGCCGGTCAATGTCTTGGCATCGATACTGTTCATCGAGAGCTCGACAGGAGCTCTTTTTTGGGGTATTTGGATTTCCCGAGTTAAGCCTTACAACATGTTTAACAATACCGTGGCAGCCAATCGGCAGTCTGATATGAAGACACTAGTTAAAATCTAACATCACTTTTACAATGAGGCCACTGCCCTGTGTACTGCACTGTGTGTGTGTGTGTGTGTGTGTGTGTGTGTGTGTGTGTGTGTGTGTGTGTGTGTGTGTGTGTGTGTGTGTGTTGTGCATGCATGCGTGCGTGAGTGCGCGTGTGTGTGTTCGTCCACACTAATTACATAATTGTCACTCATCACAGGCATACGATCTGCCTCTTAAAGAAGAATATTTAAAAAAACAGAATGTTTTTAGGAGTCATTTTATGGCATTGTCAAAATCTATGAGCCAGTGAAATCCCATGTACTGTATGGGGTTGGAGTTAGGGTTAGGGTTGGGGTTTGCCATTGTTTCCTGTTGCCATTGGTCTACTCAAATCACAATCAGAGAGAGAGAGAGAGAGAGAGAGAGCATGGCACTCCATCAGAGGTGGCGATCTGCTTTCGAAGGCGTAACGCTGCAGATAACGTGGCATGCAGCTCTCTCTGGACGGCCCACTGCTTTGCTCCGACTAATCTCTGAGTTCCCTTCCCTCAGGTCCGTGGTGTTTGATCCAAGCGAGCAGGCAGACATGTGACAGAGCCGTTCTCCCGCTGCTCGAAAATCACAAATTGCCATGGGTCACATTCTTCACACACACACACACACACACATGCACACAGGCACGCACGCACACACACACACACACACACACACATTTAGTGTGCAAGGTAAAGGCTCCAACACTCATTCCAAGACACAAGGGCTTAAAGGTTATACACCAAAACACTTATTCATGACTTATTACACACACACACACACACACACACACACACACACACACACACACACACACACACACACACACACACACACACACAGGCATACACATATTTAGAAATGCTTACTCATTCAGGCACACTTACAGACAAACACATACAGAAACACACACACAAAGAAACATACATAGAAATACACAAACACACATCTATACTGTCAAAACACACACAAGCAGAAAGACACACACACACACATACATACATACTGAAACAAACACACAAACACAAAAAAACACACCCACACACACTGAAACTACAAAACACACACACACACACACACATACACACACACACAACCATGTACTACTCATAGGCATACACACATTAACACATAACATACAGACACAAACAAAGCGTTGTGTGTTTTGTTGTGAACCGTTTCAGACCGTCCTCCCCGTGTATAAAAGACATCCGCGCGTCTCTTTTGATTCTAACTTGTTTAGTGGCCAGACATAATCGCTTGCGTGACCTCCAGCCTTTAGGGGTCAGAGGTCAGGAGGAAACGTCTAGGATCGTCATAGTTTAAGGATCACTTTTGGACCTGGGGGGCTTAAATCACAAAACCAGCTGGAGAATGTTATTTATACGAAAAAGTTGCAATGATACGGGGTGTGGAGCTTTATCGACAAAAAAAATGTGAGAAAATAAATGTGGCTACATTGTGAGATTGGATTTTATAGGTCTTCTGATCTGGATAATTTATGTAATTATTTCGACAAAATATGCAGAGCAGAGAGATTGGATTCTCTTTATTTTGGTATCGTGGCTTCAGTTTACGATGGACATATCACTTTATGTTAAGGATGTTAAAATCCCATGGAAAAACTCCAGTGGTTATAAAATCACTATGCATATCCCGTTTCTTTCAATGATTAACGCTATTTTCAACAGGACACAAATTGGAGGGCGAAAGAGTTTACGCAAACATATTTTCTGTTCAATATTATATGAACATACAGTAGTATGAGAATATTTGTTGGCACTTCGTAAGAAAAATCTGAACAAAAGCTGAGAAAGCTGAGCAACTATTTGGCTGGATCTGTTTCAAACCGACATATTAGTAGCCACAGGCATCCGGCCTTGCCAGCACGTACCGAAATGGGGATTTTCAGTTGCATCATTCTTTTAGAGCGCAGAGAACCTCAGAGAAATATTTTCACCCCTTGAGTGACATATCAGCTCTGTATCTGCTGCGTGCATCACTGACTGTGAATGGAAAACCCTATTCCCTACCTTTTACACTACAAAGGGAATCCCCACGTGTTCGACTGTCACCGTTCCAATCAGTCTCCCTGCTCGCAGGCCTGCTCAATTAGTGATAAGATATCACTACAGCATCTGATGTCATAAAGCAAATGCCCTACAAAGGGGATCGCATACCTCCGAAACGGGGCGGAGGTCATTTCCATCATTCTTCTCCCAGCCCTCGAGCCGAAGACATTCTAGCTCCTGCCTTTTTCACAGCCTTGAAACGCGGGGTGTTGTCTGTCCCCCTATCCTGCTCTGCTCTCAGCGGGTCTGGTTGAGATAAAGCAGGGAGAATGTAGGCCACGGCTCTGAGGTCCAGGTATATTTCATCCCGGGGTCACGCTGGTGCAAGACACAGCTGTCCGGTCTAAAGTGGGACTGGTGCCAGAGGTGATCAATAGTCTGGCATTTTTAGCCACAGTAACTCAACCCCTCTCCCGACACACCAACCAGCATTTTTTCACCCTCGCTCGGTATCGCTTTCACTCTTACGGATGGGGAGTCTAGAAAGGGTCCCAATTCTTCTCAATTACCAATTAATTCAAATAATTAATTATTAAATTAATATTGGTGAGTGTTTTATAATCAAAATCATGAGGCACTTAATGCAATAGAAATAAACAGTTTTGGCCATCTGTAATCACAGAAATGTTATTTTGCAAGTCAGATGATTATGTGGAGGAGGATGAATGGCCATCAAGAAGGTTTCAGAGTCACTTCAGAGATTACGCTGAAAGATCTTTCTCCATCTTCATGCAGCCTGCGTTAATACATCTTTTATCAAATTGTCACACACATGCATCCAATTCGAGAGTGACCACGGATGTAACGTAATCTAGAAATGAAAGAAAAAGTAGTCTATGAAGTGTGTGTGTTCAAAGAACTATTCATTGCTAACTGTGGACCATAAATGTAAAAATAATTCATCACATGTCTGGTTCTCTCTTTGAAAAAACACATGTGACCAGACTTGGCTTGGGTCATGTCTATTTTTATTCAATCAATCCAGAGATCTAATGCAATTTCCTAATTCTGTAAAGCAAGTCTTGTTTCTCGAATCAAATGCTACTTTGGTTTCACAAAGCACCGTTGACTCCCACATTTAGGAAAGTATTGGTGTTTCGGGGGTGGGTAGGAGGGTGCTTCACACTCGCAGCAGGTGGAAAGTAGAAAGGTCTGGCCCTTAGCCCTTAGCCCACTCTGTTTTAGTTTTGACTGCTTAGAGGGGAAAGTGAAACCTCCAGGTTCGCAGTAGGTTTAGACACTGGGTTTAAAAGACGTAAACCAGTCAAATAAACGTGGGCCTCTGGTATAAATGCCTGAAAGGAAAACTCTGCTATCTTTTTTTTTACCTATGCTTTATTTTCTGATCATTGGGAGTTCTTCTCTCTCTCTATAAAACTTCTACAAAGCCTCGGGTTGGTTCCCGATGAGCTAAAAATACGGCTTCCTTTAAATGCAAAGTTAGAATACAGGGATTTAGACGATTACGTTTTAGTGAGACGTCCATTTTTGCCATGTTATTGTTCCCTATACCCCTATATCAATATGTTGTATGTATGTACTGTATGTTAGTGTACTTGTTGTTTTTTTTGCCCCAATTCTTTTGTCGATTTATGGCAGAGCTACACCTGGATTACCCTTAGCTATTGTCATTGTATTTACTACATACATTGCACATAATGACATCATAGATGACATCATAGTCCTTATGCTGTGCTCAGATGGATTGCGCTGCTTTCGGTAAAGCCTTTTTGTAGAAGGGAAATGATGACTGTATTTGAGAGTAAGACGGTCAAATGGACCGATAACGGGAGCATGGAGAGAGAGAGGGCTGAAGAGAGAGAGGGAGGGAGGGAGAGAGAGAGAGACAGAGAGAGAGAGAGAGAGAGAGAGAGAGAGAGAGAGGGAGCTGGCTGTTGTACAGCGGTGTTACACTACGACTCCCTTGATTCAACCGGTGATTTCCCCTCGATAAGCGTGACCATATGAGAACCATGAAATTCTCTCTCCCACTATCGTTTCGGGTGGGTCCTGCCTTTGCTCTGTTTTCTCTTCCTGTCACCCTGTCCTCTGCTCTCACTCCCTCTCTTTCCTTCCTTCTCCCTCTGTCCCTCTATGATCCTCCACTCCCGCTCCACGCTAAGAGTTAACACAAACCCATTTGGCCGCAGTACAAATAAACTGCTTTCTCTACGACTTTACTCTTTCTCTCTCTCCCACTCTCTTTCTGGTTCTCTCTCCCTCCAACTCTCGTCTATTTAGCTACAGTGAAAATAAACCGTTTTCCTCTGTTTATTTTCTGTAGGAAGACCACGGCCACCATGAGGTTTCCTCTGGGCCCTCGGAGCTTTTACCTGCTCGGTTTCCCGTATTAGAGTAACTTAACGCTGGTAGTGCATAGCTGCTATTTTGTGGGGTGTGGATGAACGGGGCAACTTTTGACTCCTTGGGAATAAAAGGCAGCACAAGCACGCCAGTTTTAGAATGTGCTCTATTCACTGGTCATTGAAAAGGCTGCTTACCTCACTTGGCTGTTCAACAAATCAGTGCGTATCTCCATGCTTTATCCTAGTACCCTGCACACACCTATCAAGAGCTTACTGTTGCCATGTTTATACACAGCATTGTGCCTTTCGGGGTACAAACGTTTTTTTGCACAAACCCTGAACTGTGAAGGCCAAATTTGTACCAGTTTTGGATTTGTCTGAGGGAGACACAGTGTGTACAATGAGGTGCAAAATTACAAACTAAAATCTGTGTTAAAGGTATAATGAGCCTACCTTAAAGCAACGCTTCTCACACGTTACCATATCAAGGACCCTCAATTTGGTAAATCCTAGGCCATAGACCCCATTTAAGAAGAGTTTTATTGTGGGATATGATTTAGTCTAAACTTCCATACTGGTATATACTATATAGATGGGTTTAATTATGAGAAGTTTAACTATTCTTTATTCTGCTGGGGACCCTGTGGAGCCTCTTGATGGAACCCAGTGGGTCCCTGCTTCACTGCTGATGTGATAAGCCATTTTACAGGGTTGTACCACTTAGGGTGCCCTTAAGGGGTACATTTAAGGTCCCTCTCCCTCATTGTTTCTATTATTCGTTCAGTAAACGTGATCTCCAGTAAAGCACATACCAAAATGGATTTTGTCTCAATTACATTCCATTAGATTACATTATGTCATTTAACAGATGCTTTCGTCCAAAGCGACTTCCAATAAGTAAACTTGTCACAGTATCAAACCAACTATATGTCCCAGTCACAGCCAGTTGAACATGCTCTAGAAACAAGCAGTGCTAGTAGAGTTAGAGAGAGAATTCTTTTTTTCTATTGCAATTGGGGTACTAGCTATTGCCACAGAATCTTCTCACATTATCTATCATTTGTGGTGTATAATCCCTCTCTTTCACCATCCTGCCATCTCTCTCTCTCTCTCATTGGTTCTCTCAACCTCTTTCTCACACCTCTTCCAACTCCAGCGTTTGGCTTCCCATGGCTTCCTCTCCTACCATCAAAAGCCCTTCTGCTTTCCAGCTACACCATTATATCGTCATTATCATTGTCATCATCATCATCATCATGCATAAGTAGCGTGAAGCGTTCTCCACCAACAGTGATTGAACTGTAGAATGAACATACAGACCACCTTTTGTCTCGTAAATAATTACAACCAGGTTGTTTTCATTCCGTTGTATGATATAGCACCCCTCCTTGGCCCTTTTCTGACCAGAATCGTGATTGTTGGTTTCCATTCGTTGACTTAATTAAATTGTGTTTTTTTTTCTTTAATCTTTCTTTGAGGATTTCTCATTAGTGGACATGTTTTAACAATGTTTTAACAATCTTCCAGGATGTAAATGTTTCTTTGTTTCTGTACTTTTTCCAGAGCGACTCAATCTAATTGAATAATTGAGTGGTGCCTTTACCCACAGTGACTTTCCTACAAAATGAATGCAGTACAATCTAAAGGGAGGGACTAAAGGGACTGAAGATAATATTTAATAAACAATAATCCAAGTTCGATCCCCCTTATGGAGTCCTGATACTGGTGATGATGGGGAACTGGGGCTTCTAGATGAGAGACTGGGTGTCACTTAATACTGATGGAGATGGGACCTGATATTGGTGGCGATGGGACCTGGTACTAGTGGAGATCAGTGTTGGGTCATTCACAAACAATCCAATTCTCTTGAACTGCTCTGTTGTAAAAAAACGAAGGGAACGGAGTCTCGTTGGGTGATGAGCCATTCTTTTTTGCCAAGTTTTATAGACATATATCCTGCTATTTGCAAATGTTTCCTCCTCCATTTAAGAGACAGCCTTTGCTCCTCCCTCGCCGGGAAGTGCCCTGACTGAAAAGGAGCAGACCCAATGTCACGCCAGGTTCACAAAGCGAGGGCACACACACAAATTGGTCTTTAGTGCAAAGCTTCAGATGGTATTACTTTGATAAAACTTTTTTTATTTTTAAAGGTATTATTTCAATACTGTCAGTTATTTCACTATTTTTATTTATGTGTGAAAAATACTCTTAATTACCTGTACTGCACAAAATAACTAACTATAGTACTAATTTTTTATTATTTTTTAATTGCGAAATAAAACAAATATATATATATATAAAAATATATATATATATAAAATAACGAGGGGGCATACTTAGGCACAGTAATTTATTTTCATGTGCCCCCCACCACACACACACACACACACACACACACACACACACACACACACACACACACACACAACGAAGAGCCGAAGAAAAGGATAGAAGAGGTGGAACATTGTCATGAGAGGTCAGTGGAGGAAGAGGTGGGATCTTCAGTCTGGTATGGGAGATTGGTAACAATTCTGTCGTCCACCTTTTCACTATTTCTATGCCAGGAAAGAGAAGAATCGAAATTGTGATGAACGATCTCTGAGTCCTGGCTTTGATGCTACAGGCACTTGCTGACCTGGCCATTGAAATAATCGGTGAAAGTTAGTCATCCTCTTTGACGGCTCACATTGTCTCCCATGATGCAGGTGTGCTAAAGGGCTTCTATCAACCACTTATAATGTCCGTCACGTCAGTGATGATGATCTGTGCCATATGGATGGTGAAACAGATTCTGTTCTTTTCAGGATGCTCACCTCAGCTGAAATTGGAAAAAGATGGTTAGATTGTCAACTCCATGTGACATGGTGTACGTGTGTGTCTGCTGGGGGGGTGGCATACGTGTTCATGCGTGTATTTGTACACACTTCCGAGAAATGCAGACAGAGGGCTTATTCTTCCCTGTGTGTATTGTGTGAAGCTTTAAATGCAGATAGTGGGTCTGTGGTGTGTCACTTCCCAGAGCAAATGAGGAACACATTGGAAAACCATCCTGTATGCATGTGTGTGTGTGTGTGTGTGTGTGTGTGTGTACGTGTGTGCGTGTGTGCGTGTGTGCGTGTGTGTGTGTGTGTGTGTGTGTGTGTGTGTGTGTGTGTATGTGTGTTGTGTGTCTGTGTGTAAATGCAAGCCCGGTAGACGAGCGCTCTGGCAACATCTGGCTTGGCATCCTTCGCCGCAGAGAAAGACAGCATTGTCTTAAAAACAATTACAAACACATACAGAAACACATAACCGCATTTGCACCAACACATCCTGCAGAGAAGCAAGTGTTTGTACTTGTTTTCAAAACAAGAAAATCAATACACATACTTTCATGTATTTATGTATTTCATGTTTTTGCATGGATTTGTGTCATCATGCGTGTGCGTTTATGCATGTATTTTCACGTCTGGTTTCTCTTTGTAGATATTGCATCTTGTGGCGTGTCCATGATTTGGATGTCTTTGTCATTCTAGAGAAAGAATGTTTACTACATTTGCTCAGTGACACAAATGTGAAGCAGCAGTGACCTCAAACAATGCAACACAAATAAAATGCACTGAAATGCAATTTGAAAGTCACTCTGAGCCAAACTCTGTGTCTGTACGGCTCTGGGCTCCCCCCAGATGTCCGTACCTGTTGTCTTGACAACAGCAACCAGAGGTTGCATGACGACATCAACGCTGGGTGTAATTAGGTTGCTGGGAAAAATCCCCCTTTTCCAAACCCAAACAACAGGACCACCGTGTTTCAGCTGGCCTTCTAGGAAACCTTTAGTGTTTGGGTAGAAACACAGCAACACAGTCGAGGCTGCGAGCCCCGCTTACGTGTACGCCCACTAACGTCCACACGCACGTAGACATATACACGCAGATTTACACGCACGTGTTTGCATAGGAATATACACATATAAGTATAAGCTTGTGAATTCTCGCGGGATCGCACTAACTAACCCAAACAGACACACACGCACACACATATATAGTATACACACCCACAGCTGCTGTGAGCATGAAGAGCCAAAGTTGTAGTAAGAAATCATCCCACTTCTTAGAAAGACGACAACGGTTCCAAACTTATTCAGCTCACTAAGTGGCTTTACTGTTGGCTTTAAAGACAAGGAGCGATATATCAAATTTACTGTCACTTAAAGACAGGGGTTGGGGAACCTTTTCCCATGTTTGGAGCCAGAATAATAGTAAAATATACAATATAGGGCCTTATACTATGAACTATTAAAGAAAACTATTAAAGAAAAACAAATAGCTTTAGCTTTTTTAGGTTTTCTTATTTTCCAAGGCAAGGTTTCATCATTTTGTTTTGCGAATTGGTGTTAAATGAGGTACGACTGACTACTTATTGAAAATGGCCAAAAAAAAACAACAAACAAAAAAAACATATAGGCTCCAACAGCTCTAGGAAACACCCAGCAGGACCTCTGAAGTTGACTAGAGGCCTGTAATATGCCCGCAGGCCAAAGTTTTCACCACCCCTGCTTTAGGAGCATAACAGCCCATGACACACCTTTTGTAGATTTCATTTTCTTTATGTGAGGCGTGATGAGCTTGAAATGGTCGACTAGTTACATTGATTGTTGATTGTGATGCACACTCAGCGTTACTGAATTACAACCTAACTAATATGATCTTCACCTGAAGTGTTCATTCTCAAATATAGAAATTAAGAATTTCATTGTAAAGGGGAACAAGCGCTTTGGGAAAGCCTTGGCATATCAGAATTTGGGTTACAACTTTCAACGGCTTGCCACATTCAAGTGCATGGGTTCATACGTGTGAGTCTGTGTGTGTGTGTGTGTGTGTGTGTGTGTGTGTGTGTGTGTGTGTGTGTGTGTGTGTGTGTGTGTGTGTGTGTGTGTGTGTGTGTGTGTGTGTGTGTGTGTGTGTGTGTGTGTGTGTGTGTGGGCATGCATCCAGGCGAGTTGTTTATATTTGGGTGCTGCGCGTTACACGGAATCAACCGCTGCAATAGCATCCAATGGGAAAGTGGGCCCCTCTCCATTGTGTCCAATAGAGATGCGAGCCAGGACAAACAGGGTGTAACGAGGTTCAGCTAGGGTGTGGCGCCTTAATTGACGTGTGCATTTATCACAATTTATGTGTGATCCTGTGTCTGTATATGTGTGTGTGTGTGTGTGTGTGCACGTCAATCACTACAGTGCGGTAGGTTCAACCAAAAGGAAGGTGAAGGAGCAAAAGGAGGAGACATCGTAAAATAAAGTTGAAGGATCAGTGAACACGGACAGGGTAGCGAGGAAGGATGGGTGGGAAGTGAAAGCGAGTGGGTCTGGAGGAAGACTAAGGAGAGGAGGAAGGGGAGGATTGGGAGAGGAAAAAGAGGTGCGCATGGGGGAAAGGGGAAGCAAGTTAGAGAGGGGTGGGAGTGTGAGAAATATTCCTCCAGAAACATGGCTGCTTCAGGTGTGCTAGCTTCATGCCGGTTGGTTTTGATCTAAGTTCAAATATATTCTTAATTAAAGCATGAATGTAAGGCTAGTTCTAGTCTGGTTGTGTGTGGCGAGGGGCCTGATTTGTCTTAATTATGTAATATTTCATCAGGAAAAATAATGTAAAAATTGACTAATAAATAACCGATAAATCATTCTATGATTGGTTATTATTGCCGTTTTCAATCAAATACCCCATATCGAAACCGCCGACAACAGCCTCAAGGCGATGAGGAAATATTTTTTGATGTTCAGCTTGACGACAATTGCCACATAGGCTGGCGTTAAAAAGAAAGAACTATACAACGGAACAAAGTGCAATACCAAAAATAGAGAGTTTGAACAAATTTATATTGAAATCATTTTTTCAAAATGAATGAAAACGGCCCCGTGGCAATGTTCAACAAAGGCAAGGTCCCAGAGCTTAAGTGCATTTTTAACTGTGTTTCCCCTCATCCAGAAACGTGCCTGCTGGATGGTGTCACCCCCCCTCCACGTTCCATGATGGCATTGCGCTCCTTGCGGTGCTGCTGGCTCGCTTAATGACTCCCATGAGGTCAGTTCAAAGCCCCGCTGAAGCACGAGCTTAAACTGTCCGCTGTCGTACATGTTGGTCAAAATGACATCCAAGCTCCCCCAGAACACCTACCCCACCCCTATACACACACACACACACACACACACACACACACACACACTAAATGACATGTGCACACACAATAGAGCCCTGTCTGTCTGCGTAGCTGGCTGACGTCACCATTTTTATGAAGTGCACCCTGTTTTACACTGGGTAGGGCCTTGTTTAGCTTGTTGGGGTAAGAACTGGGCAGGGTTAAGATGCTGAGACTGTTGGAGAATGAACTTGGCAACGGGAATATGGGGCTGGATTTGACATAGTGAGAACGTGAGCAGAAGGACAGCTCTAGTATTAAATATTGAAGGGGGACGGGGGTGACTGATACTGGATCAAGTGGCAACAAGGCTGGATGAGGTGAGACTGTGTTGGCAGTGGGGGAAAGGCTCGTGCTTAAACTACAGTACGAGCAGTGGAGAAAATGGTAGTTGTTGTGCTCAAAAGGGGGTTCCACACGGAAACATACTTACTTCTACTTCAATTTTTGGACTGTCCTTTGCATTCCTCACGTTGGTTCTTTAAAGAACATTGGTCTTTGGGAGAAAAAAAAAGTGTTCAACCTAAATTGGTTCTGAACCATTTTTAGTTTTTTGCATCTTTATTTTTCTGTGTGCAGGTATGGGCTGGGCCAGGGTTTTGTTGACTCTGGCACTGTTTAACCTAAGCCTTATTGAACATTCTTTTATCTATTGATCTAACCATTGAGAGTCCATCTGAGTGATCGACATCAGAATTGATCCAGCATTGGGAGAATACCTTCAACACACTGCCGAAGAACTCCGGACAAGAACTTTTCCCCCGGTGTTTTCCATGGCTTACTTTTGGCTCCGAATTCATTGTTGATATCATGGAAAACATTAATTAACTTCTCTATCAAATTGCTTCTCCTTGCTATCTCCCTGGTCCCATCAGCTACCACCATCAGTTAGACTCAAAACCTAACCCCTAACCCTGCAGTCTGCGGGCTCTGGGAAAGACCCAGTAGATCCAGAGTGACGCTGGAGCTAAAACTCATCATCGACTCACGCCATGAATCTCGCTCGCTTTACACCATTAATCGTGGGCCCTGTCTCAGGCACGGCGTTGGGGTTGGCAGGCTTTCATGTTGAGATAGACATTTTCCAGCACACTATGAACTGGCTGTTTCAGAGGATTAGAAGAGCCTTGCGGTATATATCTCATACCTCAGCTGGTCTGACGACAGTTGAAGGGGTTTTGTCTGTGTGTGTCTGAATGGGAAGGTGTGGGCCTTTTCCGTAGGAGAGTTTGAGTTAATGATTGAATGACACAAAAAAATGGCAAAAGGCAAAAGAACTGGTGTCGGCCTTTTGGTGGGACGACAGAAAAGCAAACCTAATGTTTCTTCATCGTCAATCTGGGTCTGAGTCATCGGCCATTTCCGGTCGAGAACATGTCACCTTTTCTCGTGTCGTCCCAATATTCATTGCAACTTCAACGTCTGCGCTAATGATCACAGAGGGAACTCCTTTTTAAATCCAATAACAATTTTCCTTCAGCAATCCAAAGTTACGAGCTGGCGACCATTGGGTCATTTTAAAGACACTCATTTTGATTTATTGTGTTGGAACAATCATTCCATTGACAAGAGTTTTTATTGCATTTTTTTTTCCTCCACTGGACAAACTCCCATAATAATCTTTATTCTGGTGGCCCATGAAAAGCCTGTCGACTGTAAGAATTTTACCAACAAACTTGACAAATCAGACAACTATCCCTTCTGGTGTTTTATTGTTCATGATTGTCAATCTGACATAGTGCCGCGCTAAAGGCTTTTCTTTTGGTGACATATTTTATTTTTCTCCAATTTGTTCGCACTCTTTCCTAATAGCTGTTTTACTCCAAAGGAAAACAAGTGCAATCTGTGCCAACGTTGTAGCGACAGCACTGTGGGATTCTATGCCTACCACAGGGCTTGTTCTGGCGATAACTTTTACCTTCTGCTGGCCATCTGTGCTCGGTGATTATTTATAAAGTAATGGAAATATCACTGCATTACTCAGAAGACTTTCTATTGGGCGCAAATGAACTGTGAGGCATTAGGATATTTATGGTAAAAGCCCATTGACCACATGAACACTCCGTACAGGTCGTGAAGCAGCATGGCTCTTTTGTATAGTGACGTCTGCTATGCCTGCAATACTGTATACATTTTAAATGACTGTGTATACTCATTTGCAGATTTACATATTCAGAGTTTCCACAATTTTTATCTGGCTAAGGTATTGAGCCTCTTAGTCCTTGCCTATGCACACAAATTATGTCATGTACATGGAGCATGTGAACCCAAATCCCTTTTATGCTCTGTGTATATTTGATGGTGTTCACCGTTAACCGTTAAGTCTTGATGCACAAATTCACTCGATTCAATTTTGACCGCGTGCGAATATTCAAATAGGTCGACTGCCAATTCAAAATGAAGACAGGCAGTTATGATGTTGATTAAATCCTCAGAAATAGCGTAACAGATCACAAAAATATCACTGAAACGTTGAGTGCAGTGGTTACCTGCCCTCAAATATTGGCTGATACAGCCATTTAATCACATATCTAATGTGTCCTCATCAGATGTTTTCTCTTTTTTTGCAAATCAGCATTCATGTTGACAGAGAATATTAAAACAATTGGATGGATGATAGTGTCTACAGTAGCAGATTGAGATTGAGATTGAGAGCAAATAAAGCAATCTCATGTATATTTGTATATTTGTGTGTTTCAGGGCACATTAGTTCAGTGAAATACCTGGTAGATAGTTCAGGGCCAAGCCTTTAAGATACCCAGCTGATGCTCGTGCTTCTTTGGGAGAGGTGACGAATAGAGTAATGACTAATAGAAAAACACAAATCAATGTTTATATCTCGCCCCGAGGGGCGTTTACATTGATTTGATTTGTGTTTTTCAATGAGTCCCGGCGAACCAGTGGCTCTTCATCTGAGGCCTCAGATGTTACAACTGGTGCACCAATTAATGAACCCAGTGAATAATGGATTCAGAAGCCCCTTTCGGACATGGTTCCTGGTAAATTACTGGGATAACATTTCCGGCACCGCGAGTGATTTTCACTATGACAATAGATGGGGCAAGGGACAGCCTGTTCCAGAGTAGATACGATCGTTTTCGAGAATCTATGTCATTAACAAACGTACAATCTTAATCGGTTTTGTTTTTTTCCTGGCTCTCAGAGACCAGCGCTTCGCTTCCCATCTCCCTGCCCCTCCCGGATGGAGTGTTCCCTGTGCTGACGGAGCCGAGATGGAGCCCCTGTCCCTCTACGCATTAACCCGAAGCCAATGTATTAAATCAGTGTGATCATTTTCAACCTGTCCTACACAACCTGCCAATGTTGCCAGTTCTGCGGTTTTCCTGCAGAATTGGGCTACTTTTGAAGTGTTGCTGCGGGTTGAATTTGTTCTCTGCGAGTTGGGTAGACCTATTTTGCATGCAAATAAGATTAATAATATGTACAAATAGAAATAAAAATAATAAAAATGGGGCTGGGGATGATGTATGGAACAGTATGGAAAGAAATCATGTGCAATGCCATGGCTGGCTTCCGCTGGTTTTCCGTTGAATTTGATTGGCCATTACGCTGGTTTTGTCACACAGCCCTGGCAACCTGGCTCTCTGTCTCCGAAGGAGGAACGTTCTCCTCGCCCTGTCGGCTTGCTCCCTCTCCGGCTCCACGCTCCGGTGCTGGTGCGGGTTCCTTGTTTGCCCATTTTTCACTCCGAAACCCATTGCACCCAGGAAGGTCTGATGACGTCATTCTGCATAATGATAAAATCGAAAAAATAAATAGCTATGTGCTTCTCTTTGTTTGACAAACAATGAAAGATTCAGTATGAACAACTGACACATGAAAAAGATGAATCTGTCTCAGAGTAGATTCATTTATTTATAATTATTATTTGAAATGTTTGTTTACATGAAAGTTAACCAAATTAGTTAACATGTTACAAATAATACAGAAGCACATAGCTTATAATTATGCAAAATGATGTCCTTCCCAGGTGCAGTGGGACATATTTCCGACTATTATGGTTATTATGGAACCACACCGCACCCCTAACTGTAAAAGACACGTCTAGTGTCTGAGTGGCATTTTTAAGAAGTAGAATAATACAATTTAATATATAAAAACCTGTCTCCGTAGGGACTGGACGTGTTTCAGTTTCAGCACCACGGTTCGGACTGGACTCAACATTTTTCCAAGTGTTTTCTTTTCATTGTTCATGTGCCAGAAAACTAATCATTTTTGAAAATATTTTTATGAAATAAATATGAATCAAACTTCACTCTTTGTGCTTCGCCGGTACTGTATTCAGATTTGGCTCGACAACAACCTTTACATGCTTGTTCCAGTAATGTTAATGCTTCCATTCACAACACAGCCGGAATTTTCCCAGAAATTATACTAGGTCAATTGCCGGAACACATTTCCCGGAATATCGATACCTGCTCCCATTCATGCATGACCCCATGGAGGAACGGTTGCAGAACATTGCTGGGAAGGACTGCATGTGTGAAAGGGGCTTAAGCTCTATTCTCCTCCTGGAAGTGGAAGTCCTCTAAGGCGTCGCAATCGTCATGCCGTTCATTTGCTCTGCCGTGGAATGTATTTGTACTGTATTGATACATTCTTCAAAACATATTCCTAGTCCTTTTTCCATCAAAGAAGCTGTCAGCTGGACCACTACACTGAATGATCTCTGGTCAAAACAAAAGTTCCAGAAAATATTCGTAGTCTGTACCCCCTGAGTAGAAAAATACAATCTCATGAGGGATAGTGGGGCAAAAGGGTCAGCCATTAAGCCTAGTCTGAGCCAGAATGGCCCCACAAGGACTTAGTACGTATCTTCTAGGTCTGTAGAAGAGCACAGCTCTGTTCACACGCTGGACCACAATGTCAAACCTTATACGCTGCAGAAAATATATAAGGTTGCTAAGCTCAAAATGTGCGTATAACACTGTTAAGCAAGCTGAGTGGAAGGACTGCCCTGGTTGCTAGTTTTTATCTAAGGCCACCTCCAGGCTCTTTCTGCAGTCCTGTTTCTTAAAGACCTCCTAATCTTCGCAATATGCTGGTGAGAGCAGACCTGTTCCTGCCCTCCCCCTCACGTCCCTGTTGAGATCCCACACTGATGATTACACATGTGGGAATTGTCAACAACGCCATTTTACACATCAAACACACACTTTCAATCATCCTCAAAAAAATATTATATACAAAAGTATTACATCCTTTAATACCATGAACTAAATGTATATGTTTGCAATAAGGGCACAGCGTGCGGACCTTCTCCTCTTCATTATTTTCTTTCTTTATTTTCTATTATCTTCTTGGAGGGCCCTTCTTAAACCCAGCCAAATAATGCTGCGAGCTCCATGGGCCTTCTTGAAGGACTTCCCCACAAAACCTTGTCTTCTAAGATTCAGATTAGACACCTGAACGTGACAAGCATCTGGGTGCAAGTGCAATCCAGAGTCCGACGTACGATAAAGTTTTATAGATATGTCAACACGAAAGCAGGATTTAGTATTCAGTTAGTAGAGAATGAACACAGTGCATTACTTTCTTTTTTTGTGTCATTTAGGTGTTGCATTGTAAGGTTTGTAAGTAAAACCATTGCTTGTGTTGTCAAAGGTCAGGGGCAAACTGGTCAAAGTTCCATTTGGTTCCACTTTGAGTGTAACGCTTCAACACCTGATTGGAGTTTAGTGATTGTGCAGCTTCACTCCACTTTTCAAAACACAGCTGATCCAGGTTAGCTGTTGGTACTTGGACGTTGTTTGGTCCTATGTGACATCTGGACAATGTGTTGTCCGTAGATGGCCTGCACGATGTGGGGTTTCTTCAGGTCAACAGAAGGGGGGTGAGGTCGGGCTGGTTAGAGAATATATTTGTTTGTTTCTCACAGCGCGACTTCCCAACAGCTTGTTTTTCCTCATTTAATTACTTCTTCACCACTGATGAAAGAGTTTTCCTGTAACACATTGCCATCCACTGCCATATTTCTCCCGTTACATTGTTTTCAGTGTGTGAAACCTATAGAGGGAAATTACACAACACCGCCTGCGGTTCCTTGGATGGAGTCCAGGATAGTACCCTCAATAACGCAATGATTCATGCTGATAACAAGACGCATCAATTAATTACGGGAGCACTCACAGTGAAATGAGGTTCCGTACAGTGGCTTGTGAGGATCGTTTTACCTTGAGGGTCTGATTTACACCGTGACTTTTGCTCCAAATCTGAGGCCACACCAACTCCACTGCCATCCCTTCCACAACCACTTTCTCTCTCTCGCTCTCTCTTACTTTTTCTCTCTATCTCTCAGCCTCCTCCCTTTCTTGCAGCTGACTTTCTTTTCTTCGATACTTCTGCTCTTTCGTCTCTTCTTACACTCTCCCTTCTCCTACGCCCTTTCCTCATTTCCCCTTTACTCCACCCCCCCCACCCACGCTCCCATGTGGGTCTCTTAGTACCTATGATCCTGGGAGGGCTCGCTCAGTTTGGAGAAGCCTTACCCCCTGCATTGACATCTGTTGCCGGCTACCACTGAGTCACTCACTCTCTCACACACACACACTAACACACACACACACACACGCCCACACACGCATGCACGCACGCACACACACATATGCACACACACACACACGCACACACACACACACACACACACACACACACACACTTTCTCCTGCCCCCAACAGCTTCTTTAAATCTCTTCTGTTGAGTTTAACCTTTCACACTCTCCCTCCACAGCCCCACCCCCTCCTCCCCCACATGCCTCCGTTTCCCTCTCTCTTTAATTTCCCCTCACTTCTTCTTTCCCTCTCTCTCTCTCTCTCTCTCTCTCTCTCTCGCTCTCTCTCTCTCGCAATTCCATCTGTGAGGGGAACTGGGAACCCTGAGAACAGGACTTTTGTAGGAAGGTATTTCACAACAGCGCACGATCCTTAT
Source organism: Zeus faber (assembly GCF_960531495.2). Classification (NCBI taxonomy): domain Eukaryota; kingdom Metazoa; phylum Chordata; class Actinopteri; order Zeiformes; family Zeidae; genus Zeus; species Zeus faber. The sequence goes on along the minus strand of NC_137195.1, from coordinate 23,746,336 downwards.
CCACAGCTCTGAGACATGCACGCAGCTCGAGCGAAGATGGTATGAATGGATGAGCTTAATTAAAAATAAAACAATAGAATGGATAAATCTTGGTTATGGCAACGTGTTTTCCATTTTGCTATTTAATTGTTAAAGTGACTGGGGTTGTTGCCAACATACTTTTTCACCCTATTTACGCAATGTGGAGTTCGGAAAGTTTTTCCCTTTATATCTGAAGCCCACGACCGGCTATTTTTGTGTATGAATTTTTGTGCATATCAATGCATCACATACAGATACAATTATGCACTAATGATGCATTTTGATAATGACATATGAGTTGAATCACATCACAGTCGTTGGCAGGAGCAAATTGAAGTGGGTTGAAAACACAAAGATTGACTGTTGGTAGGATTCAACCGAGGATTCCCCTCGGTTATAAGACTGTAATCACCATAAGATAAGATAAGGTACCACTTTATTGGCCTCCCCATCTGATTAACACGAATATACTACAATATAT